>NC_080840.1:25748302-26353580 GCF_030435755.1 Ochotona princeps | reverse complement strand
TTATGATGCATATTTTGATTGGATTAAAGTGGTTATTTAGTTCTCAGGAATATGCAAAAACAAAACAAGTGTGCACAGAATTGTTCTGTAATTTCCAGAATAAAGAGAATGAAGTTTCCAGTCATTCTCTTTCATATATTCTACATTTTAACCAAAATACTAGTGGTTCTTGATTTACACATTAAAACCATAGCACATTATTAGTCTCACAAGCAAATTAGAAAGCATAAGTTCTAATCTTTCTGCTTTTGCTTGCAGTAATCCCTCACTGCTTTGTAACAGCAATGTTAACTGCCAGCATTTCAGAATGTACTAAATGCCATATTTACACATATTGAGTAATTTAATACGCATCAAAATCTTATCAGGTATTTTTATTCCAGTTATGATGTGAGTAAAAATGAAACATGAAGAATTGTGTATCTTGTCCAAATCCATTTGACTACTACTGCACTCAGGCAATCCAGCTTCAATGCCCTGAATAGAATGTTTCAACTATGTTTTCCTGTGTGTTTAAGAGTAAAAAAAAAAAAATGATTTTAGAAAGATGGTTTGTCATAAGGCTTATTTTTTTTAAAGATTTATTCATTTTATTACAGCCAGATATACAGAGAGGAGGAGAGACAGAGAAGAAGATCTTCCATCTCATGTTTCACTCCCCAAGTGAGCTGCAAAGGGCCGGTGCGCGCCAATCCGATGCCGGGAAGCAGGAACCTCTTCCGGGTCTCCCACGCGGGTGCAGTGTCCCAAAGCCTTGGGCCGTCCTCGACTGCTTTCCCAGGCCACAAGCAGGGAGCTGGATGGGAAGTGGAGCTGCCGGGGTTAGAACCGGCGCCCATATGGGATCCCGGGGCTTTGAAGGCGAGGACTTTAGCCACTAGGCCACGCCGCCGGGCCCATAAGGCTTATTTTTTAAAGTAAGAAATAGCAATAGTTCATTTTTTTTTAGGGTCTACACTAGGCCAGTCCTGCCTCTCTCTCTCTCTCCTATCAACCTTAAAAGTGTCCCAGTGACATCAAGGCACATTTATTCTTCAAGTGGAATGGATGTTTAAGTCTCTCCCAGCCCCAAGTTCTTCTAGTGAAGCCCTAAGCCTCAATGTGATGGTGTCAGCAGGTAGGTCTTCTGGAGGTAATCAAGTCATATTTGTGGAGGCCTTGTGGACAGTCTTAGTGTAATTACAAGATGCCTGAGAGGTAGCTGACTCACCACTCTTGGAGGACATAACAAAAAACCAGCCATCTCCAATCTAGAAGAGGGCCCTAACAAGAACCAGACCACTCGAGGCCCTGATTCTAGATTTCTATGCTTCCAGAACTCTGAGAAATCAATTTATCTGGCTTATATTCTGCCAGTGAATGGTACTCTATTACAACAATCTCATGTCAATTAAATAAAAACAAAGGATTAATTTTTTTAAAATATTGAGGTCCTATTACTAAAAGGCTTTGAGATATAGGAAAACAAAACATAAGGTTAAAATCTTGGAAAAGCATTAATCAAAAGATTCCATCAATATTGAAATAACAATTATCAAAGGCAGCCTCAGCATTACACATATGGAAATTTTCTGTTTGAATCTTCTAATCCCTCAGTAGAGAATTTTCAAGGAAAATATCTCAGACAGGTCTTCTGGGCTAGACTATGAAAAGCAGAAGGAAAAACCTGTCAGGGAGAAAGAACACATGAGCAAAAGGCACAAGCACACATACAGCAGGCGTGGCTCGGTACAGGTGAATGCTGCAGTTCAGCTCAAGTATAGAACAAATGCTTGATGCTCTTAGAACACAGAGAAGGTAGGTTGAGTTCAGACCAAACAGAACACAAAAATTAACCTCCATCCCCTGAAAAAAACCTGAAATCTGACCACGTGAATAATATGGCTAGAATTATAATAGGAGGGTTAATGTGATCAGACACATAAAGAGGGTGATAAATAGCATAATCAGGTAATAGACTTTTGCAATAATCACAACTAAAACACTGATCTCAATAGAGTGTTGGCAAGGGGAAATTCAGCAGAGTGGATCTGATTCATCATGAGCAAAAAAACTAGCAAATGTTGGCTACAGATTGCATATGGAGATCTGAAAAGGAATAATTGAAGATACAATCAAAATTTCCAAGCTGGAGAAGACGACTGAACCATAGCTAAAATCAACAGCAAGGTCAATGTTGAAAAGATAGTCATGCAGAGTTGTGAGGTTTTCCAGTTGTTTAGTCTTGGCTGTGGACAAGTGAACAAGGATCAGATTTTAGAATAAGTTAAGCTAGCCAAGAAAGGGGGCGGGGACTTTCCTGCATACAAATGGAAACACAGGGCTTCTCTACAGAAAGATTTCAAAATTACCCAGCCATCTAGGAAGAGAGACCCACAACATAAGCTGAAATCAAGTTTCTTATAACATTCTAGAAGGAGTTCAGGAATGAATGAACAGCAAGAAAGAAGAGTCCTGGGGAACTATAAAAACCGATTAAATATATCATGTCTTAAGATTTGTAGAGTCAAGTAACAGTTACATTCGTAATGTCAAAGATACCCAGAAACTTATGAAGGATGAAGTAGATTATACCAGCAAGCAAAAGGTGGAAGGTCTAGGTGGTGCAGCTCATATGTAAGCAAGGTCGAACAAGACATGAACCAAACAAGCAATAGCATTAAGCTGCACCTAATTTGATACAGGAGGAAAGAATAAAAGATTGAGTAAATAAAAAAGCTTTGTAGGAAAAGAGTGGGATTTTCACCAAAAAGAGTACAAGATTGGTGGGAGTGAGGTAAGATTCATGAGGTCTCAGAGAATATCGTTGACACGCTCATAAAGAAGAAAGGCTGTCATTCAAATAAGAAACAGCATGGAATAAACATCAGAACTGCAGGAACCCATCCGGAAGAGTCCCTGTGAAGGCAACACAATAGAGTCCAAATGAGTTTAGAAGTAAATGCCATTGGAAGCCAAAGATTATACCCAGCTTCACTCAGTGCCATGGGATTGGCATACCAAAAGGTTAATGGGAAAAGGGAAAAGAAAATGAATATGCCAGCCTGTAAAATGGCCATCGGTCCAGTCTAAATATGCTGACAGAGTTCAGAAACAATTTAATAACAATAATCAGAATGAAACTTGGAGACCTGTGATTCCAGTCAAGACAAAAAACAGGTTCAGCCAGAGGATGATAAAGAAAATCAAATGTAATTTTAAAAAAAAGAACAGCCAACCACTCAAATGCAAGCAAACTTGAAAAGCAAGAGTGAGATGATCAAGATCTAGTCGCTTCACTGAGTCACTGAGGAGAACATGAAACCACAGTAAGTCCAACAGAGTCATCCACACAGCACCTTCTGGCATAGAGGTCAGCAGAATCCCATGAACAATCCATGAACAGAGGATTGTGCAGCAAGGTTTTGCAAGACTTTGGATGGGTGATAATCTAGCAAAAGGAGCATAAATGCAGTACACTACAAAGGAGACCATTAACCAGTAATATTGAGAAATAAGGACCAAGAAAGGCATAAGGCAACAGAATCAGCCCTTGCATTTCCAAGGAACCCTGGAAGAATTAGAGGGGTTTTCACAGAGGAAGATTCCAAAATAGATACATCGTTGCCTTCGTCCCAATTTTATTAAGACTCAGTAGTGACGCCCATCAAGTATTGATGGATATTTGATAGATATCCAATAGATGGCCCTATTGGATAGAGTCGTCAAGAAAGCAAAGTAACATTGTCATTAACACGAGGAATCTATGATGTTGGGAGAAAGAGGAGAGAAAAAGTGAGGGGCATGAGTGAATAAGCAGCACAGTTCTTGGGGATCCCATTAGTGATAAGAGAGGATAAGCCTTGAGGTACAATTGTGGATAAGATGAAGGAAGCATGACAGTGGCAGACTGGCAGCACACAACTGAAGGATCAAACACTTTATTGAGATCTGTTCCAGTCTCAAATTCTTGTTCCATCACATGAGAGCCTGCATAGCTGCTTGTCCCACCTCTTTGCTCCTTTAGACTCCTTGTGTGCAAGCTTCCAAAGTCATACCAAGGACCTGCAGCTGCTGTTGGGAGTACATGCAATAATAAACACTTGTAAAGCACACAGTTGAAACAAACAGATCAAAAATAAGCAGTAGCTATTGTTACTTGAGGAAAATAGCCATTGAATCATCTCAGACCTAGCCAGTGAAAAATGAAACAGCCTCGGGCACCCAGTGAGCTAAGAAGAGAGAAGATAAGAGTTATTACAGAACAGCAAGTGCCTTGATAAATGGGGCTTTTAAACCTTACGGATAAGTGTACTCAATTTGTAGCGGGAAGTTTGTTTTGATTAAAATACTTTCTCTGTTTACATGTAATGTTAATGTCTTACCACTTTAAAACCCAGTATTTTTTTGTTGTTGTTTTAAGAAAACTCAAGACAGCCTAAGAGATAAAAGCATTGTGAACACTGTTCTGCCCATTAAGATCACTGCGGTTGCTCAGACTCTGGCAAGGAAGGGGCTCCCCTTCATCTGCTGTGTGTCTCACAATGCAAGAAAGTGTACACACGAAGGAACAAAAGAGAAAGGATGAGGCAGGTGTTTGGTGTATCAGTTAAGACACCACTTGGCACATCCACATGCCATCTGGGAGCCTGAATTGGAATCCTGGCTCTGTTCCCAATTCCAGCTTCCTGCTACTACACAGCCTGGGAGGTGGCAGGTGATGGTGCAAAGTCTGGGTTCCTGTCACCCATGCCGAAGACCTGGATTGAGTTTCCACCTCCTGGCTTTGACCTGACCCTACACTGGCTCTTTTGGACACTGAGAAAACCTCCCTCTCTCCTTTCCTCTCTTGAGTGATTTGTCCATCTTGCCCTCTGTCTGTCTACCTGTCTCTTCTCAGTCTCTATTTGCTCTCTCCACTCTCGTCTCCCATGTCTTTCTCAGCTGTCCTTACTCTCATCTGCCTCTCCGCCTTTTTAGCTCCTTCTCTCCCTCTCATCTTTCTGCCTCTCCCCATCTCTCCTCCTCTCTATTTCTCTCTCCCACTAACCACACCCTTTCTCCCTCCCAGTGTTTCTCTCTGTATTTGTCTCTCACATCTCTCATATTGCTGTGTATCTCCCATTTCCTTGTATCATTCATCTGCCTCTTTAAAATCTGTTTCTGCTGGCTGTCTCCATCTCTTTCCTTCTGGTTCTCCCTGTCTCTTTTTGCCTTTCACATAAAATAAGACTTTATAAAGAAAAAAATGTTTTTCTAAAATTGAATCTAAAATACCATCTTGCTCTTGTGCTAAGCTGATGCAGGAGAATGATTCATTTCGTTCCAGTTTTTAACATATTTGGAGAAGAAAAGCAACATCTTGGAACAACTCCAGAAGATAATTTCAGCACATCTCATCCTGAAGTGTGCCAGCATTCTCTTGTCCCACATTCTGTTTGAAAGGAAATTAAGGGGATGCCCCCTGAGAGCTTGGCTGAACCTCACCATTGTGATAGGCAAGAAGCAAAGAAATTGAAAGGCTGTGCAGCCTGGTATGGCTGTCAAATCTCTCAGGACCCAGCACACTCCAGGGCAAAGCACAATGAAAAAACCGCTCATGCTCAAACCGTTTTGATGACCAACAATGTTAAGAGATGTTACACAGCCACAGCTGCATTTGAATTTCCAAAATCAACTTTGGAAGGAAAATAAAAACCTCAGGATTTTTTTTTCTTTTACCCACCAGGATGAAGGGAAGGAAATCAATGCAAAAGCAAAGTTTGGCTTGTCTAGAAATGACAGCCACTTTCAGCACCAAGCCTGACACCTCACAGGTGTTGAAGAGATCTTTGCTCTGTGAATGCATATTCTGTGAGCTGTTCACTGTTCCAAGGGTTCTCCCATAATTCTAACCTGAGCTAACAAAAAGTCATCCAATACCCCCGATGCTGTAGTCCAGAGAGAAAGCCATATACCTTTACGTAGGAAATGATCAAAGGGAAAATGTTGATTTGGAAAATAAAAAAAGAACACTGATAGTTTTATTACAAAGCTTATGTTCAGATACATGGCTTCAAAATCCAAATGTCATAAAAATATTAATTCCTGTGTTCCCGTACTATCCACTATGATGCACAAAAAAACTGTACAAAAGCATGTGTCATTCACTATCCATAAATATGAAACTTGCAAATATTCAAACTTTTTTGATGATTGTGGTCAGAAATGTCTGATCCATATGTTTACTGTTCATGCAAGGTTCACCTTTGCCAGACATTACAAGATAGTCATCTTTTCTGAGTGCGTTACACTGATATACACATCCTGAACAGTCAAAGGCGCTACTTGCAGGGACCTGAGTTGCAGAGGAGAACATGTGAACAATTTGCTAACTGCTTATTTGCATTCTGGCTGCACTGAGTCGGCACTCCAGGATATATATATGGTTGGAATTAAACTGTGTAATATAAAACACAACTACATTTTCAATCGCTTCTTCCTACCATGCTTTTTACTGAATCTAGTATCTTGAGTTCATATAAGAAAATATTCAGTAAAATCTGAAACATCACTCAATGCACAGGGGCAGAAGGTCAAGGCAGGCACAGTCAAATGCTGAATGACCCACTTCTACTCCAAACAACGCAAGTGATGGTCGTGGCTGCCTGAGGAAGTCTCTCCCTGGACACATTTCTCAGGGCATGGAAACCATTTGTTAATGAGCAATCATAATTTAGGCCTAGGGCCTTACAAAAAAAAAAACATCTATACATTCACACAGAAATGTAGTGGGATTTCACAAATGCAAAGATAAAATGTGCTATTATTTATCTTGGATTGTGATATCTGGAGTCTGATTGCCTAGTAAAATGTCCAAATCAAGAACAATCACAAGTTTTTCTCACACTACAGACACCAAAAAGCACAAATACATCTTGTTGACAATGCAAAAGATTGGAAAGGAAGTGAATTGTCTATTAAGTGGTAGACAAATCCATTAAGATTTGAACATACAATGTGAAGAGGAAAGAACAAACAGAAATTACACCAGCAGCAAAAATTGGCCATTGACCTTCTTTTTTAAAGACTCCTTTTTTATTTTTATTGGAAAGCCAGATATACAAAGAGGAGAGATAGAGGAAGATTTTCCATCTGCTGATTCACTCCCCAAGTGGCCACAACAGCCAGAGCTGCACCAATCCAAAACCAAGAGCCTGGAGCCTCTTTTGGGTCTCCTATGTGGGTGAATAATACCAAGGCCTTAGGCTGTTCTCAACTGCTTTTCTAGGCCACAAGCAGGGAGCTAACTGCAAAGCAGGACTGCCGGGATTAGAATCAGTGCCCATATGGGATCCCGGTGCATGCAGGGCGAAGACGTTAGCTGCTAAACTACACCTCTGGGCCCAGCCATGGGTCATTTTTAAGCTAACCATTTCGGAAAGGAACAATCACATCTGACTGCATAAATATTTTTCTTTTAATGAAAAATGAACACCTTGAGACAACAGCATTGTTTGCAAATATAACAGTAGCTCTGTTAACTGCACAGATCAGAAACATTGCACCCTTCAAGTCCATAACTCAAGTCTTACTCGGAATGTTACTGTGATTCTGCCAACTAGCACATACAATGGACAAGAATTTAGTACATATCCTAGGAATTCCCTCTCCCTCTCCCAACAGTGCTATTATATATAATTCATATTATAAGCTTTCTTATAAATGAAACAAACCATTCTGCTGTACAAAGCAGCAACTTTTACGTAGTCAAGAATTACCATTGAAAAAAATTATATCATTCCCCGAGTTAATTCCAAAGTCTGAGGAAAAAGTTTAAAAAGAGGTTGTCTCTCTGCCTCCCAAATAATTAAAAATCATATTTAAAAAAGAACAAAAGAGGGAATCAGCTGAGACGAGAGCTGGAAGCTGTCCTGTGTGACAAGCAGAAACCCCACCAAGGCATGAGCTGATGACACAGAAGCAGGCAGGACTTCCCGCAGAACTTTTTGCACCTTCGTTCCTGGGGAGTATTACTTTGTGACTGTTTGGCATTATCCAGGATGCGAGGCATTACTCATGCATGGGAAATGTAATCATGCACGCGAAAAAACATGGGGCCTCCAATTTTGTTATAAATATTTAATTGCCAAGATATTAAGAGAAACTTGAAATTTGTGACTCCATATCTTGTCAGCGGAATTGCTACCATCTGATCATGACAAAGTTTAGTTTTCATGCTTTGCCTCCATCCTCTCTAAGAGGCCTCAGGAAAATTCCTATATTTCCAAAGGAAATTTTGAAATAAAAATTTTAAATGAATGGGGAAATTTTCTGAAAGCTTGCTGGGCAGTGCTTCCACTTCCTCAGCAAGGATCTTCCAGTTAAAAAGAAGCCTGTGAGCTGCCGTATTTGTAATATGCATTCCAGGTAGTGGGGTACATTAAGCCAATGACACAAGATGTCCCTGTACTCATGTAGGAGATCCAGAGGATACTCCGGGCTATGGATCAGCTCAGCTTCCGGCATTGCAGTCATTTGGGGAGTTAACCAGCAGACGGAAGATTTCTCTCTGTCTCTCCTCTGTGATCTGCCTAATAAAAACTTAAATATTTTTTATCTTGTTTATTTATGTGTTATTAAATGATACAGTTCCATAGTCTCTGGAATTTCCCCTTCCCTTTCTCTAAATCCCCACCCCCTCCTACTGATTTTCCCTATGTTCTTACAATAATATACTCCTTCACAATCAGTCATAAGTCCATGATTCTGTTATTTAAGTGTGTCCTGAAATTGCAGGAATGGACGATGCCAAAGAGTCCAGCATCCTATTGTTAAGATATATTTAGCAGTTTCATTGGGAGTCCATCTTTAATTAGGAAGTAGAGATGCATACTGCATTGTATCTTCACACCTGGATATGACAGTCTAATACACAGTTACTATACATCTCCTTAAATGTAAAATCATAAAACAAAATCAACAGCGGGAGAAAATTTCCAGCATGAAGGTAAATAACATGCTACTGAATAACCAGTGTGTCTCTGAAGCAATGAAAATCAAAATCAAAAACCTTCTAGAATAAAATGATGCTACTGTATGACTTATGGGTCAGTGAAGAATTTGAGAAAAAGCTGACGAAATGAAAACAGAAAACAAAGCTATCAAAACCCGGAGATGCTGCAAAAATAGTATTGAAATGGACTTTTATAGCATCAGGTGTTGACCAAAAAAATCTATCTCAAACAAATGATCTAATAATGAATCTCAAGGACTTACTAAAAAAGAAAAAGATGAATAAGCAAGAAATTATGAGAATCACTGCAAAATTAAATGTAATTGAAATTAAAAAACAAATTGCAACAAGAGTCATTTTTTTAAGATGAGCAAAACTTTTAGCTAGATTTTTAAAAAAGATAGGAAACCATGTAAAATTAGAGATGAAAAAGAGAGCATCATAAGAAATAAGGTGATCTCTTCTTGCTGAATGCATCCTTTGATCATTATGTGGTATCCTTCTTTGTCTCTTTTAATATTTTTCCATACCAAAGTCTATATTGTCTGATATAAAAATGGCTACAACAACTTGTTTTTCTTTTCATTAACTTGGAATATCTGTTTCCATCCTTTCACTTTTAGTTCCCATGTATGTTGGTGAGATTTGTCTCCTGTAAGCAAAAGGCTTGGTTTTTTAATCCAGTCTGCTATTCTATGAAACTTGAGGAGTTTAAGCCATTTATATTCAGGGTTAATATTGATAGGTAGTAATTTAGTGCTGTCATTTTAACAATGGAATGTTCATTGGTTGATTTAGTCTTCTTTTGTTGTCTTATTGAGACATTCTCCACATTTACCTTTGGTTTTGGTAGGTGCTCTTTTCTGTCAATAAAATATCTATTGTTTTTAAGGCTGATATGGAACAGACAAATTATTTGAGCTTTCTTCACTGTGGAAGACTTTTAATTCATTTTCAAAGACAAACGAAAGTTTTGCTGGGTACATTATTTGGGGCTGACAATATTTCCCTTTTAGAAACTGAAATATGTCATCTGGCCTATAGTGTTTCCTCTGAGAGCTCAGCTGTGAGTTTGATTGGGGTTCCTCCATAGGTCACTTGATTTTTTTCACATACATATTTAAGGATCTCTTCCCTGTGTTCAACTAAAGAGATTTTGATTATCATGTGTTGTGGTGAAGATCACTTTGGGTCAGCCCTATTGGGAGTTCTGTGCCCCTCTTGTATTTTGCTTCCCAATTCTTCCTCAAAATAGGAAAAGTTTTCATTTATTATTTCATTGAAGATAGCTTTAAACCCAGCATCTCTTTCTGCACCTTACGGAACTCCAATAAATCTTACATTTGGCCTTTTAATCATGTCCCTTAATTCTTGATTAATTCTTAACACTTTCTTAGCCTGATCAAATTCCTCTTTCAGCTATTTCAAATTTACCCCCATTGTTGAAGCAAATGTCTTCCAATTCTGAGATTCTTTCTTCTGCCTCCTTCATTTTATTATTCAGGCTTTCCACTGGCTTTCCATTGACTTTTTAATTTGCTCTATTGTGTCCTTCATTTCCAATAATTTGGCTTGATATTGTTTCAGCAGTGCTATTTTCTGTGTGACATATTCCTTAAATTCCTTGAACTCCTGTCTATGCTTCTCACTGCTGTTGAGCTTTATAACAAGTTTTTTAAAAAAAATTTTTTTATCTCCTATTTCCTTGATATATTCCTCAGCTAACTCTGTGATTGGGAAAGGCTTTTGCTCCTTTGTGGGGGCAGCATCAGTGATATTCATTGTGCATCTGTCTCTTCTTTTACTCTTGGTCATTGCTGTTCTGTTAGTTTCCTTTCCCTAGGGTCAGCGTCTAAACTGTGCTGCCTACAGGTCAGTTTTACTGATTGCGTTCAATATCCAGTTCTTTGTAATCACTGGTGCCACTCCCTCCAACAAGTTTCAGGTTTGGGCTCTTGTATTAGATTTCTACCACAGTCTCTGTAGTCCCAGTTCCTGGCTCACCACTTTGCACCAGCTTTGATCATTGCTGTGGCTGCATCGCTGAATGAACAGCCTTTCTCCTACTCCTGGTTCAACCAGTACCTGGAATTAGGGAGGCACCAGCTGTCTCAAATCACCTGTTTGTCAGTGGTGATCTATTTTGGGTGGAATCCACAGGATGCCAAGTCAGTACTATTCTCCCTGCAAGATCAGTGCAATGTGTTGAGCCAGAAGCAAGTTCTCTACTGACTCAGCATCTTTGCACTTGCTGCTGTTCTTTCTGCCCCACAGCCTTTTCCTCAGTACCCAATGTCATCTGATGTAGCACTGGTGAAGTTCTGAGCCTCCTGGCTGTTAGGTCTGGAGGTCACCCAAACCTATTTTTAGTGGAATCTGTAGGATGTCAATACTGTTTTCCCTGTGGGATCAATGCAATATGTTGAGCCAGATGTAGGTTCTCTCCCAGATTAGCACATATGGAGCTCACTGTTGTTCCTCCAGCCAGCCCCCTCCCACAGTCCTTTGCTCGTTACACAAAATGGTGCCCAGTGAGGAACTGGTGCATGTCTGGGACTGCTGATCGTTAATCTGGGGGCCACCTGGCCCTATCTTGGGTAGAATCTCTAGGATTCCAAGTCAGTACTGTTTTCCCTATGGTATCAATACAATGCATCCACCTGGAAATGAGCTCACTCCTGCCTTAATGCATGTGCAGCTCTCTGTTGTCCCTCCGCCCCACAACCTTTTCCTCATTACACAAAATGGTGCCTGGTGTGGCTCTGGTGGGGGGTTTGAGCCATGAGATCCACCCTGTTCCTGAACCAGCCTGCTCGGGCTCTGCCATTCTGATCCTGCACACAGTTAAATCAAGCAATTCAGCAGTTCAGACAGTTCTATGCCTGGGTTCACCTCCTGAGCTTCCAGTAAACTCTCCTTCCCACCTGGCCACTGGCAGAGCTCATCACCACTGGCCACTGGGGTATCTGGTCATGGCCACTGGTAGAGCTCTGATTGCCAATCGCCACAGGGGTCACTGCAATACCTCTCCACTGTCTCTGCTCCTTCCCCATACCCATAGGTCTCCAGGTGTCCTTCTGCCATTGATCTGTCCTCTCCTATCCCTAGGAACACAGCCTCTCTGCTTCACCCTAATGATTTTCCATCTGTTTAAACATGTCCTTACCCTTTTACACCATTTTGTTTCTCCCACCTTGGTTTTTTTTTTTTTTTTATCAAGTCCATTTAAAAAAAGGGAAAGGGGTTACATATTGGTTTCTTGAAGTTCTAACACTTTTTATTTTCCTCTTTGGAACATGACTTTCCAAAATGATACATCATCTAGTAACAAGTATTTAAGATTCACTGACTCTTTAAAATTCTAACAGTTGGGCTCGGCAGCGTGGCCTAGTGGCTAAGGTCCTCGCCTTGATCCCATATGACCGCTGGTTCTAATCTCGGCAGCTCCACTTCCTCTCTGTCTCTCCTCCTCTCAGTATATCTGACTTTGTAATAAAAATGGAATAAATCTTTAAAAAAAAAAAAAAGCACTCTGTTTAAAAAAAAAATCCTAACAGTTAAAACTAAAACGAAATATTCTTTTCATCCCATGTTTTTCATGTAATGTTTCAAAATCTTTCTACCATATTCATAATGCCATAATGTTATGGAAAACAGAACATTACTCCATTGACTGTTGCACCTTCTTCACTATAATGTAGCAATACTGGGAAATTTCAATGTCCCCCAATCCCCTGGTGTTTCTATCCACTGGTTCATTCCCCAAATAGGAACAATGCACAAGGATGAGTCAAGCTGAAGCCAAGAGCTTCTTCTAGGAATCCTACATGGGCGTTAGGGACCCAAACATTTGCCATCAGCAAGGAGCTGGATCAGAAGTGGGGTAAAAGAACAGTGGGGCAGGAAGGACACAAACCGGCACATATGGGATAAAAGCATCACAGGAGACAGTTTAATCAGCTATGCCACAACACCTGCCCCTAGAATGTATTTTCACAGGTACAGATGCACTAATTTGGGGGGAAAGCTAATTGTTTCTAACTGAACAACTTCATGTCTTTCATGTATGCAATACAAGCCTAAAATATATTTATACTTTTTCTTTCAAAGTTTCAAAATTTTCTTCTTTCAAGTATATTTTTAACTTAACAAATTCAATGTAGACACAATTCCAAGATTATGTTATTCCCTCCCTCCTTTCCTTTCTTTACTTTCTGAAATAACCTATTTTAATGTATATTACAGTGAAGAGCTTAAAGCTCCACCAAATAAAAGTTGATCAAATAGACTCCAGTTCTGTAGGAATATAAACAAGGTCTATAAATGATAGTTATAGATCATACAAACTATACTAGCGTAACATTCTTTTTTTAAAAAAAGATTTTTTTATTATTGGAAAGTCGGATATACAGAGAGGAGGAGAGACAGAGAGGAAGATCTTCCATCCGATGATTCACTCCCCAAGTGAGCCGCAACGGGCCAGTGTGCGCCAATCTGAAGCCGGGAACCAGGAACCTCATCTGGGTCTCCCACGCGGGTACAGGGTCCCAAAGCCTTGGGCCATCCTCAACTGCTTTCCCAGGCCACAAGCAGGGAGCTGGATGGGAAGTGGAGCTGCCGGGATTAGCATAACATTCTTAACCATGGCTTTTTTAAATAATTATTTTAAAAGAATGCATGCAAGAGTAAAATTTATCCCTCTGGATAATTCATCAATCCTGTTACAAAGTCCCACTGAATAGGTTTACCTGTTCATAAAAATTAGTAATAGGAACAATGAATTTGGCATAGCAGTTAGACACCATTTGGGACATCCAGATCTCTTGTAGCAATGCCCGAGTTGATTCTGGCTCTGCTTCAATTCTAGCTTCCTGCAAATGTGTGGCTTTGCCGATGGCAGGTGATGGTTTACATCTGTGAGTCGCTACCACTCACTTGGGAGACCCAGACCGAGTTCCCAGCTCCTGTCTTCAATCTGTGTTTTGGCTACTGTGATCACTTGGAGAGTGAATCAGCTCATGTAAGATCTCCTCTCTTTTAAACAGTAACGTACCTCTAAAAAATTGTTTAGCATGACTAACAATATTATACATACTAGGAGTATTCAAAAATTTCATGGAGAACACATTTTATGAAGAACCACAGAGAGATTTCAGAAATTTTGGTGACCAAAATAAACCATACTTTAAATACATTTTCCATGAATTTTGTTAAAGTACCCTTTTATACAAATTGATGAAGCAAATATTGCAAGATGTTAATTTATTCCAGGCAGCAGAGAGATAGATAGGATATTAAAGTCACTGTCCTTTCTGGTTCCGATTGCTTCCAGTTGATCCAAAATTGAAGGTTAAAGAACTTTTAAAGAAACAGCAGAGGGCCAACATTGCAGCAGAGTAGGCAAAGCCACTACCTGCAGTGTAGGCATCCCACATGGATATGAGTTCATGTCCCAGTTGCTCCATTTCCAATACAGCTTCTTGCTAATGTTTGGGAATGCGGTACAAGATGGCCAAAATGCCTCAGCCCTTGCCACCTGTGAGGGAGACCCATGTGAAGCTCTTGGCTTCAGCCTTGTTGCAGCTATCTGGGGAGTGAACCAGCAGATGGAAGACAAATATTCCCATTCTCTCCATTTCTCTCTTGCCTTTCTTCTCACCACCTCTGCCCCCTTTTGCCTTTCAAAAAGTCAATCTTTGATAACAGTAAATAACATAAGGAACATGGCATTCATAAAAATTTCATTTGAAATGAAAACTGCAATGAGCTGCAAGTGAAATTCTCCAAAGAAAGTTACCAGCACTGGGAAAATGTAGGTCGGCATGGGAAGCCTGTGCCCAAGTCACTGGCCTCCGCAGCGGGTGGCAAAGAGGAAGAGGCACAGAATGCACACCATGAGGGCAGCCAGAGAGGTGTCCAGGCTTCCAAACACAGGAAGGTCCTCCAAGGGAAAAATGTTGCTCAACAGCTTTTTCCTGGGTTCCCTTTCACTGATCTGAACTTGATATTTCATGTCTGGGAGATTAATTACAATGATGGCTACAGTAACATACCACAAGTGAATCAAGAAGTGGAGAATCCTCTCAACACCACAAAATCAGAACCATGTGTCGGGATGTGAACCAGAGCTGATGAGCACTGTGGGGCTTTAACCAACCAGCAACATCTTCCCTGGTCCTTACCACACCCCCTAGCCCCACTAGTAGCATGTTTGGTGCTGAAAAAGGAAAGCTAATTTGGAGTCTGAAACAGACAGTAAAGATGAAGTAGCTTGTTAAAGCTCATTCAAATGTTAGGATAGGATGCTTATTACTATAAAATAATCCAGACAGTGTCCCACCAGCAGTCTATTCTAAAATGATGTGCATTTTAGAAGCACAGAACTAGGCTGAGGACGGCAGCCCGTACTCTAAATTTAGCAGGTTTAAGGTTTGTATTGTACTTCCATCAGAAAAGGGGTGGCATTGCAAAAAATTAACGTTTCTTTGTCATTGGCTATTTTGTGGGTTTGTTCAGAAGATGTGAGTAGTAAAAGATGTCAGATAAATTTTTTTAAGATTTATTTGTTGAAAAGGCAGGGTTACACAGCAGAGCAGAGACAGAGCGATCTTGCATCTGCTGGTGCACTACCAAATGGCTACAAGGCCGGAGTTGGGGTGGTTTGAACTGGAACCAGGCAATTTTTTCCAGCTCTCCCACATGGGTTCAGGGTTCATGGCTCTGATCATTTCCCAGGTCAAAAGCAAATAGCTGGATTAGAAACTGGAGCAGCAAGACTCAAACCAGCCTCCATATGAGATCCCGACACTGCAGACAGAGGCATAGCCTGATATACTACCAAGCTGGCCTCAGATGTCAGATAATTCAAAGAAATTTTAAAAACACTATCTAATTTCTAAAAGCTCTGCCAATAAAAATAGCAATGCATAGAAACAAATGCACGATTGATTTGAAAGTGAAGCAAGTGACTCGGGGTCTTATCAGAGCTCTGCTGTAAGACATTCTAGAAGAACCAACACAGCATCCGAAGCAGTTTTGAATACCATTCCAGGAAATGGAAAAGACAATGAGTCAGTGTTCAGATACAGGAGGGGAGCAACAATCACACACTCAGATTCCTTCTTCTACCATGAGGCCCAGAAAGACTCAAAGCCTGTAGTCACGACAGCTGACACCCATCTGGGACTGCAGCCCAAGACTCGCCTCTTAAGTCAACGTTTTCTATTCAACCAGCCCCACAGAACTCAAGTTGCATGCATAACCAGGGCTAAGTAAACCCAAGTTTCATCAAGTGTTTTCTTTGGGGATTTCCATCCTAGCTCTTGGGCAACTTATACCAAACTAAGCAATGTACATGTTAAAATATTGGTTTGTATATTTTTTCAAAAAAAATAAAAACTCTAGAATAAATACTAAAAGGAAAACTTAAGCTTTTTCAGCTGTTGGAGCATGTCTAATGTGACTCATTTTCACAGTGAAATAAACCTATTTATATAAAGCTGGATCACACAAGAATTAGATTCTACAGAAAGCCAGGAAATAGAAGATATGTGGAGTTAAAGTTGTAGATTTTTAATTTTTTAATTCATTACTGTTTTTCTTTTATAATATTTATTAATATCGAGAGAGATGAAGCAAAAGAGACAGGGAAAGAGAGAGAGATGAAAATGATACACTCAACTAATTCAATCTCCAAATGCCATCAACAGCCAGTGCTAGGTTAGGCTCCAGTTGGGAGTTGGGACTCAATCGGGGTCTCTCAAGTGGGTCAGGAAAATGAAGCACTTGGCTCATCATCACTGTTTCTCAGCACATTAGCAGGAAGCTGGAGATCAGAGCCATGATCCAAGCCCAGGTACTGAGATACAGGACACAGGTGTCGTAATCAGCATCTCAGAAGCTAAACTCAACACCAACTCTTCATTGCTCTGCAAGCTGCACTTTGCACACTAGGCAACAACATAAGGAATCACTCCCTATTACATTCTGTGCTGATCCCCAGAAGCAGCAATATAAAGAGCAGAAGTTGCTTTTATTGAGGAATGCACACTTATCTATGATTTTACAAGAGTCAGATTCCTCAGCACCTCGATGCAGAGTCCCACATTACTATGCTGGGCTGGAACTCCAATTCTGATGCATTTTAGAAGTACCTTAGTGGTTCATTGAAATTAGAGTGTTTTTAAAAGGATGTTATTTCAAAAAAATCCTCCAAGCATGAACAGATAATTTTTACACACTTGGTATGGAAAATACAAATGTACAGTGCAATAAAACATCTAAGACAAAAGGAAAATTTAATTTGCAGCAGCTAACAGTCATTACACATTTGCCAGGCACTGTTCCCAGGCCTTGACATGGACCATCTAATTAATTCCCAACAAAACTTTCAGCTACATTAACACCATGACATAATACCATTTTACAAAGAGCAAAGCTGGCACACTTATGAAGTCATCCAACCAACACGACAATAATCAAGAGATGGAGCAACTTTAATCAATGGGGGAAGAGAAGAATGGGCCAAATGAAAAAATGAAAAGTATACACTATCATTAGAGATAGTGCTGTGACCAGTTAGTCCAAATGTCTTTAAAAAGCAGAATATTTCACCAAAAGCTGAAGTTTGCTCTTTTCTTTTTCTCCCCTCCTTCACTCATTCACTCTCACTCACACACACGCACACACACATGCACGAGTTTAAGTTAACTTGTTAGAGCACAGGCACTTCTAGAAGGCAGGCCACCACATCCTATCCCAGACTGATGTTTTCATCATTAAGTCAATAGAGTAACAAGGGAGTTCACATGTAAATAATATATTACCTTTCTGTTCTTAAAAATTCAAAGATACTAAGTATAATAAATAACTGTAAAGGAAAGAAATTCATTTCTTTTTAAGATTTATTTGAAAGTGTTAAAAGTGAGGAAGAAACACACACAAACGCACACACAAACACACACGGCAAGAACTAGAGAACAAGAGAAAATTTCCAGCCATTGGTTTACCATTACTCCCTATGTGGCCACACTACCACCTATAGCTGGGCCATGCTGAAGCCAGGAGCTTCTTACAAATCTCCCATGTGAGTGGCAGGAGCCCAAACACTTGGATCATCTTTACCACATTTCCCATGCCATTACCGGAGAGCTGGGTTGGAAGCGAAGCAGCTGGGGCTCATAACGGCATCCATATAGAATGCTGGTGTTGCAGTTAGTGGCTTTACTAGCTATGCCACAACGCCGGTCCTGTAAATTCAGTATCTTCTACTTACAAGCACATAAACAAAGATCTGAATAGCCTAATCTATGAACATCATTCTTTGTGTTGTACCTCTCTGATAGATTTTGAAAACATTTTTAGCTAAGAATGTTAGAACCACTTGATAAACACTGGATACTGTATACTTAAGAGTTAGCTCTTATTCCTATTTTCATTGAGTTATTTCCTAGAGTTATTACACCAACCTCCCTCCCCTCTGCACCAGAAGATCTTTCCCATCTAGATCATTCTGACAATCTGTTTTGAATCATTTATATGTTGTAATGTTACTGCTACTCTTGTTTTTTTTTTTTTCAAAAACAAACATTACTGGACCCTCAAAATAGAAAAAGTCTTGCACTGTGCAATGGTAAACCAATGTGAACAAGACTCATCTTTCTATGGTTGGGTTCAAGAAGTTCTGGGGGAATAGCATGCCTGTCTGAATCAGGACAAGCAATGCTAGCCTTTGAGACAAAGACCTTAACATCTCACTCGCTTAACCCTAACTCAGATTGCAGCTTGCTCTCACATGGTCCAGTGCAAGCATAAAATGATGACAGGCTCATCAGGTATAAAAAGGTCAATTATTTGAGCTCAGAGTAAGGGCTACCTTCTGTGCACCTGCTGAGCAGCTACTAAAGGAAGAGCCTCTCCCCAGGGGCCAGGCCTGTAATAGATTCTTCACTTCTACTCACATCCCACAAGTCTAAACTCTGGAACATAACCACACCTAAATCAAAGCTATCGTAACTACAACACAAAGAGGCAAAAAAACCTGATCTGATGACATAGAAAGTTCTAGATAGTTTAAAAATAAAGATGCCACCACTGTGGCAGAGAGGATTAGGCCACCACATACAATAATAATGTCCTTTATAGGCACGTGTTTGAGCCCTGGCTGCTCCGTTTCCAATTCTGCTGCCTACTGCTGTGCCTGTGTAAGCACAAGACAGCATGAGTACTTGGACCCTGGCACCCACATCCAAGAGTCAATTGGAGTTCCAGTTCCTTCAGCATGGCCCCACCCTGGCCATTGCGGCCATTTGGGGATTGAACCAGTAGATGAAAGACTGACAAACAGTCTTTGAAAAAGAAATAAAAGAAACTATACAGGAGCTCAGATTAGAGGAAGATAAATGGCGCTTTCAGAGTACAAGACTCAAGGGGGCTCTGTGGTGCAGGTAGGTACACTCTTTATTGTGAAACGGAACCCTCTTGCTTCCCCTTAGGCCTGGCCCTTGTAGTTTACCACTACCAACAAAAAAGTAAGAAAAATGTGCTAATGTGTTGCCTTAGCTAGTAAGAATGGACCTAGTTACACAGAGGGAAGGAAAAGAGCTTTCTAGAAAGTCAAAGCACATGCAAAAGTCCTGACACAGACACAAGTTCAAGGTTTCAAGAAATAGTAATCAGCCATGGAGAGGAGATCCCAGAAGGAGAAGGCAGCAGCATCCAGTTCACACTGTGTCATCTGCACTGGGCAGGAGTTTAGGTTTTATCCAAGGTACAGTGAAAACCCACTGAGGCATTTAAGGGAGGGCATCAAATGTTGACTTTTGGAAGCCATGGCTCAGGACGCCCTATAAAGACCAGATTACAGCAGATTGGCAGGAAGAGCACTGGGATGGAGAGGCTGACAGCTTGCCTGGCTTATACAAATGGCAGCAGAGAGAAAAAAAAAAAGCATTCATAATAGTAGAGGTAGGGTATAGAGAGTAGGAATGGCTGGAAAACAAGGAACAGAGATGTACCCAATTAACTATTCATGCTATTTAGATCCAGGAAAAAATAACAGTGAAGTTTTCATCTTCATATTTAATAGTAAGCTCATCAAGGTAAGAGTCATGCTTCCTTTCATTCTCAACAAACACTTTGAAAATATGCACTTAAAAAAGGAAACTTATCAAAGACCATGGCAGTAAGTCCATAAGTTCCCAACTACAAAATCAGGATCAATATTCTAAAGAACAGTTGGCCATGAAGAGTCTCACCTTCCTATTTCGATGGTAAGAACACAGCTCGATGACAATGCCTACAGACATTCCAACACTTACCAGCTCTGTGACCTGGCACAAAGTGACCACCCTTTTGTGCCTCGGATTTATCACTGATAAAATGGGGAGAAAACGAGGTCTACCTAACAAGATCATTTGAAGATTAAATAACAAAGCTTTTAACAAACTGTTTGCTACAAACTATGTGTTCCAGAAATGTACTGACTATACTATGTTAGGCGTAGTTCTGTAAAAAAAAATTAAAAATAAAATTTAAATTTAAAAAAAAACAAGATGTGGGAAAAGATATCAGGGCATTCACAGAAATGTTGTTTATTAAGCAGTTTTAATAGCACTGAAATGATTAGCTGCCAAAAAATAAGAAATTTAAAATCATCATGGGTGAATGCCAACTTATGATGCAGACATCCAGAATACTATTAAAAACTGTGTTGAATATCCCCCCATGATACATTGATTGCATGTCAAGGTTTTATATTGGTGTAGAAAGGGGGTAAATACCCAGAAAGATGAAAACCACAGTGTTAGCATTGGCCCTCACTGAAGGAAATGACTGTCGGTAGCTTTGTTTTCTTCATGGTACTTGTATTGCTTTATAAATTTGTGACAACTATATTCCTTTTTGGAAATGGCAATACGTTTCTTTTGTCACACCGACATCTCATATAAGCCAAGTGTAGTTCATTACCAAAAAACCTTTTAAGAACCAAATAAAAAACAGGAGGAGGACAAAGAACATACATGTATTACTGGTCCCAATCATTAGCTACAGCTCATTTTGTATCTTTCTAAAATATATTTTACATATTGAGGAAGGAAAAATATCTTCATTTTCTAAAACCTTTCATTAGTTATAGAAGCTGTGTCCAGTTCTAGTTCTACTCCCCAGCCCAGTCCTTAAGTACTTTCTTCAAAGTACTTTGAAGGCAGTAACGGAAACATACACTGATGTTGCTTCTTCAACCATAGATTTTTTTTTTCATGGTACAGTTCCATAGGCTCAGGGATTTCCCCTTTCACCCTCCCCATTTGCCCTGCCCCACCACTCTTTTCCCCTATATTATTACAATATGATAGTCCTTCAGCAACAGTCTCAAGTCTATCATTCTGCTATTTAGGATTTTTATTAGAGAATTTCAAAAAGTTCATAACAATTAGGATTCAAAGATTACTGTGCCACAAAAATTTGAAATCCACTTATTTTTTCAGAATATGCATTTTTCAATATTTTCTTATCAGGCACATGTAGAATGTTTTGTTTCTATTTTTTTTTTCAAAAGGCAGCAATATAGAAGGAGAATGACAATGACTCCTCCACCTGCTGGTTCAACCCCCAAATGCCTCATAACAGCTAGGGTTTGGTCAGGCCAAGTGCAGGCATACAGAATTCAAGCCAGACTAGCTATAGAAGTGAAGACATGTTGCAATATGCATCTCTACTCCAGAATAAAGAGAACTCCCAATGAAACTGTTGAATCTATCTTGACAATACAATGTTGGACTTCACCACTGTCTATACCTACAGTAAAATGATGCACTTAAATAGCAAAGTGATGGACTTGTGACTGTTTAAGAACTATCCTATTGTAATAATATGGAGGAAAACAGTGGCAGGAGTGAAAGTGGAAATATCTATGCCTATGGAACCATACCAAGAACAAGAAGAAAGAAAAAGAAGAAGAGGAAGAAGAAAGAAGACGACGAAGGAAGAAGAATCTCGATCCAACATGGGTGAGAGGGACCCTGCCTCACAGGGTGCACATTAGCAGCGCAGCCTGGGCTCAAACTAGATACCCCAATATGGATACAGCCGTCACAAGCAGCTAATTACTGCTGCACCAGACACTCATCACTGTATTTATAGTGTTATTTTCAGAATACATAACAAGCTCTTTAATTTTCTTATTCAACATTTTGTGACTTAAAATTATGGAATGTACATATTATAAGTATCTTTCTACGAGGCATAAGAAATCTATACTCATGGTAGCTTGATTAGTAGAAATGAGTTCAATTTTTAAATGGGTAAAGCAAAGATTTCTGCAATTAAGAGAACTGGCTGCAGGAGGAATGTTCACTCTTTAAAACTGGCCATCACCCTGATACTCTGCTGGCTCTCTCTTCAGACCAGAGAGGGTATACCTAAGAAGCCGTTGAACTTGACTGGACAATAAGATGCTGGACTCTATGTTTGGTATATGCTTGCAATGGGGGATTCTCAACTGAACTTGAACTATGGTTATGCAACAAGATGGAGGAATCCACCATGGTGGGAAGGTTTGGGGAGGGGTGGGGAGAACCCAAGTACCTATGAAACTGTGTCACATAATACAATGTAATTAATGAATTAATAAAAAATAAAATAATACAATGTAATTAATCAATTAAAAATAATAAATGATAAAAAAAAACTGGCCATCACCCATTAGCTGACAGTGTGTCATCTCAGAGTCCTTCCTTTATAGACTGCACAGCAGGGATGACCCACGGTGGGCGCTCAGAGCATCTGCCATTCAGGTCAATACTGCAGAAACTGTACTCCCTCTCAGGTGATGTTGCCTGTATTCCACAACAGCCAGTTGATCTCCTTCCTCACCTCACTAAGCCTTCCAGGGGGTGTCTAAGTAGCGTAAAGTACTATGTTTCTGCCCAATGAGCCTTAGGTTGCATGAGGCCGAAGCTACTGCTTCATGTCCACTGGGTAGTTCCCCTGAAACCTGTTGACAGAGCACATTATCAGAAGATGTGTAACACAAGTCAGATTTGCAGGAGGTTTACATTTCATTCCCATTAGCAGGAGCCAAAGTCTTTTCTGATGCTCTTCAAACCCTTCTGCAGAGTGAGCGGACTGTTGAAGACATCACTTCTACCATCAGGCAGTAGCCTGACAGAAATCAAAGTATTGTATTCACTTCTGGTGGAGCTGACCAACTTCTTAGCTCAATACAGATCAGCTAATTACTCTGAATATTAGTAATTAAAGGAAAAGAATTAAGCAGATGGTCTGCTTTTCCTCTAGGAACTATGCTCAGTAGTAACCAAATATCTACGTTCAAAGAGAAATGACTCTGTTCAAGCTAAAAAAAAAAAGAAAAGTGTGGAAGGAATTAAGGGGAGGAATTACTGTATTGCAACTACTAATCAAACTGCTGACAATTCAGGTAAATACCATCAGTGAAAGGAACATTAGATGAAAGGTTAATAGTAACCTTAAAATGGAGGGTCTCATGCTGTATGAGCTACCACCACAAGTGACACATGACATTTTGTGCCTCCTGATAAGACATAATAAGAAGCACATAGTATCACCCATGAAGTGTTCTAGCCAAAGGAATCTAAACAAAATTCAAGAACTTCCAGGTAACAGAAAAATACAGAGGACAGAAGAATAAATCAGAAGAATACCACAAGGGAACAAAAGAGATTGAGAAGGTTAGACATTCTGCAGAAGAACAACCTGAGTTTGTACTAAGTAAATAACACAAGAAACAAGTGAGGAGGCAGTCCTGCTCTCTCTAGCATCAAAGTAGCTTGGCACAGTACCAAACAGATGCAATGAGTAGGTGTTACCTGAATGTTAGTTGACTTACACCAGCTACGGAAAGACATTGAGGCAATTGGACAAATCCATTTAACACTGACTTTAAAGAGGCTTACCAAGACATGCTTTTTAGTTAGTGACATTATGGTTCAAGACAATATTCATATTTGTAAGAAATGTGTTCAGAAATATGAGGGGTTAAATAGCTGCAATTTTCTTTATGTCACTTCAGAAAATAAAAAGGAAAACAAGATAAAGAACAAATAACACATATGACAAAACTGAAATTTGTTCAGTCTGGGGAATGGTTACAGGTGGATTCGTTAAGACACCGTTCTATAAATTGAAAAGACGTCATAAATAGTTTCAAAAGAGTGTTTTCATTGACACTTTACACATCACATGAATAAACTAAGCAAATGGGCATGGAAATATTTACCCGGTACTCAAAATCAAAGGGAACTCACTAGCTTACAATATCTCTAGTGCCAGAAACCATGGAACCATGTAGAGCAGACAACACTGAGATTGTACAATGGTGCTTTGTAAAGGATGCTACACTCATGGTAGGCAGCAAACCTTCAAAGAGAGCAAGGAAAATAGCAGGAATCAGATCTGATCTGGGAATTTTTTGGAGAAAAAAAACTCAGGTGATGCCCCAGATCCATGTTGTTCCCAAGAACTCCAAAGACAGAAAGGATCCTGAGGTCACTTACTCCATACACCATACACTGAAACAACTTGCAAAGCATCCCACCTCCAGGGACCCTACATACAGGAGCCCCCACTGTCGTTTTACGTGTGAGGACAATCTGTATGGCTATGTGCACTTGTCCTATATTAATCATTCTGCTTCTATTCCCATTGTAACTGCTTCTTCCCTCAACACTTGTTCTAATTACTATGTAATAAAGTGGTACTAGATTTTCTACCATTGGCTACACCTACAGTGTAATGATACATTTAAATAGCAGGATGTTGGACTTGCGACTATTGCTGAGACTACACTATTTTAATAATATGATGGAAAATCCTGGGCAAAGGGAGAATGAGGAGGGATAATGAGAAGGGAGGATAAGGAAGGAGGGGACTCCCTGAGCCTACAAATCCATTTCATGGAAAATAACAATAAAAATTTTTAAATGAAAATAATTAATATCAGCAATTACTCCACAGGTTTGTTGTGAAAATTAAATGAGGACTTAATTAGGCATGCAATTGCATCATGTACTACAGAGTTATGATAAAGTCCTCAACCCCAGGGTCTTTACTGATATAATCAGGTTATCACTAAGTCAACAACCTGGGCCTTAACCTAATAGATCTGTCTTTCTTATAGGAAAAGAGACAGAGAAGGCAAGGGAACCATTAGAAAATGGAAACAGAGATCGGAGCTCTGCTACCACAAGCCAAAGTACCCCTGGGGCTAACAGAAAGAGACAAGGAAGGATCCTTCCTGGAGTATCAGTGAGGGCATGACCTTGTTGATGTCTTGGTTTTGGACTTCTAACCTCCAGAACTATGAGAAAACACACTTTGTATTAAGCCAGGCCATTTTCAGCACATTACAAGAGTCCCCAAAAACTTCCACAGTGTGACAGCTGAGGGTTGCCATGCACTTCCACACTTCAGCTCTAGACTAGAATATTAAGACTTGTGAGCAGAATGTTCTCCATCCACTTCATTCTTGAACCTGGGTGAATACTTCTACTGTAGCCAATTCTTCTAGCAACAATATAACATCACAACCCTGGGAGAAGTCAATTCACCAGAAATCACTTCTCTTCTACATCCAATTCTTTCACAGTAAAACCCTTGCCTATATCCCTGCTGAACTATGGCCTTTTGTGCGCTCCACCACCTTTTTTTGTTTGTTTTAGTAGAGCATTAAGCATTTAACCATAATATGGATTTAAAATGTAATCTCAGAGATTAAATTATAAATTTTAATAAGCTAGTTCTTTTTTTAAAGAGTAAGCTTACGTGATCCTCATCAAGATTTCATTCATAAAGTCAATTTCTCATCCCAACCATCACTAATTGTTAACTATTCACCCAACACTTTAAAAGTCCTCTTCACATTCATATTAAACAAGAGTGTTGGTTACACAACATCAGTACTCCACTAAACCATTGGGAAAATATTATTGCAATGAAAACTGAAGATGAGGACCCTCACTTTCCCAGAGAATTCCCTCAAAGTGAACACCAATTCCCTTTAGTCCCATTATTAATAAATGTGTCAAAAACTTATTCACTTTGCAAACTAGTAACTCCATTAAAGAAAGCAAAATGTTTGTATGGCATAAGACACACTGATTATGCCCCTGTTGAAATTTCAAATGTTTTCATAATAAAATGTTTGAGAAATTGATGTCATCTTCATGTAAGAATTAAGAATATGCCTTTTCACTAGGAATGCATGTCATAGTTTAACATTCAGTATTTTTTACTGGAGTTTATGATGATGATGCTAAGGCATTTGATACAGAATCTGCAGGAGTTTTTTTTTGTTGTTGTTCTCTGTTAGAGAAGACAGGAATCTTCTGCATCAAATACTTCAGTATTTGTTAGAACACTACAGATTCACTGCAAAGCTCTCAAGCATAAATGGCCCTCCGTACTCCCTGTAGCCACCTGGTTTACAACTCTGTTACGGCTGAATACTTGGAGCTTCGGAAAAGGATCTTTCCTACGAATGGACCGATTTCTAACTATAACCTTCAAATAGATCTTCATGAAATACCTTCACTAGATCAATGGAGCAGAATCGAAACACCAGATGGGAACCCACACAGATACAGCCAAATAATCTTTGACAAAAAGACAAATGACAACCCAGGCAAATGGGAAGGTCTGTTCAATAAATGCTGTTGGGACAACTGGTTAACAGCCTGTAGAAACAAAAAGATAGACCCACATCTCTCACCATACACTAAGATCAAATCCAAATGGATAAAAGATCTAAACCTACATCCAGAAACCTTCAAACTTTTGGAAGAAAATGTTGGAAATACTCTACAAGATCTAGGGGTAGGTCCCTACTTCCTAAAAAGGACACCAAAAGCATTAGCAATCAAAACCAGAATAAACAAATGGGACCTCATCAAACTAAGAAGCTTCTGTACAGCGAAGGAAACAATCAACAAAGTAAAAAAGCAACCCACAGAATGGGAGAAGATCTTCGCACACGACATAGGTGACAGAGGGCTAATCTTCAGAATATACAAAGAACTACAAAACAACCAAAATGTCAAAACAAACAAGCCACTCAAGAAATGGGCACGGGAAATGGGCAAACACTTCACAAAAGAACAAACCCAAATGGCAAATACACATATGAAAAAATGCTCAAGTTCCCTGGCAATAAGGGAAATCCAAATTAAAACATCAATGAGGTACCACCTAACGCCAGTAAGAGTGGCCCACATGAAAAAAAGCACCAACAACACTTGTTGGCGAGGTTGTGGGGAAAAGGGAACCCTACTCCACTGCTGGTGGGGCTGCAGGCTGGTACAGCCTCTATGGAAATCAGTATAGAGAACATTCAAACAACTCAAAATCGACATACTGTATGATCCAGCAATAGCACTCCTAGGAATATACCCAAAACACCTGTTTTATGAGAAGCCAACATGCACCCCTATGCTCATAGCACATTCAGTAATTGCAAAAACATGGAAGCAACCGAAATGCCCATCAGCAGAAGACTGGATAAGAAAGCTATGGTTCATCTACTCCATGGAATACTACTCAGCTATTAAAAAAAACAAAATGCAGTTCTTTGTGGCCAAATGGGCCAAACTGGAAACCATAATGCTAAGGGAAATGAGCCAATCCCAAAAGGTCAGATACCACATGTTTGCGTTAATTTAAGAGGATATGATGTTATGTAAAGCATGTTACTTTATGTATATTATATGTTGTGTATAAACTAAAACTGAATTGACAATGAGGTGATCACAGAAGATGGTTAAGAAATTGCAATTGTTTTTAACATACTGGTTACTCAATATTATAACTATTAATTACACAACGAAGTTAATTGTTGCTGAGGGTATGTTGGAGCCTTTAATTGATCGGGTTGATAATCTGATGGTTCTGCCCTCGGAACGGACAGGGTCTCCCCAGGAAGCTGAGGAACTAGACTGGACTATAAGATGTTGGACTCTATGTTTAGTTTATGCTTGCAAAGAGGGAATCTCAACTGTACTTGATCAGTGGATATGCAACAAGGTGGAATATTCCACATGGGGGGAGGGCGGGGGGAGGGGTGGGGTGATTCCCAGTTCCAACGAAACTGTATCACATAATACAATGTAATCAATGAATAAAAAAAAATGAAATACCTTCACTTTGCCTTAATTCCAATACGTACAATAAATCTTTTTCTACATGATAGATATCAAGTTTTTGAAAAGGTAACCCCATTCTTGCTCTTTTTTTTTCCCTAGGTTCAACTTCTGTCATTTCTTCAAATCTTTACAAACCCAACAAAAAGATGTCAGATGTTTGTGTAAAAGTTTTGCCAAAACGTTAGGCTAGTCACCTACCAGACTCATTTTCAAGCAAAAGTCATGCAGAGATCACTCATATTAACTCAAATAGCTCTACATAAAAGAAAAAAGCAAGCGGCCTTAAATCCATAATTTTGGACAGTAATAATTTGCTGTTGAAGATATCTAGATAAATTTCAAGCTACAGATCAGTTTTCACAGTATTCATTAAAGGATAGGGACAAAGATTACTTTCTGGTTGATCCATTGTGATGTTTTAATATAATAATTGTCATGTTGTAGGATTTTAGATTAGCTAACTAGCATTAATAATCTCTTTCACATATGTAAACCTGGATAGAGTTGTTTTAGTTACTAGAAAATATATATAGGGGCATACCTGCTTTCTATAAAAATTTCATGATTCAGTTACAAATCCCCTTCAGCCACTTCATGCCTTACTGGCCCCTGGGAGCTGGATCAAATGCCTTCCCTAACTCCATGAACTAACCTCAGCCCACCAAGAGTGCTTCTGAGAACCACGGCAGTTCACGTACGCGACACCAGTGGCTTTAACCTCCTGACAAAGTTCCTCTACTGCAGAAAGCTAGGAGGAGGAGGGTGGTATCAAGATATCTTTCCCTGGAGGAAGAAATGTAGTAGACAGGACAACGACACGTGCCTAAATCCCTAGGGAAACAGAAAAATTTAAGCAAGTTTACTCATCTCCCCACTTAACCTACAGCTATTCCCCTCCCACATCCTCATATCGACTTAGATCCCTGGATTAATACTCAAGAGACCCCCATAATTTGCCAGTAAATTTGACCATTAAACAGACACACACACACACAATTTCAATTTGAGTAAGCGAACCTCTAAAACATTTTCATGAAAGTTGTGTCAAAAATCAGCACTGATGCTAACAAAGTGTTTTTATACATCCAGAATTAACCTGGTGACATGACAAATTCAAGACCAGGACTGCCTTAAAGTCTACTTATCTATGGTCACCTGGGATTCCCAGGAGCCATTCTTCACAATCCACTGAGGTTCAAGGGTCTCTCCTTTACGGCACAGTCTTCAAAGACCATTAATGGCAGTGGAAAAGCCATACCATGGTTACCCCGAAGAGTTACATTCTGGAGAATGAGCACAAGACATGTTATTGGTAATGCCATTAACCCCACTATGAGTCAACTAAACTTCATAAAGACAACAAGCATATTCACCATCTTAATCAACGGGGTAAGACACAAATCTACAGAGTCTTAGATATTAAAAAAAAAAGTCTACTGATTAATTATATGGTTAATGATGACATGATGACAGTGTAAGTCTCTGAAAAGTAAGTCCATATTTGATTATCCAGAAACACGTAAAGTGAAAACAAGCAAATGTCAGAGTTTTAAATCATAAGTTGGAGTTTATCACAAAGGAGGCAAGAATTTAAAAAGAAAAGGAAACGGGATTTGAGGGCAAGAGCAGAGCACATTTGCCACCTAAACCAACCAGACCAGGAAAGCACAAACCCCATAGAAGGAGCCAAAGCTCAAGAAAAAGAATGCAAAGTGCGCCCTCTATCGGTCATTGCTTTTCAACGGCTGTTGTGATGGGCAGGTGAGGTGTCCCCAGCAGCAAGCTAGAGATCAAACCCAGGACAGTACAGAAATTCTGACATTTTCTGAAACAGAAGGAAATAGCAGACGCCTGCCTGGCTGGAAGTGAAGAATACTAACCCCTGGCTCTGACCACCTTGTGGGCTGACCGTGTGATACATCAAGTCACATCAATGCCAATCCCACAAGTCATCAGCCATAAAATTGTATTAGCTAACAGCTGTTTCTCAAACTACACATCATTGTTGATGAGATTAAAAAGCAAGACATTGGTAAACTGTAACAAAACCCTTTGTACTAAGTACTTAATTTTAAACTTTTATCAACTCCTTAGGCGGAATGGAGAATTCCCCAATTTCTTCATGTGATTACAATCGTCATAAATATTGTTTTTGAAACGGTGCTTCCAATACGGTGTTATGCACATGGGAGATCTATGAAAACCCATGTAAAGCAAACGAAACTTCTAGATAACAATTTGAAACAGCCATTTGGCATCATACTAATTCAGAAGTTCTAACTTCTAGCACTCTAACCAATCCTGCTTAAGATGTTAAAGGGAAAAGATACACAATGGGCCACTTTTGAAACATTGGGGATGATTTATCCTTTAGCAGTAAGAGTTGAAAAGCTTTGAGTAGCTTCTAAGCTACTTCCCCCCAAATAACTGAAGGAAAAGCTATAACTAGTTTCTCCACTAGAATAAAATAACATGGTTTTTAGCCAGCTTCTCTATCTTCTTTTGGTCAATGGACTGTTGAATAATACGTATGTGCTTACATAAAACACATGCACCCCCTACAAACATATATAGAGGCACACACACACACACACACACACACACACACACAACTTGTTCTGGCTACTGGAGCACCAGAAACAAAAACAAATTAAAGTGCTTCAAAACTTTCATGGAAAAATCAGCATTAAGGCTCAACAGGTTAAGCTATTACCTGAGACACTAGCTTCCCATAACAGAGCACCAGTTAAGAGTCCTGGCTTCTCTCCTTTAAAAATCATTGTTGTTATTTTCATGATACATTTTTCTAGGAATTCCCCACTTACCCTCCTTAGTCTCCCTTCCTGCCATTTCCTCCCATGTAATTACAGTAGTACGGTCCTTTAGTAACAGCTATAAGTTTAACATTCAACTATGTAAGTACATGATGGAAACTAGGTACAGACATAGAAAACTTTGTATCAGATTGTCAAGGTATATAACTGTTTCACTAGAAGTTCTTTTATTAGGGAGTAGAGATGCCTACTGTGTCATGTTTTCACTTTCCAATATGCTGGTCTTCATTATATAGATCCTCTATGAGAACACAGTATATACTTCTTCACCTGTATATAAACACACAATAGTGAAGATATGGAAACAACTCAGATGTCCATCAAAAGAAGAATGGATAAAACAGCTGTGCTATACCTATCCCACAGAGTACTACACAGTCATTAAAAAAATGAAATCCTACCAGTTGCAACAAGATGGTCCCAACTGAAGACTAAAATAAGTTTATATATAGGAACTCTGCTTCTGATCCAAATTCAAGCTAGTGTTCCTAGGAAATCAACAGATGATGGTCCAAAGTAGCAGTCAGATCCAGACGGAGTTCCAGCATCCTGCCTTCATCCTGGCCCAGTCCTGGCTGTTGTGGCCATTTTGGGAGTAAATCAACAGATGGAAAATCTGTCATGAAATCTTCCATCTAATGATTCACTTGCCAAATGGCCATTAATAGCTGGGGCTGGGACAAGCTGACCAGCAGCCCACAACTACACTAACATCTCCTATGTGGCTGGCAGGGGCTCAAATGCTTGAATCACCTTCTACTGATTTCCCAGGTATATCAAGCAATTGTACCCAAAGTGAAGCAGCCAGTGCTTGAACTTTGTTCTGTATGGGCTGAGGGCATCATAGGCAGTGAGTGGTTTAACATACTGCACCACACCACTGAATCATTCATGAATTTATTGAAGCCCCCTTTTTGCCAGATGATCAAAACATTCAGCAGGGGTAAGCTCCATGCCAGAGTAGATAAAACCACTAACTGGTAAAGCCCAGAGTCACGGCTGCTCCACTTCCAATACAGCTCCCTGTTAACATGCCTGGAGGTGCCCGGACCCTGCAACCCATAGAAGAAAGCTGGAAAGAGCAATTAAGCATACTTAAAATTTTATGCATCAAGTATATCATTTCCTCAGCCATCAGTAACATAATTTATCAGTTGTTTAGTGAGTATAATCATGAGTTTTTGGGAAGTCTGGAGGTCAGTAAAAGTCTGATATGAGGAAATTTTGAATGGTTCAAAGATGAATTCCTCATTTTTTATTGAAAGTTTATGTTGGAAGCTTGCTGTGTACATGGGAAGCCAGAAATTCAGGAGAGCTGATTCCAGTTTGGGCTCTCTTCCACATAACGGTGTTTAAATATCATGCTTGGTTTTGGCAAGCAGTTCATCTTCCTTGTAATCCAAACAACTCCCACCTCCTATAAAGGGCCATGAAGGCTATTATTTTCCTGAAAAAACACACAGACAACTATGTCATTTCTTAACACCCGCAGAAGGAATGCACTTGTAACACACACAATCACCTCTCTATATAACTATCATTACAGTAAAGTCATCAATGTAATTGATTTGGATTTTTTTTTTTTGGCACTAGCTTATCCATGCTACTGAGTGCCTTTTAAGAGGACAGAAACTGGGCCTGGCGTGGTAGCCTAATGGCTAAAGTTCTCACTTTGCCCACCACTGGGGTCCTATAAGGATACTAGTTCATATTCCAGCTGCTGCACCTCCCTTCCAGCTCCTTGCCTGTGGCCTGGGAAAGCAGTGGAGGCTGGCCCAAATCCTAGAGACCCTGCATCTGCATGGGAGACCCGGAAGAAGCTCCTGGTTCCTGGCTTCAGATTAGCTCAGCTCCAGCTATTTCCACTATTTGGGGAGTGAACCAGTGAATGGAAGATCTGTCTCTCTTTCACTCTGTAAATCTGATTCTCCAATAAAAATAAATTTTTTTAAGAGGAGGAGGAGAAAAGAGAAGAAAGGAGGAGGAAGTGGATGAAGAGGAAGAGGAGGAAGAAGAGGAGGAAGAAGAGGAGGAAGAAGAGGAGGAAGAAGAGGAGCAAGACGACACAAACCAGGGCTGGTGCAATGGCTCATTCTGCTTGCCAGTGCCCCAACCCATATGGGTGCTGCTTCATGTGCCAGTTGCTCCATTTCAGATCCTGTACTTTGCTTTTCAGTCTGGGAGAGGAGTAGAGAATGGCCCAAAGCCTTTGGACCCTGCACCCATGTGGGAGACCTGGAAGAAGCTCCTGCCTCCTGGTTTCTAGCTTAGGATCAGCCCTGGCCATTTCTGCCATTTGGGGAGTGTACCAGTGGAAAATGTTCTTTATCTCTCCTCCTCTCTGGAAATCTGCCAATAAAAAATGAAATAAAGCCTTAAAAAGAGAGAGAGAGAATGCAAACCATTTTCTTTGAGTTATACCTAGCTGATTTTCATTCAATGGGCAAAATGTTCAGAGTTGAAAATCACTTCTTGTCCCTTTCTCATTCAAAGGACAGACAGCTAAATGGATTTCCAAACAGTCACTGGTAAATTTTGAACTTGCAGAGCTTATCAGAAGACACGTAAAAATGAATATAGGGCTGAGTGGGGCTTTTATAGCTCAATCTACATTTATTCTTCTCTGAATGATAAATAATAGTCAACAGTGAGATTACCTGAATTTAAAAACCAAGCAATTTCTCATTGGATCAACAAAAGTTAGTTTAAGGACAACCAATACACTCTCGTGTTCAATGACTTTCTTTTTTACTACAACTTGAAGAAGCACTCTATAAGATGTAAGTTTGGATGAATATGTTATAGTCTGTCCAAAGAAGCTTAAAATGTGAGATGGGACATGTTGCACAATAGCAAGAACACAGGTGGAAATAACATTCCTTTAAGAATTTTGACACACAAAGGTCTAAGTATCTATGAAGAAATACTTCATTTTGGCTTTAGGATAGATGGCAGAAAATTCCAGGCAGTCTTTCTGGAGGCCATGGCAATTTGCCTGGGCATTTGTTCAACCACACAAAAGCATGGAACTATATGGTGTGCCTGAATATGGAGGGATTTAGTATAGCCTAAGTGTATGTTGCTCTCAGGGTCGTGGGAAGCTGAAAGGAGACTGCATTCAGATAGCAATGAATCTCGACTGTCACATAAAAAAAGACTATATTCCACAGTCAATATGAAGACATGAATGGCATCAGCATTTAGACCTACTGGTTTAGAGATCGATTGAGATATTTGCATCCCATACCTGAATACCTGTGTTCAACTCCTGGCCACAACTCCTAACTCTAGTTCTCTGCTCATGCAGACCTGAGGAGGCACCAAGCAATGGTTCCAATGACTGTGTTCCTGCCACTTCTCTAGAGGAGCCCCAGACTGGATTTCCAACTCAAATTCAGTCCTGGTCCAGTCTCAGCCATTCTGGACACTGATGAGTGAACCAGCGAATGGGATGTGCCCCACCACTACCAACAATCACCACCAACCACCACCACCTCTTCTGACTGTCTGATTTACAAGTCATATTTGTATATGATGTTAAAATATACACGGGGCCTTATTAATAGAGAAATATTAACACAATCTGTGGCTGAGAAAAAAGTTAACGTGGCAGCATCTTAAAGGCGAAGCTTAAAAAGTAGATACTAAGATATGGAGAACCTCAGAGGCCTAAGGTTAGGACCTAAGGTTAGGAAAGACTTCTAGGGATAGAAAGGGTAGGATTCACATAAACATCACAGCTGAGGTGGAACGATTAAGGTGGACTAGCTTCTGCTAATGAATTCAGAAAGGAAGTAACATTAAAGTCAAAAACTAGAGTGAGGTTTCCCATCCTACATGTCAGAATGCCAGCAACAAGGAACCCCAGCAGAGGCTCACACCTGGCGAGAGCAAAAGGAGGAGCAGAGTCCTGGAAGCCAACAGAGCACGCAATGCCCGTCAAGGAGCAGTGATGGAGAGAGCAGAATGCAGCCGTATACACTGGAAAACAAAACAAAAGGTTGAGGCTGTAGCTGAACGACTTGAGTGCAAACAAATGAAAATAGAGAGATGGGTTTTAAAAAATTCCCGCCCCCACAAGGAAAAGAATAAAGAAACAGTAGTCTACACCTGTTCTCAAAGACAGGACCAAAGAGGAAGCATGACTGGAGTGGACCATCACCAGGCACAGACCAAGCAGAGACTCTTGTTTGGAAAGGGGCGACACCTCTGGAGATCATCATAATGCCCCTGAAGTTGTCAGTGAACTGATTACACAGGGTGGATGACCACGAAACTTCTTCCAGGAATCTCAATGCACTACTAATTTTGGCTGTAGATCTGACGCTGCTCCAAAAAAATAACGTGTAATAACAAATGTTCTAAAGAAAACTTTCAGGAAAAGGAAACCCAAATTTTAATAGACCGAAGGATGAAAAGGATTATCAAACAAGAGAAAGGGCTGAAGTGAAGGAAAGCAAAAGAGACTAAAAAGTAATAGAAGGAGAGAAAAGTTGAGAATCTCAGGATTAGAAAACAGGTGACTGATAGAAGAAGGGCCCGGAAGAGAGAATATAAGTGAAAGGTGGCCCTTAGAAAGGGAAAAAATAACCTCCCCTCAGTCAGTCTTATTCCCTCTCACTCATCCTTCCTTCCTAAGAGAAGGATGGAAAGAATGGGAAAATGAGTGAAAATTTTAGTTTTGAAAATTCCACCATCTCTATAAATACACCCTCCCCATTATATTATTGTTGTAATCTTGTTTTGCAGTAGTCATTGGCACATCCATATTTATTTCAGCTGAAATATATATATATATATGAATATATATAGGACATGAAGCACTGTGTTCATCTAGTGATTTATGCTTGCTTGCTTGCTTCAGAAATTGCAGAAAAACAGTGAACCTCATGCTATGCTGAAAACTATGGCAAACTGCACTATTTCATCTCCAGCTTGCTGCCTCCTTTTAGCAGAGTGACTATCAAGCATTGTATTGAAGGATTTGTCTCTCATCTATTTTCTAGACTTGGGTTGCATGAGAATGTATTTCCAAGAAAACTATATAATTTAAAGGCAGTCAATTGGAAGGAAAGAAGTCAAAAGTAGCCAGGATAATCCATAACCTGCAGGTCAGTCTCTGAATAAATCAAGAGGAGGTTCTGCATTAAGGAATTAGAAGTGTCACTCCCAACTAGTAATTCCTACAAATAACTGGATTCTACGCAAGCTTAATTCAAAAGCTAGAATTCAAGGGAGGCCTATGGGAACATCGCCTATTTTGAATCAACTCCAAATTTCTGGAGCAAAGTAAGACATTAGTCTGAACACAGCAACTTTCTAAACTCCCTGCACTGGTAAGACACTAGCTAGGAAAAACAAAATTCATGCAATTATACAAGGAGAAAAAGCAGCTGATTAAAAAAAAAGGAGAAAAGAAAGAATATGTTTATGTTGCAAAATTAAACATCACATCAGCTTTTCTGAAATACTTTGGAACTTGAAAAAGTAAACAAGCATACAAAATGTATTTTGAAGACGTTTCATTCAAGTGTAGGTTAATATGTTCCATGTGCTACTTTGTCTTTTGAAAGAATATGCTGCGAAATAAACTTCTTAAAAAATACTTGTCAAAAACAGCTGTCTCCAAATATCCTCATTACATTTTCAGAATACAAACACAAATTAATTAGGCACTATAAAGTTAAAGAGAAAAATGTCCATTGTTTTTTCCTAACCTCAGTTGCTAGAAAAACACGGCACTATTTGTGCCACACATTTTCTTCTCATGGAAGAAGCCCGATCTAGTTTTATAGAAAGACGTGGTAGAGGCAAAAGCTAAAGCTTCAATCTAGAAACAACTTCACCACGAGCCCCTTGTGCGACCACACCCCCTACCACCTGACCACCAGAAACATGAATCTGATACTGCATCAGAAGGGCTTTTGCAGGATGCTTTCATAATCCAGATATAAAATATGACTGGCTAGACATATAAACAGAGTGGAAGAGATGGAAGATAAAGTCACTGCATACCAAGCTCAAGAGACTGCAGGAAGCCTTCATACAGTTACAATTTGTCTATCCACCTTTCCATAATCCTGACTAAAACGTAGCTAGTTTACAACCATTCCAAAAAAAAAATAGAGCTAGGCAATCCCATTTACCATATTAATAAATCATAAGCAGTCCCAAGACAGATACTGGCAATAGGGTTAACAGTAGCTAATGATGATTGTTGTAAAGGGGCGTGGAGGTGAGGGGTGGGGGAGCAGGCAGTGAGAAAGCCAGCACATCTTAACCCTGTTAACGTCGAAGCATCAGTTACCAACCAGCTGCTCTAACTACTGACAGTCTCTCCCTTTCTCCAAAGCTATTCCTTCTCAGTCCTATGTTTGTGTGCCTAATTAGTAACAAAAATTAGTGCAGGCAGGCCCCATTAGTGGTTATTAAATGCATTTTTATTTTATCATCTTGTTTTCAGAATCCAAAGAAAAATGCCTAATGGGTTATTAGGGTTATTGGTCTCCCCCATACAAGCTTTTGTCCAAAAGTGGAGGGGTCGGGTCAACATTCTATTTTCAATCCTCTGGCATGTTTTGAAATGAAACATAGAGTTAAATTATACATTTGCTCTCTATTCTAGACTGGATGCAATTGATTTTAACTGACTAAATTATCTGATCTCTGCCAAGAATTTTATTTCATTAAGAAAATGATATTATGGAGCATCTGAGATCATAGAGCAGACTAAACATAATGCCAAAGGAGTTCTGAGAATGCTGCACAGTGAAGGTTTGATTATTTGCAGATGGAATATGAAAAAAAAAAAAGAAAGAAAGAAAACCCAGCAGGTCCCAAGGGGAAGCCCAACCAATCCTGGTAGCACCAGTGTCTCCATCATAGCACAAAGCCAAGAAAAAAAGTGATCTAAGCTACAACACCTCTTTTTAAAAGTACTAATCACATTTCTCCCTGGAAAGTCATATTTAACTGCCACAATCCAAAACAAAGGAGGAAGAGGAAATGTTGGTGCCACAATGAGCTCCGGCATGTCAACTGTCCTTGCTGACATGATCTGGCTAGTAGTCAAGCATTCACCAAGAAACTGATTTAAATCAATCTCCTTTCGGAGAGCCGATTGTTTGGTATGCGCAACAATTGATGTAGGATCAATCAGTAGACATGAGATCAATTAAAAGCAGCTTAAGTTGGTGACCAGAGACAATTCACACAACTTGAGTCAGATCTCCATTCATTTCAATACTCACAATGCGATTCCTAAGCTTCCTTGCAAAGCAAAAAAAAAAAAAAAAAAAAAAAATTGCTACTATCACTCTACACTGCCTAGCCAGCCTGTAAGTAGTTCCACTTTTAATTAAAAAACACAGTACACCCTTTGTTGGCACAGATAGTGTGGTCACTTTTAAAGACCACAGTTATTTTAGCCAGTAACTTGGCATTTTTAGAAGGGACATCTGTTGAGGAGGGAAAAATGGAGGAGGAGGGAAGAAGGGATAAACTTAATGCACTTCTTTTTTAAAACAACCTTACCAATTTACATGTACCGGAAAACATTTTATTAAATTGTAAGGTTGATTCGCAGAAATTCAGTTACTGCACACTTCAGAATTGAATTTATAAATGCCAGCAGACGGCCACACGGACAGCAACTACTACCACGGATTCCTTGCTCAAGCAGGCTTTGAAAGAAGCAGGTTCTGCCTCCCACACCTAGGAAGGCAGGGCTCCGTTGGGGAAAGCGTGCAGTATCGCGTTTGGCCGCAGGAGTGCTGCAATGCCATTCTCCAGCAAGCAGCATCTCTGCACCGAGTTCTACTGCAACAACACGCTCAGCGCACTCCAATCAACCACAATGGGTCAGGCGGTGTGCTGCAGACAGCAAACATCCCAGTAAAAAGTCCTCTAAGAAACCAACAAGAATTTGCCAGAGGGCTTCGTACCCTTCTATGTATTTTGCAAACTTTAAGCACTTTGGCCTTTCAATGAAGTGGACTGCAGCTTGAATTTTTCCAAAGTGGAAGCCTCTCCAAAAGCTGAACCACAAAACAACCAAACATTACAAATATTACCTGCTCTGCCGAATGCTACCTGGAAAAGAAATTTTGGAGTGGAAAAGCAGTAGGTGGGAAGCAGAGACAGAAAGGGGGCTTTTTCAAGGCTAACATCAATAGCACCAAACAGTAGGGGATCTCGGAGATTTTTCTGTTACTTTTGTGTGGGATAATTTCTGAAAGCTAGTAGTATTTTCCAAATGACAAAAATGAAACAGCGACAACGGCGAGCATGGACTCTAAAAGTCTCCAATTACCGTGAGTTCTGTGCGGGGACAAGCGAACTTCGAACTCTGGCCCTAGGAGAGCACAGCTGAACAACATCCTAAAAAGCCACGAAAACATAAAGCTAGAAAAGCCTTCCCCACAATCTAGACAGAGGACCAGGGGTTCCATGAGTTATAAACAAATCACATCACAGGCTGGGAGAGACATGTATATCCCAGCCGAATTAAGATCCGTGAACCAACCTCAGGATAAAGCCTTCCTGGGTGAAGACCAATAGCTCCCATTAGGCTTCCGCAAGACTGTGGCGCACTTTCCCAACAAGAGTTATTCAAGGTGGGTGAGTGGGTGGCTGTGTGTCCGCTGTGGTTTACGTTGAAATCCACCAGAAGACTTAATTGCGCCGAACAGCACTCGCCCTAAAATGCAGGCCAATGAGCTACAACCCCCAAAGGACTAGAAAGCAGAAACACGTGCGCACTGGAATCTACAGGAGAGGTAATTCTCAGAAAGCTTTCTGGGAGGCTTCCACTCGCTTTTCACTCTGGGCACACAAGCTAAAGAACGCAGGGAGAAGTTTAAAAAGCCGCAAGTGAATTTCATTGAGAACAGAAGCCAGTGGAAACAGCTGCATTTGAGGAGAGCAAATGGATGGGGGTAAAGTGGGGTGTGTTAAAAAATAATAATAAACCCGCTGGGGAACACTCCCCGTCTCCCCAGCGCTCAACCTAGTGACCAGCTCAGAAAGTTCCCATCTCAAGTTTAGCAAGAGAGAGGACTGCTGCCCTTTCCCTTGGGGGAAAAAATTAACAGATCCTTGATCTCGGCGCCCCTCCCCAGCTCTCACCCGCCCGCCCAATACCAGGCCGCGTTCAAAACGACCTGTGGCCGCGATCTAGAGAGCACGTAGGTGGAAAAGTAGAGATGGGGTAAAAAGAGAGGAGGAGGAGTAAAATGGACCTAGCTAAGAAAAGCGACCGAGAGACGGGCCGCAGCGAACTCGAGTGCGCAGCCAGCGCAGCGCACGACTTAACCCGCAGCGCAAGGGAGACCCGGAGCTCACGGCGCCCCCAGCTAGTCGCGCTCGTGATCAGCCGCGCCTACTGGGGACAGCAGAGCTGGAGCGTTCCGCGGAGCTTCCGGGTGCCCAAAGTGGGAGGTGTGGCCCGCCAGAGCTGGGGTGGAGAGCACAGCCCTGCCCACGCGAGCCGGCGAGCCCAGGCGTGGGTGAGCGCCGCGGGACGCCTCGCCACCGGGACAGAGAGGAACCAACCTCGCTTATTGCGTCTCCATCGGTTGCCTTGGCAGTGGCTGTAATCCATACAGTTCAGAATGATGAGCGCAAAGGAGAAGAGGCGAAACTGCATCTGGACGGTCGGCGAAGGAGAGACGCCTCTCAGAGCTGGGAACTGGAAGGCTCATCCAAGGAGCCGGCGCCGGCGCGCTGCTGGGGACGACTCGGAGGGCGAGTAGCCGCTAGCCCCGGGGCCGTACGCTTCAGTTTCGCGCCAGCAGCATCTCTCCGCCGTGAACCTGAGATGAGGAGCGACAAACAGGGTGGATGGGGTAGGGAGAATGGAGAGAACCGCGAGGAGGCAGCTGCGCTTTCGCGCGTCCCAATTTAAAGATGAGATGGGAGGAGGAAGCGAAGCCCCTGCCTGCCACGAGCGGCGGGGCGCACAGCTGCGGACCTCTGGGAAGGGTGATTGCAATCAGTGAATTAGCAACCTCTGCGGGGGCAGAGGCTCCGACCCCGCGGGAAGGACGTCGTGCGGGCGCTGTGAAAAACGGAAAGAGCCCTCAAAGCACTAAAGGCAAGGGTTCAAAGAGCGCTCCAGGGCCCTTTGCGCGCTAGGGCAAGGGTCCCGAGCGCCGCAGTAACGACGGCCAGGTATGGGTCGCCTACCGTGCGCACGTTCGTCTCGCAGGCACGGCGTGCCTAGGCGCGGCGCTTCATCCCAGGTCGGGAAGTCGGTTGCTTCGTTAGCACGTGGGCCAGGGGAAAGTTTGCAGCGAGACACCCGGAGTGTCTGGCAGCTCCGGGATCCCTGTGGCCGCCGCAGGGCAGGCGTGCGCGGAGGGTCGTCTGGGCAGGCGGCTCCTGGCAGAGCTGGCGCCTTCGCGGCCACTGAGATGCTGCGTCCCGCTCGCAAGTGCTATCCGCGGGCAAGGAGTGTGCCGGCTCTCGATCTCCACTGCGTCCCTGTCCAATTGCGCCGCTTCCCGGGCTCTCTCCACTATATCTTGACGGGTAAGCCTTCGTTCTTTCCAAGCTGTGGGAGACGGAAAGCTCCCGGGAGGCCGAAGAGATGTGGCTGGCTCACTTTCCGATGGAGATGCAGACGGACTGAGGCTCGGGATGCTTCTATAAGTAGGTGGTGCTGTGGTCCAAGGCATCTAAGTCTAGGCGGGCTCGGAGTTCCTGGGTCCTAATGCCAGAAACGCTCTGGTTTCCCTGAGGTCCTAAAGAGAGCGGACGGTTCACAGTGAGCCTCTCCCTGGGCGAATCCCAGGCCCGGCTTTCCAAAAGGTGGTGGCTTATGTGGAGAGTGGCTAGCAACAAAGTGCGCCCCAGCTTCGCAGCGCCTACCATGGAGCCTGGCCACGCGCCCACAAGGTGTCCTCTTGGGCGCTGTGCAGCCAGTCCAAGCTCAGTGCCAGCTAGCCTTCCTGCAAAGGGTATCTGACTGATAGCTTAGGCTGGACCTTATTTTCTCAGGGCAGGGATCGCTGCTGTCCACCAGAGGAGCTGAACCTGGAACCTCGGCTCACTAGGTGTCACACCTCTGTCAGTTTTTAATTTACATCTGGCTTTGTTGATAGGCAAATCTGTTAGCACAGTTGAAATGTGAGCTCTGTTTGGGGGGTGGGGGAGTGACATGGTGTGTTTCCAATAGCTTTTGCTTATTCTCAAAACTGCAGGTTCTTAACTATAATGCTGCATCAAGGTGGAGGAATCCACCAGGGGGGAGGGGTGGGGGGAGGGGTGGGAGAGGGGTGGGGGAGGTGTGGGGGAGGGGCGGGGGGATTCCCAGAGCCTATGAAACTGTCACATAATGCAAAATATCAATAAAAAAAATACTGCAGGTTCTTGACTATTTCTCCTCCTGGAAATCTTACAGAAACCTATAAACTTTTACTTTGCAGTAGTCACGAAATTTGGATCTTGATTCTTTAAAGAAAAGTTGCTTCCCACTGAAGTATTTCTCTTTTTAAATCATCCTTCCTCCTCTTTTGCTACCCATTCCAAAGTGTCATGATTGAAACTTAGGGTGCCTTGGATTGGGGCAACTACTCTGTTCAACGCAGTGTTACATTAAATCACTTGATGCTACCTAATTCCATCTGGTGAACTGTTTTGTTCTGCATTCACTACTGTGGGAATGAATTTGCTCCTCTGGCAAGACATCAGTCAGACTGCTAGCCGTGGCAGTACAGATATCTCCACACATATGCCCATAGATGCCAAGTTATTGTAGTAACATTTCTATCTTTTGAACTCCCTTTTCTGTTCCTTCGGTTTCTTAAGATGTTCAGATAGGTGGAGACTTGAGACAAATAGAACCAACATTAAAATTGTCACTTCACTGGTCCACAGCTGTTCTATATGACTCTTTTAGACACTGTAACCACAATGCAATATTTGTGTATGAAGGATTTCAATGTTTGGCACCCGGGTTGTGTCCAGTGGGTTAAGCCACAGGCCACAGCACTGGCATCCCATATGGAAGCAGTGGTTCCAGTCCACACTGTTCAGCTTCTCGCCCAGTTCCCAGCAAATGCTCCTGAGAAAACAGTGGCAGATGGCTCAGATACTGGGGCCTCTACCATCTACATGGGAAGACCCAGATCAAGTTAGAGGTTTCTGGCTTACTGTGGCCCTTTGGGAAGCAAATCAGCAGATGGAACACCAAAATCTCTTTCTCTCACATCCTGTCTCTCCTTTCTCACACCCTGTCACTCTGCCTTTCAAATAAATAAATGCGGGGTTCTTTTTAACCCAGTGTTAATTCCTTTGTGACTAAGGATAACCCAAGAATCTGGGTTGAGATCATTGGTCCCATATCATAGAAAGGAAGAGTCTCCTGAAACTGGCTCACTAGACACACATCAAGATGATAAAATGAGACTTGCAGAAGTAGCTGATCTGTGTCTTGGCCTTCTCAATCCTTTGTTTTTGTCACAGAATTTGGAAGCAATTGGAAACACTTCAGTCTGACATAACGACTTAATCATATTCCACTGAATCCCTTTCCAGCAACATAAATGCATGTCTTCCAGAGTATGCTAACATGCACATTGTATTTAGAAAGGAGTTAAGCCTATGGGTGAGATCAGTCTCTTCTAAAACCCCTGTCTTCCTATATAGATAGCTATAGGAGCCATTCAAGTTCAGTAGTTAAGACTGGGTGTTCAGCATCACAGTTAAGTCACCTCTTGGGATGTCTGCATCCCTTATCACAGGGCTTGATTTGTGTCCAGGTTTCCCTGCTTCTGATTCAGCTTCCTGCTAGTGTACATCCTGGGGGGTAACAGATTACAACTCACGTACTTGAGTCCCTACCATTCTCACAGAACACCTGGACTGAGCTCTCTGCTGTTGGCTTCCTCATGGCTCAGTGCTGGCTATTGCCAACAAATGGGTACTGAAGCAGCAGATGGAAAATGTCTAAGTATCTCTTTCTGTATCTCCAGTGTATCTCTTTTTCTCTGTATCTCCCTTTAGAATGGAGTGAGAAAATACATTTTTACAAATGATCAATGGTCATCTGTGTCCTACTTCAAAAAAAAAAAAACACTTACTTGAAAAGCAGTTTCAGAGAGAGGGAAAGACAGAATGAGAGAGACCTCCACAGATGGTCACAACAGCCTGAGCTGGGTCAGTCCAAAGCTAGGAGCCAAGAGCTCCCTCCAGGACTCTCATGTGGGTGCAGGTGCCCAAGGATGTAGACCATCTTCTGCTATCTTCCTAGACACATTAGCAGGGAGCTGGACCAAGAAAGGAGCAGCTGGATCTTGAACTAAACTTTGAGTGGGATGTTGAAACTACAGGTGGTGGCTTCACCTATAACGCCACAGCCTCTGTCTTAAGGTCCTCTAGTTAGAGATAAAAATAAGCACAAGTCCAAGTAGATCTGGCTGTACTGTGCACCACTTGGGTTGCTTTGGGTGAGTCTCTGGATCTGTTATCTTGGCAGTATTTTTAGGAAATTAGATCAATGTTTCTTTCACCCCTTCCATATGCTGCTCTACATTCAAGTTTGTCATTTTAATGAGAAGGAAGAACCACTGTAAGCAATACTCATCAGTGACAGAGTTCTCTGTGGGAAAAGAGAGTTACACTGTCAGCCTTAGTTGAATTATATATACCACTTTCAAACTTATCCCTCCAAAGATAACTTTCTGTAATTTTGTATAATTATTTAGTTATTTAGTTGAGCCACAGAGAAAGAGAGCATCCATTTGATAATTCTGTTCTCAAATGTCCACAAATGACCAGGACTGGGCTAGACCAAAGTTTGGAGCTGAGAATTCAATGCACAGCTACTAGAATTGCAGGAACCCAATTAAATCAACTGTCACTGCTGCCTCACAGGAAGCTGAAGTCAGGAACTACAGCCTGGGATCAAGCCCAGGTAAGCCAATGTGGCACTACTATGTGGGACACCGTTATCTTAACCACTGGATTAAATGCCCAGACCTTCATAATTGCAACCATTATCCCACTTGGCATTTTGTTGTGTTTACTTATCTTTTATATACTTGAAAGAACAGCAGAGAAAGGGAGAGACAGGTTTTCCATTCAGCAGTTCACTCCCCAAATGCCCTCTGCAGCCAAGGCTAGCCCAGACTTCAGCTAGGAGCCAGGACTTTCATCTGGGTCTCCTGAGTTGATGGCATGGGCCCAAGCACTTCAGCCTTGCCTTGTTGCTTCCCCAGATACGTAAGGAGTTGAACCTGAAGCAAAGTGCCCAGGACTTGAGTGTGCAATGCAGACCCTTCAAGGGGCAACCTCAACTGCTGTGCCCAAACCCCCACAGCCAGTTGTCATTTTGTTAACCAGAGATATTGTTCATTTAATGAACCCCTAGAAGCAATCCGTTAAAGAGAATTTTACAGTGCCTTTTCTGTAGAAACTTGGTCAACTTGGCCTAATAGGACAAGAGTAGGTTCTGGGAAAAATGAAGATTACTAATTCTCCTTAGCCCCCCTTCTGTTCTATGTCTGCCTTTTAAGGGACAACATTGAACCTCAAAAACCTGTCATCCTCAGATTGGAGAAGACCTGTGGGTCTCACATTTAACCTATGAGGCTAATGTGTTATTAATGCATACCTTTTTGTATTATCTACTAAATATGTTTCCTGATTTCAAGAATCCAGGATTGTTCTTGCTACTAAAAAGTACCTCTTGGCAGATCCGAAACTATAATTAACTTTAATCTAATGTCTCTGCTTCTTTTCACTTGTATCTGAGTGTGTTGCTGTTGAGGCTTACAGATCCTCCCTGCATGTTTCTTCAATCTGAAGTCAGTGGATTCAGGAAACTCTCTCTGCGAGTGGATATGTGGTTTGTCGGTGTACTCATGAGGCTGACTCCTCACCATTCATCAGCAATGGAGAAGTTAACGCAGAGCAGGGCTTCTAGATGGGAGGCAGTTTTCGTAGTTCACTTTTTTTGACTTATGATTCATTCCTAGAAGTTAAAAATCAAGCCTCAGGAAAAGGTACACATGAAAAAGTCTCGCCAACCTCCCTCTCCTGGAACCCAGTTCTCATATTTAGAAACCACCAGTTATTCTTAAGTAACCTTCCAGGTTTTGCCTATACTTCCAGATACTTTGTTAAGGAAATTTCTGTCTTGGGCCAGCACCATGGTCTAGCGGCTAAAGTCCTTGCCTTGAACACACTGGGATCCCATATGGGTGCCAGTTCTAATCCTGGCAACCCTGCTTCCCATCCAGCTCCCTGCTTGTGGCCTGGGAAAGCAGTTGAGGACAGCCCAAAGCCTTGGGACCCGGCACCTGTGTGGGAGACCTTGAAGAGGATCCAGGTTCCTGGCTTCGGATCGGCGCATCACCGACCGTTGTGGTCACATGGGGAGTGAATCATCGGACGGAAGATCTTCCTCTTTGTCTCTCCTCCTCTCTGTATATATCTGACTTTGCAATAAAAATAAATCTTAAAAAAAGAAAAAATGCCTGTTGATCTCTCTCTCTCTCTCACACTGGTAGTAGTCAGCATTTTGCAAATGGATTTTTCTCACATATCCTACCATCCATTTGACATCAGTTCACAGAAAACATTTCTATTATTTTTATGCAATTGAATTCCCTTGTTCCATCGTTATACTTAGCCAGCTCCCTCCTGACAGATGTGTAGATTATATTTAGCCTCTTTCTGTAATAAGCAATGATACAACTAATTTTCTTGTGAGACGTTTTGCCTTTGCCTTAAAAATTCTTGTGAGGAGAGAAGTTTTGTCAAGGGGTTTAAGGTGAGCCTGGGGTAATAAGGTTTCAGATGATAATCCAAGTATTTGGGTCCCTGCCACCCACACGAAAAGTCAGGATGTAGCAGCTATTATGGACATGTGGGGAGTGAACTAGAAGGTGGAAGATGTCTCCCTTTTCTGTCTCCTTCACTTTCTCTGTAGGATTTTTCCAAAGAAGTAAATACATTTTTCAAGGTTGTATGTGCTCATGTTCTTTAAATTGCCTTCTGCAGATGGTTCTAGTGTATTAAAACAAGTAAAAATGCCTGTCTATGTTCTGGCCACATTTTGATTTTTGATATATGTAGGCAAACAGTGGTACCTCATTAAGTTTTAATTTGCACTTTTTGGGGGTGGGTGGGAAACTGGGTGGGGCTTCTCCCTCAATATCCCCCTTTACCTCAGATACAAGAAGGAAACAATATGGACATAACAGTCTTACCCACTTCCCTATAGCCCCTGAACCTTTTCACCATAGTTAACTATATAAAGATTGTCAACAATATAATATTAAAAAAATAATAATAATTTGCGCTTTTTCTCTGAAGTTATATATATTTATCTTTAATAAGCTCAAATAATTTTCTTTTTCTATCTTCCTTTTCCATGAAGTCTGATATCATTTGCTTCTTTTAGCATTGTGATCTTCATTTTTGCTTTGCAAAATTTGATTTTATATATATGTATTTAATCACCTCTTGTGATTTGAGTTGCAAATCCTTTTCCAGTTTATCATCAGTCTTTTAACTCTATTTTGATGTATATCAGTATGTAGAAAAATTGAATATATTCTTATGGAATTTCTCAATCTTTTATAGCTTTCCTGTGTCATATTTGATAAAGCTGCCCTCCTCATCATGTCATTGTTTTTAAATTTTCATTTGGGAGTTGGCCAAAACAGTTTTTCAATATTTAAAACCAAAAATATCAATGGTATTATAACTGCAAAATGGGGCAAATGCAGCATAGGTTTTAAAAAAAGTTTTAATCCTTCTGAAATATTTATGTTCACAGATTTAGTTGATCTTGGTTCTGATTCTTGTTTTCATTAGCTAATTGATTTAGTTATCTCTTATGTTATCAGGTATTCATATTCTCAGATTTCTAGTTTCCCACAAGCTTGTATTCAATGTTGATATTTGTTAATGTTGCCTGCTCTCTTCCAGTCTAGAATTTATCTTGTAATTGCTTTGGAACAAATTATAGCATACTTGTCGTTGTGTCAATATTGACAATATAATTTTCCCTGCTAAATACAAGCTTAATATCCATTTGCCAGTTACATGTGATACCCTATGCTCATTTATTATATTTTCAATGAAGTAATTAATTTAATATGAAAGATCTTCAACAAGGTCAATGACCAGTCCTTATCCAGGCTAATTTGTTGTTTTTAAAACCCACATCATAAACACTTATTTAACATTTGAAAAATGTGTAAATATCTTGCTCTTCCAAATGTTAATGCTGTGTTCTGGGACTTGAGAACTAGTCCGTAGACTGATGTGATAAGGTTCATTTCTCATTTTACTCTCTATCCCAGGGAACAAATCCAGGAGGCAATTTTGTTGACTTCAAATAAAGTCCAAAACAGAGCAGCTGAAAAGATAAATGTCAACACTGGACCAGAAGTTTTCAAATTATACCCTTCCTGAACCTTGTGTGCCCTGAAATCTTTTGAACAAACAGAATATGTGACACTTCTATTGTTTTTTTCCTGGGTGAATGTGGTTGCTGGAATAGTTAGTACACCCAGTTAACAAGAGATACATGAGGATTCTCAGGCATCCAAAGAATCAGGCTCAGTTTGCATGAACACGAATAGAATGTCTACTTCCACTCAATCAGCAATGCTAATGGAGATAAACAGTGAACAGGTATCTCCTTGGAGCAGAAAACCCACTCCCCAGAGCTTTTTTTCAATACTAGTATTCAAAACAGGAGCAGCTGTTCTGCATGTCAGTGGGTCATTTGTCTTTAACTTGGAGTCATAATGAATCGTATTTCTGCTCATAAGAAAATTTGTGTCTCAGTCCCTAAAAATATGCATGTTTATGGCAAGCATTTTATATATGAAGGTCATTCCTTGCTCTATTTTATGTTCCAACCTTTATTGTTCCCACTATGCTTGTCTTGCTTATTTTTAATGTATAATACACTGAAGCATAACCTTGGAGCAACTAGGAAAAACTGTTAAAAGTAATAGAAACAAATATAAGCACATGAAAAGGAACGGATGTGGAGCTTTATCTAGTTGCTGACTGTATCTCTCTAACTAGTCTTTTCAGAACAGGGGAAATAAACGTGAGTGGGTTCGAGGATCAACTAGTCCATGGGAGACAGGCCCAAGTCAAAACGGCATTCATCACCCAGTCTTCCTAAGTCCCCCCTCTGGTGAATCACTATGACATTTGAGATGCCAAGAAATGAAAGTCAGTTTAGAGTTAATATTCCTCTGTTACCAAAAGTATTTCTTTTTTGAAATATAATCAGTTGAATGAATGACCCCAAGGTCTTACAGGGTTGAGGGGAGGCCAGCAAAATGGCTTATGCCTGAGACTGGATCTCTACGTCTGGAAACTTACTCACATCTAAGACAGGTTAAGGATCTGAGATGGTTGTGGGGACTCGAGTCATACTGTGTTTAGCCAGACTGAACATGCGTCACTTATAAAATAAAGGCAAGATATTGGTTGACTGTGTAAATGATAAATAACAGCTACAATCATATTTCTAGTTATATAAATACACTGTATAAAGATCGCTCTTCCTTGATTTGAATCGAACATCAAATAGTAATGTCTTTATATACCATTCCTCTCTATAACATAAGAAATGTTAACCCTCCTTTGGGATTATATATCAGTATTTACGACGTAATGAGCATGACTCATCCAAAAATAATAATATCCCCAAATGAATGAAGGGGTACATGAGACTTTTAGGAAGAAGGTCAGTGTGTGCGCATGTGTGTGTGCGTGTGTGTGTGGACAAGTCCTCCATGTTGTATGTCAGCATGAATTTCTTTCGTCTTTATTTGAAAATTCAATGTGGTTGAGAGGTGTATATTAGATACCCGGATATTGTGAAGAAATGGACTGTTGTGGTTTTTCATTATTTCATCTAGGATAAATCAGGAAATGAGTTTCTCAAATCTCATGCTGGGTAATGATTTTGAGTTCAAGCTGGCTGAAACAGCAAGGTGTATGACATTTGAGGGGGCAGAAGTAAAATAGCAGCTTAAATTATCTGCAAGTCTTTTTTTTTTTTTTTTGGCCATATTCTGCAATGAAGCACAGTAGCCACAGTCCACAGTCTGTAGTACTTGAAGCTCACTCTCCTCTGCTCCACATCCTGCTCTCCTCCCTGGCTGGTGGCCCTGGTGACCACAGAGACCATCAGTCCAGCACTAAAGACTCCACTTAGAAATAATAGCTTTCTGGAGACCCTCGCATTAACTCCTCTGTTGCATGGCACTATGATGGCTGAGCATGCTTGACATCTCAGAAATGTTAGTGAGCCCTCGGATGCTCTGTTCCTTTTGGGAACTTCACTCCCTCAGCTCCTCTAACAACTGTGCAAGATCTAATTCCCATAATGACTCCTTTTTCCATAAACTCAGTGATTCTGTTTCCCTAACTGAACCAAGATTGATACAGCAATTATCTATTGATTTTGTTCTATAAAAAAACCAAAAACATTCCCTTTTCCTTCTGTCTCTTTCCTGTATACCATGCCCCATCCTGTAGATATGGTTAGATCAATGCTAAGTGATTATGTTACTGAGACTAAGTATGTTAGTCAAATCTGAGTCCTGTGGGAAGCTGTGACAACAGTTACTTTTCTGAATTACTTTTTGTTTTCTCTGGAATTATCAGCACTGTTTTCTCTTCTGCAGACTGTCCTGGGTCTTTCTATGAATTCCACCCAACCTCTGTTCGCCTTGTTCATCTCAATATTCACACCAACAAGGCCCTTCATTTCATCTTCTTTGGGTTGCTCTGGGAGCCTGTGTCATGTTAGACCGGATACTCTGGGCACCTGGTATCCAGCTGTCCTTGTGGGATGTTCCCTCATGTTCCTGGAGATCCTCTCTCACTTCCGGTGGATTTTCTGTTTCCTCTGTTTCATGCCTTTGTCACTCCTCGTTAATGCTTCACTGTAGTAAAGGACGTTCTATAACAGTTTCCCGAAAAGTTTCACATGGAGTAAATGCTTTAAAATTTTACATATCTAAAAATGTTCCTGTTCTACCCTCATACATGATTGCTTGATTGCTGAATATAAAATTCTGGATTTACATCATTTCCATTTGGCATTCTGAAGACACTGCTGAATTTCCTTTTATCTTCCAATATTTCTTTTCAAAAACGATATCCACTCTAGCCACTGATTATTTTTATATTCCTGTCTGGAGCTCACTCCAGAAGCATAAAGTTCTGGAATTTCCCTGCAAGTATTTTCAGGAGGATATCCTCCCCTCTTTTTCTAGGACATTGATGGACTTTTGTCCAAATATTAGATAGTCAAGAATGGCCCTCTAACTTTCCTGTTTTTGATTCTCTCTCCTTTTGGTCCCTCTCTGGAATAATCTTTTCAGTTCATACTCCAAGTCTTCTATCTAATTTTTCACTGCTCTTCTCATTTTTTATAAATTCTAAGACCTCTCTTACTTTCTGAAGTCTATTGTATATAGTTTATTCTGCTCTACACTGTGCTGCTTTAATTTCTGTAGACTTCCTTTTATTTATTTATTTAAACATCAGAAGGAGATGAGATCTTCCACGTACTGGTTAACTCCCTCAAGCACCAGCAACAGCCAGATCTGAGCCAAGCTGAAACCAGGAACCCAAAACCCAGCTCAACCTTCAAAAATAGGTAGTGGCGGTCAGTTCCAAGCACCTGAGTCATTTTCTATTGTCTTATATGGTACACTTCAGCAAGATATGGATCAAAAGTACAGCCAACATTCAAAACTAAGGGATGGAGGCATCTTTATCACTATACCAAAAACCCTGCCTGGATTTTCTTGATATTTGTTAATACTTACCTTTAAAAGTGAAAAGTGACTTAAATATTTTAGCAGTTGGGGCCCAACGGCGTGGCCTAGCAGCTGAAGTCCTCGCCCTGAACGCACCGAGATCCCATATGGGCGCCGGTTCTAAACCCGGCAGCTCCACTTCCCATCCAGCTCCCTGCTTGTGGCCTGGGAAAGCAGTCGAGGATGGCTCAAAGCCTTGGGACCCTGCACCTGTGTGGGAGACCTGGAAGAGCTCCTGGCTCCTGGCTTTGAATTGGCTCAGCTCCAGCTGTTGCACTCACTTGGGGAGTGAATCATCGAATGGAAGATCTTCCTCTCTGTCTCTCCTCCTCTCTGTATATCTGACTTTCTAATAAATATAAGTAATTTTTTAAATTTTTTTAAAGATTTATTTATTTTTTTATGTTATTTTTATACAGAGAGGAGGAGAGACAAAGAGGAAGATCTTCTGTCCAATGGTTCACTCCCCAAGTGAGTGCAACAGCTGGAGCTGAGCCAATTCAAAGCCAGGAGCCAGGAGCTCTTCCGGGTCTCCCACACAGGTGCAGGGTCCCAAGGCTTTGGGCCATCCTCAACTGCTTTCCCAGGCCACAAGCAGGGAGCTGGATGGGAAGTAGAGCTGCCGGGATTAGAACCGGCGCCCATATGGGATCCCGGTGCGTTCAGGGCGAGGACTTTAGCCGCTAAGCCACGCTGCCGGGCCCAAAATAAATAAATCTTAAAAAAAATTTTTAGCAGTTGGATAATGCTTGCCAATCACAACTTAAGAATGTGGCTTAAAAAAAACAAACAAAAAATAACCACAAGTAAGCTGCTGGAGGCATTTCTTAAGGGAATCAAATGAGTGTTTATCTGTTTTCACTACGGTTGATCATACACACCAAAGGAGAATTTGTCCATATTCCACTAAAATAATTCTGAGGGAACAGTGAAGGCTAATGGTGGACAGTTAATATCTTTTAAAATGTTTATGTATTAGTTTATTCAAAAGGTAGAAACAGGCAAAGGCTCCAAGAGTTCTCCTATACCCTGGTTCATTTCCAAAATGCCCACAAAAGTCAAGGTTGGGCCAAGAGCCCAGAACTCCACCCAAGTTCTTTCACATGAGTTGCAGGGAGTTAATTACTTGGGCCATCATTCCTGTCTCCCACTGTGTGTTTCATCAGGAAAGTGGAATCTGAAGAAGAAACAGAATGTGAAACCAGGCACTCAAACATGGGAGGAAGGCTTCCCTCCAAAGGGCATCCGCCCCTGCCTTTTCTTTTGCTCTTCCTTTCCTTAGGATTTACCTCTTTTTCAATTTTTTTTGGGGGGGATTGTTTTGTTTTGTTTTGTTTTTACTTTATATGTACTGGGATTTTAGGAGAGAAAAACTGTAAGGGCAAGTTGACCCATAAGATCATATTGAGCAAAGTAGATTGAACTACACCATTCCAACAGGGTCTATTTACAGATATAGTATGACGAAAACACAGGGTCAGAATCCAGGAGTGCAGACAACAGAAAGGAAAAAACTGACCATGGACCAGAGCTTTCAAAGAGACTTCTGAGTCCCAGGAGTAACTGGCTCAGTTATCTGAAAACAATTAGATGTGCTACTCAGCACTACTCATAATAACAGATATTTTTCTACTAATGCAAAGACCTACAATCTAATGAGAAAATATCAGGCAAAGGAACAGGCATTTGGAACAGTGTTTAAGATAGTGAGTAGAGGGCCCGGCAGCGTGGCCTAGCGGCTAAAGCCCTCGCCTTGAAAGCCCCGGGATCCCATATGGGCACCGGTTCTAGTCCCTGCAGCTCCACTTCCCGTCCAGCTCCCTGTTTGTGGCCTGGGAAAGCAGTTGAGGACGGCCCAATGCCTTGGGACCCTGCACCCGTGTGGGAGACCCAGAAGAGGTTCCAGGTTCCTGGCTTCGGATTGGCGCGCACCGGCCTGGTGCGGCTCACTTGGGGAGTGAATCATCGGACGGAAGATCTTCCTCTTTGTCTCTCCTCCTCTGTGTAATAAAATTTTATCTGTAATAAAATGAATAAATCTTTAAAAAAAAAAAAAGGATAGTGAGTAGACACTCTCATCTCATATTGAAGCACCTATGTTTGGATTGCAGCTCTGTTCCCACTTCTGGCACATATGGGAGACAGCAGAGGCTGTCTCAATCAGTTAGACTCTTGTTCCCCATGAGGGAGAGTTCCTGGGTCCTGGTTTGGCCTGGCTCAGCCCCCACTGTTGCATTTGGAGAATGGGCCAACATATGGGACATCTCTCTGTGCCTGCATCTGCCCACCTCTCTCCCTGACTCTCATATAAATGAAATATTTATTTATAAACAAGCCAAACAAGAATCCAGGAAGATGAATGAGCGAACAAACAACAACAAAAACAAAACCCACTTTCATCCTGAGGATACTTGTCCAGCTTAGAAAGTTTGAAGTTTTTCTTTTTTTAAAAAACTGAAGATTTATTTTTATTGGAAAGTCAGGTTTACAGAGAGAAGGAGAGACAAAGATCTTCTATCCTCTAGTTCACTCCTCCAGTGATCAAAATGGCCAGGGCTGAGCCAATCCAAGCAATGAGCCAGGGGCTTCTTCCAGGTCTCCCACATGGGTGCAGGGTCCCAAAGCTTTGGGCCGTCCTCTACTGCTTTCCCAGGCCACACGCAGGGAGCTGATAGGAAGTAGAGCAGCTAGGACATGAACTGGTGCCCATATAGGATCCATGCATATGCAAGATGGGGACTCTAGCCACTAGGCTATTGCACCGGGCCATAACTTTTTAGTTTTGAGGAAGATTTCTGTGGGAAGGGAAATAGAAATTCAAATGAGAAACATATGAGGAGATTCTCCTGTCAACCAAATAATACCTAAAATACTCCCCTAGTGCCAGTTCAGTAATAACTGAGCCCATATCACAACTTGCATTCCAGACTTATATCAGAGTGTCTAGAGACCCAGCTACACTGAATTTGATTTTACATGCTCCTAGGTTGGTAGTGTCACCAGGTGTTGGCAAAAACAAAGTTAAAACCTGTCTGAAAATAAACTACCTTCCGTCTTGGCTTCTCATTAGTCCTGCAAATAATTTTCAAATGCAATGAATGTCATGAGATGGTAACCAGATACAGAAAGACACAAAGATAACTGTGGCTAAGAAGCCACAAGTCAACCTGCAAAGCTCCATGAAGACTCCAAATGGTAAGATAATTAAGCAGTCCGCAAAACAACCATGTTTTAACATATTAAAGGAATTAAAAAAACAAGCTTTGTGAAATGCATTTTCATGATTTCTTTGCACACTAAAGCTAGAGACAACTATGACTAGAGAAGACAGGGTTCTCTGACGTGCATGCAATGAGTGAAAGCAATAACAAAATAGCTTGATCCTTACAGACAGCAGATACCTCTAATGTTTGTAGGTCTATTTTCCATCACCTCACTCCACTAGGCAATCTTATTTTTTCATCCTTACTGCCATGCACTGCTTCCAGTGGACTTGAAAAGCGGTAACCTGATCCCTGACTGAGCAGTGGAAGCATTCCACTCTGCTGGTCACTGCAATGGACTCAGAAGTGCGACTCATTCCCAAGAAAAGCTGAGGAACATTCATGCTAGGCTGCTAGGTTTTCTTCTTCGTTTGTTTTTGTTTTGGGTTTTTGTTAATTGTTTGTTTTGTTCTGTTCACAATGTCCCCTTCCAAAACTGAAGTTTAATGTCATTATAAGATTATTAAGAGGTGGGAACTTTTAAAAAGTCAGTAGGTCATGCAGACTCAGTCCTCATGAAGAAATGAGTGCATTGTTCCAGGAGTAGGTTCCTGATGAAAACGATGGGTTCAACCTGATGTTCTCTCTGTTACGCACATGCTTACCTCCGCTTGTAGAGTGTTAACGGCACAGCTTGAAGGCTCATGCCAGATGTTGGTGCCCTGCTTTCGGACTTCCTGGCCCGAAGAACTACAAGCCAGATAAAACGCTGCTGTTTATATTTCACCAGCCTGCACTACTCTGAGATGGTAGCAGAAAACAAAAGACATATGTCTAAATCCCTAGCAGGTTTCCAGTTTATGAGCCTATACATTCTCTTTTCCTACTTAAGCCAATTTGAAAAGAGTTTGGGTAATTTGCAAATAAAATGGTCCTTGTATATGAGAGCTATTTTTAAAGCCCTGGCTAGGCATAAAGGGTAAGAAGTCTGAAAGATGAAGAAGAGGAAATCATTTGAAATTTCAGATAATGACACTGATCTTCACCAATCTAACCTAAAATAATCTCGTACTGAATTTTTGTAGTACTTGGTCATTTATCATCATTTTTAATTTTAAAGATCCTATGTTGTATTGTAGCTAAATCTGTACATTTCTCCTCTTCTTAAAAAAGACCCCTTCCCTGTAGTATTTGCAGAATTACTAAGTAAGTGCCTTGGATAGATATAAGTTGAGAAAGGGATCATGTTTTATTTTGGGATCATTTGGGTAATATAAATCAAATGAAGGAATGAGTCAATAGAATGGAAAGGTAAAAAGAGAATAACAAAGAATAAGGTATAAGAAAGTTGGAAATACAATTTAAAAATGCCATGTCTGGGGAAAGGAGAAGAAAGCTCAAAATACACAGAACAACAGAAGGCAAGAATATGTCAAGCACAAGTAGTAATTCTTAGGTAATTGTACGTGGCTCCCTGTCTGGGCTACATTAAAATGCTTTCCTTCAGAGTACTGACTCCTCTAGTTATTGTCTACTAATTTGAATAATAAATTCTATTTTTAAAAGTATCCTAGGTACACATAACAACAGGAGGAAGGACATCTGGATGTGTTACTTTTCCTGAAACCTGATTTACATCAGAAGGTGAAAGAGACTGTAAGCACATCAGACTCTCTGGTGATGGGCTTGGGCCAAGGCTCTTGGTCATCCGGGTAGTTGCACTGCAGTTCTCAGCTATTCACAGCCCCTCTCCTTAGTGTTATTATTCATCTTACTCATTGCCATGGAAACTACAGTGACTTCTTGTGGGAGAAAAATACTTCCCTGCCTCATTGACATCAGTCTTGGCCATGCAACTTGCTTTGGTCAACAGTGTGTTTGACCCATGCCACACCCCAGCACAAGCTTCAAGAAGCATAGTGCGTTCCCTTTAGGACTGAGAATGACATTTTGACATGACAGCTTCTTCTTTATTTTGGATCCTGGAATAAAATGGCTTACAAAGAAGAATCATAGCCACCTTTGCTAATACAAATTATTGCAACTGAGGGGTCATTTGTTACAACAGCAAAGCTGACTTATACGTCATAGAATAGCCTTGGAGGCATGAACACCAACATTTTTCAAAGTAAAAACCTCTGAATTATTCCACCAGAATTACATATTCTGAGATAAAGTGATTCAGAAAATATATTCAATACTTAGTACCCGTGATGTACATTAACGATAACCACAAAAATCAATCTATAATCTCTACACGTCACAACTACTGTGTCTGCTAATACAATAAAAAAAAGAGTCCCATTACTTCTCCAGACAGACATTTAGATTACTTTACTCTCTTTGCAGGAGAAAAAATAGACTTTAGTTATAAATGTTAAAAAAGAAAAATGGTGAGACAGTCTGTGTGTATAGGGAGACCACCCTTTCTTTCTTCACCACTACCACCATAAAAATATTTACAGACTATAAATATCTTAGTTTCAGGATCCAACTGGTCATCTGATAGTTCAGTAATGGTCTCAGTGCAGAAAGAAAAATATGTTTCTTGGTTTTAGAGGAAGGAAAAGGAAAACAACTCCAACGGTTGCATTTTTTAATTCCAAGCTGCAAAGGAAATGTTTTCTTTCATGAAAAACCAATGAAGCAAGACTCCTCTGGATTTTTATATGAAGCTCAAAAAATCCATAGGATATAAAGCACTACCACTTTAGAAAAGGCAAATTTTTCATTGTCTTAAAAGATGATAATACTGAGTCAGAGAGCTACCAGGAATGTAATATGTGATGTGCATGAGCCAATATGCCACACAGCCTTCCTACGCACGCGCACACACACACACACACACACACACACACACACACACACAATCAATCAAAAATTGCTTTTGTCCTAGACTTAAGAATGAGCAAATTTCACCTCCTATCTCCCCCACATCTTTTCAAATCATAGAAAAGGAAAAAATAAAAACTAGGGACAAAAACTATGAAGGGATGGCTTTTGTAATTCATTTGAGCTTTAATTCTAGAAATTTTTTCATCTTTTTTGTCTTTCCAATAGGCTAAATACATATGAAAAGAGGAATACGCTTCTCCCTGCCTCCTGAATCCGCCTCTTTCACCCTGCACCTGCTGTGGTTGTTTGTGAGAATCTGGCAACAGCATAAGGCCCTGCCAGAACATACAAGAACAGTGGGCTGCTTCTGGAGCACACCCACTGCCATGGGCTGATAGACCCAAAGGGACAGAGCCCATTCAGCTTGCCTGCTCTACCCACCATGCTGGTTGGGGAAGATTAGGCTTGTTGGGTGTTCAGAGAAAGATGTTTTAGATTCCAAATGTTTCCTGTTTGTCTTTTTTTTAATAAAGATATCTTCATCCATCAACTGAAGGGATAGATTTTTTTCCTGTTCAGGGAATAATCTGTTCCTTCCACTCTTTTTGGTGGCAATGCATTATTTTTACAAGATTAATCATTGGCCATAAATCCCGTGCATCTAAAGTACTTGGCTTGTGCTTTGCTGCAGCACTGTAAAATATTAGTAAATCTAATATAACAGATTGTGTCAGCCAATGTATGCATTTTTGAAAGGGAAAGCCAAACATAAGTAAATTGAATTGGCTGCCTTCTAAGGACCAGAGAGCTCTAGGAGGCACAAGTTTGGACTAAGTGCAATCTCGTTCCTCCTTCCCCCTACCCAACCCCCACCTGTGCTTTTCCATTTCAGTAACCAGGTTCTCTAATGGCAAGGCCCTAGCTTCAAATAGACTGGTCTTTGTTTACTAGAAGGGACCATTATACAGCCCGGTGAAATGAAATTTCAAAATTTCAATACTTTTCCCTCCATTTCTTAGTGCAAAACACTTGCCACAAAATACAGGAATGCTTCTGATGAATATTCCCTCCCACTCAACTACAAGAGCACTCTGTCAGGACCAGTCAGATCCCACTTACTTGGGAAGAGGAGAAAATACTTTCTTCCTCCTGGTGTGCCCATCCCTCCCAAATGCTACCCTCCCTTTCTTTTCTTCTTCTTTTTTTTAATCCAGGTCATCATGTGATACCCAAAGTTAAAATCTGACCAGCTTGTGTGAAAAATGCTCATGTGAAAAAACTTGATGACAACTCAGCAAAAACTATATTCCGAATGGCATGTAAACTCTTAGATTCACCACTAACCCTCAATTCCTTCTCTTTTTTTAATTAAAAATGTATTTCTTTTTATTGGAAAGGCAGATTTACAGAGAGAAACAGAGAAAGATCTCTCATCCACTAGTTCACTTCCCAAATGGCGCAACAGTTAGAGCTGAACTGATCCAAAGCCAGGAGCCAGCAGTTTCCAAGGCTTAGCTCATCCTCTGCTGCTTTCCCAGGCCACAAGCAGGGAATTGGATCAGACGTGGGGTAGTTGGGACATGAATTGGTGCTCATATGGGATGCCAGAAGATTAACCAATTTTATCATCATGATGGCCCCCATAATTTTCTGCTCGTTTCTGCTACCTTGAGTTCCTCGTAAGAAATAGGGGATTTCATTATGAATTACATTCAGATTGTAGTCATAGTTTAGTTCTCATCAAGTTTCCTCACCTAAGCATTGGACCTATTGAAGCTAAAATCTTCCCAGTTTTCAAGAGACATGTGCCTCAGTTGAGAACGCATCAAGGAAACCAGACAAATTCAAATATTTATGATACATCTCAATTTTTATATGTAGCTAACAAATTTAATTTTTAAATATGTCCATTAGTATACACATTCTTAGCAATTACGTCTCTGGGCCTCCAGTTTATGATTAGGAACAGCAACATATCTAAAATATATTACTGAAGTCACAGCCTCCACCTTTTCAGAATCACAGACTACCTCGGGCTAAGTAACTTTGTGAGAGCGCATTTATTTACCCATTCATTTACTAGATATCTGTAGAGAGAGAAAAAACACAAAGCACCTGACTTCAAAAACCTTACAAATACCCAGGGAGCCTGACACAGAAATTAAATATAGGTAAGAACAGCCTATCATAGAAATATGTTGGATGCAAAGAAATGAAGTTCTACAGAATCATTTAAAAATCAAATCATATCTTCAATCTACAAGACACAGGTTGGCATTGTGACACAGTGGTTTAAACAGCAGCAGCTTGCAATGACAGCATCCCATACTCGTGCACCAGTTCAACAACTGGCTGCTCTGCTTCTAACCCAAATTCCTGTTAATGCACCTAGCAAATCATTACATGAATGTCTAGGTATTTGTGTCCCTGCCATCCCTGTGAGAGATCTGGATGGAGTTTCCTGTACCTATTACAGCCTGGCCCACCCCTGCCTATTGTAGCATTTTAATAAATGAGCCAGCAGATGGAAGCTCCTTCTCTTTCTGTCTCTCCTCCTCTCTGTTACTCTATCAAATAAATGAATCAATCTTTTTTAAAAATCGCTATTACGCTGTTAACATTCCCTCATCTCTAAAACTTGGTTCCCCCTACTTCTGCCCTCTTTTCATGTAACATAAACTAATTACTTCATGTGCCAAAGGAGCTGAGTATATTCACCAGCTGCTTTACACTCACTAAGCGCAATTAATTCAACAAATAACTCATGTCAAGAACCTAGTTATAGGGGCTGGCAGCATGGCAAAGTAGGGTAAGCCTCTGACTGCAATGCTGAAATTCTATATGGGTACCAGTTCAAGTCTTAACAGCTCCACTTTCTAATCAATTCCTGCTAATGTGTCTGGGAGAGCAGCACAAGATGGCCCAAAACCTTGAGACCCTGCATCCACGTGGAAAACTAAGAAGAAGCTCCTGGGTCCTGACTCCAGATCAGCTCTGCCCATTGCAGCTATTTGGGGAGTGAGCCAGCAGATGGAAGATCTTTGTCTCTCCTTCCCTGAAAGTCTGCCTTTCAGACAGAAAAATAAACATTTTTTAAAAGAACCTAGTTACACAAACCACCTTCTCAGACATCATATATTTAAATGCTCACAAATAATGGAACACAAAAAACAAATAAAATATTTCTTGTTACTTTTACTTTTTTATCTTGATTTCTCCAGTATCTGCTGCATATCCTAATCCCATATGGGGATTTGTTCTTCATATAACTTAGATGCAACACAGCATAATGCCTCGCATGACTTTCAGACACTAGAAAATAAGGGGATGGGATGCCATCTCCTTCTAAAACAAAGCATATATCATTTGTCCATGAGACTTCCCAACTTAAGCCCTTAAATGTAAATGGTTATTCAAATACACTCTACTAAGGAAAGACCTTAGAATAGAAGGGTTGTCCAATGTTTTGAAATCAAAATCTCAGCATAATTTTCTGCTGAATCTGGGGTCTTTATATAGCTAGAAATCAACAAGTCAAAAATTCCTTGACTCAAAGAATAGAAATCCGTTGACATACTTGATAAATTATAAGCTTTAGTTAAAGAATAAACCTTGAGGGCCTCCCATGATTCAGTACTATGCTAGATCGTTTACACAAATTTAAGCCTTATAATTATCAGGAAACATTACCACAGGGAAAAGACCTGAGAAAATTACGTAGTCTCTGAAAAATCACACGCTGGTTAGTGATAAAGTTAGAGTGTCAGTGCAGGTCTGGCTAACCTTCACCTCTTACTCCCCTTACTAACCACACAGGTATCGTAAAGTAGACTGGAAAAATCCCGGCTCACTTGGTCATAATTTGACATTCATAGACTCTTTAACTGCAACCTGATCACTAAGTGAAAAAAAAAAAAAGCCTTCAAATACAACTTTTCTTGCCCAAATTTTCTTAACAAGGCTTCGGGTTGATTTTCACCCATGATCACAGCAAATTAACACGGTAAATTTGTACATAGTTTGCCTTCCTGGTAATAAGTAGAATTTGCTAATAAATGCAAATGGACCATCATGTTGTTCAATCTACTATAACTTGTTGCAAGAGTAGATTGATTTCACTGAAAATAAGAATGGATATATTTAAATGGGGAAATGATAGTCTTACCCACTTTTCTGTAGCCCTTGAATCTTTGTGCCCTAATTAACTATGTAAAGATTATCAAAAATAAAATTTTAAAAAGGCAAAAAAATGGATATATTTGATATACATCCATTTTATAATGCAAAGACATGAGTTACCATTGTTTGCTGTTAACATTAGCCTCAATATATCAGCATCAAATTCCTTATTGGCCTGGTTGCCTGTTTACTCCCACCCATTTCATGTACATTAATGAATTCATAAATTGAAGTAATGATGTGTGTCTATTGTATACTTCATACACAGCAAACTTCCTTACCCCATTGCCTGTGATGTCAGGATCCCATGTGAGCTCTGATTTGAGATCTGGCTGCTCTTCTCCAATTCAGCACTCTACTACTGCACCTGGGAAAGCAATGGAAGATGGCCAAGCTCCTAGGAGACCTGGAAACAGCTCTGGGATTTCTTCAAAGGAAATGTTGTAGACTCATTGATGTTTTAATTTGGTTTAGTCACCCTGCAATGGATCTAGCAAAAAAGTCATTAAAGTTTGCAGGAAATAGGTGGCTTTCTTCTAAATGTTTTCAAGCATCTCTATTTTTCTGGCCCTGTATTCATTGCAGGTGAAGATGGCAGGATGTTAGGATGCCTATATTTATTACACACACACCGGCAAGTCTTTTACTATGACTTCTTCTATCCCTTTCTACTTAGAATGTCATACCCCACATCCTCCAATTTTAGAACTTTGATTAAAAACTAGTTTTCACCAGTGGGAGTTTTATAGTTTTCTAAAGAGTCTTTTTATTCTCAAGAAAAACTATTAACAATTCCATTGGTTTTCAATATCCTAAGACATTCTCAACTAAAACAAACAAGCATAACACCCCACAGATTTTTCTTGTCTTAAATTTAAAAAATAAAATTCTTTTATCTATAAATATAGTAAATTTATGTAAAATAAGAATGATAAATTTCAACAGACTTTAATATTTACTCAATTCAAATAGAACAAAATGAATTCCATTTAAATGGTTTTACTTACATACTTAACTTCTCTAAGCATTTAAAAGAACACTTGTTAGATTAGTATAAGCTTTTAAGCTTTTCTATAATTGATAAATAAAAATTCCATTTGTGAGGGTGCAGTGTGATAAAACAGTGTAAGAATAGAATGTGTAATAATCAACTCAAGAAAATTAGCATTTCCATGTCCTTAAATATTTATCAGTTCTTTGTGTTTAAACTTCTGAACTCTTCTCTCTTAGTTCTTCTTGTGAAGAATTTCAAATGCTTGATTGGGCAAGTTCACAGAACCGCTAAGAAAATCCTTCCTAGCATTCATTCAACTCTTCTGCCTTACAAATTGTGGATGTGTTGGATAAAGAGAAAGTTAGATGGAGAGTGAGAGACAACAAGAAAAAATGGATTTTAACTCCTTTTAAGTATTCTAAGAGTCTTTTCAAGTTTGAGAAAAGTAACTACTCAATTTTCAAGTTAAATTATACATCTAATTTCAATTACCTTCTTAAAGCTGGAGCCTAGGGTCAAGCTTCCAAATTCTAAAAGTTTAAAATTCTCCTTAGCGTTCAAACCATTTAACAAACATGTAGATTATGGTAAGTTTGACACAAATGATTTAAACTACGGGCTTGATGTCCTCACCATCTGAATACTGTAGTAAGATTATCTCAAGAGATATGTACCAAATGCCAGACTCAAAACTAAGAAGGCACATTGTTTTTAACCAACACTGGGACATGGAGAAATACTGTGTAAGAGGTGACTTTAGAAGCGTTTGTAGAAAAAAATTAGAATTAAGAGACAGATTTGCTGCAGTACAAAACATTTTTTGAATCCATACATAGTTTTTTCATATTACACATTTTCCATAAACATTTTGCAGGTTATTTTGTATTGGACCATAAAAACTTCAATAAGTTCTACAAGCAGAATTAAACATACCATGTGATATAACCAAAATGTAACTCAAAATGAATGACAAGAAAATATAAAGAAATCCACCAATTCCAAAATCTAAAAATAATTTCCTATAAAAAGATGAATAAAATGAAAACTGTAACACATTTATAATCATCATACTTGGTTGACAATATCCCTCACTGAATCTCCTTGCTGCAGTCATCCACTTTTGGTCATTCATATGCATTGATAATTACTTTAATAGGTGGCTCACCATCTTTTTTCCCATTACTTCTTCTCATCCTTTTTGATGAAATTCTTGACTTCCTCAAATGCAAGGATGACTTTTTCCACAACTAGAGAAAGAATACTCATTTTATTTTTTATTAGGAAAATATTACTGGATTATCTTTACAGGGTTAAATCATTCATCTCATAATAAATCTGTTCTACTAAGTGATAGTTTAAATAAGTTCTTCTATTGGAGTGCCTGCTTCTATCATCTTTCTGAATACTCTATTTATTTTATTTTATTTTAAAAATTATTTATTTATTTATTTTAGATTATCTTATTTTTAATGTTAGTTGCTGAAGGTACAAGTATTCGTTCAATTGCAAAATATAATGGAATTCCATACTGAGATGTAAATTAAGTGATCCGTAACAATTATTAAAATACACAGCATAGTCCCTATGCAGAGCAGGCATTTATTCTAGCAATTGACATAACTGCAAACCACATTGGAATAAGTGCATTCAATTGCAGGCTCTGGCTCCCAACTCCAGCATCCTGCTAATGCAGACCTTGGAAAGCAACGCTGTTGGCTGAGTAATTAGTTTCTTTTTACTTTCATGGGAGACTGAAATTGTATTCCTGGCTTCCAGCTTTGCGACTGACCCAGGTTTGCCATTTGGGGCATTTAAGGAATGGACCAATGGATGAGACACCTGTCCTATCTCTTTTTATTTATCTCTGCCTCTAGAATACATGAATAAATCAATACCAGTGCCTTTGGTACAGATTCTACAAAGAAAATGAAAAAAAGAACCCAGGAAGAAAATGTGATCTCAAGTCTAAAACAAAGCAAGTGTTGCAACACAGCATATTAAGTTGCTACTTGGAATACCCACATCCCATATGGAGTGCTCTTTCAGGCCCAGCTACCCTATTTTCGATCCAGCCTCCTGCTCTTGCATCCCAGGAAGCAGCAGATGACAATTCAAGTGCTTGAGTCTCTGCCCTCTATGTGGCAGACCCAGGTGGAGTTCCAATCTCCTGGCTTCAGCATTGCTTGGCCCTACTTTTTGTAGGTATTGGGAGAGTGATCTGGCAGATGGAAGATACTCATCTCTCTCTCTTTCAAGTAAATAAGAATTAAATAAATAAACAAATTTTTAAAGGATAGGAATTCATTTTTGTTTCATAGGCCAGGAGATTACATTCTTGCTCCAAAAACACTGCCCAGAAAACTGAAATGCTACACAAGAAAGTAAAAAAGAGACAGTGGACATTGGGTAGATATCATTTGTGTATACAATACTGAGACTTGAAAGAAGGGAGAAAATTTTTAACTGGTGTTACTTGAAATGATTCCATGAGGGAAGCTAAATAAGCTATTTCTTAAAAGATGGCAAGATTTAGATATTTAGGGGCCCGGTACGGTGGCTTAGTGGCTAAGGTCCTCACCATGGATGCACCGGGATCCCATATGGCCACCGGTTCTGATCCTGGCAGCCCCGCTTCCCATCTAGCTCTGTGCTTGGGACCTGGGAAGGTGGTTGACGACAGCCCAGGGCCTTGGGACCCTGCACCCACATGGCAGACCTGGAGGAGGTTCCTGGTTTCGGATCGGCTCAGCACTGGCCGTTGTGGTCACTTGGGGAGTGAATCTTCAGATGGAGGATCTTCCTGTCTGTCTCTCCTCCTCTCTGTATATATGACTTTGCAATAAAAATAAAATAAATCTTTAAAAAAGAGAGAAAGAGATTCAGAAGGCAAAGGGAGATTACTCTGATCGTACAAACAGTGTGGGCAGTAGGTAAGTTCAAATATTAATATGCCACGTTCAGAGAACATGTCAAAGTGGAAACAGCACTGGGGGACAATGACAGAAGACTGATTCTATGCAGTGAGTTCAAGCTGTGGGACTTCTTGTATATTTGACCCAGGGCACATTCGGGTCAACTGAAAGTTATGAAGCAAGGGGAAGAATGTATGTAGCTGATATTTAAGAAAGCTTACTATGGTTGCAGAACATAGTATAGATTAAAATTTGTTCATAAATAACATTCAAGTGCTTTTGCTGCAACTATTACAGTTGTTGCCCAGCAGAAGGTCTCGGAGTTATCCCAAACAATGTTTCCTGAATAATGGTTCACAAGCTGGCAACTGTCCATGATATGCTCTCTGATCCTCCCAGAAAATGTGCTGTCCATTCTTGGGACTTCACTAATAATTACTATCAGAGCAATATCATCACTACATTTTACAACATGAGACATCTCTACCTTAAACTACGGCAGCTGAGCTTTTGAGAAGGAAATATAATTAGTATCTTCACTTTTTTTCTAAGTAGGCCATTTTTGTCATGGTCAACATGTTCAAAGTTAAAGCGTTGACATCATCCATGTGTGGAAAAGTGTGTGAAGACTAAGTTTGATGCCAGTTTCCTTTTCAAGCACTGTGCATCCAAGCTCTGGCTTAATGGCCTGTGTGACTCACCCTCCATTTTTTCCCCTCATCCCTCCACTCCCCACCCCTGGGGCAACTCAGATTTCTGCTACAGACTGGGGATTAGTCCCACCCCCAACCTGTGAACCAAGTTTCCTTCCTGCTATCTGGGGAGAAATTCTGAAACCTTAATCAAGTAGCTCAGTGACTCAGCAAACCAGAATGCAGTGAGCCTGTCTTGGGGAGGAAGGGGTTAATCTTCTGACCCCTTCCTAGGGATCAGGTGTTCACTCTGTTTTTCCTTGTGATGTCTATCTCCAGGGCTTCCTCCTTTGCATCTGAGGCCCCACATGGTGCTCCTGAAGGCCAGTGACCTGCCCCCTGAGTCCCAATCCCACCCAGCCTCTGCCAGGTGCTCCTGATGCTCCCCATCTTTTTGTTGATATTTCTAGTTAATGCTCCTTATTAAATCCCAAGGAGCTCTCACCAGCAGAATGGTTTTGCTAATCTCGTATCACTGATATTTCCATGATCTTCTTAGCCAAGTCAGTAGAACAAATGACCACAACCCTAATTCTGACTTGCTATTTGCTTGTATAAATGTTTTCAATCTTAGGGCCAGTTGATCAGTATTTTGTTTGTAGTAGGATTTCTGAAATATCTATTTCTTTATTTGAAAGGTAGAGTTAAAGAAAGAAGGAGACAAACAGAATATTCCAGCTGCTGGCTCACTCCCCAAATGGTTGCAACAGCTGGATCTGGGCTAGGAGCCTGGAACTTTATCCAGACATACCATGTGAGTGGCAGGGACCCACATTCTTGAGCTGTCTTCTGCTAACTTCCCAAGTGCATTAGCAGGGAACTGGATTTGAAGCAGAGCAGCTAAGACAACAACCAGTACTTATATGGAATGTGAGTGGCAGGCGGTGGCTTAACTTGCTGAGACAGAACACTGGCCCCAGAATGATTTCTTTTTGCTAAAATATTAATAAATTTTTATTCTTTATATATTTTTCCAATTTTTATTCCAAAAGATGACCAGGCATTTATTATTTCCTTGATCTAGACAATTTTGCTGGTAAAGTAGCAGCTGGTCATAGAAATATTATTTTGTTTTGCTTTAAATCCTACTGAAGAGTTTATACTAAAATACTAATTTGAAGAAATAAATGGCACTATATGAAAGGAAAAGGGATGGAGACCCATTGTAGTGTATAGCCCTGCAAGTTGACATTACCACAATGGGGATGACTGAGGTCTCAATAACTTAGGCCCAGGCAACTCCAGTGTCTAAAGGTGGCATAGCCCAAAGGAGAACAGTGGTGCTCAGCTGTTGAACTGAAAGGACCAGTCAGCTGGGACAATGGTACTTCAGACATGGAGCAAAGAGATGAGATCAGACATATGGCTGGTCAACTGTCCAGCCCTGTGATACAGTTCAAAGGAGAATCAGGCGGTGGGCATTGGCACAGATGGTGCTTGAAACACTTGCATCCCATATGGGAATGCTTGGGACCAAGGACAAGTTCTGCTTCAAAACCATCATTCTGATAATGCATATCCCAGGGGGTGGCAGGTCATAGCTCAGATTTGTGTTCTGACCACCTATGTATGAGACTTGGATTGAGTTCACAGCTCCTGGTTGGTCCAGCTCTGGCTGTTGCAGGTATCTAGGGAGTGCATTAACAGATTGAATATGCTTTCTGTCTGCCTCTGTGTCTCTCTTTATGTATTTCAAATAAAGTCTTAAAAATTTAAAGTGATTCAACTTGGGACATGCATAGTTGCATAGCAAGTAAAGCCACCATCTGCAGACTGACATCTCACACAGATACTAGTTCATGTCCTGGCTGTTCCATTCCTGATCTGGCTCCCTGATCATGGCGTGGAGAAAGTAGCAGAAGACAGCCCAAGTATTTGGGCTCTCACACTCCATGTAGGAATCTTGGAAAAGTCTCTAGATTGCTGGCTTCAGTCTGACCAAACCCTGAGTGTTATAAGCCCCTAGGAAGTGAGCCAGCAGATGGAAGGCTAGCTCTGCTTCTTACTACCTCCACCCCCAACTTTGACATTCAAATGAATAAATCTTTGAAAAATGGAGATTAGATTAGAATTTTGTCAGCCCTGTTATTTAATTTAAAGAGAAAAAATAATTTATTTAAATGACAGAGAGGTAGAGACAGAGCAAATGAGTTTCCATCCACCAATTCACTCCCCAAATGACTCCAACAGGCAGTTGTGGACCAGGCCAAAGCAGGAAGCCACAAATTCCATCTGGTCTTCCCACATGGGTTGTAGGGGCAAAACTAATAGGCTCACTTTCTGCTACCTTTCCAGGCACATTAGAAGGAAGATGGATTTGAAGAGGAACAGCTGGAACTCAAGATGGGCATCACAAGTTTGGCATAATCTGCTGCACCATAACACTGGTCCCCAGAAACAGGTTTTGCATCTAAGTAGGGTTCTATTTTGACACAAGTAAAATGTTTCATACCACCCCCCTCATCCCATCCTGTTCATCCCTTGATTCTCCAGCAATTTACTGTAAGGACCATCATGGATAAGTCATTTAGACTTGAACATGAATGTTACTAACATCACATTGCTAAATTCCTGCATTGTGCAGTACAACTTTCATCATGGAAAATCTTATCCTGTATAAGGGGTCTCAGATATCCCAAATAGGTAGATAGATATAGGTAGATAAAATGGGACAGTTCTCTTCCTACATTCACAGAGCCAAGTCAGTAACCTATCCCATTAACTCCAGCTACCTGCCACTGGACCAGGAACTATCTCAGTCCTGTATGACCTTATACTAAACTGAAAACATCCACCCTAATTTTAAGCAAGGTCCCGTTCCAAATTCTCAATGGACAAGAACTCTGGGCTGACACTATTCAACCCCAGTATGTGGGTTGATGTAATGTTGACATTCTCCATGGCTTGAGCCTATCCTCTTTTTATCATATACCCTCTTCTTTAACATCTCTTTCACACTTATACATGCAATGAGCTTACTTTTGCAGAAGAAAAATATTTTCACAGAAAGCATGAAATGGTAAAGACATGAACAGTGTACTATTACAGACTTTTATAATCTGGCACATAGAATTTGAATAATGTCACAGGTTGCACAGCTCCTTAAGGACCCCCTCAGTTCCATATTCCTCCTACTTAACCATCCTGACTGTTCCTCCATAGATTCATCTTGGATTAAAATGTTTTCCCATTTTTATCATATTTTTGACAATCTTTACATAGTTAACTTGGGTAAAAAATGTTCAAGGGCTACAGGAAAGTGGGTAAGACTATTATTTCCACATTGTTTTTGTCATGTATCTGAGGTAAAAGGGGATTTTAAGGGAGAAGCCTCATCCAGTCTCCCACCCACCCCAGGTCTCAGATGTGGGGCATGCTCCGAGAGTCTTGCTCAAGTGGTTTTGATAGTTCAACAGTTATGAATTGCTGCCAATCTCGCCACTCCAAGCATGATGAGGTCGTTGAAGAATCCACTGGTTGACATAGTCCATCTTAGAGTCTCTGTTTGCCCAGTTTTTTACGGCCAACATATAGCTGAGGTGGTTGATTGACTTGTTCTGTCCTCTGTCTTTTCATAGTTAGGGTTCTGAGTCTAGTAGTTCGACTGGGGAGATCCCCAAAGAAGCTTTGTCTGACCTCATTGTGCTTGGAGTGGAGAGAGTGGCAGCAATTCAGAACTGTTGAACTATCAAAACCACTTGAGCAAGACCCTCAGAGCATGCCCCACATCTGGGACCTGGGGTGGGTAGGAGACTGGGTGGGGCTTCTCCCTTAAAATCCCCTTTTACATCAGATATATTAAGGAAACAATACGGAACTAATTGTCTTGCCCATCTTCCTGTAGCGCTTGAACCTTTTTTACCCTAATTATGTCAAGATTGTCAAAATAAATAAATTAATTAATTTTAAAAAATTAAAAAAAGAAACTTTGTGTGAGGTGTTCCCAGACCAGATTCTTGTATGTACTAGCAAGTATAGGGCCCGGTACAGTCCATCGCCCCAACCAGCTGGTGGTTGCAATGGCTGGGTTGGTTCTGTTTCCAGCCCTGTCTTCCACTGGAACCAATGGGTGTTGCAATCCAGCCTGATTCTGCCCAGCACACACTCAGCCCTCACATAAACCAATGGGAGCTGTAGCCTAGTCGGAGCGACCCACAATAACCCCCACCAGGTCTGCCCCTACCCTGGTTTGCCAGTATGTGCAGCAGACTAGTCCAGTCTGTTCCCCATCCCATTCAGCTCTCATACATGTCAATGTTGAATTAAAATTTAAAAAAATTTTTTTCAGCAGCATGATTATCTAGTAAAGTCTGCAATTATTGTTCTAACACCAGCAGTATAGGTTTAGAAATCGGCTCTTAAGTCCTTTCCTTGCTTTAATGTAGAGCATTCAGAAAGCTACTTACTGTTTTTGAGTTATGGTTTCCACATACAAGAAAACACAAATAATTGGTATTTCTGATGAAGATGAAGTGGTAAAGTGCAAATCAACAATGAAACAACTAAAGTTTGCTGGTTGGGCCTACTCTCCCCAGCAAGAACATATGCAGAGTCAACTGGGTTTTAAATATGACGGTTGAGAACATAGATGTAAATCATACCTGGTCTCTACCTTCAAGAAATTTCAAGACAGATGTGGAAAATAACACAAGATCACCAATAGAAATAATACAGGAAAACACAATGCAACATGATATCTGTGTTACGAAAGGTGATGAAAGCTTACCTCTGGATCAGCAACATCTTCAAGAAACTACTGAACTGATACACTTTACATAAGCAAATTCAGTCAACCTGGGAAAGAACAACCTTATTTCAGCAGTATTCTATGGAAAGTTCACTTGTCTGGAATCTGCCACACTATCATGCCATGGGGAATGAAAAAGGAAGAGATGAATGAAGCAGGACATACTGAGCCCTGTTCTGCTGAGAGGGTGGACAGAGTGTGCAAAGTCGTGAGAGTTGTATTCACAATGTGCAAGGCCAGTTCTCTTCAGTAGAGCCACCTGCACTGTGTCAAGAGTTACATACTACATAAATGCAAACAGTCTTTTAACACATCCATAATGAACAGCAGAACCAGTTCATCTAAAACAAGGTTGACAACAGTTCAGCTGCAATATCTTCAATCTGACCCAGGACTCGGTAAAAATATGGGACATAAAGGAGATAAGAATTACAACCAGAAGAAACATACTAATCAATGAGCAACATACTAATCAATGAATGAAAGGTTTTTGCAAAGTATTCACAGCAAAAGTGAGGAGGGAGTGCCAGAAATAGCTTACAAACTGTACCCTACAGAAACCTGATCGTAAATGAAGTTGATTCAGTGAAATTCTCCATAGTAAAAAAAAAAAATTTTATTTCCCTTATACAAATCGTATTACCATGAAATGATTCTGATGAAATTTTGCATATTGCTACTTCAGCAAGAGAACAGAAGTACCATTTAAAGGTAGGGGCTTTGCTCAATCACCAGTGTTTAACCCCAGGACTGGGTTCCACTCAATTTTCCATGTCATTTTATTCAGTCTATGTAAGAGTCATCTACAGAGAAATCATTGGCTAATAAGTCTTCCCCAAGTGTCATGGACAGAGCTACGAACAAGTTATCGCCAACCCTTCACTGCCAAGCTCTTATCACATCTGAGGATATCAACAGGAATTCTACCAAGCAGGCTTGGAGCCTGGAAAAACCCACTAGACCTCCAAATCTACTTCACATTCCTCTACAGCTCAACCAAAGAATGCTGAAGTCAGCTTCCCGAGTTCAAACAATACAACCAGAAAGGTAGAGAAAAGTTTCACAGTTGATTTGCTCTTTCCCCAATTATTTGTTAAAAATAATAAAACTGGCAGCATTTCTATTACTTTTCTCTTGCTCTTTAGAATTTGTATATTTAATTACTCTGATGCCCAACTTAGTGTTGGGAAAATTATTCCATTTACAACAGTGAAACAACAACTCAGAAGTTCAGCCCAGCTTTGCTAAAACTGCATGTAAGTATGAATTACCCCATCCTTTCAGAAAATTATAATACAACTGCCTATAACTCTGTATTTCATCATTTAAACCAATTGTATTAGTTTCATAATTTAAATCATGGTAGTGGTAGACTTTGAGCCAATGGTTACGATTTGAATTGGAACTCCAGTGTCCCACATGAGTGCCTAGATTTGACCCTTAGCCCTCTGGCTTCAGCTTCTTGAAGGAACGGGGAGGAGGTACAAGGTGATGGTTCAACTCCTCGAGTCCTTGCCACCCACCCATGGCAGACCTGGACTGTGTTCAAAGCTCCTGGCATCAGCCTAGATCAATCTTGGCTGTTGTGGGCATGTTAGGAAAGAATCAGTTAATAGGAGCTTTTTTTTTTCCTCTCTCTCCTTTTCTCCTCTCCCTGTCTCTCAGACAAATAAGTGTTTTACATGATTTTAAAATCAAGAATTCCTTGTTTCAGCCTTCGAAGTATTTGTCAAAAAATGTTCTTTCCTCTTTGTCTATTGAAACGTAGGCTTTCTCTTCAAGCCCTAAAGACAACTGCTAAAAGAAAGTCATACTAGAATCATAGCTCAAAATAGCTGAGCTATGTAACTATACCGTAGAAGAGTGAAAGCCATTGCTGTGGTTTCCTCTTGGAGCATCATAGTACAGAATAAACCTCTACTAGCAACGCTGCAAGCATCATGGCAGGGAAGAGTCCCCCTCTGTGCAAACATATTGGTTATATTCTGATTCCTTAAGGCAGAATAGCAAAAGATTTGTGAAGTGGAAAGAATAGAGTAGGTTACAATGCCAGGTGGTCTCCTTAGGTGTAACTCACCATTCTTTTCCTCACTCTTTTCCAGCCCTGTGTCCCCAAATCCTAGACCATCCACTGAACATGTAATCCCTGGGCACCCACATCAAGAAGGATGTTTGTCACCAAAGATAAAAGGCATAGATTCCTCTTTTCAGTTTCTTTTGCCATGGGCACCTTGCTGTAGGAAGACCTGAGAATCTGACTGGATCGCTGTGCATCAGGGTGGTACTTAAGGGTCCCCAAGAATAGTGAAACAATCGAGCAAACCATCACTTCTCTTTTCTCCTTCACAAATTGCCACACCACAGTGCTTCTGAGGGGCAGAACATGCCTTCTATTAATCTCATTACCAGCACTCAATCCCCTTTGGAGCAAGACTTAAATCCCACCCCAGTTCTGACACAATAGAATTCTCAGAAGTGAACATTTCTCAGGGAAAGAGCAATAAATCAGGACCAGCGGCTCCTCCCTGAGACTTCTGCGGCAAATGTCATATTTTCCAGGCAAATAGGAGCAGGCAGCAAAAAAATAAGTGAGCTCGGGTTTCCCTGCGATGTGATTACTACCTTGGGGGAGGGAGAGGAGGGGAAGATGGAGAGAAAATCTGACCCTACTTTGGTTTTCTTTTTTTTTTAAGCTGGCATTTTGGCAGTCTGTCTACAAGTGCTTTCTGAATGCCAAGTCCAACTGAAGAACCCTGCCAGAAACAGAGACCTCCGGTGTCTTGTGATAAGCCACTGTTTCACTCACTCTGCTTTTCAATAGTGTCAGGTGAACAGAGCTTTGTGCTGCAACCTTAGAACTGGGAGAACAGCGGCTGCAAAGCAACCCAACACCTCCACTGCCACGGTGCACACCGCCAGGCGGGGGGAGGAGCAGGCCCAGCCTTCTTCTCTTTACAGAAAGATCTTGCTTCTTGGCCCTTTTTCTTAACCTTTCTTTTTCTGCTAGCTACTCTAATCAGGTTTATCAGTCAGTTGGGCCAAGGGGAATCAGCTCATGCCACACCTTTGCCTGAGCAATCGTACCCTTGGGGTTTTTTTAGAGGGTGGAGAGCTTGACTTCTGCAACAATCCTCTCTTCATATTTCGCACAGCCTTGAGAGACCCAGCCAACTGAACATTACGTACTCTTAACCTCACTGAACCTCAGTTCCCTCTATAAAGTAAGTATTTCTCTTAGCATCAGGATGGCCCTTCAGGGCCTTGTCAAAGATTAAAAGAAAGACTTAAAATGTTTACGGTAAGATGTAACATGTATTATGCTCTTGATCAGCAGTTATTGGCTGCAGATATGTACAAAAGCAGGTATGCAAACGATGGCTTTTTTTTTAAAGATTTACTTACATATTTGAAATGCAGAATTACCGAGAGAGAGAGATAGATACTAATTTTCCATTTGCTTGCTCCCCTAAATGATGCAACAGCAAGGGCTGGGCCATGCCAACACCAAGAGCCAGTTCTTCCCTGGTCTCCCACCTGGAAGGGCCCAAGCACCTGAGCCTTGCTCTACAGTTTTCCCAGGCATATTAGTAGGGAGCTGGATAGGAAGTGGAAGAGTCAGGCCACAACACAGTGCACATATGGGATGCCAGTGTTGCAGAAGAGGGGCTTCACCTGCTACGTAACAATGCTGGCCCCAAGCAGTATGGCTTTGATTGTGATTGGAAGGTGCCTTAAAAGCTGTCATCCCTGCTGGCAAAATTCCTTGTTCATTTGGTCTTTTCACTCTTCTTTCAAGATTCAACCCAAACCTCTCTGTCAAACAAATCTTTCCCAATTTCAGAGAGTGCAATGTTTCTTTCTTCATGTTTCCAAAGCAAATTGTTTGCATTTTTACATGGCATAATTCCTGTTGGATTGAATGGGGTCATTTCCTCATCTGTCAGCCCTGTTTTCTTGCAATACCCTGAATCCTTGGAAGCCAATGGAGAGATTGTTTCATGTGTTGGTTATGAGCACGGGCTCTGGAGCCGGACTGCTTGAGATCAAGTCCCATACTTCTTGAACACACACAGTTATTGTGTTTTAGTATTCTCCCAGAAACTAAGAGTGACAATAAGACTACAAGTATCCCCAGGTAAAATTTTTAATGATTTTTTTTTTTTGGAAAATCAAATTTACAGAGAGAAGGAGAGACAAAGATTTTCTATCAGTTGGTTCACTGCCCAACTGGCCACAACAGAGCTGAGCTGATCCAAAGCCAGAAGTCAGGATCTTCTTCTGGGTCTCCCACAGGGGTGCAGGGTCCCAAGGCTTTGGGCCGTTCTTGACTGCTTTCAAAGGCTACAAGCAGGGAGCTGGATGGGAAGTGGAGTAGCTGGGGTACAAACTGGTGTCCACATGGGATCCTGGCTCATGCAAGGCAAGGACTTTTGCCACTAGACTCCCACGCCAGGCCACCCGCCCCAGGAAAGTTTAGGCACTATGAAATATTCCCTTTTATTATTATTCTCTCTTGCATCCCAGCAACCTGACAGGCATCAGGCAATTGATATATGGAAGAATCGCTGCAAGGTATAAGAGCAGTAAATTGTTCATTTCATTTAAGGGCAACTAAACTGCTAGCCAAAGAACTGAAGATAGGATCCTGAAGGGATATCATCACACACCTCACTGCAACATTCGTCATAATAGCCAGCATGTGGAAGCAACCTCAGTGTCTACATTTGAACAGATGAGAAGATAAGCAAAATGTGGTATATTCATTCAATGGAACACTATTCTACCTTGGAAAAGAAAATTACGTGAGCCATTATTACTTGATGAGGTTTGAGGACATTATGAACGAAGCAAGTCAATCACAAAGAACAAATACTGCATGGTTCCATATATGTGAAACATCTCGTCTTGCATGAAAGAGAGCAGAATTCTGGCTGCCAGCAGGTAGGCTGAAGGGAAACTGTTCCAGCAGTACGGAGTTCCAGTCATATAAGACAAAAAAAAAGTTTTACATAGCTGCATATCACTACGTTTATAGAATTAACAATACTACAATGTACATTGAAAATTATTAAGGTGCACACTTAAAAATGATCAAGTACGCACTGTGGCACAGTGGGTTAAGCTGCAACTTGGACAGCCTGCATTTGATATCAAAGTGGTGGTTTCAGCCTGTGCTACTCCACCTCCAACTCAACTTTCTGCTAATGCGCCTGGGAGAGCAGCGGGTGATGGCTAAGTACTTGGATGCCTATTACCCACATGATAGAATCAGATGAAATTCTGGGCTCCTAGTTTTGACCTGGCCCACCCCCTGGCTGTTGTGGGCATTTGGGGAGTAAATCAGCAGAAGGAAAATCTTTCTCTCTGTCTCTCACACTTTGTCATACTGCCTTTCGAATGAATAAATAAGTAGTAATAATCTTTTAAAAATTGTTGTTAGAGTAAATCACTCTCATATACTATTACCCACAATTTTTAAAATGTAAACTTACAGCTAAAAGAAAAATTAAATAGGGTATGTGTCAAGTTCAAAACCAGTTTATTGATGCTCACTTCACGTCTGAATTGTTATCTCACCCAGAGCAGTCAACTTAATCTCAAAGTAATAGTGATTTATGGTTCCTTCTTGGTGACATGAATCTGTGTCTACGTCTGCATCAAGTGTTTGTTTTTGCTGAGCAAGCACTGATATCATCTGAGAGACCTGAGACATTCAGTTTGGGGGAAAAAAACTGCACAGAATTGAGTGATGCCTAAAGTCTTCCTGCTGTACTTCCTCACAAGGCATAGAATAGTTTGGTTTCCAAACAAGTCTATTAGATAACCTCCTCCATTGTTCTGCATAGCACCTACCCACACTACAGAATCCAGGGAGAGATGCTGTACCCATGAATCCGGCCAACTCTGGAGCAAGGGAACGTGGTGCGGGGGAGGGAGGAAGGGAGATTATATCCGTGCTGTACACGTACAGAGTTCTTTTTCCTTGACATTATTGCCTAAATAACACAGCCATTGTTGACATTGTATTTAGTAAGTACCATTGGACATCTAGAGGCGGTCTGAAGCATATGGGATGGTGATCATAGATTATCCAAGTGTTGAAAACCTCATTATTTAAAGAAGAAATTTGAGCACTCATGAATTTTGACAACTTCAAGAGATCCTGGAAAGAAATATCATGGGTACTGAGAGATTTCCTATCAAATATTCATTGGGTTTATTGGTCAATTTTCTGCTAGCGGAATTTAATTCCTTTAGAGTACAAACCTGCTTATGTTCACTACTATATTCCCAAGACCTTGGATAATTCCTAGCATATATCAGGTGCTCTATAAATATTTGTTTGGCTGAAAGCATAAGTCCCGTGAAGGGAGAGACATGGGGGAAAAAAGCAGGCATTCTTTTCAATTGAATCATCAGAGTAAAGGGTGCTAACCTGAACAGAAAGTTGTCTTTGAGGAAAAAAAATTCTTTAATCTCTTGGTATCACATTATTCTATATATTTGTGTCAGGGAATGAGGCTCTTGCATCAAAGAAAATACAAATTTAGTTACATTTTAAAAATGAGCTATATTTAACGCACACTGAACTTCATGGAATAATTCTAGAAATCAGGAATTCCTAATCCTAGGAATTAAACCTAATGGCAAGAGCTTCTTAGATGTAGGCACAGAGAGCAAATCACTCAGGTGGGGCCTGGGTCATTTCATACACTCTCAGATAACATTATTTGAAATGTGTTCCTCAATCAGGAAGGGGGAGTTTCTTAAACAGCCTTTGATATGATGCAGGCATGGATATAGTCAACCATCAGGCTGTCTTCTCACCCTGAGGTAGAGTTCTTCCTCTTTTCTTATTTGAAAGCTAACTACATCGTAAGACTTATTTATTTATTTTAAATGTAGTTAGAAAGAAAGAGAGGAAAAAAAAGAGAGAGGGGGACAGAGAATCTTCTGTCTGCTAGTTTACTCCCCAAATGGCCACAATGGCTAGAGCTGGAACAACCTGAAGCCAGGAGTCAGGAGCTTCTTCCAGGTCTCCCAAACCTTTCTTCTGCTATTGAGTCCCAAACCTTTCTTCTGCTGCCTTTCCAGAGGATTAGCAGGCAGCTGGGTCAAAAGCAGAGGAGCTGGGACTCAAGCTGGAGCGTATATGGGTTGCCAGCATTGCAGGGAGCACTTATACAATATGCTGAAAAGCCAACTCCTAGCCACATTTTCAACCAAAGATGTTTAGCTTTTGCAAAGCTGAGAATCCCCAGAGTGCAGTCACTCCTTACGCATACTGGTACCTCCGTTGCATGTGCATGAAGAGGATGAAGTCCACATGTCCACCGTGACCTGTGAACATCCTGCATCGCCACCAACACATAGTGCGCTGAAGCAAGCTTCCGTTTCTTTGTGCCAGCATTTCCAGAGTGAGACCATCCCTCTGCTGGCTAACGCACACTTTTCACTCATTTCACCTGAGCCTTCTGATGGTCTCTATAAACGACAGATTTAAAGCTCTCTATAAATGATAACTGGAGAAAACTAGCAAAGCTTCTGAGGGAGAAAGGACCCATGGCATTTTTGTTTCCTCTTCATTTTTCTTCGAAACAAGCCCCGGGAGGAGGTTTGCGGAAAATTTGGTTGGGTTTATGATCCTCTTGCATCAACAAACAGCAACCAAAACTGTCAGTGGATGACTCTGCACAGCAGTTTCAAAACCAGAAACCAAAATAAACTGCCAATAGGAACCTACTGATGGCAGGATTTCACTGCATTCTTCCCTGCTGTGTAACCTCACCTCCTTCCACCTTCCCTCCCAGAGATCATTCCATTGGGAGGGGTCATTTCCCTTTTCCTGCCCCAAGCAAATGCCCTATGAATGCATCTGTAGTTTATAAGATTCCTCAGTCAGATTGACTGTGGCAGGAAAAGACGTTGGGAGGATCAGGGCAGGAGACACAGACCTAAGTCTGTGAATTCTCTCCCAACCTCTCCTGAACAGGGAAGGTGGCCCGGGGAAGAGCTCAGAGTCCAGGGCATATCACAAAGACCAATCATTAACAGAAAAGTACCATCCAGATTAAAAGGGAAATGATTTGCAGGAGTCAGAGGAAGTGAACTCTAGGCAAGCCAGCAGGATGTTGCTGGCAGATTTGAGTGAAGACAGCTTTGGTAGCAGTAGGCAGATCCACTGAAGAATGCATGCAAGTGACTTAACTCTGATAGAAATAAAATTACAACTGATATCAACCAAGTACCTGTCATGTTCCCACAACAGCAATTTCTTTACTTTCATGAACCCACTGTCAAGTGTATGCTTCCTCTTAATGCTATCTATCAAAGGACCCCCAAAATAGGAAGTTCAGTGCTCAAATGTGGTCATTTAGCTGAAAAAAAAAAAAAGCTCAGAATTTCAGTTCCAGCCCATCTGACCCTCCGTAGCTCCTCTCGCGCCTGTTCAAGGCTGCTATACTGGAAGCTTCAGAATGACCACAGCAAGAAGTACTGAAGTTTAGACTGAGTCTTCTCTCCCAGCCACTGCCTAAGGAGCAAAAGCAGAGGGGCAGAGGAAACTGGCAAAGCGGGTCCAGTTTTACTCCTCTCCTCAGGAGCATATTTGTTCTAGTCCCAGAGAAGGTACAGACAGACCCCTGCCACGGGGCAACCATAGCCAAGTCAGGTCTACAGAAAGTCACATTGCCACACCACCCGCAAGGAAGATCTATGAAGATCCGGGGACTTGCAAGGGGCCTCTGTGCCCTCAGTTTTAATTACTTGATAGTTCTGCCTAAAAGCTCCTCTTGTCAGTAATTCTGTTTGTAATTGTACCATTAGCCCACTTCAGCTTTTGCTGACTCCTCATCTTCCTTCCCTTGAATGTTGCCTCCTCCAGCTGCCAACGTGGACAGTAACTGAAGGGGCGCTGGGGGAGGCAGCCAGCAAACTCCAGGGCCAGGGCTTCCTTGGCAGTAGCTTTTCAATTTGGTAATAGACAAGAAAGTGCTCCAAAGAACACACAATTTCCCATTTTTTTTCTCTTTGGCAGAATCGATGGAGAAGTGCTTTAACAAGAACAAGTATGAAGGAGGGAGGCTGAGAAGAAAGAGATAAAGAGGAAAAGACTTTGGACTTAAGAAAAGTCCCACCTAGAGTTAGGGTGCTTTGTATGAAATGTTTTAGATTGATTCAGATATGATTTTTGTCTCTTACACTCTCTTACTTGCTACCACATTGTCAGAGCTCCACTCATTTTGCTTGAAGCAGTGGTAACAAAAAATACTTCTTGGGAGGCAAGTGTTTGACTTGGTGGTTAAGATGTCATTTGAGGAAGGGGGGGACGTCTGATGCTGTGGTGCAGAGCATTAACCCTCCGTCTGCAACCCTGGCATCCCACATGGGCACCATTTCTGATCCAGCTCCCTGCTTCTGCACCTGAGAAAGCAGCAAAGTTGGCCTAAGCGCCTGATCCCCTGCACCCACGGGGAGACCAAGCAGCTCTGAGCTGCTGGCATCGCCCTGGCCCAGCCTCAGATGCTGCAGCCATCTGAGAAGTGAACCAGCAAATGGAAAATAATCCCTTTCCCTCTATTTCTCTCTCCCTCTCTCATGTGAGCCAACAGATGCAGGGTCTCTCTTTCTACCTTTCAAATAAATACTTCAAATTGTAAAGCCATTACTCTTCCCCAAAGCTAACTTAAGAAAATTGATGATGATTGCTATCACGTATATGAGATACTGAGTTAAATACTTTACAGATGACAAGGACTACTAATAAGTATAGCTGACCATGTACTAGGCTATGTTTTAAGCGATAGTCATATATTAATGGAAGACTTTATCATTACCACAAAACTATGAGGTAGATACCATTATTATCCCACCGTACAGATGAGAAAACTGAAAATGAAAGGGCTTAAATGATTTAATCAGATCGTTAACTCTAAAAGAAGAGGATTCATCCTCAAGAAAACTAAGTTTCTGAGTAACTCAGGATCTTCCTCAAGGTCATACAGGGAAAGTTGTGAAAGAGTTTCATACCACTTCTGCAGACTCCAATGGAACTGAGACTCCTGGATTCTTTAACCACATTTGTTAGTGTCTCCAAACATTTCCTCTCTTGATATACATAAAGCAGTATCATATTTGAACGTGACATGAGCAACAAGAAAAAGGAACTTTGCGGACCTTCTGACCCTATTCTGTGTCCGTGAGTTGAAAGCGTCGGTAATAGCGTACACCTGGCATCCACTCTGTTTGCAACTTCTGCCTTGGAGAAAGTTTGCACACACTTGAGGAAGTGAGAACTCACTGAATTTTCTTTCTCCCCTGTCCATGTCTTCCATTCCTCTGACTCCTCATTTGCTCTGAATCTCGTTATCACAGAAGTAAGACATGTATTGAGTAAAGTCCCACTCCTTACTAAAAGCAAAGCCCAGCTAGTGAAATATCGCAATTTCACAGGTCCCATTTCTTTCTTCTTCCCCAGATAGAAGAAACAATAAGCTTTGAAATGGAGCATAAAGAGGCCCACGGCATATGCTTGTCTAAAAGCCTGACAAGCTACAGAATCTATTTCCCCTCCAAACGAACAGCACTACACTCTTGCAAACCCAGAACCAAAACCTACCTGGTGGGACATGTAACGCAGGCAACATGGCATTGCTGGGTTTCCCTCTGAGCCAACTCAGACTCAGCTGTCCTACTGGAGGCTTTTTTTTTTTGCCAGAACAGACTAAACATTGACACTTCAGTCATCAGGGACAAGCAGGCCTGGCAGAAGGGCACATTTGTGACTGGTAACCAGTCTTCCCAGGCCTCCAGTTTTATGTTCCTTGATTTCCAGTTGACTTGGAAACCACACCAGGAGAAGCCCTGCTTCAGTTCTGTTTCCTCTATTGGCCCGAGGGCACATGGCAGATGGAGGGCTCCGAAACCTAGGCTTGGACAGAGAGAGCACAGTCTCTAAGCGGCTGTCATGAACGAGGAGGGAGGAGAGGACGCTGAGTGGGAGCCTTCTCGTCCTTGCCTTTCCCCTGGGAGGCCACACAGGACTAGATGCTCGGGAGACCCTGTGGCTTCTAATGCCAGATGCAACGCACATGTGTTGTCAAAGTGGGATTAGTTTTTTTCCTTTAAGTAGGTTAAGCTTTCTAAAGCAGGGGTAATTAAGATGCTAACTAGACAATGAAGAAAAGAAATTGTAAGGCTTAATGAGGATGCCACAGTTACCCTCCAATGGAAATAACAACAGGTTTTCTTTGATTGTTATGAGAAAAGAAGAAAAGAAAAAAGACAACAACAAAACATACCCAGATAAAGGGCTCTGTCTACCAATGTCTGGTAGAACTGGGAGTATACCTAACTACTAATAGAACTGGGCCCTCTATTTGGGAATTGTTTTTTTAAAAGCATTTTTCTTTTCCATTTTTTCCCGTTGCTTATTGGCTTCTTAAATTCTCTTTGGTCATCATTTTCAAAATACTAAAAACATATCCTGCTCTCAAAGACTAGCGTTGTCTTGCTACCACAAACAAGTGTGTTTTCATTACAGGTTCTAGGATTTTGCCAAGCAGAACTTCACAGAAATTGAAATTTCATAGGAGGAGAAATGAAAACAATCAGAAAAGGTGTACAAGTCCTTTTGAAGTTGATTCTATTTAGACGCTATTCTGACGATCTGTCTTCTAGTCCCAGTTCCTGCTGCTGGTGCTGTCAGCTTCTCTGTGTCTCTTTTTCCTTCTCCTGAAGAAAGTGGGAGGCTTGGCCAGTCTCTTGTTTCTAATTGCTCCTCCCTCTTCCTCATCCTTGCACAGCTGCCAGACTGTTGGCTCCAGCAGGCCAACTTGTTGACACCATACTTCTCTTTCAATTCTTCGCTAAAGGCACGGAAATTCAACCTTGAGGAGTCTCCTCTGTAAGTAATATCCACTCATGTTTTTAAAGACAATATTTTAATCATCATTGTTTATTGACTGGCAACACATTTAATATCTATCATTAGTGAACTAGTTAAATAAACTATGGCTCAACCACATAATGGGGAAAATGGGATATCTCTAAATATGCAAAACATACTAATCTGAAACAATTTCAAGATACAAAGCCATATTTACAAAGTATGTTTCTATGCACTCAACCAGGGATGAAGTGAAGAGGAAGATGATTTCCGCAAGTTGCAGAACACAGTGATTATGTTGCTTATTGGATGGAAATGAAGATCTGGGATTTTTTTTAATTGCATGCTCTTTATATACTTTAATATTAAATGTCAATATTTTGTAATGCAAAATGCTAATTTAAAAGAATAATTTATTTTAATGAAAGTACTTATCACCATCTGCTGAAGGCACTTTATTAACTGGCTCCAATACTTGCGACATCTCCTGTGTTGACCCAGTCTGTACCATGCCATTCGCCATTACCTGACCTTCTCCTGACATGCAAGAATGATCCACACAAAGGCCAACAGTTGGGTCTCCTCATACACATCCTCAAGATCAAAAGAGTGCCCATTGCATGGAGCTTTTGGAAAAATCAAATGAGATAAAACATAACAATTCCTTGTAACAATGCTAACAAACGGGCCCGGCACCGTGGCCTAGCAGCTAAAGTCGTCGCCTTCAATGCCCCGGGATCCCATATGGACGCCGGTTCTAATCCTGGCAGCTCCACTTCCCATCCAGCTCCCTGCTTGTGGCCTCGGAAAGCAGTCGAGGACGGCCCAATGCATTGGGACCCTGCACCCGTGTGGGAGACCCAGAAGAAGTTCCAGGTTCCCGGGTTCGGATTGGCACAGCACCAGCCATTGCAATCACTTGGGGAGTGAATCATTGGACGGAAGACCTTCCTCTCTGTCTCTCCTTCTCTCTGTATATCTGACTTTGTAATAAAACTAAATAAATCTTTAAAAAAAAACAATGCTAACAAACACTGTGCTTCATCAATATTACTTGTAATTATTGTCTGATGCTAAGGTAATCCTTCTCCAGATAGAGGGCTTTGCTCCACTTTCTGACTGCGGAAAGGCTGCTTACACTCCAAACGTAGTTCAAATACCATCTTGATGTCCGTTACTACCTCTGAGCTGTAAGCACTTTGCTCACACCCTTGTGTCAGGCTTTTCCTAGTCTATCATATTTAGTAACATACCTGTCTATTTCTACCCAGCCCGCACAAGGTAGGAAGAGTAAAGATGTGATATATGTTTTTTTTTTCAAGAGTCTTTCATAAATTTTCAGCAATTAGAAGAATTTAGTGCAATGAAAGCAGTACAAAAATTCCCAGAAGATGTAGCATGTTTGTGCTGCAACAGTCAGAATCCTCTCACAGCGTGTCTGCTGATGGTTTCCCCACTGTGTGACACCAGAGGAACCTTCTGGGAAACAGGGATTAGTGCTCCTGCCAAGACTCCCCCCTAGGTGATCTGAGCACTTCACACATTTTGGTTGTCAAGCTTCACTGTTCACAGCTCATCCTTCTTGCCAAAATGTTGGGCCAGCTTTTAGTACTTAGCAATATAGATTGTGAGCTAACGCTTGGCCAATGTCTAATTTAAAAGATTGACTATGCATTAAAAGCCCTAAAAGACCAAAAAAAAAAAAAATAGACTTGAATAATCCATTACAAGAGGAATCTCTTGGCTGATTGTTGTTTTGGATTTGAGTTTCAAATATTAACACAATAGCATATTCAAGCGTCCTCTATTCTCATGTGGGAAATAATACATTCTTCACATATATAGAACACAATTCCAGAATTAAAATGTTGAAGGGGGAAAGGTTATTTAGATAGACAGTTCTCTATGGATAATGTGTTATCAGAATCATCTGGAGGTACTTGTTTAAGATTTAGCCTCCAACCCAGGCCAACTAAATGAAAGTCTCTGCAAATGAGGCCCATAGAATCTGCTTTTCTCCTGCAAAACACCTTGATGATTCTTAAGTGCATTAAGCCTGGCAGTCTCTGATTTATATTAGTACTCAGTAAAGTTAACTTGGGAAAGAAATGCAAATATAAAGATCCCTTGAAATAACAAGTTTCACCAATTTACCAAATATCTACTATGTGTTTCTCATATTTAATAATGTTTAATTATCTTATTTGAAAGATAAAAATACAGAGAGCCCATCCACCACTTCTCTCCCCAAATACAAATAACAGCTGGGACTGAGCCAAGCCCAAGCAGGAGCAAAGAACTCAAGCCGGACCTCCCACATGGGAGCAGGGACTCCCTGGAACCATTATCCTTTGCCTCCGAGTACGTACACTTGAAGGAATCTAAAATCAGGAGCAGCACCTGGAGTTGAAGCTAGGCACAGCTGTATGGGAAGCAGGCATTCCAACTGCAGCAACAAATACTAGATCGCTATTGTGTGCCTTTTGTATAGAGATTCCACATCTTTGCTTTCGCCAGGCATCTTGGACAATGTCATAATCTACAGTGTGGCTTGGGCAACTGCAGAGGTGATATGTGGTTACTTTCTTGATTGACTCTCTTTCCTCTTAAGGGCTACTTCTGGGTGCCCAATTCTCATAGAGCTACACTTGCCCAGGTCTCAGGCTTGATGAGAAAAAGTAGTTATAGACAGGATTAGGGTAAATAACATGGTTTGTCTTGGGTCTCCTGTAATGTGGAGCCCAAATCAGAAGAACTACAATCATGTCCTAATTGAGTCTTTGCACTCACTTCGATTACACTTTTAGATGTCTTTCCGTGTAACAGATTCTGATGACTTTCAAGCCCTTCTTTCCATGAGCACATGAGATAAAGCTGGGAATGAAAAGCAACACATTCAGCACTTCTGCTTCTCTTGTAGTGTCCCAGTCAGTGAGGTATGATTTGGAAGTCACTGTGCTTTTGCAATGAATCTATACATTAGCAGAGAGGAACTGCAAAGTTGCTGCTGTAATGGAAAAAGCACTTGTTTTCAAGTCATATCTAGGTTTGAGACTGACTTCATCTTTTCTTGGGTGTAAGATTTCTATTAAGCAATTCACATCTTTATCACTACAGTTTCCTTGCCTACAAAATGAAAATAAGAATTCCCACTTCACATGGTTGTCATAAACATTGAAAAGGCACTTAGGATACATACTAGATATTTAATAATAGGTCATTAAATGGAAAACCAGAAAACAAAGCTTCAATGGGTCCCTATAATGTGGTTAAGTGAACTATGTTGCCAAGAGAAATCCTAAGAGAAATACAAACAATACACACACTACTGAGATGCCTGTGAACAAGATAAAAGCTGAAGCACACATTATGTAACATTGTATAGAAGTTATTTAAGTAATACAAAATGAAGCCATATGTGATGAATTGCTAGAGTAAAGCAATAACAAAAATGTAATCAAGAACAGAAGGAAAGAAGTAACTCCAAGACCAGAGAAATACCTTAGGAAGACCACTTTGAATATTATGGAAGGGTTTGTGAAAAGATATCTTTATTCACTCGACAAACATTGCCTGAGTGCCCAACTATCACCAGCCACTGTTCTTGTTACTGAGATGCAACCAGAAAGAAGATAGCAGAATCCCTGCTACCATGGCATCTATATTAGTACAGAGGAATGATAAACATGAGAATAAAGTCATATGAATTCAGGTAGTTCATTGAAGAAAAGTAGGGTAGGGTAGAAGATGAAAAGTGGGACTAGCTGGGAGTTACTTTACAAGCAGAGAGTCAGAGAATCCCCTTGCCAGACAAAATTGTCCATCAGAGACCTGAATGAAGTGACTGTGTGAACTAAGAAGAGACAAGGGAGAAGACAAGAGAACAGCAAGAGCAAAAGCAAGCAAAGGTTGCCTGGTGAGATCTTGTGGGAAGAGAGTGTGCTGGAGTGAAATGAACCTGCACAGCAGTGGCAAGAGGCAATGCAGGGTGGGGGATGGGAACATGCCACCAAGCCCCTTTGACCATCAGCGAGCCCATCTTCCTCCACGCTGTGACGTGAACCTGTTACAGGGTTAAGAGAAAGAGCAATGCGTAAGTATTTCCTTTGGAATGGGCAAGTATTGGGTGAGAGAATAAACAGGTATTTATTCTAAGACCAGGTGATCAAGGAAAGGTGATGGTGGTCTTAACTATCACAGACTAACAAGAAAACAAAATGTATAGTCACATTAAAAGGAGAAAATAAAACACCCAAAGGAGAAGCAGTAGAAAAATATGACAAGGTGGCAGACACAGTAAGATGACAAGCTAAGGAAGAAATGACTGGTATGAGAAACAGAAAATATTCAGAAAAATATTGTCTGAATAATAGAGAGTAAAGGCCTAGAATCTAATTTCACATTACTATCCATGTGCTTTTATAAGTATTAACCTTTCTTTTATTTAAACATTTTTAAAATATTCACTTAACTGAGAGACAGAACTCCAATCTACTGGCTCACAACTACTCTAAATGGCCTTAGTGACCAGGAATGGGTCCAGGGCAAAGCCAGAAGCCAGGAACTCAGTCCAGGTCTCTAATGTGAGTGTCAGGGACCAAGATGCTCAACCCATCACTGCTGCCTCCCAAGGTGTACATTATCAGGGAGCTGGAATCAGGAGCAGAACTGGACTTAATCCCAGAGATTCTGACACACACAACGTGAACATCTTAACCACTAGACCAAACACTCTCCCCAAACTATTAGCCTTTACAATACTTAAAAAAAAAATGTGTTAGAACATCTATATCCTAGAGTTGTGGGGGTCAAATAGGAAAATATCATTTTCTTGACACAAAGTAGTTTCTCCAAAAATATTTATTCATTTCTTTGTGCCCCTAATTGGGTGAGAGCTTTATATACCCACCTCCAATCAGAAGACACATCAAAATTCCTTCATTAAGAAGCATGTGTAACTTCCTCGTGGAGATTTTGTATCAGTGGATCAACAATTCCAGTTCAGTTTTGTGAATTACTGTATTGTCTAATAATATAAGGAGGGTACTAAGAACTGATCCAGTGTTAATGCAAGAAGGGAAGATGTTTTCAAGCAAACTGTGTGGTGTGCTCACATCACCTTAGTGGAATCCTGCTGCCAAACCCTGTTGAGCAGATGGCTCAGTCTTGGACCCACTGCATGGTGAATTGTTAACAGTCACATTGTGGGAGCAATTTTGATTGTCTGGAACACTGTATAGGGAGAGGCAGGCTTTAAGGTAATCAAAGCATAAACTCTATAGGGCTTTATGGATTAAGGTCACAGCCCCTCAGTGAATACATAATGCCCTAAAGATGATTCTCATTTGCTCATCTAAAATGGGAAATGGAACAACAGACGGGAGAGGGCTTTTATTTCCACTGTGCTGAACTAAGTGACTCCAGGACTCAACTGTGACTTCCCGTTAGGCCTCCCTTGTATAGCTTCATATTCATCTTGCAGCATTTAGGAAAACTGAATAGTTTCTAAAAATTAGAATGAATTCCATTAAGCAGTTGAAGATGAAATGTTGAGTCAGTGTCAGCTTAGGAGATCCAGCTCAAGACTTAGTGTTTCAATTAGAACTTATGAGAAACTAGGCATACTCGGTGCCAGTGCGTGCTGTTTATTCCTACCAAGAATGCCTCAAAGAGAAAGAGAAAGATTCTAGGAAGAACTTCCTGCAAGGGAAGAAGCCAGATTTTCCAATGACTTGAGTCAGTAAATATGAGTTGAGGCCCTGAATGGTACTCAACACCAAGTAGGCTGTCATCAATAGAAAACAATGTTTCTTTATTTCCTTGGAAGTTTACAGGATAGTGAGTCAGCTTTAATTCTGGAGAGTTGAACCACAGGTTTGCATTCTGAACAGCCATGATGTATGTAACAGAAAGATAAGTGTCCCCTTATATGTCTGTCCAAATGACATATGCCTTTCCATTCTTCCTTCTCTAAGTATATAGTACTTACTTAGCATAACATTTTATGTACCATGCTGTTCTAGAATTCATGTGAATTCGGCCACCTTCTTAATGTATTTTTTCTATATGGGTAACAAGTTGTCTTAACTCCCTTAAAATTTACATGGGCTGTAGGGGAGGTAGTGTCATGGCATAGCAGGCTAAGCTTTTGCTGGTATCCAATACAGGTGCCAGTTAAAGTCCTTGCTGCCCCATCTCCTTCCTTCAGCTCCCTGTTAATGGCCTGAGAAAGCAGCAGAGGACAGCTCATGTTCTTGGGTCTCTGTACTCATGTATTAGACCTAAAGGAAGCTCCCGGCTTCAGATAGGCTTCAGATGGCCTGTTGCAGCCTTTTTTTTTTTTTTTTCCCGTGCCTATTGCAGCCTTTTGAGTAGTGAACCAGAGAATGGAAGATCCCTCTCTCTCTCTCCTTCTCTCTATAACTGTCTTTCAAATAAAAATAAGACAAATATTTTAAGAAAATGTACATGAAGAGCAGGTGTTTAATTTAGCGGTTAAGATGCCTGTGTCTGCCTGTGTCCCTGGCTGGTGTAATGGCTTGACACACTAATCCTCTGCCTACAGCACTGCCATCTGATATAGGTGCTGGTTCCTACTCTGACTGCTGCATTTATCCAGCTCCCTGCTTATGGCCTGGAAAAGCAGTTGAGGATGGCCCAAGGCTTCAGGCCCCTCACGCATGAGGGAGACCTGGAAGAAGTTCCTGGCTCCCAGCCTTGCATCAGCTCAGCTCAGGCCATTGTAGACATTTGGGAGTAAACCGATAGATGGAAGACCTCTCTCTCTGTAAAATCTGTCTTTCAAATAAACAAACAAACAAACAAACCAGAAACAGGTGCGTGCATCCCACATTTGAGTGCCAGGGTTTGAAATTGGATTTCAGCTTCTGACTCTACCTTCCTGCTAATCCGCGCCATGGCGGGCAGCACATGATTGTCTAAGGGTTTGAGTCTCTTCCATAGAAGAGGCCTAGATTCCACTCCCGACTTCGGGCCCAGCCTAGCCCAGCCTCAGCCACTGTTGGCCTTTGAGGAAGAAGCCAGTAGAGTGACAAGACTCTTTCTCTCCCTTGCTTTTCCCCTGTCTCTGCCCCTCTGCGTCTGAAATTTGAAAAACAAAACTTTTTAATTAACACATACGGTGTGTACAGTTAGTATTTAGTTGTGTGTATCCTTGAGGATAATGTTTATTTTGTTCCCTTGAGCCTTTGTTTATAGTGTTTTTCAACATAGTGCTTTCATTCTGGTACTTCGAAGTACCAAGGTAAATGTGAAATTCAAGTTTTTAGTTAAGAAACTAGTAGAAAGGCTCTTTTCTCCATAATAGCATCTCTGGTCACTTCACACTGTTTTTCAAGTCCTATAAAGACATCTGTAATTACTTCAACTTCCCAGTAAATACGTATGAGTTTGTATTATGTTTGTAGGTGGTAGAAGTACATGAACAAAAACATGTCATACCTGCCTTCGGGACTCCAAGGAAAGGCGTGAACCACAGAGCATTCAGCTGACTGACACCATCTCTGATGAGCTATATGAGTACGGCATTTAGTAACAAAAGCTAGGTCTGGGAAGAGGTCACCTCCCGGAAGTGCAGGTGGGATGGAGACTACTGCAGCTTTCTAGGGGAGGGATTCTTCACATCCTCTATTGGGAGGCAGCACAGATTCCTAACTAAAGGAAGCCTGAGCTCAGGGCACAGAGCCTTCTGTGTGGAAAGGAATCAAAATGCCAGCAACAGTGCCAAAGACAGGATGAAAACAGAAAGAGCGGTTCCAACTAAGGATCCCAAATGGAGAAAGGTGCCTCAAGATCCCTATGGGACATCAGGTTGAAGGAGCTAGAAAGCTGGGGATGAAATACACATGTGTATTTGGTAGCTCCTAAATGAGCGCTTGAGCACAGCATGGTGTTCAGTCCCCAGGGCTGCCAAAGAGATGACGTTCCCAGCTTTCATCACCATTGCTGTGCTGTTTGCCCTCCCAGACCTCTGATGTCAGCAACCATGAGTTGCCATTCACAGCCATGGGATACTCTATAGTGATCTGCATCACTCTAAGAGGTGCAGCTTAAGTGAGTCGCCATTGTGAGTGATTAAAATCTGACTGTAGAAGAGTGTGCTTTATATAAATACAGTACTATTTTGTTTTCTAACGTTGTGACTGATCTATGTCTTCTCACATTGAAGGTAATAGAAATGAGAATGAGCTGCAATATTATCTCTGGCATAATCCAGACATCACTGAAAAGATAAGGCTGAATAACTATGCAATTTAAATGAAAGCTGCTAAATAATATAAAAGTGTGGGTGAGACAGTAAATAACTAAAATAGAGCACACTAGTAGGACAATACTGGTATACTATGCAGAAAAAAGTAAGCGGTCACGCAAGGTAGAGGAAGAGACATAAAAGTAAATACAGAGGTTCGGGCCTTGGGTTTGGGGGCAAATGCCACTCCTCACAATGTGGCAGCTGTGGGGGGTGCCCCTGCCAGGTCGGACCCAATGCTGGGGGCTCACGCCAAAGACACTGCCACAAGGCAGTGAACGAGTCCTCGGCCTCCCCCAGGACCCAAGAGAGCTCTTTCCTCAGGGTAAGTGTGCCATGAGGGAACTTGGGAACTGGGTTAAAATTCCTAGCTCCACCCAGCTGCTAATATCTGGCGGCTGGGTGAGTTTGGGAGGGGTTCGGGCCTTGGGTTTGGGGGCAAATGCCACTCCTCACAATGTGGCAGCTGTGGGGGGTGCCCCTGCCAGGTCGGACCCAATGCTGGGGGCTCACGCCAAAGACACTGCCACAAGGCAGTGAACGAGTCCTCGGCCTCCCCCAGGACCCAAGAGAGCTCTTTCCTCAGGGTAAGTGTGCCATGAGGGAACTTGGGAACTGGGTTAAAATTCCTAGCTCCACCCAGCTGCTAATATCTGGCGGCTGGGTGAGTTTGGGAGGGGTTCGGGCCTTGGGTGTGGGGGCAAGTGCCACTCCTCACAGTGTGGCGGCTGTGGGGGGTGCCCCTGCCAGGTCGGACCCAATGCTGGGGGCTCACGCCAAAGACACTGCCACAAGGCAGTGAACGAGTCCTCGGCCTCCCCCAGGACCCAAGAGAGCTCTTTCCTCAGGGTAAGTGTGCCATGAGGGAACTTGGGAACTGGGTTAAAATTCCTAGCTCCACCCAGCTGCTAATATCTGGCGGCTGGGTGAGTTTGGGAGGGGTTCGGGCCTTGGGTGTGGGGGCAAGTGCCACTCCTCACAGTGTGGCGGCTGTGGGGGGTGCCCCTGCCTGGTCGGACCCAATGCTGGGGGCTCACGTCAAAGACACTGGCGCAAGGCTGTGAATGAGTCCTCGGCCTCCCGCAGGGCGGCCAGTGCATGTGGTGCCAGGCTCTGCCTGCTGGCCGCCCGGCCTGGGAGCTCTGGGGTATTGGTTGTCTGAATCGCTGCTTAGGTAGCTCCAGGTTGATCCCACTGTGCTTCTGGGATCTCAGTCAATCCTTAACATTCCCAATGGCGGTAACTCTTCCTTTGAAGAAATTGGTAACGGAACAGAATGTACTGGGCAGGACTGAGCAAACCTTAGCCTACTAGAAAAACTAGAAACCAGCATGGAGCACAGGTCATGCCGAGCCATGCTCTTGCACCTACTGGTCTACTTGAGTCTAAGACATGATCTACGGCTCGGAACAGGCCCAATTGGGGAGCTAAGGGGACACCTTAACTGGGTTGAGGTTCCCACCAAGGGGCGCGTGTGCTGGAATGGGGGCTGCATTCTATCTAGGAAACAGTTGCAATCTCCCGATGCACTAGTGTGGGCTGGTGTTGGATGCACCAGGCCAGGCCAGACCCCAACATCATCTGGTGTCCTGGAGTACCAGCGTGGATGTGGGACTGACTAGGCTGGGTCTCAACCCCCTTCTGAGCCATGTGTGAGCTGTACATGGGTATGGCCGAGCCATGGCTGGGCTGAAACATCCAACAACAAGAACCAGAACGGGGTGAAAGCAACCTAGGAAAAGCCACTGTTCCTGCTAGGACAGGAGGTGAACTGACCAGGGCTGGCTCAAGGACCCCTGGTATGTGCAAAATCTGGCATTGGGAGAAGTTCTGATGGAGGAGCCTGGGCAACTCCTCTGGCAGGACACAGTCCCTGCAGGTAAGCGCAAGAAGCATGATAGGAAACAGCCCAGAATCGGCCATGGAAAGTTTCCCACTGGCATACATTCGGCATGGGTCAGGGGCAGACCGGGCTGAATCAGTTCATGTCATACACTGGTAAATCCGAATACCAGAACAGAGTGTGGGTCGAGCCGGGACTGGTCGTGACAAAACCAGTGCACACTATGGAACGCTAGGGCGAGGTTGCCTGTACTGGATTTGACTGCGCACCCATCCTGCACGAGCAAGATCCAGGAAGGGAGGGGCAGAGCTGGCAGGGGGATTAAGGGGCTGGTCCCCTCGCCGGACAGCTACTCCCACTGGAGAGCTTGGGCTGGGATGGGGACAGACCAGACTAAGCAAGGCTGTAAGACCTGTGCGCTGCACATGGACTAGATCAGGGAAAAGCCAGGCTAGGCGGATTATTCTTGCTGGTGCAAGCATAAATTAGAGCGGGTGAGGGATGTTTGGGCTTAGCCACAGCATCAGCTGGCAGAAGCTGGCACTGGGGACTAATTCTGTCAAGTCAAATCACAGAACCACCCGAAGAGTGCGTAAACCAGAACTGAGAGATCAGCAGAGGGGTCACAGAAGGCATTATTGTGACGCTGACTGGCATTCAAGAACCATACTCGGGGCTAGAATGTGTAAGGCATACGTGGACCAATGCCCTGACACTCTGACCCCATTGGATGGTTTAGAAGGGCCGGTGGAGTCTATGCAGGAGGCATGACAGTCTATAGGACGCTCTGGGCTGACCAGAGCAACCTCTGGCATAGTTAACACTGGCTGGCAACAGGCCTGGTTGGAGAGCGTGGTGGAGGCCTTGGCTGCGTGGAGCCTACCACTAAGGGGCACAGGAACTGGAGGGAGGCTGAGTTCTGGTCGGGTCACAGTTGTAATCCCTTGGCACAAATATCAATTCGGCTTTGACGCACCATGCCGGATTAGACCACAGCACAGTTTGGTGCTCTGGAGGACCAGGATAGATGTTGGACGGGCTCGGCTAGGCCTCAACCCCATCTGAGCCATATATGAGATATGCGTGGGTATGGACGAGCCGTGGCTGGGCTGAAACTCTCAACAGCAGGAACCAGAATGGATTGAAGAGCGGAGCTGGCCGAAGGACCTGCTGGAATGCGTGAAGCCCGACACCATGAAGGAGTCGGAGGGAGGAACCTGAACAGATCCTCTGACAGGACACTGACTCTACAAATAAACGCAAGAAGCATGGAGGTATATAACCCAGAAGAGGCTTTGGAATGTGACCCACTGGAATACACTTGGCTCAGGTTGGGGCAGACCAGGCTGAGTCAGTTCACGTCATCCACTGGCAAGCCCAAGTGCTGAAACTGTGTGGGGGCCTGGCCGTGTTTGGTTGCGAAAAAAAAAACAAAAAAAAAAACAGTACAAAACACAAAATGCCAAGGTGAAATGGCCTGTGCTAGCAGGGAATGCAACACCCGACCAGCACTCCTCCCACTGGTTTAGGTGAGGGACAAGAGTGTGATGGGCAGAGCCGGGGAGAGATGCGATACTCATTGGTTCCAATAGAGGTCGGGGCTCAGAAGAGAACCAACCCAGGGGTTAAAACCATCAGCTGATCGGAGTGATGGACTGTGGCGGGCACTGTGCTTACTAGTAATACATGTAGGAGCCTGGACTGGGAATGCCTCAAAGTTTTTTTTAGGGGGATTCCCCTGAACAAAATGGAGGAATCAAAGCATTAATCAAAAAAAGATGGAAAATGGAGTAGATGAATCAACCACCTCAGCTTTATGCTTGCAGCGGAAAACTGGACAAGGGGAAACCCTAAGACGGACTATGTCAATCAGTGGACTCTGCACCAGCCTCATCATACCTGGACTGTTGCTGATGATATGTTGGTGCTTCTAATTGATCGAGGTGACGCTCTGCTGGCTCTGCCTACAAACCTGAGAGGGCCTCCCTAAGAGGCGGTTGAACTTGAACTGGACAAGTGGGATGCTGGACTCTGTATAGTGTAAACTTTTAATTAGGGAATCTCAACGGAACTTGAGCTGTGGTTATGCATCAAGGTGAAGGAATTCATGATGGGGGAAGGGTTTGGGGTGAAGGGGGGGGAATCCCAGTACCTATGAAATTGTGTCATGTAATGCAATGTAGTTAATGAATAAATGAATATTAAAAAAAAAAAAAAAAAAAAAAAAAAAAAAAAAAAAAAAACCAGAACTGAGAGAGACCTGGGAGGGAAATAGTGGGTTCCCCCCTCTTGGGTCACTACTCCCGCGGGAGGGCATGAAAATTAGGATGGGGGCTGGGGTGGCTAGACAGAGAGGCACTCAACAACATCCGTGAGGGCTGGAGAGTTGAGTTGGTTAGATGGAACTAAGCTTTAATACCCACTGACAAGTACAAGAGCCAAATAGGATGTGGGACAGACTGGACTAGTCTGCCACACATACTGGCAAACCAGGGTAGGGGGCGGGCCTGGTGGGGGTTATTGTGGGTCGCCCCGACTAGGCTGCAGCTCTCACTGGTTGATGCAAGGGCCGAGTGTGTGCTGGGCAGAACCAGGCTGGACTGCAACACCCATTGGTTCCAGTGGAAGTCAGGACTGAAAGCGGAACCAACCCAGCCATTGCAACCACCAGATGATCGTGGGGACGGACTGTGCCAGGCCCTGTGCTTGCTGGAGCATACAAGAATCTGGTCTGAGAATACCTCAAAGTTTCTTTGGAGATCTCCCCAATCGAAATGCTGGACTCAGAGCCCTAGCCAGCAAAAGACGGAGGATAGATCAAGTCAATCAACCACCTCAGCTATATGTTGGCAGCGAAATACTGGGCAAATGAAGACTCTATGATGGACTGTGTCAATCAGTGGACGACCTCATCGAGTGAAACTGGCAACGATTCATAACTGGAGAACTATTAAAACCACTTGAGCAAATATCTCAGAGCATGCCCCACATCCGGGACTTGGGGAGGGTGGGAAACTGGGTGGGGCTTCTCTGTCAATATGCCCCTTTGCCTCAGATACATGATGGAAACAATATGGACATAATACTATTACCCACTTACCTATACCCCCTGAACCTTTTTTTTTTTTTTACCGTAGTTAACTATGTAAAGATTGTCAACAAAAATACAATAAAAAAAAGGCAAAAAAAAAAAAAAAAGTAAATACAGAGCCTAAATCTCACAAGTCCAGGATGAAACAGGGAAATATTCAAAATCAGCCAAATGACTTTCACCTTCCAGAAAGGCACACATACTCTGTCAAAAACAGTGGCCCCAGAATTAGGTTGGACACAATGAATGACCATACATTATTGTATTGTCCCCTTAATTGTACCAGGAAGCCAAGTTAGATGTTTTGATTCAAAGTTTCCAGCTGAAACATCTTATAAACAAATAAAAGGGAGGATCTCAGTCACAGATATGGTGGCTGCTTAATGTGACTGCATCAGTCAGATATTAGCCATGGTCACGCCTTCTGTACTACAAGTGGTAACCGACTCACGACAAAGAGCATTCCCACTGATTCTTAGGGATTTTCATTTGAAAAATGGAGTTTCAAGTCACTTCGATTTCTCTGTAGATTCTAGAAAAACTACAGAAAATACAAAAACGTGGCCAAATAGAACTTGGCTTTGTTCTTATATCTGCATCTACAGCAGTTTCCAATATAAATTTTGGAAAATTCCACTCAGTTTGTAACTATGATGTCAAAGAAAATGAAAAAAAAAAGCTTAAGTATCAAATATTCTATACATCTTACACACAACATTACCAGGGGAAAATAAGGGAGGACATGATATGCTTACCTTGGATATTACGGCCTCCAGCATGGATGCTTAGGTGACTTCTCAGTTTCCTTAAAATACACAAAAGTTCTTCGGAAGATTTTTGATTTTATAAGGATGGACAGAGAACAGCACTTGAGACGTAGGCCCATAGGATGCATATCATTATTGACAACCCTAGAAAAAAAAAGTACTAATATGTTAGGATGCCATTCAATCCTGTTTTCAAAATATGGGATGGGAAGAATGCTCTTCTCTAATTGGAAAGAGTGGGAAAAAAGATGACAATGAAACAAACTGGTATGTTTTTCTAAAAAGGGGTGATTTTTGAAAAGGTCAAGAGGAACCTGGGAAGCTTTGAACTGGCTGCACGTTTGAGTTGTAGACAGCAACAAAACTCCTGCCGTGAACAAGATGACTCACATTTTGGAAATAAGATGTCTTTAGAATTCAGGAAAAGGGCAGCCAAGTGAAACAGGAGTTTGTCATTTCTTTACTAAAATTGTACCTTATTTGGAACCCGTCTTGGATTTCATAAGTTAAAATCCTTTTCCCTGAGAAACAGAGATTTAACTAAGGAAGACTAGAGTACTCAATAGTATTGCAAAATGGTTTTCAAGTTAGATGAGGGTAACATCAATGAGAAAGTTCTAGATGCTGAGAATCTGCCTGGTAAGCTTAGCTGTTCTACCAGTACAAATCTACAGACAGAAAATGAGTGGAGAGTTTTAGAAAACTGACCAGGCTAAAAATTCTGACAAATCTGAAATCCTGCTATTGCTAGTGAGTAAAACCCCAAGGTATTATGTTGAAAATTCTTTCACTGAGAAAATGACTGAGATTGCAGTCATTACAGTGGCTTGACACTAGAAACAATGCTATATGTCTTGATGAGAGCACCAAGTTTTATATCTGACTTTAGAAGGACATCTAAAATAAAATCAGAGGTAGTTCACAGTAGTGTTACTGGAAAAATATAGATTGAGATACATGGGGCCAGTCCAATAGTACTTCATGCTAACCCTCTGCTCTGTGGCACCAGCATCCCAAATGAACACCAGTTCCCATCCCTGTTGCTCCACTTCCAATCCAGGTCCCTGAGATAGTCAGAGAGAGCAGCAGAGAATGATCCAAGTCCTTGGGACCCCACACCCATGTGGGAGACCCAGAGGAAGCTCCGGACTCCCAGCTATGCATTAGCTCAGCATTGGCCATTGAGGTCATTAGAAGAGTGAACCAATGGATGGAAGACATTTTCTCTCATCTCTTTCTATGTTAAATCTGCCTTTCAAATAAAAACAAATGAATCTTTCTAAAAAAATTTGTCATTTTGATATAGGTAATATCTGTTTCGTTTGCATGATCTCAAAATAAAGAGAAACATAACCCAAAAATTTTTAATATATAATAAAGAGATGACAAGTTTTCAAATATATCACCATATCAAAGGAAAAAAAAGTATTACAAATATGGCTAAATTTTCTTAATGGATATGATTTGTTTAGGCTTGCTTAATTGCTACTAATTGCCACCATTAGGTAATTACATTGTTTTAGTTGAAGTACTAACATTTATGTAAAAGGAAACTAAGAAATATAGAATTTAACATATGTCAAATATTTATGCATTTTAACATTTTTATTTTGAAGGAATAAAGCATCTAAACTACCTATTGAATATTATATATGGCTGTGTCCCAGACTGGATCTCTAAAAATGTGTTCATCTCTTCTCAGAGCTCCATCATGTTTCCTCCCCACTCAATGCTTCCAAGAACACTGCTCCAAACATCTGCTCACAAAACAACCAGTCAGCTGAGATCCCCTTCCAGGGAATCTACTGACAGCTGGCAGGGAAACAGGTCCCTCTTTCGATGAACAGACAAAGTGTAAGACATGCAATGACAAGGAAAATGGGCAGAGAGGAAAGAAAGAGGGACATGGGTCAAGGCAGTCTTGCCAGGGAAGGCTGCCCTGAGGAAGCCACAGCGACTCACACCCCTGGATGAAAAAGTGTCAGCCATTCACCAGCCCAGGTTTTGGGCCTTGGACAAAGTTAGGAGCTGCAGCCCAGTTGCCTTCAGCCCAAATTCAAACTGGAAGCATGTTTGTTCAGTGTGTTTCATATTTTACAAAGACTTGGGCCTCAGTTGTATAATTTTTTCAATCAGAAGACTTTGACTGAAGAACAAGATTTCTGACCTCTTTTGAAAAAACAGGAAATACAGCCACACAGGGCTTCCATCCCACATTGCAGTGGTTGCAACTGTCCCCATTAGATAATGCAAATGCAAACTCTGCCATTGGGAATCACTAATCTGACTTGAGAATCACACAATTGTCTCCCAGAGAGCATCTCTTGATCAGGGTACTCCAAAGAGCTAAAATGCGGGCCAAGGGGTGACTGGGTAACTCCATGAGCTACAAAAAGGAAATGTGCACATTGTGCTTAGGTTTGTTTTTATCTTATAAAAAGAAACAATTGGAGACGGCACAAGGACTCAACTCCAAGTGCTGAGATCCCATATAGGAACCTGTTTGTGTCCCAGATGCTCCGTTTCCCACCCAGCTCCATGCTTGTGGCCTGGGAAAGCAGCGGAGGTTGGCCAAAGGCCTAAGACCCTGCACCCATGTGGGAGACCTGGAAGAGGCTCCTGGCTTGGGAGCGGCTCAGCTCCCACCATTGCACCCACTCAGGGAGTGAACCAACAGATGAAGATCTTTCTCTATGTCTTTCCTTCTCTCTGTAAAATCTGCCTTTCAAGCAAAAATAAATTTTAAAAAGCAACAGTTAAGAAATTTATAAATATTATTAACCAAATGGCTCTACAAGGACTCTCCATGCCTTCCATGCTGGGTTGATTTGATTCATTATGTTTTGTTATTCAGTACATTATGATAGAATGCAGTTAATATTTGCCAGGTTAGTGAACTGAGGGCCCAAAATCCAGTGACAACTTAGAGTCAATGTGTCTTACATGACAAAGGCTTAATATACCATGTTGAGTATTTGCAGTTTGGTGGCCCACTATCGTACTCCCTCCTAGTTTCATCAGAGGTTTTATTTTCCCCTCCCTGTAGGGAGCTGCCACTACCTGGCACTTGGTAGTAAACAGCCCACCTCCCACTTCTACATTAGTTTAGACGCTTCTAAGCCAGTCACTCTGGGATCTGGTCACCTTCTTCCTTGACTAGCCTGGATATTTCTTATTTAGAAATGAGACGCTGTCCATTGCCACTTCTTTGTTCTCAAAACGATACTGAGCTGGCAGCCTCACTTCACAGTATGCTTGTGATCAAGTTATTTAGTGTTATCACATGGCTTTGATGTTTTTATCTAAAAAAATGCCCATTTTGCCAAATTGCCAAGGGTTTACATGAAGCATAAAGCATCCCCTACATAGCAATAACTATTCTCTATCCACTAGAGTAGTATGTGATAATATTCTGGTCTTACTCCTATTTGCCTTGTTTCCAGAATAATTTGAGGTGGTTTGTTGGGGGCAGCTATTCAACATAAATAATACAAAAATACTTCCAGCGCAGGAATTTGACATAACAGTTAAGGTCCAGTTGGGATATGTCTATCTTGTGTTGGATTGCCACTGTTTGAGAACTGCCTCCACTCTCAAGTCCAGCTTCTTGTGAATTCATATACTGGAAATGCAGCACATTGTTGGATCCCTGCCACCCATGGGAGACCTGGATTGAGCGCCTGCCTCCTGGTTTTGGCCTGATCATAGCCCTGGCAGTCTCATGGGTTTTTGGGCTGCGAAGCAGGAAATGAAAGATTGCTTTCTTTCTGATCTTTCTCTTCTTTCCATGTATCTCAAACAAATAATTCAAAAAATTTTTTTCCGCAAATTTAGCTTCTAACTTGTTGATTATTAAAGCTGGCAAGGAGCTCAGATGAATCCTTTCCTTGTTCATTAAGTTTCAGAAGCAATCAAATAGAAAATCAAACTTAAAAAAAATTCTAGTTCCCACCTGCACAGCTTGCATCTAATTCCCTTGACAGCAGGCTTAAAAGAAATAGAGTACTGAGTAATGGAATGCCTGGGACAGATTTCGGACACAGGAGATAAACTCCCAGGGTCTAAACTTGCACATATATCAGCCTATATCTTGTTCTGATCTTCATGGTAGAAGTGCATTCCTTTGGTTTATCCTCACTTGATCTCTTCCATTTCCCTACTGAGGACTAACCATACTCCATCCATACTCTCAGTTGCAGAATGAATTCCTCATCCCTTTTGGTGGGGTGTCATTTGTCAACTGAAATAAGGGCCTCGATTGTGAGGGAGAAGCCCTTAATATTGATAGGCAACTCCTGGTTATCATCGCCTCCCTCTTGCTTGAGCCTGATAGGGCACACCAGCCAGCTAGGTGTCAGGGGTAAATTCCTCTTAGAGGATTCAATACCCTCCACGGTGACCCCGTGACTCTGCTTGATCACTTCCTTTATTCATCTCTGGATACTGAGGAAGGTGAGAAAGAGGGAGAAAGCATTATTGGATGGTAACACAAAGAATTCACCAGCACACACAAACAAATGCACGGAATAGTTCCTTATTTGTTTTCATCCCTGCCACTCCAAAATATGCTGTACCCTCTGTCTGAGCTTGGTTACACTCTGGATCCCACATTCAAGTGGTTTTGCTTCTGAAAATAGCAGTTGCAAAACCAACACCCAAGTTCATTCTCATTCTTTCTGTCCAAACATGCATACAAGCCTATTATATAGCAATAGAACATTGTTAATAACTCATATCTCTATGCTCTTTTCTTTCCCAGATGCAAGTGACATTCTAATTTCTAATTGTCGTGGTAATTATTTTTAATGTTATCCCTTAGCAATGCACAGCCTCATATATGGTTTGGTCATTGTGGGGACATCCCAGGGCTGTTACACCTAGTGAGAAGACTTTAACATTTCTAGATGTTATGGACACACCTTGTATGTGCAGTCCATCACTAAAAAAAGTCACCATACATGACAAAATTAGTTTTGTTCATCTTAGAATTTTATATAGCTGGAACAATGCTATATTTTTTTGTAATGTGCTTCTTTCACTCTATATTCTGCTTATAGAATTCATCTGCCATAATGAATAGGTACAGTTAATAAGTTTTCTCTGCTATCTGTCCATTGTATTACTTTCTCATATTGCAATTTCTTGTGCCTATTCCAGTACTGGTGGACATGTGTTTCTGCCTGTGAACATTTTTCTACTTGTACTATCTCAGGAGCCTCTCCTTTTTTCTTTCCTGAAATGCAAGTCTCCCTGAATATTTTCTACTGTTCTTCCCAATTCTTTCTGACCAACTAACTGTCCAGTTGGTAAATTACTAACACACATATTCATGAATCACTCAGGTAATTTTAGTATTTAATGTTAGGTAACATTATACTGGTCAATTTTCAATATGACTCACAAATCTTATATAATGTTAGAGCCATAACAGTGCTCAGTTAGTATATTATATTCTTGTGTATTGAAATAATAAAATAATAACAGTTACAATCAAATAATTGTATAAAATTTACAGCTAACACTAATGGCAGCTTTACTATGTTCCAGATACTGTTTGAAAGGCAGTGAAAGTATTTATTTAACCCTCATGACAGTATTATATTAAGAAAAAAGGTACTAGAATGCTTATCCTCATCTACCGTATTTTAAAGAACCCATTTGTTATGTATTGATCTGGTTACTGCAAAAACATGAGCAAATAAAATCACAGATGCTATTGTGATCAGAATACTAACAGGAAACAATGGAATCACTGAGTTTGGATAAATGTTCTTTAAATACTATCACAGATAAATTTCTCTCTACAACTATGTTGTATTTTATTTCTTTATAAATGAATATTTATAACATGTAACCCTCATTTTACAGAGAAATGATGTCATATGTCCAAAGTCAAATGGCTAGTGTTGAAATAGAAGAGATAATAGAAACTTTAATAAAGCCAAATGTGTTATTCGAGATGGAGTTACAAAGGTATGATCACTATTGACACTAAATTCTATTATTTATTGAATATCTAAACTGTGCCAACTAATGGCTTCAATCCCTCATGTAATCTTACTAATTCACACCAAAATGTATTCATTGTGGATGCTGCTGTTTCAGTGTTAAAGTTAAGAAAATGAGGCGAATACAGGTTAAATAATTTTCCTACACAGCTAGTAAGTGAAGGGCTGGGATGTGAACTATCTCCAAACCTTAATATCCACGCTGTGCTGCAAAACCCAGCTGCCCCTTCATAGACTTCAACATCACTTTGGCATTGCTCTTTTCCTTGTTATATTCTAATTTCTCTTCTTGACTACTTCTCCTTTTAGAATGTAATGGGAAAAAAATTAAGAAGTTCAATTTGACAATATGAAAAGATGTCCAGAGACCACAAGTTTGAAGAAAAGAGGTTGGAGTGATGGTATTGGATGATGCATGGGAATTATTTATCTATACTGTTCTGCTGCCTGTGTCCCATAAGAGATCTGATGCAATACTGAAAGGAAAAGTAGATATGGGGCCTGGCGCAGTAGCCTAGTGCCTAACATCCTCGACTTGCACACGCTGCAATCCCATATGGATGCAGGTTCTAATCCCAGTGGCCCCACTTCCCATCCAGCTCCCTGCTTGTGGCCTGGGAAAGCAGTTGAGAATGGCCCCAGCCTTGGGACCCTGAACCTGCATGGGAGATGCAGAAGCAGCTCTGGGCTCATGGCTTCGGATTGGCACAGCCCAGGCCATTGTGGCTGCTCGGGGAGTGAATCAACGGACGGAAGATCTTCCTGTCTCTCCTCCTCTCTGTGTATCTGACTTCTCAATAAAAGCAAAATAAATCTTATAGAAAGAAAGAGAGAGCGAGTGAGAGAGAGAGAAGAAAAAGTAGATATGGTGCTCTGCCCTGCTCAGACTCTGTTGAACATCAAGACAGATTTTCCTTCCATCACTCATTCAGTGATGCATCCCTTCCTTTCTCCCTGCAAGTGAAAATTACCATTAATTAATATGTATTCTCTGCTACATCCATTGTCCTAATCTGAGAAAGACAAACATCATTCAAACACTTCTAGGATCATCTGGGGTGAGTACAATTAAAATCACAAATTGGTATTATTTTTATAGTTTCATTAAATAAGTAAAACTTTATAGCCAGAATTACTAAATTTGTTTCTAGCCCCAACATGCATTTGGTTGACATTTTTGCTTCTATCGAGATAGACTATTTATAAAGTGATATACAAAGTTCCTCTCTGAGCTAGGGAAGAACCTCAACTTCAGTTAACCCACACAAAAATCACCAAGGGATGGTGTGAGCTTAAAAAAAAAATACACGAATAAATTTAAAACTTGGAGATGTGAATGTGTTTTTTTTCCTTCTTACTTTAATTTACAAATCATAAAACTCCCTCATTTCAGAAGATATTTCTGGAAGTTCTGACAAAAATCACAGGCCTGTCTCACCGTCTCACCACCACCATAAACAAGGTACAAAATGGCTCAAGAACACTCCCCAAATTCCCCATTTCCCCCATCCTCACCACCCAGCTTCCACTGATCTCTTCGCATACCTCATGGATATGCTTTTCCAGAATACCAGATAAATGGCATCATAAATAACTTTTGTCATAATACCTACTCAGTCTGGTTTCTTCTCTTAGCATAATGAGTTTGAGATCAAGTGCATGCATGAGTAGTATATTCCTTTCTATTGGCAAGTAACATGCCCCTGTATGAATGTACCAGAATTTATTTAGCATCTCCTCAGTTTAGGAACACACAGATTATTCACAGTTTTGTATGATTATGAACAAAACTGCTGAAAAACATTCACAAGTAGATTTTTATATAAACTGTTATTCCACTTCATTTAGTCAAATGCCTATAAACGGGATGTTGAAATTTTTACTTTATACATACTTGGACACATACTGCCAAATCAGTTTTCCAAAGTATTATTTAACATGTCTCTAGTCACACAAAACTGTTCTATTTGCTTCATGCCTTTCTGTGCTTGTGGGATTTTCAGTCTTTGTTTTTTGCCATGCTCATCTGTGAGCAGTGCGCCCCGAACATAATCTCACGTTTTTTGTTTTGTTTTGTTTTTTGCCATCTGTATGCCTTCATTGGGTAACTGCCGGTCCAAAGCTTTTGCCAGAGCAAGCATTTGGCCTAGTGGCTAAAATGTGGTTTGGGACGTTCACACTCTATTTGAGAGTGCCTGGGTTTAAATTCAAGCTGCATTCCCAGATCCAATTTCTTGCTAATGCAAGCCTCAGGTGGCAGCATGATGGCTCAGATAGTTGGGTCCCTGCCATGCATGGGAGAGCCAGGCTGAGTTTTAGACTCCTGAATTTGACCACACCTAGTCCTGGATTTGGTGGGCATTTGGGAAGTCAACTAGCAGATGGGAACTCTATTTCTGTCTGTTCCTCCCCACTTCCTCTCTGTCTCAAATAAATATCCGTTTCAATAAAAAAGATTTATATTTGAATAGGACTCTTGTAATTCCACTAATTCATATCTGTTTCATCACCTTTGTGATGAACTTAAAAATCATTCAATTAATAGAAAAACGTGATTTGGGGGAAGCTGAATAACCAATTCAAATGAGTTCATGGTAATTTTTTATCTTCCCCAAACCACACCTTTCTAAATTTTCTTATATTTTAAGTAGTTACAGACATTTCTCAGAGTAATATATTAAATATCTTAATTATTATTTTTTTTTAATCAAAAGAAGTTACTATGGTTCATGAAATTATGGGAATTTCAGGAGATGGTATAAAATGCTTTCCAGATGTCCTTTAAAATTGATGATTGCCTCAAATACTCATGCTGACTTGAGACAAACAAAATAGGGCTCAAGAAATGATTCAAGCATCTAAGCTATTAAAATTCAATTGCCTATTGACCCTAGAATGTTACATGCCAAGAGAAATGAGTTGGAAAATGCCCAATAACCATCGTCTTTCTGGAGGTTCCAAACATTATGACTAAGTTATTTCTGTAAGTCCAGCACCAATTTCTGTTTTTTCCATAATGTTTAAAATATGCCACCACTGTACGAGATTCCAAAGGATTCATCTGTATGTTAAGCTACAAGTATAATTATTTAAATCTGACTTAATAAAATAAACATGGTAGAATATAAGGTCCTTAGGAATATTATTGAATTTCTACTTCTTTTATTAATGAAAACTTTTTTTCAGAATTAGAAATTTACTTTTATGTTCTCTAAAATAGGATTAGCTTTCCTATCTCTGTATCATGTTTTAAATATCTGTGTGCTGCTTTTAAAAAACCTGTCTTTAATACAGCACCCAAACTTAAGGCAATCCAACATATTCCAGTTTAAATGATGGATTATATTATCCTACCTGAAAAGCAAATAATATAAAATCAAATATTCAACAGAGCAAGCAAATCCATACCAATTGTAAGATAGGAGAAAGCCATGCATAATCATCTAAGCATAAAGTAACAAAAAGGAATTTCCTTTTTTTTTAAATTTTATGATATAATTCCATAGTGTCTGGGATTTCCCCACCCATACCCCCAAGGATGGAATTTTCTAAAGTACCGTTACTTACAAGCTTAAAAGGTATTGTGGGAATAAAATTATTTATGAGCTAGACTTTCATCAGTACAAGAACCAAAAGTATACATGATAGTCAATAAATATTCCTCAGTTGGCTCAAAGTCAGTCTGTCATCTAGTCCACAGGCTTGGGAGTCAAACAAGTGTGTATCGAAATTCTACCTCATAGAGGTAGAAGTATACTGAGAATTTGATTACAGGCAACATTAGCCACATTATTTCATCTTTTAAATTATTATAAGGCACAAAATTAAGAAACTACTTGTTCTAAAAATCAAATTTACTTTCAAAAGTTAAAATTACCACCAATGAAGGTATGTGAGCTGAATGGTTACGCTTTAGCCTTCAGAAAATCATAAAGAAAAGTTTCGGTACTTGGAACAAGATAGATTAAGTCTATCTGTGTGAAACGAACACTTTAAGGGGGCAATATACTAATATTTGCTTATATTCAAATTCACTAATTAAAATAAATTGAATAGAAAGTGTAATGATTTATAAAAAGTATTATTATAAATGTTTGTATATATCATTAGTTCCACTTCTGCAGCATTATCCTAAATCAAAATTCAGTGAAAGCCATTGACTCTCTTGAAATGATTACAACTGCAAAAGGAATAACCTGCTTCCAAAGTTACAACAGTTATGGTACAATTCTTGTACACCAACATCATTCACTACAATTATGAGAAGAGTTTTGGCAGAGAAAACTGTTTTGTCACATTATAAAATCAAAAGCATAAAATAAAATTTATGCATGTACTACTAACCCAACTACATTTTATACACACACACACACACACACACACACACACACACACACTGAAACTACTTCAAGTTAAAAATAAAGACTGCCAGAAATAAAAAGAAATTTTTTGATGGGTGGTTACTTTTTGAAAGGCACAGTGACAGAAACAGGAAAGGGAGAAAATCTTTCCCCCTGAGATTTATCCCTGGTGGTTGCAATGGTGAGCGCTGGGCCTCTGCTAGTGGGTTCATAAGGCCAAGCACTGGGCCATCTTTTGTTGCTTTCCAAGGCACACTAACTACAGGAAGCTGGATGGGAAGTGGAGCAGCTGGGACTACAGCTGGTGGCAATGGACACTAGCATTGCAGGTAGTGGCTCACTGAGCCACAGCACTGGCCCCAAAAAGTTCAGTCTAAAGGAACAAATAAAAAAATAGCACACTAGTTTAAAATTAACAGTTGGGTGGAGGCACTGTGGCTCAATAGGTTAAGCTGCCTCTTCCAACAGCAGCATCCCATATTGGGAGTGCCAATCCAAGTCCCAGCACCTCTGCTTCCAAGCCTGCTTCCTGCTTTCCCATGGATGTATGCGGAAAGTTGCAGATGAGGCACCGCCCACATGGGAGACCTGGCTGAAATTCCAGGTCCTGGCTTCAGCCTGTCCCAGTCCTGGCTATAATAAGCTTTTGAGGACTGAGCCAGTAGATGAAAGATCTCCTCTCCCTCCTCCTTCCCCTTCCCTCCACTCCCCTCCTTTTCTCTCTTTCACCTTTCAGGCAGATGAAAATAAATTCTCTCTTGCCTTTCAAGTTGATAAAAATAAACAAACATATTTTTTAAAATTAATAGGTGATTTAAAATACAGGCAAATAAAACAAACATGAAGATATTAATAAAAGGAAAATTCAAAGGAGAAATCACTAAATGGGAAAAAGATACTTTCCCATGTATGTTTGTATGGCATAAGATACTATAAAAAACAGAGATAACTATAAAACTCTTTGTATAAAATTACACGGTGGTGAAATACAGAAGTAGAATCTGTTAGAATGTGTGAGAAACGTGTGGAAATAAGCCTCAGATGGAAAATTTTAACATGCAGCTATAGATTTTGTCATATCAAATAGAAAAATAAAGTCACATATGATCTCACATGTGAAATCTAAAACAAACAAACAAAAAAGCTAAACTCCATAGGCAAAGAGTACAATGGTGGTTATCATGGCTGAGGGAAGGCAGAGAATGAGATGATGATGTTGGTCAAAGTGTAGCAAGCTCCTGTTAGGATGAATCATTTCTGTAAATCTACGGCACAGCACAATGAAGGCAACTAGCCTTCGTGTCCTTGGAAACTGCTGAGGATAAATCTTGACTGTTCTCATGACAAACCCACAATATCTACATAAGGTGATGGACTGCTGCTCAGATTAATTGGGGCAATCATTCCGCAGCATATGCATACATACATCAAAACTCCACACTGAATACCCTCAATATATACAGTATGTTGTCATTTACAACTCAGAGAAAGCTCTTGAAAATAATTAAATTGCCTGTACATTCTGCAAACATTTCATACCATTTTTCAAAAGCAACCAAGTAATACCCATGTTCTGACCTTCAAATAGCCAAAAAGTATATATATATTTGTGTGTATATATATATATATATATATATATATATATATATATATATATATATATGTTCTACCAAAATGAGTTACAGCAGGGAAATTTTTAAATTACAGAGCAACATATTTTTAAATTATACTAGAAATTTAAACAAATTTTTAAAACTATGAAAATAGTTTTTTAAAAAAACTTCAATTGAATTAAAGTTTATTGAATATAGTCAACATTTTCCAAAGGGACAAACTCATCACTTTTAATAATAAAAATACACAATGAATAAAAGTATAAAAGTAGATGAACTTTCAATTCAAACAGTTACAAAAATAAGGTTTCCTTCTCTACCTAAATTATTGTGGGAGTTACTCAGGACTATATTCTCTTCCTAATCTATTTCCAGCAATTTCATCCATTTTTCTTCCAGTTTCATTTGTCATTTAAATAGCAGGTGAGCGGGCAGTCCTTGACCTAGCAGTTAAGTTGCCAATATCCCATATTAGAGTGCACAGTTTTTTAAGTTATTCTGCTTCTAGGCCAGCTTCCTGCTAATCCACACCCTGGGTGGTTCAAGTAATTGAATCCTTGTCACCGACATGGGAGACCCAAATCCAGTGCCCAGCTCCAGGCTTCAACACAGCTGACTGCTATCGTGGGCATTCGGTGAGTGAATTGGGAGCATGGAAGGTGTCTCTGCCACTCTATCCTTCACGTGTATACACACACATACAATCACTTGGGGAGATTTTTGGTATTACATAGTAAACATAACTATTCAGCAAGACTATCACCTACCAACTCTCCTAATAAACATAAACTAAGGCATCAGGAGACAAAAATATTTACAGTGGCATTATACATAATAGTAAAAATCTGGTAGCAATTTAAGTAATTACTAATTAAATAATCTAAATGTCCATGTAGTAAAAATGCATATGGATAAGTTGTGGGATATTTACACAGGGAACCGCCCTACACAATGACAGAGAGCAAGCCGTGGGTATACGTATCCATGTGAACAAACCTCAAAAATCTGGTGTTTAAGCAAAAGAGAAGTACATGCAGTGTGGTTCCTTTCATAGAAATTTCACAAACAGGCAAGACCTAACAATATACTGTTTAGTGGTGCATGTTATTTAGCAGTTTAAAAAAAAAAAACACTAAAGGAAAGCAGCAGAAGACTAGTCTGGCAGGAATGCTGAAGCATCTGGGCTAGTAGAGTGGAAAACTTCCCAGCTGTGGTACCAGTCTTAAAACTGCACACATGGGCCCAGCGCGATAGCGTAATCGTTAACGTCCTTACCTTGAACGTGCCGGAATCCCATATGGGCGCCGGTTCTAATCCCGGCACCAACACTTCCCATCCAGCTCCCTGCTTGTGGACTGGGAAGGCAGTCGAGGATGGCCCAAAGCCTTGGGACCCTGCACCCGCGTGGGAGACCTGGAAAGAAGTACCTGGCTCCTGGCTTCGGATCGTTGCAGCACCGGCCGTTGCAGTCACTTGGGGAGTGAATCATTGCACAGAAGATTTTCCTCTCTGTCTCTCCTCCTCTCTGTACATCTGCCTTTCCAATAAAATAAATCTTATTAAAAAAAAAGCACACACGCATTTTCATATATTTTTTCTTACTTGAATATATACTACATTATACAAACACTTGCCAAGAAATACTTTCCCAAAAAGCAAAAGCTCTGAACATACCAGTGTATGCAAGAGGCTTTTACTCTTTGTGGCAAACAGAAGAATTCACTCTCACTCAAGCAAAAAAACCAAATTTCATAAAATATGGAATATACTCACTGAATTTCCCATAGGTCCAGACATCCTAATTTGACCTATGCAGACAGAAGTGATGTTCTGATTATTCTGTCAGGTGGAAAGGCCACTGCGGCTGCTCAGAGGTAAATACTGTAGCTGAGTCCCTGGACACTGCATGGCTCCAGTCCCACCGGCAGGGTACAATGCCTGCAGTGCCTGCCTGCTTGAGACCACAGATTCAAATGATGCAAAATAATGGGTCAAACTCCTTTGCTAGACTTTTTGGTACAAACTTTTTTGAGGAGCCCTTCTTGCGGTAGCTTCAAATGTGAATGTTGTCTTTTGAAGGGATGCAGAACAAACACGGGGTCTACAAAACACTGTTTCAAGATTGTCTCTTCAAAACGTGTACATTTTAAAATTATTAATTTATATTATTTTTTTCTTTTTTAATAATCTTACTTAGTAGATTAGGGTACAAAGAGTCAAGGGCTACAGGAAAGTGGGTAATACCAGTTTCCACACTAATATCACTTTTTGCCCCTTGTATCTGGGGTCAGGGGAGAAACAAAGGGAGAAGCCACACCCAGCCTCCCACCCATCCCAGGTCCCCAATGTGAGACACGCTCTGAGGGTCCTGCTCAAGCAGTTTTGATAGTTCAACAGGTTTGAAATGTTGCCAGTCTCGCTGTTTCAATCGCGATGAAACCTATTCAGAATCCACTGGCTGACATAGTCTCTTCATGGCTGGGGTTCTGAGATCAGCAGTTCAGTTGGAGGGATCTCCAAAGAAACTTCGTCTGAGATGATCCCAAACCAGATTCTTGTGTGAGTTCGCCAGTGCAGGGTCCAACATCGTCCGTCACCTCAATCAGCTTATGCACATGCTGGTTGTTGCAATTGCTGGATCAGTTCTGTTTCCAGCCCTGTCATCCACTTGAACCAATGGGTGTTGTTGTCCAGCTCGATCCTACCCATTTCATACTCGGTCCTCAGGCAAACCAATGGGAGCTGCAGCCTAGTTGGGGTGACTCCCCATAAACCCCACCAGGCCTGCCCCTACCCTGGTTCCCATGCATACCAGTATGTACCGCAGGCTTGTTCAGTCTGTCCCACATCCCATTTAGCTCTCATACTTGTCAATGGGCATTGAAGCCTAGTTCAACTCAACCAACCTACTACTCAGCCCACACACATACTGGCAGGTGCCTTTCTGTCTAGCCACCCCTGCCCCTGTCCTGGTTTTCATGCTCTCCAAAATATACACATGTTTTGAAAAAAAAATTGTTTAAGATTCATTTATGTTTTTATTCTGAAAGTCAGGTTTACAGAGAGGAGAGGCAAAGAAAAAGATCTTCCATCCACTGGTTTACACCCCAAGTGGCTGCAGCGGTCAGAGCTGAGCTGAGCTGATCCAAAGCCAGGAGCCAGGAGCCAGGAGCTTCGGCTCTTGCAGGCCAAAGACTTTAGCCATTAGGTTACCATGCTGGGCCCTACAAATACAACTTTTAAGTACTTCCTAAAATTATTGACTGCTATTATGGGTTAAATTGTGTGTCCTTAACATTTTTTAAACTAGCAATACAGATGAAAAATGGGGGAAAACGTAAGCAGGCATATTCAAAAATCTTTTAACTAGTCATTTTACATATATATATCCTATCAAAATGGTATCTCTGATTAAAAAATATAAATTAAAAAATTTCATATGCATGCTTCATCTACGAAATGGAATTTAACGAAGGATGCTAGTTTGTGTTCTGGATGTTCCACTTCCAATCCAGCTCTCTTTCTGATTGTGGCCTGGGAAAGCAGGAGAGGGTGGCCCAGATTGCTGGGACCCTGCACCCTCAGAGGAGATCTGGAGGAAGTTCCTGGCTCCCAGCTTCATGTCCGATCTGGCTGTTGTGGGCATTTGGGAAATGAACCAGCAGATGGAAGATATTTTCTATCTCTCCTCTCCCTGTAAAGCTACATCTTTCAAATATGAATGAATGAATGAACAAATCTTTAGAAAGATAAACAAAAAACCTAAGATCTAATCTTACAGATTAAGAAAGGAAAATGATATTTGATTTTCAGAGGTCAATTCATGTAGACATATCAAGGAACTTGATGAAAATGATTAACTCTGCTTCCAGAAATCTAACTAAGAACACAATTAACACGGAGATGGTTAGTAACATAGGAAAATGTCTACTGCACTGTTACCTATACTAACAAACCATTGCTTGGGTATTTATTTATTAATACATTTGTTTAAAAATACAAAATATTCATAACACAAGAAAGAGCTGTAAGTCTGCATGAAACATCGCGCATTGGAAATATTATAATCAAGTAATATATGCATATAATACCATGTAAAAATTGTGGCCTACAAAATTTATAAAGTATATTTTTAAATTATAAATTAAACTAAATACAATATAAGGATAGTAAGGGATTAGAAGAACAGATTATAATGTCCATGATAATAATATGGGGGATTATGTTGTTTGAAATTTGTGTTTTACTTCTCTTACATATGTTTTTGTCATTAAATCTATTTTATATTCAAGCACTATATATTAATCTTATCATAAAAATCTGCCATTAATATACCAAATATTTGCCACTAAATGATGGGATGAGGGGCAGGTTTCAGGTATTACAGAATCTCTAATATTAATATATCAAATTTTGCAACCATATTTTACACACAGAAAAGGTACTTTTCACATGATAGTCTCATGTCAGAGGACAAGTAAAGACATTGAAGGTCTTTTGCTTTTACAAAAACACGAGCTACCTTTCCTTTCAAAGATTGAGACCCCTGGGTGAGAGTTGGAAGACGAAATAGTTTAAACACTGATTAGTTTCATCATTACTTTTCAGAATGTGATTTTACAAGGTGCCACAACTCTACTTACCAGACCACTTGCAGCTAATTGCTTGTAATCAATTATTCTAATTGTGTCCTCTTGGACCACACAGAGTGTATCTAATCCTTCCTTCACATTCTTTCTTCAAATATTTGAAACTTTTTTTTTCCATTTTCCCTAGGGTCTTCTCCAGGATAACTATCTCCAGATTCTTCAACTATGGCTCACGATTCTGTGTCTCCTCAGCTCAGATGCTATCTTTCACATTCCCCCTTTTCAGACAACCAGCAACGAGCAAACGTGATTGACTTCCCATGATAAAGGAAGAAACGTTGATTATAAGATCCATTTTCAGCATCACTGCTGTTTCTTAGCAGAGTTGATTAATTTTCTTCTTTTGAAAGGTGAATGTATAGGAAATTTTCTTTCAGTAACCTCAACAAAGTCAGTTTAGGGAATGTACTTTCCTCAATTATTTAGGCTATCTCCTGAAACGGTGCAAGTTTTGATCCTTTTGTGTGCTTTACTGGTTTTATCACCTTCAGTATGACTCAGTATTTACTTTCTGCTCTGGTAACTGGATGATAATACTGGTAAGCAGCTCACAGGTTATTCAGAATCAAATACAGAACACAATTCAGTCACAGTGCTGGAACAGGGCAGAGTCCTGATAATTTTTTAAGTGTGAGACTTTACATGCATTCTTAGAGTCATTGAAAAATGTACTTCAAAATAAGTCTATTTATGAAGGTAGCAACTTAATATTATCAGAGAGCAGAAGAATACAATAATTACTAACAGAAGTTTTTACAATAATTTCTGAATTCTGTTGGATGATTTAATTTAAAACAAATGTCCATCTTTAGGAATTCAAGTCAATGGTCATAGAACTGTACTGCAAAGGACAGAGAAAAATATGATGTGCAGCTCCACTTGATAGCTTGATAGGGACAAGGAGGATGCCATTTTATAATCACATATTGTTAACCTGCACATAACACAAGCAGGAAGAGACTGTTGAAGAACAAGTGGGAGAAAGATAAGAGAGAATGAGTGCTGGCCAACTTTTGTTCAGAGCAGGCACTGTGTGGCTGTTTTATGAATTGTCTTATTTACTCCCATGACCCCATGACATGGGACCTGGAAACACTCATTTTGGAGGTAAAGTAACTTCCTGAAGGCCACATTGTTTAAAGTGAGGAGTTCACTTAGTTCTTAATATCGCCAAGTCATTGTTGACCAAATCGTGCTTGCAACCGTTTAGATAGGGTGAACGAAAGGATGGGGAAAGAGCCAGGTCTTATGTCATTGTAAATGATTACAAACCTGGAGTGGGTATAGAAGGTAGAATTAAGAGAGAAATCTTTGGTGTTTGTACTTTGTAAGACAATATCCACAACATGTTAAGTTCAGAAAATTGGGAAATCTAGATTATACTAAATCAATTTCACATTACAAAGGAATTGAACCCTGAAGGTCAACAGCAAGTTACAACACTATGTGGCATTCTCAGTCCTTTTACTTCTGATTTTTTCGAGAAAGCTAAACAAACCGAAAAGATAACAAAAACTTTGTACTTTTTTCTCATTTTATACCATCAAGGTGATTTTTTAAAATCTGATGATTTCAGACAGGCTTGCTTGCCTCAATTTGATGAAATTTAGAAATGGGAAATGATATTAGCCAGTATTTCCTTAAATTCTTGCACCAAAGGAGACCTTTCCAGACCCAGCAACACACATGAGCCTTCCCACGTTCACTTTCGGAGACTGTGGAGTCTGGCTGGTGATACCGCCTTGCCACTGCTTTCTTCTTGTTGATACACACCTGATTAAAGGCTACAGGATCAAAGAGCAAACCACTTACTGCAAAGTGCTGCAGACCCAAAAGCTCATCAGTGAATGGAATCACTTAAAACTATTTTAAAGGGTCATCACAGAGAGGGTACTTATTTTTAGAAATGAGTTTTCTTTTGATACCAAGAAAAATGTTGGCCATTTCCCTTATGTTTATAACAGCATTCCAATTTAATCTTCAGTTTAAAAATTCTTTAATTATTGCACAACAGTGCTTTGTTGATTGCACAATACCCATATCTCTGTTTGACACGAAAATCTAGACTTATCCACAAGTGAGGGTGGTATGAATGTGTTTGGCAGTGGGATGCTTGGGAGCACAAATGTTATTATCATTTATAACAATGATATATGTTATAGTTTTTAATTTGTTATAAATGTAAATATAAAAATGTTTGCCATAAAACATTATATATTTACCAATTTATTATTGCCTAGATGCTTTTCTAGATATGTTAAAGCTGAAAAGAAACACAATATTGTGTAGGTATTATTTGAATCTGTTCCAAAATTTATTCTGCTGGACTAATGTCCTTTTTAATCTACCACTAAAAGTCAATCAACATGTAATGAATAGGTGTTGAAATTGTTCTTAGGGGAATGATTAGAACCAAACAGAAAAAGATCTTCAAATCTAAATTTCCATTGATGGATATCATGAGTATCCCTGAGAAATCTGGGCAAATAAATGCCAAAACACATATCCACAGGGTTTTTTTTTTTTTTTTGTCTAATCCTATATAAGAACCCAGCATAATTATTATTTATTTAAAATCAAAAGCGAAGTTATAAGAATATGTGGTTTAAATACTGCCGCTTATCTGTGCAGCAAATAACAATCACTGCCTTTGCTTCATTTTTGTTTGTAATAAAATTAAAAAGTTGAAAAACGAAAGAGATGCCATCTATTTAAATTAACTGTGTGTGAGAGGGAAATCTATTGCAGACAACTCTAAATCTTTATGTGCTTTAGGTATATCTCTTTTAAGGAAACACATTGTAGTAATAAAATGTTAACTTTTTAATTTTCTCTTGGCATATTACTTTACACAATTTAAGGGTGAGCTCTGGAAACAAGCAAGCAAACAAACAAAAAACAAAAGGACTTTGTTGGTTCTAGAAGACAAAACCAGGGGGGGCAAAACCCAGAGTGAATTAAAACACACACACACACACACACACACACACACACACACACACACACACACATCTTGCTTCTCTACAATTTAGTCATTACAGTAGAATATATGTTTCAAATACACAAAACCTCGAGTCTCCTGGTACAGCTTGTGTTACCATCTCTTGTTCCACTGGCATTCCTACATTGGAGCAGAGTGTTCTTACGGATAATTTCGCTGAAAAAAAAAAAAAAAAGAAAAAGAAAAACTACAGTTCATCCTTGTTGTCTATTCAAATATCTAAAAAAAAATCCTTCAACTTTTCTCCTTAAATGCTCTAAAAGGAAACAATCATTTTTAAAACTTTCATGAATGATAATTCACCTGAACTTTTCTAGTAAAAGAATGTGGCATCTTATAAAGTAAAAAACATTGTTACTATTGAACAATACTTTTTGTTTTCACTTTCTAGAAAATGTACCTTCTCCGAATTCCTTAGATCACTTATGCATAGACGAGGAAAGGTTGTCAAATGACCTTGTGTGTAAACTTGAAGACTAACACACATTAGTCTACCCAAGAGACATTTCAAGCCTGTTTTGAAACTTATTTGAAATAATATAGGTGAATGTTGAGTAAAAGTGAAAATATGAAATGGATTTAGAACATTATTATTAATTAAATTTCATTGTAGTCCTACAAATCTTAAAGAACTAGGCACCAATCCTAGGTCAAAGCAGCTATTACTACACAAGTAAGCATGTTGTCTAATTATGTCATCTCCTAAAACATGATGCATGCTTCTCTGGGTGATTTCTAAATCGGTAAAATCATCCACATTCCACCACCCGTCTCCAAGGACTGGATACATTCACTAGCAGAAATTTGAACTTTTACACAGAAATGATGCCAAAGTTCCAAAATTCAGGCTTATTCCAGCTTCCCAAGTTTGATCCTTTGGCAGTTAAGAGCTGTGCATGTAGTACTGATATATTGACCTTTGAACACAAAGCTTCTGATCTGCCATTAAGATTCATGCTTTATGCTCTGTGATGTGCTTTAAGCTCATCTGCACTCTTCTCAGATCTCCCTCACATCCAATGGCAGGCACTTAAACAGTTGGCAAAAGTTCAAGGTGCAAGTCTGGTTAGGAGTGAAGAAACACGAACTGGTTTATGCAGAGATGGACCAACAGGCTAGGCCTCATTGGTCAAGTGAGCAGAGATACAGCTAATTCTTGTGCTTCCTTTTTATGCAGTGCATATTCTCACAGTAGGGAAGCCAGAGTGAATCTCTGCAATATTTTTTCCTGCCAGACTGATGTTTTAATGGTTCAAGACATCATTCTCCCACCCAAATGAATGAATGGACAGCAAGCGAATCATCTTCTAGTACATATCTATTATGTTTCCTGGGAGGGAACAAATTATGACTGCCTGAGGGACAATGTAGATAGAATCAAGATAAAAAGTGCTCAAAATTAATGTAACCCAGTAGTATTTTATTCTCTAGGGAAGCTGCCAGACTGCAATACTGACTTTCTGTACATAAGCCATGCTTCTAGGTTTGTAACAGCTACCTTCTAGCTCCCTTCAATGGGAAATGATAGAGGTATACCTTTAAGCATTTAAGTCTACTTAAGAGTATTGACACACTTAAATATGTTTGGTTTATTTACCTGGAATGGTGCTTAAGTGCTCAAGCTGTTTCCCAGTTCAAACTTCAAACAATAGTCTTCTCACTCCCCAATTGTCTTCACAACACTTAAAAACAAAATGAATCAATCTGGCATTGTTCTTCCAGTCTCATCAGACTAAATGGAAGCCGGCAGCAGAGCCACAGTTTTAGAACCAAAATAGGAGATGCCTTAGATTAATGTTATTTCTTGCAGATTCTAACAGTCAAACAGTTTATTAAATACATGAGATGAAAAATTAACAAAACGTAACAGTGTTTGTGCTACCTCTCCAGGAAGTTAGCGCTTTTTCAGAGGATGTCTTGATCTCCCAGAGAATTAAAAACGAATGGGAATAAATTATGCATGGGAAACACAGTTTAACAGAGGGATGCTTTTTAAGAGTCTAATTGAAGCCTCCCTGAAAGCTTTAAACATTTCAGTCTAACAGATCCTTTGGCCCTGACCTTGGCTACTTCTCTTGCTGCTGGCCTTTACTGCTAGGGCAAAACTGTTCAATTGCTCTCAAAAAGTTTACTTCACAAGTGACCTCTTCAAAGTACTTGAGGGTATTTGAGGACACCAGTACCACTTTCCTTTGTTCACACTTGCACCAGCACTAAAGTCAGCAGAGATCCTATCTGAGGATCAACAGCAGGTCAAAAAGAACACAAGTTTAGAAGATTGTAAATTTGGAAGTCCTAATAGGTTTCTCCAGCTGCTTTTCTGAACGCTGCGAAGGTGACGGAAAGAACATCTGAGACCATTGGTGCATCTGCCTCTCTCAATTTTTAATCCAATCTTTACCAAGAAAAATAGGAGACTTTTCCAAAATTGTGCTACTTGATGACAACAACGCTGCATGTCTACATATACTTACATAGTAACTTCTATATTGCCTTATGTTTTACTATTCAGATTTAAGTTGTGAACTGCTGGAGTTACCAAAATTTTCTAATTTTTATTATACTGTGTAGTTGTTTGAAAGAGACTGATTTTCCATTTTCTGATTCATTCGAAATAACGCCCGGGATAGGCCAGGACAAATTCAGGAGCCTGGAAGCCTATCTGGGTTCCCCATGTGATAGTTCATATGTCACCACTTGCTGCCTACCAGGCACATTATCAAGGTCCTTGGTTGGAAGCTACGAGTAGCTGGGATTCAAGCCCTCCAATATTGGATGAAGATATCCTGAACAATGACTTGGCTTGGCCTGTTATGCCAGTCCCAGTACTGGCTTCATCGAGTTATTTAGGTCAGTGATCCAAACAGCCAGGCCGTCTGAGGTTAAGGCCAGCTCTGTGCTGATGTGTACTCTGGAAGGTAGCAGGTGATGGCTGAAGCAGAACCTGCTAGCTACGTAGGAGCCTTGGAATGAGTTCTTGGCTTCGGCCTGGCTGGGCAGCTGTTGTAGCAGGTATATTGGGAATGAACCAAAGGATGGCAGACCTCTATCTGTGGCTTTCAAATAAATATAATCAATACATTTTTTAAAAAGAATGACATTGTAGAATATGCATTAACCATTAACCAACTAGGTATAAACATTAATCATGTAATCACGAGAGTAAATGATATGGAGACTGAGACTCAAACAGAAGAATCTAACATAGTCTGAGTTAAGGCAAAATGTCCTGAAGAAATGAAAAGTCATGTTTTCCTTGATATTTGAGAAGACTCTGAAGGAAAAATGAAACAGAGAAGAAACACACATGCATGGAAAGAGACAGATGCTTGGGAAAACAACGCATTCCTAGGTAGGGGGAGCAGTGTGGCAAACACCAAACACGAACAACGGTGGCACTTTAGAACAGTTCTTTTCAAAGTTGGACTGGTACCAGACTGTGGATTATAAAATCCATTCATGGGGCACAATCATTACACAGACCAGAGCTTTAAAAAAGAGCTCCTCATACATAAGGACTAGTAGGTGGCACTGAATGAGGCTGATGCAGCTAGCATATGTCAGACAGTGGAAGCCATGTTAAGGATTTGTTCCTTAGACTAAGAACCAGTATTAATAAAATTCACACTTTTGATATATTAGTGAAACTGCCTGCAAAAAGACCAATGAGAGAGATATACTAAAAGCTTAAATAAATCTAACTATAGAAGACGTGGGTAAGAAAAATATAATTGTACAAAATAATGTCTAATTTTGATTCTGTAACAAAAAGATGACTATGGCAAAAATAAGCTGATAAAGACTACTGAAATGAAAAAGTTCCTCATATTCTTGAGGGTGGAATAGCAGAGATACAATTTTAAGATTTTAAGTTACAAACACGCCAAAATGTCTAGGATACCATTAAGTAGAAGTGAGCATTTATCCATTTAACCATTATGAGGAAGAAAAAAATGAAGCTGAGGACAGGATCAACCCATAAGGCGGTAAGAAACTGGCGAAAGGAGGAAAGGGATAAAGAAACGAAAGGCAAGGTGGAGACAGGAACAGCAAATCCCTCAGAAAGCAGTAATCACCATGTATGAAGCAGTAATTCCGATTAACAAACCAGAATCGTCCGGCTAATTCCAAAAATTAGCAAATTGTGACATTCAAAATGAAATGTCAACAGTGAAAAAGAATAAAATACATTAATATGGATGAATCTCAGTATTGAGAAGTTACTGAATACCAAGAATGGTTTACTATCTAGGTTGAAAATAGACATTTTTTGTTAGGGATATATGCACATGGTACACACATACATAAATGGGATTACTAACACTAAAGTCACAATAGTTACTTTTCAAAGACTGAAAGGAAAATGCTACCATTAAGGGCCAAAGTTTCAAAGTTGATAAAACAATGGTCTATTTCTTAAGCTGAATAGTTAGTACAAGTTGTTAGGTAAAAGCATGTTGGTTTTTCTTTACACTGGAATCAACTTTTTTATATTACTCACAGTGCTAAAAAAAAATGCAGAAATGCACATGCTGAGAGTGCAGAAAGTATTTAAGACATGGCAAACAATGTGAGCTTCAGGAATGTTTGCTCTTTGATGTGGCTGCAGACACGGATGTGTAGAAGGGTCTATTACTGGTAAAAAAAGTAGAAACAGTTAGAAACAATAATCACTTATATTAGCTTGTCCTGTGTTCAGAATCTTACTGGAGCACTTTACCTATCAAAAAAAAAAAAAAAAAAAGATGAAATAACCTCTATGCAAATGTCAAGAAGGCATTTTTATAATGAAAAACTGTTTGTAGTAACACTAAAACATACATCGCCTTCCAAAATGGTACTAGTAAACCATTAAGTTCAAAGGGCAGCAATGCAAAAAGCAAAAAGGCACAGAAAAGGTGAGCATTAATTATTCATATGATGGAAAACCTTGAAGGAACAGTCTAAGCAGAACAAAGTCAGAGATGCTCATCAGAGCTTTGTTATGTTCCAGTAACACTTTGTGTGAGGCTATAACCAATGACTTTACTTACAGGAACAAATGCAACGCTCTTCTCTTTTATTGGAAGATAATGGTGCCAAGAAAGTTGAAGTTTTATGGACTAGGGCCTAATCACAACCTACTAAACACATACTGCTTTGGACCTTTGTAGTAGCATACAGTGTAATACAATCTCAGTTTTATTTACCACTTTGTACTACCAATCATCTTCCCCCAACCCCAATTACATACTTTCACAATGATGAATAAAATACCAGCACTTGGTTTACTCTGACTAGTCTCTTAACCTGTTCCAGGACCTTTGGTTACACTGCAAGTACCTACCTATACTAGTCAAGGGTGAGAAACCACAGCACATGTCGCTAGGATCTCTGTAGTCATAGGAGGTCTTCTAGAATGCAGTCACAGCATTTACTTACGAAGAAAGGCTGCTTTGTGCTACAAGACAGGATAATCAAAACAGGGAACATACGGTCTGTAGACCAAAATATTTACTATCTGGCCTTTTTACAGAAAACTTGTAGATGCCCTTCAAATCAAAGTTTAGTATTTAGGGAGATCTTCACACAGAAGCAATTAACTTCTTGTCTCTAATCTCGCCTGAGTCTTGAGGTTGACCTGATTACATGTCAAAATAAGAAAAGAACTATACACATATTTTCACATGTATATAAATTTTTAAAAAGAACTTTTATTTTGAAAGGGAGATTCAGAAAGATCTTCTATCAGCTGACTCACCCCTGCCACATGGCCACAATGGCCAGAGCTGAACTGATCTGAAGCCAGGGGCTTCTTCCGAGTTGCCCACATGGGTGCAGGGTCCCAAGGACATGGGGTCATACTCTGTTGCTTTCCCAGTCCTTAGCAGGAGAAAGGATACAATGCCCACATGGGATGCCAGTGCTTGAAGGTCGAGTTAGCTTGTTGTGCCATTGTGCTAGCCCCTTAATTTTGTATTTTATCTCTTACTGGAAGAGCAAACAAATTTCCACTGATTGAGTTTTAATTCAAAGTGAAAAATCAAACTACTTCTATGTAATGAGACCCACCGAGGGCTTTACCGCTCTCAGCTCTCAAACACTTTGTATATCTAATACAGTATGTGCATTATATGTAACAATCAGAGGCACATTTATAACATTCAACCTATTCTCCAATTTAGTCTCCAGAGGTGAACCTTGAGAAACTAAGGAGGCACTTTAACTTAGAAATAAAGGAACAGCTTTACTTTTAGTTCCCTAAACTGGAAACCAAAACATCCTTTTGTAGTTAAATGCTTAATGTGCAACATCAAACACTATCCAGCAATAAAGTCACTGGTACATACAACTTAGATCTCAAAGGTGCTATGAGTGGAAAAGAAAAGCTAATCTCGAAAGCTAATATACTAGCTACAGCTGTCCTGTGATTCCCAAGCAACTGATCCCAGGAGCCCTCAGATATCAACATATGCAAGCATTCAAATCCCTACGTGAATAGTACAGTTACATGCATGTAATTAACTGTCTACTTTATATTTTTGGATTGCCTGGAATAAACCAATCCATTGCAAATGTTACAGATATAGCTCTTCTCCTGTGCAGTTAAAGGACTAATGATAAGAAAAAAAAAAATTCGGGACATGATTAGTAGTAATGGCACAATTTTTTTTCCTTGTATAAATTCAATCTGGGGTTGACTTGATCTGATGCAAAGCTTGAAGAAAGAGAGGGTTGGACCACGTCCAGCCATGTAACATTCTCCTAAGGATGAAACTGTAGAAATAGAGAATGGATTACTGGTTGTCAAAGGTTGTTGCAACTGGATTGAGTCAGCAGCAAAAGCATGTCTGTGATGATCGGCTTATATCTTGACTGCAGTTAATAATCACACAAATGCACACACTGTAAAATGGCACAGAGCTATTCACAGACACTGAACTAGTGTCAATGTTGTGGTTACTGTTACATAAATAATGTAAGATGAACAAACTGAGTGATCATGCTACCAGTTTTGCAATTTGGTGTAAATATGTTACTGTTCTAAAATAAAGAATGTACTTAACACACAAAGAAATTCACAAGATAAATATGACCAATTTTATTCAAATTCTCCAAAAATTTTTACTCAACAAGTTGTTTTGAAAACGTATGTCACTCTTCATACAACGGTTTCATTATTTCATTTTTATTTTATGCTTTTTTTTCATCTTTTCTTTACAGTTCTTCAGTAGAAGCCAGAATCTTGAGTTGCCCAGTTAGGAGCCTAGAATGTGAGGAAATCGACAGCATGAAAAGAAAAATACTTTCTGAAACAGCCAACACAGGAAAAGGGATGTAACATTTACTTCAGCACTACTACTGCCAAACGGCTGTTAAAACTTTCACTTCTGTAATCACTGAACGTGATGTGTTATAGCAAAATATGACCTGAACTGTGGAATTAGTGAGTATCCAAAATAGGTGCGGTTTATACCTTGACAGCCTCCCTCCTGATACAGTTCCCTGTGAATGCCCAGGGAAAAGCAGAAGGCGGTCCAAGTGCTGGGGACTCCACCACACATGTACAGGACCCAGAAAAAGCTCCTGGCTTTGGCCTGGCTCAGCAGTGCCTGCTGTGGCCACACGGGGAGTGAACCAGTGATGGAAGATATCTTTTTCCTCTGTCTCTCCCTCTCTCAAATTAATAAATGTTAAAAAAAAAGAAGAAAAGAAAAATAACTGATAGATGTTTGGCCAATTAAGAACAGAACTACCAACACTGGAACAATAATCACAATCCATAAAATTTAATCAATGAAGGTCCTATTCCTCAATGACAACTTCCTCTCTAGCTGTGCACAATTATGTCCAAAGGGAATTAAAGATGGCTTCAGATTGAAAATCACATGTGCATTCCAAGTGCCTTCAATATTTAATGTGTTATACTGCCCCCCCATACAAGGACCAGTTATTATTACTGGTCTTTTTATTTTAACTTACTTGAACGGCAGAACACACAGACAAGAGAGACATGTGCTGGCTCACTACTCAACAGCTAACCATGGTGCAGACAGACTTAGGCCCGGTCGGCCATGTGGGGGAAAGGACCCAGGGACCAGAGCAGCTCAGTGCTGCCTTCCATGGTAAACACAAGCAGAAAGCCCAACTGAAACACATGTAGGACGCCATCGCAGGAATCCCAATAGGGAAGTGCTCATCTGCAGCAGCAGCTTAACATACTATGCCAAAACAAAGATTCTCCCAGAACTATCCTTGAGATTTATAAAGGACACAAATTTCAGACCCAGAAGAGCACTAGGCTTGTAAATTATCATTTGCCAGTGTAAAAATGATGTGTTGAGATCCCAGCGAAAACTAGTTCATAAAGGCATGATTAAAAAAAAAAAAAAAAGAAAAATAGCTAAACTAGGAACATAGTTTTTTCCTAGTTTCCTTGAGTAAGGTATATAACAAATGCAGGAAAAATTTACATTTAGTACTTTCTTACAGAAAATGCTCATTCTCTTAAGTAGAAATATAAAGTCAAATACAACCGATAAGATTTTCAAACAGCATTCAAATAACAATTACGTCACGTTGTTGCTAATCTCCAGACAAAGTAGAAACCCTGCGATTCTTACCTCGGACCTACTATTCTGATTAAGTTTCTTCTCAATATTCATGGCCAACATCTGGCTTCTGAAAGAAAGGCTTTTGGTCTTTTCAATCACCTGCTGATATGGGGAGACTGCATTGTTACCCATAACCACATGACCCTAAAATGAAAACAGGCAAATTAGTACGTTTTTAAGGGTTTACATGTTATTTGCTTATTTGAAAGGCACAGTGATACACAGATTTTACTTCTTTGTCTCTCAATATTACTAGGTCATGGTGAGTATGACCTAACAACGTGGTCACTCACATGTATTTTAACGTATTTGTAGAGGGATGACAGTATTTATCCAGTTGAGGAAAAACAGGTTATTGTTGTTGCCTACTATGTTACACATAACCAAGTGAAAAGAAAGTGTTCTAATGAAAAATTCCCAGGGTGAAACAGGAAAACACAATACTCACTAATTTAGAATCAATCTTGGCATCCAATCTTGCATTCCTGATCAAATTCACAATCCACCGTTCGGCTTCTTCTGGGGTCATATTCAATTTATCTGCCAACATGCTAATTTTATTTTAAAGAGTGAAAACAGTATTTCAGTTCAATGGTCACCTGAGAGGTTTATATGTGCATACTACTTGACCCACACTTTAATTTGGACTTATAATTTCCAGGTAACCTCCAAATTGCGACTGTGTGTATTGTTCATATTTATGCCTATTGCTTTAAATTATTCCATTTCACCAAAACACATAATAGGATCCCTGTAGGGAAAGTACCATAATCTACCGACAGAAAACTTCCCAGCTTCTAAAATAGTACCTTACACTTAGCAGGTGCTCAATAAGTAATCTAAGGAAGTAAAATGATATGATGTGCAATGATTATAGAAAGTAAACCCTAAAATAAGAAGCATCAGCAATATGCAGAATCAAGCGAAAAACCTCACCGAAACTACTAAATGTCTGTAGTATAAACTCTTCTCTATAACTTGGGGCTCCTGCACTGGAGAAAGAGACACACTTATTATAGACACAGAGGCAGAGGACAGGAGACCAAAAAGGGGAGAGAAGAGGCCAAAAGCCAGAGACAGATAGGCCCTGATTGAAAATGGCTTCTGTTACCACTCCAGCTATATTTCGCAATGTTCCATTTTATAATCAGGTTGAAGAGGCCTTATGTAAAAAGTCAGAAGACCGCTGGTCAGCATTTAACATCCAAGGGTAGAAAGTGTAAGCAAACGCATGTATGAGCACTTATACACACTTACTATCTGTCTTGTCTTCCCCAAAGACACTACACTCTGTTCATCCTTTCAACATAACCACTGCTTTGATTACAACAATCAGAATATCATTAAAATAATTTCTTGGAATATTATAAACTAAAATTTCTGATCTCTGAAATCAAAGTATCCAGGCCACTGGCAAGTATGTATTGAATTCCTAATTCCAGAGGTTTCAAAGGTAACCAATTTAGTTAAGAAAAGCGGAAATGTAACTTTACTATCTCTATATGTTTACTGACACAGAATCAGAAAATTTCATTCAAAATAAAAATTCTGGCTTATCAACATAATGTTCTAAATATATGACCAGATAATCATTTAAAAATTGTCCTTGGATGGCTCAGAGTTAAAAACAATATCACCACTAAGGAATACAGCAAATTAAACCACACAATCCCCTGGATTTATGTATTAAAAATATGTTACTTATATTTCTTTTATTTTTGAACTTTGCTATAACCACACACTCACAACAACAAAAAAAAATGGTAAGAAATGACTATTATTTCACATGGACTTTTTACTCTACCAACATTCTCCAAGTCACTTAAAAAGCCACTTATTTTATAAATGCCACTCACTTGTAATTTTACCATTTTATTTCAAAAAAAGGGGGGGGGAGTTTATTTCTCAAAGGAAAAATTCCTCCAACTGATGCCTCCTGATATCTGTCTTGTGTTTCTAGCTAGCATTTATTTTAAATTTCATTTTTTTTCTGCACTAAAAAAAAAAAGAAACACTTTATATTGGTTACTTTAGTTACTCAAAGTATTATTCTAAAGGCTTAGCACACATGTTCTCATTACATATGAAAACCTAAGCAATACAGCAAAAGTAGCCATAAGAAGAAATTATTTATAGTAATGAATTCCTAGGTTTAAGACATTGCAAATAAAAAAAAAACTTTTACCAGTGCATCTCTAGGAAAGCAAGAACAGACTAAATTCAACATTAGAAGAATATAAATAACAAAAGCTCATGCAGAAATTAACAAAACTAAAAATCCCCACAAAATAATCAGAACAAAAAGTTGGCTTTAGCTAAACTGAAAGAAAAATAGAAGATTGCAATAAAATTGGAGATGTTAATCTTATAAGAAATGGAAAAATTCTTGGACACCGAGCAGTTAAGTCAGAAAGAAAAAAGCCAGACAGCTAATAGAGTACCAAGCCAGGGGTCTTCTACAGAAAGAAACCCGGCACCAGATGGCTTCCCTGTGGAATTCCACCCAACTATCCTCCCCAAATTCTGACAAATTAAATACCTGCAAATAAGAAAATGACACATCAGTCTCTGGTGAACACTGATGCAAAAATTATCAACAAAATACTAGAAAACCAAATCTAATAGTACACAAAGTGGTACAGTAAGATCTAGTAGAAATTACTCCAAAGATGAAAACACGATTCAATGTATGCAAATCAGATATCCTGTATATCACACTGGCATAATGAAGGGTTTTCAGAGGACTATTTGCTCCTATCACTATAAACAAACTGTTAATAAATCAGTGGCAAAAAAGCCCAAATATTATGACTTTAAAAAAAAAGTCAACATATTTCTCAAAAGATATACAAAGGTCAATGAGTCTTAAAAACAAAACAAAGAAAAAAACGCAGTGCAGTAGCCTAGCAGCTAAAGTCCTCACCTTGAACACATTAGGGTCCCATATGGGCACCTGTTCTAATCCCAGCAGCCCTGCTTCCCATCCAGCTCCCTGCCTGTGGCCTGGGAAAGCAGTCGAGGACGGTCCAAAGCCTTGGATCCCTGTACCAGCATGGGAGACCTGGAAGAGGCTCCTGGCTCCTGGTTTTGGAGTAGTTCAGCTCCAGCCGTTGAGGCCGCTTGGGGAGTGAACCATCGGAAGGAAGATCTTTCTGTCTCTGTCTCTCCTCCTCTCTGTACATCTGACTTTGCAATAAAAATAAACACATCCAAAAAAAAAAAGAGCCTCAACATCATCTATCACCACAGACATGCAAATTGAAACCACAAATAGATACCATTTCACCCCAATTAGAATAGCTATCATCAAAAAGAAAACAGGGGCAGGTACAGTGGCAAAAATGGGCTGGACCTATAACAGCAGTGCCAGTATTCCAAACGGACACGTGGGTGCTCTACCTCGGATCCAGATCCAGCTCCCTGGGAAGGCTGAGGAGCTGGCCCAACTCCTGGGCCCTTGCACCCACAGGGGAAGCCTGGAACAAACTCCTGGCTCGTGAATTTGGACAGCCCCAATTTCCAGTTGCCACCATCTGGGGAGTGACCCGGGGGATGGGAGATCTGTTTCTCCTTCTCTCTCTGTAACTTCTGCCTTTCTAAGAAAAATAACTGAGGAAGGAAAGAAGGAAGGAAGGAAAGATAGATAGATAGATAGATGCTGAAGCCAATGCAGAAAACTTTTAACAGAACCCTTAGCCCAAACGAAAAGAACTTAAATTTACAAGTTACTAACACTCTACCAACATGAACTGCTGTGTTGTTGGTGACAAAATATCAACTTGTCCTGTAGTCTGAAGTTTTAAGTCAGCAGGTTGGCAAACAATCACCTAAGGGCCCAAAATACATACATAACTCTAAACGAATGAAGAAAAAGCAGGAGAAAAAGTTACCATTTTATCGGGGAGGTTGTGAACGGTTTACCTTAAGATTTTAAACTAAAACTGCATTCTATGCAGAAACTCTAGAATTTTCTATCCCACCTCTCTTTACATACATATTCTTCATGTACCTTGACCATATGATACAAAACTTTCTATTATTGCCTATTCCTCTAATGCCATGATACACTTAAACAACAGAATGTTGGGTTTGTAACTACTGCTGAAAGACTATACTATTGTAATAACATGCGGGGAGAATGGGGAGGAAACTAGGAGGCGGAGGGTGGAGTATCTATACCTACCAAAAGCATATCATGAAAAAATTTATATATTCTTAACACAAAAAACACTTGTATACAATCGTTACGTATTATTTCAAAAACTCAAGTATTTCATACTTAGTTCAATTTAAACTTACACACACTTCCAGCACAAAAATCAAATACTTCCTTTTGTGTCTATAACACTTAGTACCAAAGGTCTCACTTAATAACACATCATACATCTGTCCTGATGTAGGAACCTCATGTGGACTTCAACTCTAAAGTGATCTGCCCAGTTTTTAATACCTGATATTTTAGAGGGTTTCCACTGTCTGACTCTTCCCCACAGCCACCCTCTACCCCACATTAAAAAAACTTAAGATTTGGGCTTGGCAGCGTGGCCTAGTGGCTAAGGTCCTCGCCTTGATCCCATATGGCCGCTGGTTCTAATCCCGGCAGCTCCACTTCCTCTCTGTCTCTCCTCCTCTCAGTATATCTGACTTTGTAATAAAAATAAAATAAATCTAAACAAACAAACAAACAAACAACAAAAAAACTTAAGATTTGCAAAAAGGGCATGGGGGGTACAGTGTTCCTTATGTCTCATTACTAACTTCTTCAAGTAATCTAGCATCCAAGTACAATTTATTAGAAATACTGCTGATTTGGGCCCGGCGCAGTAGCTAGCAGTTAAAGTCCTTGCCCTGAACACGCAGGATCTCATATAGGCGCCGGTTCTAATCCCGGTGGCCCCGCTTCCCATCCAGCTCCCTGTTTGTGCCCTGAGAAAGCAGTGGAGGATGGCCCAAAGCCTTGGGACCCTGCACCTGCGTGGGAGACCCGGAAGAAGCTCCAGGCCCCTGGCTTCAGATTGGCTCAGCTCCAGCCGTTGAGGCCACTTGGGGAGTGACTCATTGGACAGAAGATCTTCCTCTCTGTCTCTCCTCCTCTCTCTATATCTGCCTTTCCAATATAAATAAATAAATAAATAAATAAACAAACAAACAAAAATAAACTAAAAAAAAAAAATACTGCTGATTCAAGCACCAGGATCTGCAAACCTCTGGCCAGGTTTTAACTCAACTATTCAGCATATTCAAAGAAAATTACTCCAAGTCTTTTCTAATAGTATGCCATAACAACAAATACAAAAAGATTGAGTTTCAGTGTAAGATTGGGAAAAATGGGGAACCAGAAAAAAGCAAAGAAAAAACTAAATGCTTTGTGTGAAAATTGAAAACTCTCATTAGAATTCCTAACATCTTTAGTACTCAAGAATAAGTTAACTCAGAAATTCAAGTTTAGTGGTCACTGAAATCATTTTGAGAACAATTTACTTTCATGGGACACAATTTCCCTCTAGCATAAATGAGCATAATTCTAAATACAGATTTTGCAATAACAAGAACTTAAAAGACAATACTGTAATGTAAAATATTACTTTAAAAAGTAAGCAAAATAGAATGACTTCATAAAGAAATACAAGAGCAGTTGGAAAATAACCATCTTTTAATAAAAAGCGTTATCTTACTATAGGAAAATTATATTAACGAATGCTCCAACATATTTATCATACACATTCAAAATATTACTTCCATACTTTGTTTTATCTGTAATTGAAAACTGGTCCAAGGATTATTTAAAACAGCTTTTAAATTTAGACATATACTATTCAGCTATAAATTCAACTATATTAAACCACATCACAGTAATCTTTTTTGACAGTCGTTACAATTTTTTTGGTAAACAGATTTGAGTCCTTATCTTACAAATCTCCAGAGTTGTATGTAAACTGATAAAAACATTCTTAATAAGTATTCTTAAGAAAATGTGACTATCACATGTGTTTATAGGCACTTAATAAAAAAAAATCTATTAACAGAGAATATTCCAAATCACAAATGGAAGGAGTTGTTATTTAAACAACCATGGACTTTAAAATTGTGCTATTCCATTCAAAATTTAAAATGCATCCTTTGGGGAAAGGAAAAAAGGCAACACACACATTTTTCACTTCCTCCCCACCAAAAGATAGAACATCAAATAACTGGAGGTTAATTAGAGGCAAGTGGATCAGTGTAAGCCTATGAATGCAGTAATTTGCCATAACAGATATTCCAAGTGTATGGAGTCTGAATTAGGATGCCTGCTGCATTTATAAAAGCCTAATATACATACATTATTTTCAACTGCAGTAATTTTAACCTTTTAAATCAGCTTTAACATTACTCCACTGCTCTGAGTCTGCATTTCAATGCTAAAATCATGGGTGACCAAATGAAATCTTTTGCGATTCTGGCCGTACATTGGAATAGCCACCCCCGAGACAGGCACAGCAGTACCGCTCTTCATCACGCTCTAACCACACTCGATAAATCAGTGTCAAAAGTTTAGGATGGGCAGGTCCCAGTCCCCAAGCAAAGGGCAAACAAATGAAGCTGGAAGATTTACGAAAAATCAGTAACTTTGGATTTCCAGGATAATGTTGTATTCTTCAGGGCTCCTTCACAGCAGAGGCCATTCTGGAACCCCAGGAGGCAGATGTTCACCAAGACTGTTAGAATTTTCTAGTGGCAGTCAGGTTTTAGTACACTCTTTTGAGGTAATATAGACTTGACTTCTGCACTGAAGCAACAACTTCAGAGCCCTTGGAACCATGCTATTTATACAATCCCACAGAAAACGCAAATGGAATGACTGGATGAGAGAAAACGAGGTGGGGACTGCCGAGTAAACTCTATGAGAGGACCATGCTGATGGGCAGCACCACCAAAATGCCTGGAAAGTGGAGAAAAAGACCACACACAATAAAGGGTCAGAGCAAAGTATAAATTTTGCTCTCAGAGCAAAGTCTTTGAGGAGAGATTTTAAAGTTTAACACAAGAATAACAAAATAAAGCTTGTTAATGTCTATAAACTGTTGTGAACAGTTTTATAGCCACATTACTGAAGTGCTGATTGAGGACACAGAGCAGGTCAAGCCATTTGGCAAACGACTTTTTTTTCTAGAATATAGTCAGCCAACATAAAAATTAATTCAGAAAAATTCTGGTAGTAACTGAAGACTGGAAGTGATACCATCACTAAAATTTATCAAATGAAAAACTGCAACTCATATAACATCCTGGTCTAAGTAGGGTGCAATCACTTTTGCAGGGGAATGGGTGCTATGGTACTCTGGGCTACTCAGGGCACGAGAGCCTACGGGCAGAAGAATTTTTAGAGTCAAACAGGCTTGACCCTCATCTTTGCTACTCCATCTCTCAGTCTCCGTTTCCTTAGTTTCCAACGTGAGTGGAATTCTCTGATGTTCAGTATAGCTGTGAGGCTGGCAGCTGAAACTCACTTTCTCAAGCGCAGAACAGTGCTCAGTAAAAGCCAATGCTTGGGCACAGAGAGTCCGTGTAAGATAAAATTCTACATAGACTCAAACAGAGCTAGACACTTACAGGGGATTACCGACTGGCTCAATGGATAACAAGGTACAAGGAAAATACAGACCTGGTAACATTGGTTCTGTTACTAAATAAAATACATTGATCAATGTCTATGAGTGGAAGTTCCTCAGCTAAAACACAATAAAGCTGTGCTCTGTGATCATAAAAAAATTAGTAACAAGCAAGGTGAACAGGGCTCTGCTTTGATCTAATTATATACACCCAAATGTGCATGTTCATAAATCAAAAACTGGAGTTGAAAGCCATGATTCTCTAATCTGAAATGTGAATGACTTCTGAGGGGTCAATACTGAACAATACAGATACAACATTTCTATTACTGACCAAGTTCTTCTAATTTTAGAAGAACACACATTGATTTATGTATTTTCAACTGTCTAAATTAGTAAAACACCCCGTAAGTATACTCAAAAAACCATGAAAAACAGAAGTCTATTATTGGAAAAAAATTTTTTTTGGACTTTGCAAACCCATTAGATATTTAAAGTTAAAGTAGCTTAGAGAATTCTGCATGGTCAAAACTGCAATAATCAAACAAAAATCCAAACATTTACATCTACATATATATAGAAATTTCTTGCGGAATGATGTCATACAAATGGTTATGATGATGTTTCTAGTCTATTATCTTCTTGAGATGAATGTGTTACACTTGAGTAGGCAACACAAATAATTTTACTGTTCATAATCATTTCATTTAGTGACTACAAAGCCACTTGTAAAACCTAGATCCCAAAATAGAATGCTTGGGATGCAATTCCAGCTTCCTGGTAGGATAGCAGGTGACAGCAAGTATTGTGGGTTCTTGACACCTCAATGGGAGACTAGGATTATGTTCCCGGCTCCTAGCATCAGCCTGGCCCAGAACTGGCTGTTACAAGCATTTGGCAAGTGAAACGGGATAGGAGCACTCTGTCTCTCAAACAAAAGCCAAAAATAAACAAATACCATAAACTGAATCCTAAAAAGTAAAATAAGACTCAATAAAGACAAGAATTAGAAGGAATCATATTCACTGTACTGGAGAAGTAAATACTTAAAGAAAGCATTATCATGGACAAAAATGCAAGTTTGGGCTAGCACGTTTTTTTCATGTTACAAACACACTGCACTGGCACTAAACTATACAAACAAACCTAATATGTTAGATGGTCAAGAGCCCCACATATGATGTTGTTTCACAACTTTGTTAGGAATTTGAAAGCATTCTTTAAAAAAAAAAAAGAATTTTTACATTGTCTGCAAGCTAGAGAAAAGTACTAATAAAATTGAAGTCAAGGATTCAATTGCCACAGAAAAATCCAAACACTCGCCCTATGCTTCTAACTGTGGACAACCACTTCAGTAACAACCCACTAAAATTAGGGAAGTATGGATCCTCCAGCAAAAACAAACGACATTAAAGAAGAATTTGGTCTACACAATTCCTTAGAGGCTAACATTAAAGTAGGAAGTTTTTTTTTTTTTTTTTTAAATTTATGTTTGGCTTCATCTGTGGCCAACGGGCAGTGGTTATTTTTCAAACTGTAATATATAAAATTAGTTTCTAATAGGTTATGTACATTTCACAACTTTTCCCAATAATATTTTACACAACACAGAGAATTTCAACTAAAAGTCACCATAATTTTTCCATGTTTCAACATTTGAGGATGTCACAGCAGTTTACTATATAAGCACTCAAATGTAATTAAATAAAACAAACTCAATTAACAGAAATGATTACCAAATGTAGTGGTCTTTCAACAAAATTTCTGATTTACTAAGGGCTAACTCTTGAACTGTTGAAAACCATTTTTAAAAGTGGTTACTTCATTTCTTCTCCCTGTATAATGGTTTAATAGTATTTACTCTTCAAAAAGGTAACTGTCAAATAACATCTTTTAGAAAAATGATATGCCACACATCATGTAAGCTAAAGATATCTGAGTCTGTAACTCCTTAAAAGGATTGTAAAAAATAAATTATCAATATTTTTTCCCTTTTCTAAAAGCACAGGAAAATCAAATTAACTGGAATAATATTAAACACAACTGAACAGTAAATAGAAATTTCCAGGCCTTTAAAACAACGGAATACAAATCAACACAGGGCTTACTTACTTAATGCTGATACATTGGTGGATACGACAGAAAGTCTCAAATATGAAAAGACGGGCATTTTCAATGAAATCTTCAAGACACGCCACCAAAAAGAAGTCATTCACAAGCACCTATGTTATAATAAAAGAAAAATATTAGCATGCCAACGCACATTTTTCAAAACTTGACTCAAAATTTTTACTGTTCTTATTCACTACCATCTAATGATAGCTTTATGCGACAGTACTTTCACAAAGAAGATCTATGCTTGTTTCTAAACAACTTAAATAAGCACTGGCAGAATACTGCCAAAAAAAAAAAAAAGACTTAAAAAAACCATGTTTCCTTGTTTCATGGATGCCTTGGAATAAAAGCACCTTTTCGACCAAGTAGCATTGCCCTGTCTGTATCCTAGTTAAGAACCCTAAAAATGACTTAACTTTTCCAAATACTTAAAATATTATGAATAGACTAAAGACAGGAGAATTTCTCTGCTAGCAAAAGGCTGCAAAAAAAGAAGAAAAAAAAAAAGATTACAAAAGGAAGCTCAAATTCTACTTTTGGTATAATTAAAATGTTCAGCTTCAACTATTCAACTGCCCTCACTGCTGGGTCCACAATCAGCCCTAGATACTCAGCATGAAGAACCAGACACCAATACTCACACCAATGAAATATCACATGAGTCTACAATGAGTTTTTATACTGAACTCTACTCATTTATTTTAGTGCTTTAGAAAATCGATCCTCAGTATACTTACATATTTTTTCCTTACATAAATAACAACTCAACCTGTCAAATTTACTTAATTTTTGCCAAAATTTGGATTCAATAGATGAATGTGATGAGTGGTAATGTATGAATCTGGTAAAAAGGAATTAAAATTTAGCAAGTAAGCTGTTACTTTAATTTCCTAAATTTTACAAAGTAACGTATTCAAAACAACCATGATCTAAATCTTCCATTTGCTTAAGAAATTCTGGTTTCCACCAAACAAGGCATTACAGTTATAGAAGTTACAACTACAACTGACCTCACAGCAAATATTAAATGCAATCATGTGAACATTTCTCAATAAGTGCAACTAACCTTAAAGCAAAATTAAGAATCACAGTTTTGATGTGCAATTCAAGTTAACCACCCTACATATATGAAATATATACATATTTACAGTATCTTCAATGTCTCAATAAAACCTTTTAATGAAACAAACTTCTACCCGGCAATAGATGGTTAAGTCATGAAGCATTTAAAAAAATAAACACAAGGGCCTGCCACGGTGGCCTAGTGCTTCAGTACTCCCCTAGCACACACTGGGATCCCATATGGGGGTCGGTTCTAATCCCAGAAGAACCACTTTCCACCCAGCTCCCTGCTTGTGGCCTGGGAAAGCATTAAAGGACAGCCCAAAGCCTTGGGACCCTGCACCCATGTGGGAGACCTGGAAGAGGCCCTTGGCTCATGGCTTTGGATTGGCTCAGCTCTGGCCTTTGTGCCCACTTGGGGAGTGAGTCATCAAACAAAAGATCTTCCTTTCTGTCTCTTCTCTCTGTATATCTGCCTTTCAAAGAAAAATAAATAAACCTTAAATAAATAAATAATTAATGTTTAACATGCAAATAACTAAGAAAGCTATGAGTTTACTAATAAAGTAAAACTCTGTACTTACCGATTCACATTCCCTCAGCTTTTTCTGAGCCCCATCAAAGTCAAAGTTGACGTATAAGCATTCAACAAATTCTGTAATTGGGTCTTTATAGGTGTAAGATTCCTACAAAATTAAGACATAGGTCAGGTCGCATCTGTTTCAACATTATTTAGCATGTACTGCCCCTAGATTATCCCAATTTTCCTATTTTCTCCACAGTTCCCATGAATTTCTAGTAAATTACTATCATATTCAACTAATAGCTTCTACACTGATTCTAAGGGCATGTCTTCCAAGCCATGTTTTCTAGTCTCACTCTAGAAAAATTTCACAAGTTTTTGACCAATTCTTCATTAGTCAGTAAATAATGATAAACTTCCCCAAGTACAAAGATAACCTTGCCTTATTTGAATGGTAGTAACATCTTTGTGCTTAATTTATTCTTAGATTAAATAAGGATTTAAGTTCTTTTTCCAATTATTGCTGAAACACAAAAAAACAACCTATAAGGCTGCAGTTTTAATCAATTTGGGGACGTTTAATAACTGTCATTTATATATGTCATCCTCTGAAATGAGGCTAGTAATGACTCCTCTATAAGCAGTTCCAGACACCAGATCTTTAACTTTGTAGTAACACAACACAGGAAGTAATGTATTTCAAATTTCCACTTAGATAGCAATAATCATTCAGATTACACCTGATAGAAGTTTTACACTTAAAGACAGTAAATGTCCATGAGAGTCTTCCTCCTTTTAAATTTCACCTTAGTACTTCCCCGTTTTCTAACATTTCTCTTAAGGAGTTTTACTTTAACAAGAAGAGCAGCTCTAAAGGGTAGGCATTTTAAGAAGGGATTAAGGATGAATTTTTACCTGTTGAATAACTTTGACCAGATCTTTTAGCACCTGCCGGCGTTTTCGCACATCTTTGTTGGTTATGACTGCCGTGGTCAGATAGCGGAGAATATGTGGACACATTGTCTGAATTGCATTAAGATATCTAAGGTAAAAACACAAGTTACTTAATAGTAACTTCACCTCTAGATCTACAAAGCAATCTGAGCTAAAGCAAATTCACACACAGCTTAGTGCATTGCACTATTTCAACAGTCTAAGACCTACAATACTTTAGGGCATTTCCTTGAAGGAGATAAAGAAATAGAATCCAACTGCAGAAATCTAAATGATGAAAATGCCAGACAGTAGTCCCCAGTTTGGAGGCGGAAGACTCATTTACAGGCTAGGAATCCCATGATCAATACTGGGTAATACTAGTTTTTGAGGGTCTTCACATACATTTATGGTAAAACTGCATATTCAAAGCACTCATGACTATCAGCAAGTTGAGGCACTAAGATACCAGCCCTTCCCCAGCACGGAGCACCTCCTGCGGTTCGCTCTGTATGAACTGCTCTCCCATACATCCCTGGAGCCTAAATCCTAGCTATTTTGCAGACTCCTGATTAGATGCCTTATGTTCCATAAATCATGCACGAAAATATCTTTATATTATAATGTAGATTCCTACTGTCTGGTCCCATTTAGTCTCCATCAAAATGCCATCTAAACAAGGAAAGGCTGGGCCCGGCAGCATGGCCTAGCGGCTAAAGTCCTCGCCTTCAAAGCCCCGGGATCCCATATGGGCGCTGGTTCTAATCCCGGCAGCTCCACTTCCCATCCAGCTCCCTGCTTGTGGCCTGGAAAGCAGTTGAGGACGGCCCAATGCTTTGGGACCCTGCACCCGAGTGGGAGACCCGCAAGAAGCTCCTGGCTTTGGCCTGGCTCAGTTCCAGTGCTTGTGGCTGCTTAGGGAGTGAATGAACGGACAGAAGATCCTCCTCGCTCTCTCCTAGTCTCTGTATAGCTGCCTTTCCAATAAAAATAAATACATATATTTTTAAAAAATACTCTCATGCAGAAGCATAGGAAAGCACAATCTTTTATTACCACTTTTGAAGCAGATAATTTTAGCAGGCTATTATTGAACTCTTTTATAAGTTAATCTAAAATCATTACACAATAGTAGTATTTTGTTTATATAATGTTGAACTCTGATTTCATTTTATCTAGAATAACTATATGAATGTGTGTGTACATATCTATGTACATATGCATCACTGAATTATATGTATCTTATTTGTAGATTGATTTCTTCAGCTAAAAATATCTTTCTTTTTTTTTTTGGCAAAGATTTATTCATTTTTTTATTACAGCCAGATATACACAGAGGAGAAGAGACAGAGGAAGATCTTCCGTCCGATGATTCACTTCCCAAGTGAGCCGCAACGGGCCGATGCGCACCGATCCGAAGCCAGGAACCTGGAACCTCTTCCGTGTCTCCCACGTGGGTACAGGGTCCCAAAGCACTGGGCCGTCCTCAACTGCTTTCCAGGCCACAAGCAGGGAGCTGGATGGGAAGTGGAGCTGCCAGGATTAGAACCGGCGCCCATATGGGATCCCGGGGCTTTGAAGGCGAGGACTTTAGCCGTTAGGTCACGCCGCCGGGCCCTAAAAATATCTTTCTATATATATGTCAGAAGATGACAAAGTTGGGACAGACTAGACAGTAATTATCTTTGCCTTTGTGGGCAAAAACAAGATTAAGAATATGATATAGGTACTTACACAAAGAGAAAGTAATTCTAAAATTTGTTATTGCAAAATTAAAACACAGCATTTGAAAATTAAAAAAAAAATGCAGACTTCAAATGAAACCAATGAAATTTCTGTTAGGACAATTTCACTCCACTGGGAGGGAATGTATCACTTAATACTGCTCTGCTCTAATGAGATTTTACATATTTTATCTTCAAAGATGTTTTTCACACAGACAGGTACTATTAAATATCAACAAACACTTAATAAGTTTATATTCATTTAATAACTCTGTTAGCTTAGAAGGTGTTTGTATAATTCTGTTTAATTCTCCCAATACTGCCTTTTAACATGTTATTACAAGTTCTAGTTCAATTGCAGGTATATGAATTTTGAAATAACAGAAATTTCTCTTGTATTTGAAATTTGGGCTGAACCGTTCTGCAGTCAAATTTGAGATTGAAATTGTTTCTGAACCAAATCTGGAATCAAATCTTTTTGTTTTGACAAAATGAAAGAAATCAATATAGTTTTAACTCATACTATCATAGTTGTCATTAAAGCAATATTATTAAAGTATACATTTTACGAACATTTTGTTCTCTAATTTTAGGCTTAAGAGACTAAGAAACGTCATCAGGCCTGCAGTTATTCCCCAAAGCCATTTACTAGTTGATAAAGGCGACCGAGGGTAGCTTCTGTCAATCACAAAATGTCAAGTTCACCTTAAAGCAACATGCTCCCTACTCCTCAACTCTTCAGTTATTCTAGTTTGAATCAATTTTCACTAGACAGATTTCTTTTACTGCCACAAATCAATATGATTTAACTGAATAACCACTGGGTAAAAGGCATCTTCCCTTACATAGCTATCACAAAAAGGACTCAAAACTTACTTTGGGAACAGAGTTTAACCTAGCAGTTGAGGTCCCGGTGTGACAGCCTAGTAGCTGAATCTGCAAATTGCAAGCTCCAGGATCCCATATGGAAGCTGGTGCTCTCTAATTCTCATCCAGCTCCCTGCTTGTGGACTGGAAAAGCAGCAGGGAATAGCCAAAAGCCTTGGGACCCTGCATCCATGTGGGAAAGAGGCTCCTGGCTTCGGATCGGCTCAGCACCGGCCAGTGCGGCCACTTGACTGAACCAACGGACAGAAGATCTTTCTGTCTCGCTTTCTCCCTGTAGAAATCTGCCTTTCCAATAAAAATAAACAAACCTTTGAAAAACAAAACAAAACAAGCCCCTAGCAGTTAAGATGTACAAGTCTGTCTCAGGAGAGTGCATTAAGCCACCACCTGCAATGCCAGCATCCTATTTAGTCCAGCAACTCTGCTTCTCATCCAGCTCCCTGCTAGTGGATGGCCCAAGTGTTTGAGCCCTGCATCTACATAGGAAGCCCAGATGACTATGCCACGAATAAGCCACGGATCATGGCTTCAGCCTGAAGCAACCTTGGTTATTTCAGTCATACGGTGAGTGAATGAGCAAACAGAAGCTCTCTTTGTATCTTTGAATTTAAATAAATAAGCCTTTTTTTTAAAAAAAAGGGGGCTAGACAAATTATTTTGGTGCAAAAAAATTATAAAAACTATCTGCTATATTTTTTCTAATGTGTAAATTTATTTTTTTAAACATTTATTTACTTATTTTTTATTGCAAAGTCATATATACAGAGAGGAGATCTTCCATCCAATGGTTCACTCCCTAGGTGACTGTGACAGCCCAAGCTAAGTCAATCCGAAACCAGAAACCTGGAGCCTCTTCCTCCCCATGGGGTGCCGGGTCCCAATGCATTGGGCCGTCCTCCACTGCTTTCCCAGGCCACAAGCAGGGAGCTGGATGGGAAGTGGAGTAGCTGGGATCCAAACCTGCACCCATGAACACTCAAGGCGAGGACTTTAACCATCTACTACACTGGGCCCTTACCAAACTTTTTAAAATACTCTTTTAATCACAGCATCCCTGGAATCTGCAGTGCTGCAAGGAGAGTAGAGCTAGGCCACAAGAACACAAATACATGATGTGGGGAACGGAGTGCTAGAGCCGCTCCTGGGATTGGTAAGGGTCGTTGCAAGATGGCGGCTGGCCCAGGGCCAGGAGGTGAGGTTGGTCTCACCAGCAGGTAAACAAGAAGTCAGAGTGATAGGCTAATGCCCTTGCTGCAATTATGTCATTGCTACTGACCTACCACGTAGCGCCAAGTGGACCCACGCGGAGAAGTGATTGGTGGAGAACAACATAAAAGTAGCTGGTAAAAGCTAGGGGACGGACAGACGGACAGACGACAACTATGCCTGAGACGGACAGGGAAAGGAACAAGGGCTGGAGCAAGAGGAGAGAGACAACGGAGAAAGATGGAGAAGGATGGGTGGGAAAAAGGGTGGTGGAGAGAGGGCTGGAGAAGCCAGGAGGAAAGCTAAGACCAATGCGGACGGGGCAGCAGAGAGAAGGATTTAAACGTGGCCACTTTTGGCAGTGGAGAGTCCGGCTGCGGTTCCGGCTTTTGCCAGACTCTCAGAGTATGCCTCGTCATTTTCGTGTCGCTGCTGGGCCACAACAACATGATCTCTCGCTCAACTACTAAATCTATGTAAACAAGCTCACTCTATAGAAACTATAATTGGAATTTCACAAAATACTATATCTCATTAAAAAATTATTTAACATATAAATAGCATGCTTGGGTTGCAGACTAAGTGCAAACATGCTGTGGGTCAGATTTATCCCACAGTTTGTAGACAGTATTACCATTCCCCAAAATTCCAAATGCACCCAGGATCCCATACACAGGAGCTTTTGATTGATGATTCAACTTTGTGGTTATCTTTCAGAAAAACATTGAAGTGACCAAGTGGCAAAGGGAACTAGCTGCTTTTCTCACACAACATTATCTTTAGAGAAAGATGGGCAAACAAAGCTGTTTAGAGTTGGGTATTTGACACTTTTAGAAAATCAAGTGAGCCTGTTCAAGATAAACAAATTATAAAATTAGATTTCAAGGGAAAAAATGGAATACGAAAAACTTGTAAATGCCACTGAGAGTGTGACAGCTTTTTTTCAACTAAGTTTGGTAGGCACGCTAATGACTGTGGTCTTTCAGCGTCACATATCAACACCCTGGGATATCTGTGTAACTCATGGGACAGGATCTCCCAAACAATACATGTAAGATGCTACATAATTATGCAGAGGCAAACGACCCACTCTTTTTACATAGCTACCCATTCCAGATTCAGATGAGAAAAAAATGCAGATTCCATATCACAAAGAACTTTAAAAAACTACTTATCAAGTTTCACTGTATCACCAAGAAACAGTATTCATAACTACCTGAGTACGCTCCAGCGGAGCAGTGAAGACACCTGCCCTCCAGGGACCTAGTGTCACCCTCGTCTCTGGCTCCTGACTCCAGCTCCTATCACTGTGCATCCCGGCAGTAACTGGAACCTGCCATTCGGGAGGGCATTGCTTTCTACCTTCCTGCTGCCAGCTTCAGGCCCAGACCCAGCTTTGTGTAGGCATTTGGGGGAACGAATCAGCAGAAGTGTTCTCTTTATTAACAGGAAAAAAATCCATACTTCTCTTATCCAATTAAAAAACCTATCATAATAGGCAGACCCAGAAGAAGCTTTCAGCTTTGGAGTAGCTCAGCTCTGGCCATAGCGGCTATTTGGGGAATGAACCAGTGGACAGATTATCTTTCTCTGTAAATCTGCCTTCTTCAATAAAAATAATTGTCTTTTTAAAAAATAAAAAGGACTTTCAAATAAGCAGATCTCTCACACCAGGAAAGAATAAATTCAAGCATTAGAGGATAGTACATCTTACGCTTTAAAATTTCCATGTAATTTCAGATATTGAAAGCCAAAATTATACAACAACTTACTGTGGCTGGTAAAGGAAGAGATCGATAATGTTATCACGACCTTTGGGGTGGTTGAAGAAAACAAACAGAGACCAATGAATGAGCCACGTTCGCTGCTGAAGAGACTGCAGTGGAGAACTCACAGACTGCAAGTTAAAAAAAAAAAAAAGAATGCATGCATTCAAAATATTAACATATGACAGACAAGGGAATATCACTGCTCCCAAAATTATAATGAAAAAACTAGGCCCTTCTAAAGGCATGCACTAAGGACATTATGAGCAGAGTTGCGTCTCCTTTATGTTTTCACTGAAGGAGAAAGGGTGTCTCACGATACCACTCTGGCTTTTAAAGACAGATTCAATCTGTCCACTACACCATTCTTGCGGAGGTTATAAATTATAATAATTTCAGACAACATTTTAAAAGCAAGGACTTTACTGAACATTCTGTTCAGTAAATGTTACTGAACATCCTGTAAATGGTTTTATTCGACATTAACTGGGTATGAAAACTGTCATCTTCCATGACTTGTAATAATAGGAAGCACTAACAACAGTGTCGTGTTCATTGGCAGAGAAGAAAGGACACATTAGGCTGCAACAGAAATGAACATTGAGTTCTTTTCTCAAGAGTTAAAAGAAATTTAAGCAGATGCAGTGAAATTAAACAACCCACCCAACTCATTGTGATCTTCTTAAATCAACCACAACTAATCTGAACATTTTGCTTGTTTCCCTTACCAGAAAGCCTGAGAAACATAATCACAGAGATTCCCTCTTAAAAGGAGGAACTTACATTGTTATCTATGGTTTCTTTTAATCGTGTTAGGTCTTCCATGGCTGCATCCCAATTCTGCATTAAAATTTCAGAAGCCAGTTTGCCCCAGAGTGAACTTAGAGCATTTCTATCTGTTGCAGGAACCTGTTTAAGCAATCATAATTAATTTTATTCTGAATACTCTGTAGAAAAGATAATGTACATTTCATATACCACGCATTTAGCCAGCCTACTGAAAGACCTGCAGACCTCAAAACTCCTGTTAGCTAAGTCTTTATGGATCACAGTGTGAGCTCGTTCAACAAATTTAACTTGCAGGTCTTTTTTAAACTAGACCAGAAAATAAATGACAACTTTGACGGCTAGCAAAACACAATGTCATTTTAGAGTAACCCATCTCAATTATATATAACCAAATTTTAGGAGCTTAAAACTTTAAATTCACACGAAATCTGTCAGTATAAACACTGGAATGAATTATGAAACACTCGATGTTTCATTCACAATGTAAAAGAAATTACGTATACAAGAGAAGCTTTTGACGTTATGACACAAATGCACAGAATTATACAGAGGTAGAGAAAAAAAGACTGACAAGCAAAAAACAATTTCTGTCTCATAAAATCATTTAAAAATCCAAAAAACCCACAAAACCCCAGCGGGAAAGAAAGTATCTTTTCCCCCGTTTTAGGAGCAGCACTGAAGCACACAGCTTAAGCTGTCCATAGTTTTCTACTGGACCATCCCTATTTCTTCTCTCCATTGGCAAGAGTGACAAATTCAAAACACCTATAAAGACCAGGAGAGTAAGAAAAGTAACTTAAACTGGATTCCCTCAGAACAAGGCAACAGAAACAGGTAAAATGACTCCAGTGATCAAGTGTGCAGCAGAAGCAAGCAAAGGAATTCAAGAGAAAACATTTCCACATTCCAAGCAGAAATTCTAAATTTTTCACTGAAGTACTTGTATGGTATTCTACTTATATAACACAATTACAAGTTCTGCACACTCTTTGCACAGGATCCAAAATCCAATTGCTAAGCATTTGGCCATACTACCTCTTCAACCACTTGCTAAATGATAAAATTGAAACCATTTGTTTTAGCTTCCTCATCTACAACATGAGCATATTAACAGAACAAATCTCAGTTATGCATTTTAACCGACACAATCCAAGTAATGATTACATCATTACTTGCTACACTGTAAGGATTTGTTAAACGTGAATTACTATCAAAAAGATGATGGAAATGTCAACGTTCAAAACTTTGGCAATCCTGATATGCATTGCCTATAAAGAGATTCCTCCTTTGATGGCAGCAATTAGCTCCAATATACTGAATAACATTAAGTAAGCAAGCTCTAAGAACTGGAAATAGTACATAATATTCATCAACAGATGAATACATAAACAGACCATGATGTATTCACAGAATATAATACCACTCAGCTGCAAAAAGAATTTACCTTATGATATATTCAATACCACAAACTAATCTGGTATTTGCTACTAAAAATAAGCAAGACACAACATAAATATTATCATTGCATTTATAAGAAATTCTAGGGGGTAGTGTTGTGGTTAGCAGATTAACCTGCCATCATCTGCACCTCTGGCATCCCATTCGAGCAATGGTTCAAGTTCCATCTACTCCACACCCAAACCACCTCTTTGCTAATGTGCCTGGGAGCAGTGGAAGGTGGTCCGAAGCCTTGTGGCCCCTACACCCACAGGAAGACCTGGGGGAAGCTCCTTGGCTCCATATCCTGACCCAGGACTGGCTGTCGTGGCAATTTGGAGAGTGAGCCAGCAGATGAAACATTCTCTGTCTCTGCCTGTTTCTCTGGGTAACTGCACCTTTCAAATCAAATCAAAACAAAGCGAGAGGAGAATCAAGATGGCAGAATAGGGTAAGGACACGTTTAAATGGATGGAGAAACATTAGCTAGCATGAAGCAGAGAGGACACATTCCAGGAAATAGAAGAGGACAGAGCAACAGCAGAGGGGTACCTGGAGACACAGGAAAGCAGCAGACACAATGGTGTGGTGTTGCAGTGACTGATACCCCAGCAGCATTTAGCTAACAGCAATCTGAACTCCACCAGCAGCCGGAACTCCACCAGCAACCAGGTGGCAGGGGACTTTCACTGGGAGCTTGGGAGGTGAACCCAGACAAAGAACTGTCCGTCCTGCTGGTCTGTTTGATTTGCCAGGAGCAGAGGCAGAGCAGCAATCCCAGACAGGCAGTACGAGAACAGGGTGGATTTCACAGCACAGTCAGCCTCCTAGAGCTGAATTGGGCGCCATTTTGCCTAAGAAGGCAAAGGCAAGGGAAAGGACTGAGCATAAACAGAGCTGGGAGTGAACTCGTTTCTGACTCAGTTAACTGCAGCAATGGGGCATTCTACAGATTCCACCCAAGACAGGTCTGCATAGCCCTCAGACCTGATGATCAGCAGATCAAGAACTCTAGTAGTGGTACATAAGGTGCCATTTTGTACACTGTGGCAAAAGCTTTAGGACTGCAGGGGACAACAATGAACTGCGCATGTGCTGAGCTAGCAAGAACTAGCTGAGGTCCGTGGGTTGCTCTGGTTCCACAGGAAAATAATACCAACTGTGGCATCATACAGGTCACAATAAGCCGATGTAGCCCTCAGACCTAACGTCCAACAGTTCCGCAAAGATAAGCGCCATCAACAACCTAGCTATATAGGACATCTGGTGTCTCTCTAATCCTGGGACCTGCTACAACTGGAAGTGGGAGAAAGACTGTACAGACAACGGTGCAGCCTAAGCACGGTATCACAGGAGGTGGAGAGTGGTGAGCCAGGAGCTGGGGCTACGGAGTTCTTCGTGGAAATCTAACATAAGAACCCAAACCTGCAACTCGCTGGAGGTTGTGGCACAAGTGGCTGCAAGCAAAGAGTTGTGTACCAAATGCAATAAGTAAAATCGCACTGTAGACCTGTGGGTGACACAGCTTAGAAACCTGCCCCAAGGAGAAGACTCTACTAACCAGAAGTACAATGACCAAGAGCAAAAGAAGAGACAAAGGCAGAATGAATATTACTGAAAACTCCCCTGCAAAGAAGCAAAACCTTATGCCAACCTCAGAGTTAGCTGAGGAAGACATGGAGAAAATGGTGCATACAGAATTCAGAAAACTCATTTTAAAGCTTCTGATCAACAATGAGAAACACATAGAAGAGTTCAAAGAATTTAAGGAAGCAATAAAGCAAATCAAGGCTGATATATCAGAAATTATGAACACAGTACAGCAAACTAAAAGTACAGTGGAGAGTCTCCACAACAGAATGAAGCAAGCAGAAGAAAAAATCTCAGAATTGGAAGGTATTTCCTGTCATTAAAGGGTAACAAACAAAAAACTGGAAGCAGAGCTGGATCAGGCCAAGAAAAATATCCAACAATTGAAAGACACTATTAAGAGGCTAAATATAAGAGCCATGGCAGTCCCAGAAGGTGCCGAAAGAGAAACTGGTTTTACAAATACATTTAATGAAATAATAAAGGAAAATTTCCCTAATCTAGAGAAAGAGTTGGGAAACAACATCCAGGAGGGGCACAGAACTCCCAACAGGCCTGATCAAAAGCGATCTTCACCAAGACACATGATCATCAAGCTCTCTTCAATTGAACACAGGGAAAAGATCCTTAAATGTGCACGTGAAAAAAATCAATTGACATATAAAGGAATGCCAATTAAGCTCACAGGAGAGCTCTCACAGGAAACTCTACAGGCAAGAAGAGAATGAAGTGACATATTCCAGATTCTAAAAGAAAAAAATTGTAGGCCCAGGATAACATATCCAGCAAAGTTTTGTCTTTGAAAATGAAATAAAATTCTTCCACAGTCATGAAAAGTTAAAAGAATTTGCCTCGTCCAAACCTGCCCTACAAATGATACTACAAGATGTTCTCTTGACAGAGAAGAGGAATGGCCCCTACCAAAGGCAAACGGGAAGAACATCCCAGTAAAATGACAACAGAAAACTAAACAAATTCCTAAAATGACAGGACCAAAGTACCATCCATATATATTAAACTCTGAATGTAAATTGCTTAAGCTCAAACATCATAGATTAGTAGAATGGATTAAAAAACAAAACCCATCTATTTATTTATTGTCTAGAAGAGACACACTTCACCAACAAAAATCAGCAGAAACTATATTGCATGGGTTTTGATGTTTTCTCATCAAAACACTTTCTTTTGATTAAATTTTTCAATGACTCGTAGACCATACAGTAGCATCATTTTCTTCAAGAAGATTCTTGATTTTCATTTCTTCAGCTACACGTTAGTCATTTAGTAGCATGTTATTTAACTTCATGGTGTTGTTAATTTCTTTTTTCTCCCTCATGTTGATTTTGTTTTGTGGCTTTTCATTTAAGGTGATGTATAGTAGCTGTGTAATGGAGACTGTCATATCAAATAACATGTCATTTAACTTTACGGCATTGTAAATATCTATTTTTCTTTCTATTGTTGATTTTGTATTATGACTTTTCATTTGAGGGGCTGTACAGTACCTGTGAAATGGAGACTAACATATCCAGATGTGAGAATACAATGTAACAAGTATGCATTTCTACTTCCAGACAGAGATGGATGTACAATGAAAGTGTTTACTCTATCTTGACCAATAGGATGCTGGACTCTCTGCCATGGTCCATGCCCGCAATGATGGACATATGACTGTGTATGAAGAACTATATGTTAGTAATGATATAAAGAAACTAGGTGTGTATGTCGGGGGGGGGTTGGGGCTGGGATAAGGGAAACACCTGGAGCCAATGGAACTGTATCATAAAATGATAATAATAATAATATGTAAAAAAAATAAAAGCAAAAATAAATTCTAAAACATACAAAATTCGTCTGTTAAGAATAAAAAGACATCTTGGGCCCGGCAGCGTGGTCTAGAGGCCTTGCCTTGAATGCCCCCGGATCCCATATGGACGCCGGTTCCAGTCCTGGCAGCTCCACTTTCCATTCAGCTCCCTGCTTGTGGCCTGGGAAAGCGGTCGAGGACGGCCCAATGCTTTCGGACCCTGCACCCATGTGGGAGACCTGGAAGAAGTTCCTAGGAGAGCTGGAAGAAGTTCCTGGTTCCCGGCTTTGGATCAGGGCAGCACCGGCTGTTGCGGCTCACTTGGGGAGTGAGTCATCGGTCGGAGGATGTTCCTCTCTGTCTCTCCTCCTCTCTGTATATCTGACTTTGTAATAAAATAAATATCTTTAAAAAAAAAAAAATAATAAAGACATCCAACACCAGCAGTGCAGTATGACTAGCATGTGGACATAGGAGTGTTTCTGGGGTAACACAAGTATTGCTCATCGTGATTCGATGATGACCACACAGATACATGTGTTTTATCAAGATTTGGTGAAAATGCCATCGATTTTAACATACATTATTATTGTCTATTTCCAAAACCAAAAATTCTAGACATATATAAATTTCAAACTGTAAAATATAAACATGTCAGAGAATACAAAACAGATTTATTTTGTACTAACAACCGGAACATCAGAATCAAAAATTTCAGTCCAGACCATAAAGTGTCTAAAAGCTACCATTGTGCAAGCTATCAAGTTATCATGGAAAATTGTACTTTCAAACAAAATGAATGGCATGTAGATATCATATCATATGAATGACAGTAGATATATTTTTCAATCATCAGTGTGGATTAAAAAAAATTACAAGCATATGACCACAAACAGTCCTAGCATCTTAAAAGTCTTTTCATTTTTGTGTAGTTCCTATAGCACCAGAATAAAAGCTACAGTGAGGGGAGATTTTTAAATAAAAATTGCTAGTAATTTTTAAAAGTGCTCAAAAATTCCTATTAAATCTGCTTCATTTATTCTGAGTTGAGACATGTAGAGAATGAATCAAAGAACTATCAAAAACAAAGGAACATACCTAAAAACTCAATATAGGTTTAACACAAAATCATATGCTGGCATCGCAGAGTTTTAACTTATACAACACTGGCCTGCAGTGGGTCACTAAGAGTCAAATTCTAATCTGAGATCACAGTTACAATGGCTCTTTCATAGGTTAGGTTTCCCTAACCATAGATTTAAAAGAATGAAAAACAAACAGAAAAAGAATTTTAAAATAAGAAAAGGGTATACCCTTCAAAAAAAAAATATCTCATCCTAAATATAAACAGGATTTTCATATTTTGCTGTCAACCAAATTTCAAAATTTTTTTGACTTTTTTTTATTTATTGATTACATTGCATTATGTGACACAGTTTTATAGGCACTGGGATTCCCCCCCACCCCTCAACAAACCCTCCCCCCATGGTGGATTCCTCCACCTTGTTGCATTACCACAGTTCAAATTCAGTTGAAATTCTTTCATTGCAAGCATCTACCAAGCATAAAGTCCAGCATCTTATTGTCCACATAAGTTCAACGGTTCCTTCGGCAGACCATCTCTGGTCTGAAGGTAGGGCCAGCAGAGTATCAAACCGATCAATTAAAAGCCCCGACATTACATCAGTAACTATTTATAACGTTATGGTACTAGTTGACATGGTATTAAGTAACCAATATGTTAAAAGAGAGAGGAAAAAAAAAAAATGCAAGTTCTGAACCACAACCTGTGACTTCTACATTGACATTTCAATTATTAGTTTGTATACAACCGGGTTCTATACACCTTAAAATGGCTATAGATTACTATTCAGCTGTCTCGTGTCTATTTTAATTTTAGTATTTAGCATTTTATAGCGTTGCAGCATAATTTTGCTGAAGCTGGCTGTTTTTCAGATAGTCTAACTCTATAACTCTAACAAGACATGTAAACAGTTTAGGTGCAGAACAGTTTTAGGAGGGGTGTGCAGAGAAATCTTCAGTACCCTAGTGAGGAGTAATTAATCTTTGTGTCCCACCCAGTGAGTTATAAGTGCATCCCCGCTGACCGTTTCCTGTCTGTTTCTAAGCTTTCCTTGTTGTTCTCTGTCTACCTATTCTAGTTTTTTTGTTTGTTTTTTTTGAGGGGTTTCTGGAGCGCTCCTGATGGTCACTGGTAGACAGCGTGTGGACCCAACGTCGGAAGCAGGCAAGGACCAGAGAAAGCTCCTCTCCCTAGTCCCGAAGGAAGTTTACTGCAAGTTTAAGGCAAGATTACTGATAGGAACTATGTTTTAAAAACTTTACCTATATTAGCTGCTTTATTAAATATTATTAGAAAGCCATCAATCACCATTTAACTCAAATGTAAAAAAATTTTAGGTGTATTCCACATCACTTTTAAATGTTACCCAATCACCAAATATTGACAGATTCTAATGCAGAGCATATTATTTCGTGTTCAGGTAACATTATTCAATTTCTTGAGCTCCAGACCAAGATTTGTTAGAGTGATGCTAAAACTTAAACCAATCCAAAATTTTATTAAGACAGAGAACTAACCCATATTTTCATAATGAATAAAAGTGAACATAAAAAATTACCCAAACTTTTAAGGATCAACCTACCACCTGTAGAAATGTTCAGACTAATTATACAACCAGATATATAAAACATGTAATAATACTAACATAGAATGTGATATAAGTGTTAGGATAAAAGCTTTTTGTGGCAGTACAGCCAAGTTTTTTTAAGCCCCAAAAGTTTCATGTGTACTACTCTGGCTCAACTCCATGTCATTACAGTTGGTTCTTCATACCAACCTGCTTTCAAGGGTGGATATGCTAGAAGAGTTTCAATATCTGGATTTCCAGCAGTTACCTTAAGTTTCCACGTTTTAGCAAAACGGCACATTCACTTACTGACCAGCAACAATAAATTTACTGTGCTGGAACTCTAACATGACACTAAATCTTCATTCTCAAAATTCACTCCCAGCATTAACAAATGATATGAATAACCAACTCTTTTCATGTACCTGTAATCATACCAGGCTTCTGATTTTACAATCCTGGTTTAAGCTGTTTACATTTCCAAAGTAATCAACTTTTTCTCTCTTAATTCTTTGGTAATATTCAAAGTAAAACTGATGGAATTTTCTGATAAACCACTACAAATTTAGCACCACTGGACTACCTTCAAGTCACCTGCAAAATTAACTGCTGCTAATCTGCTAAATTAAGGATCCATCTTAACCACAACATAAAATTTTTCTCAAATCGAATTTAGAAATAAACATAAAACTTTTATGTTTTGAAACTAGCGTTACAAAAATAGCACATATCAATTTAAATGTAAGAATTACCTAATCAGTTAACACCTCCCCACAAAAAAAACTAAATTACTTTCTCAGAAAACAAGCAGACAGCAGCCAATAAACCTTGGGTGTGTGTGGGTGTGGGTGTGTGTGTGTGTCACATGCAAGATGGAAGGCATAGAAAAAAAAAGTACCAGAAAATAAAGACAAAGGAAACAAAATCTTACAAGACTGGAAGACAGAAAGTCCACCTCAATAGGATTTTTAAAATTCTAGTTTTAATTAAGAGAAATCAGAGATGAACTACATTGTAATTAATTCAGAGTAAAAATCTATAATTTCTCAAATTATAGACAAATGAAAGAGCACGCTGACTGCCCTATACCATGCTCACCAACACAATTACTCAGACAGAACACAGGACAAAGGCTGTCAACTGAAAGGCCTGATTTGTATCCTGGCTTCCTACTACATATACCCTAACTAAAGCACTAAAACAACTGAAGATAACAACCAGTTATATAATAATATTCAACAGAACCATTTAAATTCACACATCAAGCCAAATGACTGATCTTTAAATTGTAATGGCTAATGGGAGAAGTAAACACAATACCTCAAAACACCCTGAACCTGTTTAGAACAAGTTCAACAAATCGACAGCCTGAATTAAAATTAACACTTAGCAATTCATTCAGTAATATTAACCCATTAAATTCAAGTTTTAAATTTGACAAACATTTCAAAGTTACCATCAATGGCATCTTTACTGCTGAAATTGTTTGTGCGGATCCTATACATTGGAGAATGGGACATGATTAAGTACCTGGGGTACCACTCATTGTGCTAAGCAGTAATACTAGAATAAGAAATCTATTACATGACAGAATTCTGCTAATGCCGAAAATATAATAAATGGATACTACTTTCAAATTTCAAGTTAAAGCTTGCTCTAAATTTTGAGGTTCCAATTTACAAAATAATCTTACATTTAGGTTTTACATTGATGGAAAGGATTTCTTTTTGACTGTATTTTATTTCAGTGACTGCTGAAAACTTAATAAACAGACTCGAATCTACACACCTGTTGAGGAACCCAGGGCATCCTATAAAACAGAAAGCCAAGTTTTATTAAAGTACTCACCAATACTCTAAAGAAGTAAAGGTATTCTGCCGCTCCGGAGTAATTCCCACACTCATACTGAAATTTTGCGTATCTATACAGTGTGTCTAAATATTCTTGCCTAAACTAAAAGGGGAAAAAAGTTGTATTTGTCAATTTCTAGTTTTAAACTTACATTCACATTTAAGCCTCCCCAGGAAATTAATTTTTTCAAAGGTTTCTAAAAGTTGCCCTTAAAATACACTTCAGGAATTGATCAGTTTAATACTCAGTTTTGACCTCAACGAATGACAACTTATAACGACACGTGCTTTGACATGACACCAGCTTGTGCAGCTGACGGTTGGTATATGCGGCCCTTACCTTGTCACTTAGCTTAGCCGACTCTCAAGCACATGTCTCATATATCCACATAAACAACAGTGTATCTTTGTTTTCTGTGAAAACTGAACCTCAAATCATAACTTTTAAAGTTAATAACATAATCAAAGTGAGTGAAGAAATTGAAACACTCTAAAGTAGACATAAACCAAATCCATTTAAATCAGAACGGGTAATTTACATGGAGGTTAGGAAACTTGTTCAAAATCTAAACCTGGGTCAATTATTTGAAGACCTTCCCACTAATAGTTAACACAAGAGAAATAGAACTGGGTTTCTAGGAAAGCCCACAAATTTGTGAATTTGGGTATTTGTGAAGACCTTAAAACTTCTCAAAACTTTAACTATTGTTCAAAGCAAGAGTTCATTGTTTTTACTTACTTATCAACATAAGAAAAGATCGATTATGTGCTAAAATATTTAGCTTGCTGTTTGCACTAACACAAAATGTTATATAATAATTACAGAACAGTTCAAAGACTTACATAATTTCTGTCAGTTAAAGGTGCACACACCATTTATTTTCTTATCAGCACCAATTTTTAAGAACTAAAGTTTCAAAAATATCAGGAAGCATTCAGATTTCAAAATTATTTTAAGTCATGTAATGAACCTATATGTAAGAAACTCATCCATAATCAACCTTATAAAACGTGACAACTGGGGCTGGCACGATGGCTCTGCCCATATGGATGCCAGTTCCACTTCCCAGCCAGCTCCCTGCTTATGGCCTTGGAAAGCAGTGGAGAATGGCCCAAAACATTGGGGTGGTGCAGGCATGTGGGACACCCAGAAGCTCCTGGTTTCTGGCTTTAGATAAGCTAAGCTCCAGCTGTTATGACCATTTGAGTGAAAAATCAGCAGATGGGAAAAGCTTTCTGTCCCTCCTTATCTCTGTAAAGCTGCCTTTCAAATAACAATAATACTAAAAAAAAACAATACAAAACAAAACTTTATAGAGTATTTGTAAAAAACACTTACACCATGTTTGTCTGCCAGGTAATCAAACAGCATCCGACCATCCCTTAATAATAAAAACAAAAAGTGACTGTATTTTATATGCCACAGAAAAACAGTTTTTATTTACCTACAAGTTAGTATTTACCTACAATCACTTTAAGTATCTTAATATGTGAGCACTAAAAGACTCCTAGAACATTTAATATCTACACATACTCCGAATGCTTTATCTTTCTTCTTCAAAGACACAGCTTTGGGGCCACCAAGCGTTGTTCGAGTTCTGTCTCTCCTTATCTAGCTCTCTGCTAACACGGCTGGGAGTTGTGGATGACAGCCCAAACACTTCCACGTGGGTGACCGAGCCCGAGCGCCTGTTCCTCACATCATTTACCCAGCCCTGATCACTGCAACCATTTGAGGCATGAATCGTTGGATGTAATATGTTCTTTCTCTCTGTAACTCTGCCTTTCAAATAAATAAATCAATCCTTACAAAAAATATATTTAAAAAACTTCAAACTACAGCATAGTGAAATCTGACAACTATTCCTCAAGTGTATATATTAGTAGGTATAAATTGTCACAATGGTAATACTTAGTTTTAGTAGATTTTTAAATATTTCTAACATTACAAAGTGTTCATTAGTAATAATATGAGGTTGACTAAGGCAGTATACTTACCTTGGAAGCCAAACAATAAGCCTATTCCTAACTAAATGGAAGTTGGAAATCAAATACTACCAGTTCCACACTATCCTCCTTGGGTGAGGTAGCAGATGCTCTAAGTTTCGGACTGAATGTGGTGGTAACACATGAACTCAGGTCTCGCTTACGGACAGGGAGCTTAGAACCACAGCATGTCTAACAGCACCTCTAACCTTTACCTGCTAACTGATACAGCAACCCTCTAGTTCTGACAACTACATAAAGTCTGAATTAACATTTGTACTAATCCAGACATGACAACTTCTGTTAAAGATTTTTTTTGAGAGTCAGCAAAAAGAGCTGCTCCCATCTGCGAATGCATTCCCCAATGTCTGGGCTTGGAGGAAGCTCAAGCAGCCAGGAACTCAATCCAGGACTCTCACAGGGGTGGTTGGCACTCAAGTGCTGGAGACATCACTGCTGCCTTTCAGGGTCTGCATGAGCAGGAAGCCAGAGTAGAAACATCCAGAATCAAGAATTAACTCAGTTACTCCAATGTGGGACACAGGCATCTTATCCAGTGTCTTTCCACCAGATTTATTAACTGTCTGTCCTGAAAACAGAATTTTCAGAATTTAAATTAAGAGATTACCTTGTTGACTGCATTTGCCTTGTAGTTTCTGGATCTTCAAACATCTTCACAATTGGTTCTGTTTCTGCCTGAAGCTGTTTCAGTTGTGCAACAACTGTGGTTCTCTTTTCCCTCAAAGCTAATTAAAAATACAGAAGAGTACTATAATGTTAACAAACCACACTGTTCACAAGACAGGAGAAATGTCAGTTTACTAACATTATACTTATATTTATTTATTCCCAATAAATCCACATGCCAGAAACCATCAAACTGCCTCCGATTCACTGTACCTTCTTTCTAGCACTGCAAAGGCACATAAATAAGAGGGCCTGGTGCAGAAGTGGAGATTCGAGGGGGGGGGTTTAGGTACGAAGCAATTAGCTATCCTTTATCTCCACATTTCACAAAGATCATTCTAAGAGTTTTTTTTGTTTATTCTCATTGAATTCTCAAGTAAATATTACCCAAAGTTTCTGAAAAGAGGTTCAGAAGGGATGCATATTATTAATTTATATTCAGTCAGCTAACTCTTTTTACTGTAGTCCAATGATGCAATCTTTCAAACCACGTTTTACAGTTCCTTTTTGCTACAACATGAAAAGCCAGAGAAAACCTACTGTAGTTATCCATCTTAGATTAAGGTTTTACTAAAATTTATAAAGTCACTTATTCTTCACAAACTAAAATTTAAAGAGGTACTGCTACTGCAAAAATACTGTAATCCAAGTTAAAAAAGGTTATTCACCTTTACTGTAATAATTTCGAAATTATATTTTTGGAAGTATATTCTAAAACATTTATCAAATACAGAAGATGACCTGTGTGCATATTGAGAAATGTCAATTTAAGCAAAGTAAATTTTACTTCTCTACTGAGAAGCGTTTAAATGCCACCTCCACAGAAGAAAGGTTAAATTATTTTCTAAACTAGTGAAACCATTTCCTTCTGTTTTTGTTTTTTAAATTTAGTATCTATAAACAAAGATAACAAGGATTTGGTAAACTCTAGTTCCAAGGTAGGGTGCTAGGCCACACCCAACAGTTTCTGATTAAACAAATCTGGGAATGGTCCCACAATTGCATTCATAACAAGCTCTCCCAGGTGAACTGCTGAGGCTTGGCCCATACTTAAAGAATGTAGGCTATAAAAGATGCCTCTAAATAGAAAAAAAAAATCTATTAAGGTAAGCAATATATTAACTAAAAAAGTTAGTTAACCAACAAAACTTTGACATTTTCAGTTACTTCTAAGGAAATATCTAAACCTTAAACACAACTCTAATAAGACATACGCTGGAATCATCTGCCGACCATGCCACAACACTGAGGGGGAGAAAATGAAATACTTCAAAAGACCTGTAATCTTTATGGTACCTTTCAAAGAACTTCAAAGCATTCAAATAATTATTAAGCCTTTTGGTTGAAACTCTTTAATGAACCAAAAAAGTTTAATCCCAACCTCAGGACATAAGACAAGCTTCAGTTCTAATGCAAAAACTTACCGTGAGGGATATCATCGGAATACAGGTTTTTGTATACATCCATAGCAAAGTCTACCATGTTGGTATCACTGAGAAGATCCAACTTCCCTTGCAGTAACTCTTTTTCATTATATATCTGCAGGAGGAAATTATTTTCTAATTAATGTAGTGAAGTTTCCCAAACAGATTAACTTTCCTGGAAACACTTGGTGAAATATTCTTTTGTTGAGATCCAGAAAAAGTTCATGGCTCCTGGCTCCGGATCAGCTCAACTCTGGCCATTGCGGCCACACGGGGAGTGAACCATCCGACGGAATATATTTCTTTCTGTATTTCCTCTCTGTATATCTGCCTTTCCAATAAAAATAAATAAATCTTAAAAAAATAAATACTTTTGCTTTATTTCCTATTATTTATCTTTTACATTCCATGATTAATTACTGCCTCTCTTTGATGTGGCCTTAACTCACATCCATTGTTTCTCAGTTAACAGTTGCAACTCTTTACCCACACAACTGTAACGAACTAGCACCCATTTTACAAATCAATCACATTATATGGAGTATCCGCTTCACCAAGACTTCAAGAAACATATTAACTCAAACAGAAAATACACACAAACACATAAACATTAAGCACATTAAAACTGCAGATTTCAAATCTTAAACTCTTTAACTTCCATTTTTATAGGGCCCAGCATCGTAGCTCAACAGGCTAACACTCCCATGCAGGCAGCAACATCCCGTATGGGTGCTGGTTCCTATTCCAGCTGCTCCATTTCCAATCCTATTTATGGCTTGGGAAAGCAGCAGAGGATGGCTCAACTCCTCGGACCCCTACACCCAACAAGGGAGACCCAGAAGAAACTCCTGGCTCCTGACTGGCTCAGCCCCAGCCATTGTGGCCAGTGGAGCAAACCAGCAGATGCAAGTTATTTCCATCTCTCCTTCGCCATCTGCAAATCTGCCTTTTAGACAAAACCAAGTAATCTTTTTAAAATAAACTCAATTTTTCATAACCATTTTTAATTAACTGCATATATACGACTTCTACAAAACAGAAAAAGCAGCCAGTCCAATTGAAATGGCTCAGATTTTCACAAGCACTTCATAAAAGGTTAGCAAAATGATCAACAGAGGTTCTCAACCTCGTTGATCCTAACAGAAATACACATCCAGGGGTCTAGGTTGTGGTGTAGTGGGTTACAAAGCTGCCAGCAATGCTAGCATCCCATAGTGGAGAGCTGGTTAATACAAGTTTAATGAGAAGGGAATTTTTTATTTTTTATTTTTGACCTTTACATAGGGATATCATTTTATAAATGAAGTATTTCACTTAATTAAGGCATAGAATTATTGTTCTATTATTGCAAATGCTTGCAAATATTTATCAGCAAAAAAAAAAAAAAATCCCACTTAGTCTTGGCTAGCAGACCACACAAAAACAGGCAGGATCTCCCACTCATTCCCAGGGTGAAGTTTGCTAATCTCTGTTCTATCAACCTCTTGAAAGTAGCTATTACTTTTCAAGAAAGCAACAATCTCATTTCTGTCATCTCCAGCTCTGTCAAAAGCTTTTACCCAGCAAGTCACCTCCAAGGGTTCATAATCGCTCTCCACCACCACTATTAAAATGCGTCAGGAGGCTCTATCACTTACCCTATTTCTGTTTTTATTACCCCTTTGATCCTGAGAACACAGCAGAAAACCAAGTTCCAATCCTCGTCGAGCTTACTCTCCAACACACTATACATACATTAAATGGTTTCATTATTTTAAAAATTCAGTTGTATTCACTGGCAAGGCAGAGGAAGAGACCGAAGCTGGGGGTCCCTCACAGAGCTAAGGCTGGGATGCGGACAACCCAAGTAACACCCTAACCTCCCTAACCAGTGTGGCCAAGTGCCTGTCCTCAAACTGTTTTCTCAGTGTACTACCTTCAGGTAGCACAACAAAGACTGCATGCTAATTCTGAAGTCACATTCAACTCAAAGCCACCTCTTCACAAAATCCACTTTGCCGGTCAAGAAATAACAGAATCTTCTAACTTCTGGTATCTCTTGCCAGTACTTTTCTCACAGGTACTACTTTTTGCCTCCTACTGTAGACAATCAACTCCAAGGCAGATTAAGTATTTCAATGGTGAGGGGCCTGTTCCCTCCTCCTACCTTGAATTTCTCACAGCTACACAGTCCTCCATTCAGCAAACGCCTCCTAAGTAACTTGGGCACCTGACTCTTACTCTATCACACCCGCTTCCCACTGATTCTGAACTGTCACTCGCAGTTTCAGTCTTGGGCTATGAAAAGCTTATGTACATTTCTTTCTTAGGGCTGACTTGAAAAACAAAAGTGTAAAGAACATAGAAACACGTTGTTGAGGACAGACCAAGCACTCTTGCCTTTAGAAACGTCTAAGCGATTTCAAATATGGCTAGTTTTCCCCCTCTTCATCGCTGGTGAACTCTCCTCACCAGAGGAGCAGGCAGGTTAGGCCAGCACGCTCACATACAGCTAATAAGGGGAAGAATGAAGCCAAAACACTGTCCTTTCAAGGCAAGGCTTTCGGGGCCACCAGACAATTACTGAATATAAAGTTGCTATTTCCTATCACCAACCACTTTAATGTCACACATAGGCCTTAAGGTTAAGGATTTTACCTGCATAACGACCCAAACTAACGGAAAGCTTTGAACCATTATCAATGTATACTCATAGGAATTACTTGCAGGAGAATTTGAAACTTTTCCACGGTACTACTGTTGGAACACACCAAAGTATTTCACAGATCCAGAGCTTCCTCCGTAACCTATGTTGTAACTGCCCTCTGGGAACAGAATCCATTCCTTTTTCTGAACAAACTCTGATTCCTTCATCATAGTAATATTACTTGATTCCAAACATCAAAAACGCATCAACTTTCCAATAAACTTGGTGTATCAAAGCCCAACATTTCTTTCAGTCATATCTTTACTAAAAGTTCAGCAGCACATTTAGGCCTGACATATGCTTTTAAAATGAGGTTCCAAAATGACATACTTAATCAAGCTATCCTGAGTTAGTAACTAAACGAACGTTCATGACCGGAGCAATCACTTGGAGGTGGGAAACAAACGTCGAATTCAGGTTTGAGGGGTAGTGTCTGGGTTTCTGCGGTCCCGGTTCCCATCCAGGAAGTAGTTATTGAATCTAAAGGGCAGGGGAAAACTTGACCGGAAAAAAAAAACATTTCACAGCTTCACGGAAGTTACACTGCTAAATATTTTACGTCTAAGTAAGCCGTTTCTCACGGCCCGGAACATGAAGCCCCAAATCCAAGGCCACCGTCCCTGGTTCTCACAAGCTCCGACACTCCGAGAGGCCAGCCAGGCACTTCCGCAAGCACCGACGCCCCTTCCCGGCGCCCGGGCAGCTTGACCACCCCCTCCCCGAACCCCCTGGATCTCTTCCCCCGCGTCCCCGCAGAATGCAGCCGCGTTGACGGGACAGGGCGACGCTCCCCGCCCGGCAAGTTCCCACGGCTGGGCCGGGACCACCCTGGCGGCCGCCTCACACGTGCGGCCGGGCCCGGAGCCGCAGCCGCCGACCGCCGGCCTTGCCCCGCAGCCTCGCCGCTCCCATCGCCTCCCTCGCGCCCCGAGCTCCCTCACCTCCTTCACCGAGAGGAACTCCAGGAGCGGGAAGACCAGATGCCGGTCCAAAAAGTGAGCGATCCGAGTAGTCAAGTCGTACTCCGCCATCTTGGCAAGGGAAAAGGGAATGTCTTCAACTAAAACTTTATTGGTAGCGCCGACGACACAGCGTGGTGCGCATGCGCAAGGGAGAGGCGCGGACCTGAGCCCAGCCTAGAGCGCGCGGGGAACAAAGCGCGCATGCGCAAGAAGCCTGCCGGTCGCTCCGGGGCGCGTGCGGCGGTCACGGTTTGTTTTTCGAGTTGGTGTCGTTTTTCCGCTGCTCCCGGTACTGTTGATAGCCCCTGAAAACGAAGAGCCGATTGCCAGGGCAATGTCGATTCCATAGAATGTGGCCAAGGACAAGATTGTGAGGATGTTGCTCTTCGGGAAAACTATCTGAGCTGTCGTTTAAGTGTAGGGTATTGGTTTTGTAAGTTGGCGAAAGGAAGGCGGGCTGGTCGGCGGTTGTGACCGAATGGTCACGGCACCGGCTAGGATTTGCATTCCACACGCCGGGTTCCGTCCCCAGCCGGGCTGCTCCCTGCAGCTTGCTCCTGGAGCGCGCTTTGGGAGACAGGCTCAGGTTCTTATCTGCCCGGTTCTCCTTGGTCCGACCCGGGGAGTGAACCCGTGACGGGAGTGCGTGTGCTTCACACAGCAGTCAGAGTGATTTACATGTCAAATCCTGTGTCTCAGAGCTGTGTTGAAGGGGCCGTAGAAGCCTTAGGTCTTCTGGCCTCTCCCGGATCTGCCTTGAATCACTGTGTCCCAGCTTCACAGACTTTCTTTCAGCCCCTTGCCTGTTCCCAGCTTGGCCTCACACTGAATGATCTTGCCTTATATTTCAACAGATGAACTTATCTCGTAATTTCGTCAGTCCACAAATTTTTTTAGTGACCCTCATACACTTACCAGATTGAACTTAATTTTATTTATTGTCAGTCTTTCCTGATTATTAGGAGGCTTTCAAATGGATAATGAATTGTATGAATTTACTTTTGAGCAAAATATTTTTGAAATCCAAGCAGCTTATTATACTATGCTTTCTGGACATGAAAAAGTTTTGCCCCAAGATAAATACCTTGGGGGAGGGGAATTTAGTTATTCATTTGAAAAGGCAGGATTACATAGAAACAGAGACATCCTCCCATCTTCATCCCTCAAATGGCCAAAGTTCCATCCTGGTTTCCTAGGTTGGCACAAGGGTCCAAACACTTGGCCCACTGCTTTCTGAGACCCATCAACAGGAGGGAAACGGGAGAAGAAGCTCCAGGGACTTCAACCAGCACCCAAGCAGCGGCTAACATGCTGCACACTTGCCCAAATACACACTTTCAATTCAGTTTTTGCTGCCTTTTTGAAGTGTCCTTGTATAATATTAGCTTCACAAGGTCAGGAATTTTGTCTTTTTTCTTTCTTTATCTAGTCCCTGAAGAATGTTTAGCACATAGCTGGCACTTAATATGTACTTGTGAGTGGATATATGAAAGAAGGAAGATGTGCTTTTACTTTGAAGTGTAAAATTACATGAAATGTTTTGAGTGTTTTGGTGACTATCATGAATGGGTTGTGAGGAAGCGACAGGAGGGAAAGCAGCTGGAGTTCTTGCAGGCTGGGTGAGGGCGGGTGCTACTTCGCAAAACTATTGTAAAGCAGAAAAATGATAAGATATAAGATGTATTTTGGTACTAGAACTAATAGGACTTGCTCTTAGATTGGATATTTGTAGATTGCAAGAGTAAAGGTAAAATAAAAAAACAATAACCTAGAAATGCTGCCCAACAATGAAAAGGGAGAGTGTTTATACATGAAACCTGGATGAATTTCCAAATAATGCTGAGTCCAAAAAATCAGTTATCAAAGGTTACATATTGTAACAAAAATCCAAAATAATAGGAAGGTGACCGAGGGGTCAGAGACAAGGGAAGGTGGGCGTAAAGGCGACAGCAGGGATCCCTGCAGGAAGCAGATCCCCCAGAGCTCCACCATTTCCATATCCTGTCTGTGCGGTTGCACTGTAGTTTTTTGGTTCGCTTTTAACGTTTATTGAGATTTAATTCACAAAGCATACTGTGTGCCCATATGTGTATACATATAAATGTGTGTGTATGTATATATGTGTATATACATACACACATATGTAACATTCACCAGCACCCCAATTAAATTCTAGAACATTACATCACTTCAAAATGAAGCTGTATAGGCTGACGTTGTGGCTCGGTATATGAACCACAATGCCAGTCTCACAAAAACTAGTTCAAGTTCTGTTCTACTTTAATCAACCTCCCTGCTAATTGCCCAAGTGGTTTGGCCCCTGCCACACGTGAAAGAGACCTGGACGGTATTCAGGAGCCCCGTTTGGCCTTGCGCAGTCTTGGGCATTGTGGCCGTTTGGAGAATGAACCCGCAGAAGAAAGTGGGTTCACTCTCTAACTCTATCAAATAAACAAATCAATCTTTTGAGACAGTGTAATGGCTTAGCAAGCTGGACCTGTGATGCCAATACCCCATATAGACATTGGTTGGTGTCTCAGCTGCTGCACATCTGATTCAGCTCCCTGCTTGTGGCCTGGGAAAGCAGTGGAAGATGGCTCAAGCCATTTTTCCCCTATACCCACATGGTAGTTCTGGAAGAGGCACCTGGCTCCCGGCCTCCGAAGGCCCTACTTACAGCCACTACAACCATGTGGTGAGTGTGCCAGCAGATAGATGATCTCTAGTAATCACTCCCCTATCCTGCCATCCTCTGCACACCAACCCAAAATAAGTATCTAATGCCTTTCTAGATTTCTGTGTTCGCAATATTCTTATAAATATGATCACTTAACATTTCACTTTTTGCATCTTAACTTTTTTTTACTTTACATGGTGTTTCAAGGTTCATCTAAGTTATGCAAAGTATTTCAAGGTTCATCTAAGTTATAGCATGTATTGATACCTCAGTCCTTTTTGTGAATAAAATTCTATTGAATGGATATACAATATGTTGTCTAAGCCATTCATCTGTGAGTGGAGATTTGGATTGTTTCCACAAACAAGCTACAATGAATAGTGCTGCTATAAACATTTGTGTGGACCTGTTTTTCAATTTTCACAGTTATATACACAGCAAGATTGCCAAGTCATGTAACACCACAGTTAAATACTTAAATAACCATTTTCTATAATAAATGCATAATGTTGGCATTAGAAGAAACTAGGTAAAGTGAACACAGAATTTCTCTGTATGATTTCTTACAACTGCATATGAGTCAGCTATTTTAAAATTTAAAAGACTAATGAATAGACATGATCCCTAGATCATGGCTTAAATCGCTTCCTACGTCGGCATTGTGGTGTAGCAGGTTGGCATACCAATCGTGACACTGGCATCCTATTTGCAGTGCTCATTTGAATTCTGGATGTTCATCTTCATGCTAAAGCCCCTGAGAAGGCACTTGAATTTGGCCCTTGAAGAAGTGGTGGAGGAAATCAGAGAGGCCATGTAGTAAATAAATAAATAAATAAGTAAATCTGACTTTCAGATATATAGATAGATAGATCTATCTTTTAAAAAAATGGATCTGTACCACCAATTTTGGGTTAGGCCAAAGCTAAGTGCTTCAAACTCCATCCAGGTCTCCCATGGGAATGACAGGGATCCAACTACTTGGGCCATCACCTGCTGCCTCCTGGGGTAAGCATTTGTAGGAAGCTAGAAATAAAAGCACAGTTGAGACTTATACCAAGTTGCTCCAATATGGAATGTGGCCATCTAAAATGGCAACTTAACCACTCTAACCAAATGTGTGTTTCAATAACTGACAGTTTTGATTTAAAGTAGTCTGTGAGTCAGTGACAAAAGTTTCAATAAAATATAGACAGGAAAAGAAGTAAGCATTAAAAGGAGTTATTGTGAGAATCAGTCTTCCAGTATAAATGAGCCAGGGCATAGAAAAGGAGAAAGTAGCAGTACAGGCCTTCAGAAAAGAGAACAGAGTGTCTTTGAGAAGCAGAGAGAAAGAAGATACAATTAAATTTGACCAATATTTTAAATTTGCATTGTATTCAAGGCACTAAGTGATGATGCTAATAGAAATATATAACCAGTAAGAGCTAGTCTTTAGTCATAAGAGCTTTCATTCTAATAGATGACAATTATTAATTCATCCAACATAAATTAATTATTACAATGTGCTAAGCATTGTTCTAGTTCCTGGAAATATGGCCATAAAGGAAACCAGCTACTGTCCTTTTTTTCCCTTTGAAAAAAAAATTATAGCCAACTATTCTCTTTAAAGAAGCTTATATGCAAGTAGAAGGAGACAGATTCAAACATATTAATAAATATATTCAATAATATGTATGTTAACAAATATATATACGTATAAAATATTGTTAGATGGTAATAAGGTGCTATATAAAAATCAGGTAAAGATTAGGGATTGAAGGGGAAAAGCTTGTTAAATAAATTAGTCAGAGAGGACTTCTATGATAAGCTAGGATTTGGAAAGAAACATGGTGAAAGTGAGGAAAGCTATAGTTACCTACAGGCCCATCCCATGTAAAGGAATGTTTGGAATCAAGATGCTGAATTGGGGCCTGGCATGACAGCTCAACTGGCGGAGTCAATGCCTACAAGTGCCAGCATCCCATTCGGGCATCAATTCACCTCCTGACTGCTTCACTTCCCATCCAGCTGCCTGTTTGTGGCCTGGGAAAGCAGTGAAGAATGACCCAAAGCCTTGGGACCCTGCACCCACATGGGATCCCCGGTGGGGATTCCTGGCTCCAGATCTGCTCAGTTCTTGCTGTTGTGGCCATTTGGGGAGTGAACCAACAGATGGAAGATCTTTTTGTCCCTCCTCTCGGTAGATCTGCCTTTCCAACAAAAAATAAACAATAATAATAATAATATGCTGATTGAGCAGTGTGCTAGATTCCCTTGAAGAAGTGAACTGGAAGAATGAACAGTGGTTTGTTTTGTTTTGTTTTTAGCAATATCGCAAGAAAAGGAGAAACAATGGCTCCATAGATGTGGGATCTAGAGAATGCATTCTCAAAGGTGAGGGTATGTTGATATTCTATGCTCAGGAGATCAACAACTGACATGGAAAGGGCAGTATAATGAGCTATTCTATGACAAACGGGCATATGAAAAGAGCAGGAAGGCCAGTCAGGGCCCCAAGTAAATAATGATCATCAATGGAGAAGGTGGGGAGGTTTCATGTACTGAGACTGCTGACTGACCATTCATAGGAAAGAGAAGGTTGCAGGTGGCTCAGGAACAACTACAACATCAGAGACAGAAGAATGAGAAAATGTAAGAAATGCTGTGGGGGCTGGTGCCATGAGTAGGCTAAGCCTTTGTGGCACTAGTATCTCATATGGGCACCTATTTGTGTCCTGGCTGTTCCACTTTTTTTTTAAAGTTCTTTGAAAATTTAATTTTTGATGATGATTACATAGTTGAGAAAGGGGCATGTCCCTGTGGACCACTAATTAGGGTGGGACAGTTGAGAAATAGAAGAAAATATATGAGACCATTATTTCCAATTTTCTTATTCTTCTTCCTGTATCTGGAGGCAGCGGGGAATGAAGCGGAGAAGCCACACGTAGCATCCTAACCGCATCAGTACCGGGGATGAGGAACAGTGTCATCCCATGGTCCCTGATGGGGAGCATGTTCCACGGGCACTGCTTAAGTGGTTTTGATAGTTCTGAAATGCTGTTGATTTCATTGCTCCAAGGATGAGAAAATTCTTCCAAGGTTCATTGGCTAACACAGTCCACCTTAAAGTCTCCATTTGCCCAGATATCTGCTGTCAAAGCTTGACTGGGAGAGTTGTCTAATTTATTCTTCCATCCTCTGTTTTAGTACTAGATGTCCTCTGTATGCCTCAATGAACTGTCATATCCCCTATGTGCATCTGGGCATGCCATCCACTGCATTGTCTTCAGCAACTGAGTAGGCCCAGTTCTGACACATGCACTCCATGGTCACAACTTGCAATTTTCCCCATGGTTGGAGTTCTGAGTCCAGCAGTCCAGTGGCGGGGGGTGGGGGGGAGTAGTCTCTGAAAAAACCATACCCCAGAACTGACTTCTGTGTGTGTTAGCCAATATTGGTTCCAGCTCAGTCTGTTACCCACATCAGCCTACACACACTGGTGGTTGCAGTTATTGGGTTAGTTCGTCGCCAGCCCCATGTCTTTTGCAAACCAATGGATGCTACAGCCCAGCCCAACCCTACCTACCACACACTCATAAACCAGTGGGAACTGCAGCCCACTCAGAATGACCCTACTCATCATAACCCTGACCAGGACTGCATACAGTCCCAGGTACTATGCATGCCAGAATGTGCAGCAGATGGTCTGGTCTGTCCTGCATTCCATTCAGCTTTTGTACACACCAATGGGTGTTGCACTGGCTGCTCCATTTCTAACCCAACTCCTGATTGTTGCCAGGTAAAGTGGTGGAAGATGGCTCAAGACCTTGAAACCATGCACTCACATAGGAAACCCAAAGGAAGCTCTGGCTGATGGCTTCAGAGCAACTCCGCTCCAGCCTTTGTGGCCATTTGGCAAGTGAGCCAGCAGATGGAAGATTCTCTCTCTCTCTTCCTCTCTCTCTCTCTCTTCCTCTCTCTCTCTTTGTGTGTGTTTTGTGTCTTTTTCTCCTTTGCTGTGTATCTCTGCCTCTCAAGTAAAAATAAAATTTTTAAAAAGAGAAAAGTGTTTGTTATTGAAAGTTGGAGTATATGGAATTTTGGGGAACATGACAAAGAAGAAATACCAGGATCAAATTATAGGAAACAAGAGTGTGGAAATTTGTGTCAGGTCATGAGGAGCCTCCAGATAGTTTTCAGCATGACAGTGAATAATCGTATCTGAGCTCCAGGAAGATAATTCAGACAGCTGTGTGGACAGTGGGTTGGAAATGTGAAATACAACCAGGATGTGGAAGGTTTTCAAAACCAGACTGGGAAACTTGGATTTGATCAGATAGGCAAAGGGAGCTACCCATATTAGTTTTAAAATAGAAAAATACATGAAGACAGTAATGTTTTGTCCTTCAAAATTAAACTGGAAATGATTTAAAAGATGGATTAAAGTGGTGACAAATTGGAAACTCTGCTGATGTGCCTGGTTTTTCCCCTGGAATTACCCCTGCCAGTTAGTGAAAATATCTAGTTTCTTTGTGCAAGAAAGAATTAGCTCCAAATATGGAAAATCTGACATTTTTCCTTTAGGCTCTTCCTAGTGCTTTAGTTAAAAAAAGATATTACAGGGCCCGGCGGCGTGGCCTAGCGGCTAAAGTCCTCCCCTTGAAAGCCCCGGGATCCCATATGGGCGCCGGTTCTAATCCCGGCAGCTCCACTTCCCATCCGGCTCCCTGCTTGTGGCCTGGCAAAGCAGTCGAGGATGGCCCAAAGCTTTGGGACCCTGCACCCGCGTGGGAGACCCGGAAGAGGTTCCTGGTTCCCGGCTTCGGATTGGCGCGCACCGGCCCGTTGCGGCTCACTTGGGGAGTGAAACATCGGATGGAAGATCTTCCTCTCTGTCTCTCCTCCTCTCTGTATATCTGGCTTTCCAATAACAATAAAAATCTTTAAAAAAAAAAAAGATATTACAGAGGAAACACAAATGTTATCTAGGTGGTTTCAGGTAAAGACGTTTATTATTATTATACAGGGTACCAAAAGTTAATGGAAAATGCAATTAAAAGATAAGCTTATTTTGGTGCAACAATTTTTAAATGCAATAATGACTTTTTATAGTATGTATTCTTAGATTTATTTTATCCATTTGAAAGGTGGGGTTAGAGAAAGAGAAGGAGAGAGATCCATCTTCCATCTCTGGATCACTCTCCCAATGGCTACAACCACCAGGCCTGGACCAGACCAAAGCCAGGAACCAGGAAGTTCTTTCAGGTCTCCCAGTCCAGGGACCAAAGCATTTGGGCCATCTACGAATGCTTTCTCAGGCAGATTGATAGGGAACTGGATCCAAGGTGGGACAGCTGGGACTCAAACCAATGCCCGAGTGGAATGCCAGTGTCGCAGGTGGCAGCTTTACTTGCTGAATCACAATACCAGCCCTATATAATATATACATTTATAATACATATTTTCCATGCTTTTTTCAAGACACCTGCATGTACACACATATTTAAAAATTTTTTGCACCAAAATAAACTTACTTTTGGTTTTATGTTTCATGAACTCGTTGACGATCATCAAGTCAAGGCTGGGACAAACAACACAAACATCCGTTTCCGCCTTCAAGGAGTTTGTAATTTAGTGAGAACAGAATGTCAGCTGTGAACTAATTGTAGTAGCATACGAGAAGGTCTTCAGGCTTGCTCCTGGGAGACCAAGGTAGGCAGCAGCTGTGATTGAGGTCACTGGGATGATGGAGTAGCCCAGCACAGGGGATGGGAATAGTGGCTGAGAGGTAGAGGTACAAGGTAGAGACAGGTGTGGTGAGGCGACAGACTAAGAATCAACAAGAAAACAAGAGTCACTGGGCTACAGGACATAGTTTGAACTCTTCAAAACAGCCCACAGAGGTCTGGGCAGTTTTGCCTTGACCCGTCTACACAGATTTCACGTTATGTTACTTGATATTACCCACACTATCCTCTCATCACAAAAACCTTCTCAATGTCTCTGGTCACACTATGCATTTCTCAAGGCCACATCTGTGTGCCTGCTCTTCACTCTACCTAATATATGTGTTCTGCTTAGCCAGCTGAACAGTTTTTCACATAGAGATGGCCAAATGTTACCCTCTAGCCGGGAGCTACTGGCTTCCAGAGACTCCTATGTGAAGACACTGAGCGAGGATGAAGATTTGTAAGTCAAGGAAAGAGGCAGCAAAAAAACAAAAACAAAACAAACAAACAAACAAACAAAAAAACCACACTCTCACACTCTCTTTCAATTTCATTTCATACTTCCAGCATCTAGAATTATAAGCAAATTTTGTTTAAGGAAATCTGTGGTACTTTTTTTAAAAAAAGATTTATTTTTATTGGAAAGTCAGAAATACAGAGAGGAGGAGAGACAGAGAGGAAAATCTGCTGTCTGGTGATTCACTCCCCAAGTGACCGCAATGACCAATGCTATGCTGATCTGAAGTCAGGAGCCAGGTACTTCCTCCCGGTCTCCCACGTGGGTGCAGGGTCCCAAGTCTTTGACTGCTTTCCCAGGCCATGAGGAGGGAGCTGGAAGGGAAGTGGGGCCCATATGGGATCTCGGCGCTTTCAAGGCAAGGACTTTGGCCACTAGGTCATGGCGCCGGGCCCTGTGGTAGTCTTTTTATACAGTTGTAATAAAGGAATATGCCACTTTAGTATAAAGTCAAAAATTCTTACTATAGTCTATATCGTAACCTTCCTTAAGAGCTGACCAGGACACATTCTCTCAGCCCCCATAGCTCTACACAAACCAGGCAGCATGTTTACTGCTTCTTTAATAAAGTTCCTACTGTTTCAAACGTGCTTCCGCCCCTCTCATCCCATTGACCGCGTCTTCGTGTTTGAAGATGTGGGTGATGTATCATCTGTCCTGTTCTGGATTTCCCTCCCTCCCTCCCTCTTCCTGCCCCAGCAGACTTTTATCTCTCAGTCTAACTTTTTTTAATATGTTGGTTTCCTCCAACTTGACTGTGAGCCTCTTAGTAATAAGAGCTGTGAATACCTGTCATTTCAGGTCTGATTCCTCTCTCAGGTTCTGGCCCACAACAGATCATCAGTGCTCATGAAATGAAGGAATGTGTACAGAGCCTATATAATCAAAACTATTTCTTGAAAGGTGAAGTTCCATATTTTGCAATAGTATAATGAATATCTACCTTTATAATTGTAGGCACATTTTTACTGGTCCTGTTAGCTAGTTCAGTATCTCTCTGAAACATTTCCAAATTATATTAGCATTTAAAATTTATTTGCCTGCACTTTCATCTGCTGGGCTACTGGGTCACCACTCAAACGCTCCCAACAGTTGGGGCTGGGCTGGCATATGCTTCCATGTGGATAACATAGACCCAGTACTTACGCTGTCACTCGCTGTGTCCTGGGGGACATATTAGCAGGGAGCTGGGACTGGAAAAAGAGCTACGACTTCAACCAAGGCCCTCCCATGTGGACTTCAAGTATCTCAGCTGATGTCTTAACCACTTTAGCACACTGCATTTTATTGTGTCTGCCTTCTTTAGCTACATTTCCAGTTCACACATATTTTGGCTTCCTATTCTCCACCGGAGTGTTAGATTCTATGGATTAAAAACTAATTTTATTACATGGCCCGGTGCTATAGCCTAGCATGGGCACTGGATCTAATCCCAGCAGCCCTGCTTCCCTTCCAGCTCCCTGCTTGTGGCCTGGGAAAAGCAATCAAGGACAGCCCAAAGCCTTGGGGCCCTGCACCCACTTGGGAGACCTGGAGGAAGCTCCTGGCTTTGGAGTGACACAGCTCTGGCCATGCGGTCACTTGGGAAGAGGATCATCGGATGAAAGTTCTCCCTCTTTGTCTCTCTTCCTCTCTGTATATCTGACTTTCTAATAAAAAATAAATCTTTTAAAAAATGATAACAGTGAGGCAGAAGATAGAGATGCAAAAACCAACAGTTACACTGAGGTGTATTAAGTACAATCATGGGAGAAGCACATGAAATTTTAAACAGAGTGGCTGATTAGACTAAAAGCATACACATGTCTTACATTTTTTTAAGTCTTCTTGTTATTGTTGTGGTTGCAACATAATGATCGTTTCCTATCTCTTCAGAAGAAGACTTCTTCTTGACCTTGTGCCCTGGCTCTGGAGGGACCTACAGGAACACCCCGTGCACTGATTACACCTTGATGCCTGGGTGAGAATTTCCAGAAGCCTCAGTGCTGCTGTCATTAAAGAATCACACAGAGAGAAGGCGCTTTTGGAAGACTTTAATCCCCTGCTTTCTTCACTTACCACCTCATATAAAGCCAGGATTGACAGCTAATTCCACTCTAACTCTGAGACTTTGTAATATGTGAAGGGAAGCATATTGGGAAAAGTGAACTATCACTGTTCTTTCTCATCTGTCCCCAACGCCGGACCTGGAATGTGGCCACCTCCTTGTCTGTGTGAATGTGGTGATTCTCAGTAATTGGGACTGTCTCAGAGAAACCTGAAAGCATTGTGATGAATTTGGGAGAGTTGACAAGGTAATCTAAACCACTATCCAGTTCAGAACATGATCAAAACATTTGTGTCTCTGTTTAAATTCTTCTGATCCTGTACATCTTTTATAGAATATCCTGTCTTTATTATCTATCTTTAAAAATTCCTGCAGGAGGGAAAAAAAAAAACCCTACCACCTGATTATCAGAGCAACGTAGTTAGTTTAACACATTTTTTTTTTTATAAAAATACGGTGATACTGAAATACATTATAGGTTTTCAATGATACTTCATCCTTTCAAGATGAAGGAATTGCACAAAGAGCTAAATACTTGTCAAAAGTGTCCTGATCCTAGGGCAGGCATTTGTTACAGCAGTTAAGATGCTGTTTGTGGGGCTGGAATCCTTTCTTGGAGTGTCTGGATTTGAGACCCGATTCTGCTCACTATACCAGCTTTCTGCTAATGCAAGAAACATCAGGTGATGGCTCAATGCTTGAGTGCCATCTGAGTTCCAGGAAATCCAGCTTGAGTTCCCAGCTCCCATGGCTTGTGGACACTCAGTTAACAGGTGAGAGATCTCGCTCTTTTTTTTCTCCTTCTCAAATAGAATATTATTTTAAAAGTCTGTTATTTTTAAAAGTATTTTGTACTTACCATACAAGACCTGAGTGAGCCCACAAAAATATAAAGACTTCTAAGAATTAAGTTGGAAGTCCACAGCAGGTCCAAAATCTGCTTTTAGCTTGCAGATGCTGGAAAAGCATCATGTATAATTTTATTAGCTGAGTTGGTCTAGCTTCCTCTTGTTCACATTTTAAGCATAGTTTCTTTTAGAATTTTCTTGTTCTCACTTTTTATTCCTTTTAAGGCATGATATATTATGTCCATTTGCTGTTATTTTCATTACTGAAATTATTTTCCCTTTATTTCTAATTCCTTCCTGAGTTCTGTTATGTCAATATTGAGTTTTTCTAGTTCTGACTTATGATATCTTCCATATCTTGACTGAGTTTATGCATAGATTTGAAAAGGCGAGCTGTGGCACCTCCATGGGTGCTATCTCACCTGGCAGTCACGAGTGGCACATTGCCGTGGGAAAGGAGTCTGTGGACACAATGGAATGGGGGCCACTGAGGGCTTGTTCTGCATGTCCTGGGAGATTTCTGGGGACTTCAGACTACTACAACAGCCGGTAATCTGAAGAGATGGGATGGGGTGGATCAGATGGGGCCACTTGGAGTGGGTCAGTCCAATGTGGGTATGCATAGAAGTGGGGCTGGGAACAGACTAAGATGGGCTAGGTCACAGCACCCACTGGGGCTTGAGGGCTTGAGGGCTTGGGAGCCATGTTTTGGGGGCAATATTAGTTGTTTTTCTGTTTCATTTTGCCACAAACCCAAGATGCCAGACATAATAAGTGAGCCACACGAGGAGGCTTTATTTCTGCTACTTCTCTATGCATTGAGCAGGGACAAAGTGGGAGCAGAGACAAAGAGAAGGGCAGACAGAGACAGCACGTGAAGGAGGGATAGACAGGGAGAGTCTGACAGACTACTCCCTGGTGGGAGACAGTCCAGGACCACTTCCACATGGCAGAGTGACCCATGTGCATGATCCTCCATGACTGTGGCCTTTCTCCCTCTATGGAAAGACTTCATCTCTCTTAGCCTTCAGACTCAGGTCATTGATCGTACTGGACTGCTTTTAATTGTGTACACACATTTCAGACTTCATTCGCGTGTGTGTTGTTGCATTTAACTGTATCTACCTAGAGTGGCTTTCCCAATTTTTTTCTAGCTAATTATTTAAAGATTTTTTTCACTTACTTATTTGAAAATGATAATTACAGAGATAGTACGGGAGAGATCTTCCATCCACTGGTTCATTCCCCAAATGGCCACAACAGCTGGGGCTGCACCTGATCCAAGTCAGAAGGCAGGAGCTTCTGCTGGGTCTCCCACATGGGTAGCAGGAGCTCAAACACTTGGGTCATTCTTCATTGCTATTCCAGGTCATTTGCATGGAGGAGCATCAGAAACGGAACAATGGGGTACAAACTGTTGCCCATGCGGTATGCCTTGCAGGCTGTCACTTTACTGCTATGTCACAATGCTGACTCTTTTTCTGGCTTCCAGACTAATGTGTGTTTCTCTGAAATCACACACCATCTGTCGTTTAGCAGGCAAACTGTATATATTATCCGAAAGACTGTACATTGTCTCCACTTGACAGTAAGCAAGGGACCATATACAGATATTTGAAAACCACATAGGAAATGAAATTAAACTTATTTGATGAAAAACATTTCAAAAATCCATCTCTTGGTAGTTTAACCATGCTGAGCTTCATTCACTGCTCTGGCATTTTGAAAGAAGGCATCCATGTTCATGACTCCAGACTTCCCCTCTCTGACACTGGCATCGCCTCTGAGCTCCAGATCACTCATTCAAATCTTGGGTAACATCTGCTCTTGTGGGTCTCCCAAGAATGCAAATCAAGATCCAGCGCTGAGCTAGTATTCCTTTTCTTGATCCATGGCATGCTGCTATTACTGCCAGGAAATTAGAGTCATGTTAGCCCATTCTGTTTTGTAAATTCCCAAACATCACATGTGTTTCATTCCATCTTCTGAGGCTATCTCAGCTGCCTCCTTCTCTCTCCTACCCACTGTCACTGAGCCAGTGCAGGCCATATTATTTCTCAAGTGAAGCCACTGAACACAAATTCCGAACTGTAATCTTGTGTCCACCCTGACTTTCTCTAGTTTATTTTATCCCGGACAGGCAAAATTATTGTTTGAAAATGAGAACTTAGTTATATTTTCCTCCGCTTCAAACTAGTGCAAAGCTTTCCAGTGATTTTAGCGTTAAGTCTGAAAGTCCTTGGGTTGCACTGTATGCTGAGGTTCTTCAGTTTGCTCACTGGATTCTTTAAATTCCTCCACTTCAGCCAGCTTCTTGCCATCACCCACTGATGCTGCTTCTTCGCCATCCTCCTTCCCTACACTGAATCAACTCACAATTTACCTTTAAAGTAAATATTCCTCTGCTATTCTTTATAATCACATTACATATTATACATGCTTGCTTTTTAAACTTCACCTAAATGAAGGCACACTGTATGCATCCTTAGGTAACATATTTTATGTTCAACATACTTGAAGGAATCTTCCACACTGCTGAGTGTATTTGTTTGCTCATTTTCATTGCTATAAAATAGTCCACATTTCTGAAAAATCTAACCTGGAGGTGATAAACTTTAGGGCTTTCATTTTAAGGGTACAATGGATTATATAAATGGTGTTGCTGTTAACTTTCTTGTTCATGCATCTGTAATCCAGTTCATAACAGTTTACAAGTAGGGCCCAACACGGTAACCTAGAGGCTGAAGTCCTCACCTTGCACAAGCTGAGATCTCATATGGGTTCCACTTGATGTCCTGGCTGCTCCACTTCCATCCAGCTCCCTGCTTGTGGCCTGGGAAGGCAGTAGAGGACAGCCCAGAGTTTGGGGACTCTGTGCCCACATGGGAGACCCAGAGGAGGTTCCTGGCTTTGGATCAGTTTAGCTTTAGCCATTGCCGTCATTTGAGGAGTGAATTAGCAGATGGAAGATCTTTCTCTTTGCCTCTCTTACTCTCTGTAAATCTGCCTTTAAAATATAAATAAATAAATGCTTAAAAAAAAGAAAATAAAAAACAGTTTGCAACTGTGAAATTCAGCAGTTAGTGCTAAACTGTTTTTAAACGAAAATTCAAAATTTCACTCTCGCCAAGTGAATATGGGTGTTTTTGTTGCTATCCTTACCAATAGTTTTCAATTTGTGCTAATCTGATAGAAGCATATTTTGCATACAATTGTTGTTATAAATTGATCTTATAAAATAACAGTGGGGTCTGCTGTTTCCAAAACTTACCACTCAGTTCCTCTTGCCCCAGTACCCTTTTGCAAAGTGACTTTGTAGCTCTGCCATTAAAAAAAAAAAAAAAAGGACTACTGTGTGTCTCTTCCCTCTAAATAGTACTGACCCTGCGACTGTTCTGCTTTCTGATTTTGGAAAGCTAGCAGCTTCCACTCTTATTCTCATGGGATCCAGCTGCTATATACATAAGCTCATGATAGACTGCCGAATGATGGAGGGATATATAGGAAGAGAGAGGCCAACTCAGCATCTAGCTATCCCAGCACCCCAGCTAAGGAGCCTAATACGTGAGTGAGGTCACCACAGCCTTTCCAGGCTCAGTCAGGACTTCCGCTGAATGCAGCTGCATGGGTAGCCCTAGTTACACTTTGTAAAGAAATATTATTTTCCAGAAGCAAAATTGTGGAGATTTTTACATGCAGCAAAGGGTAACTGCATCAATCAATCAATCTATTAGAAAGCTTTAAACATCCTTATATCAACTATGTCCGTTTCTTTCATTTAACTATCTTAATATTGTAGGGAACAGTGTTGTGGTATAGTGGATAAAGCTGCTAACTGTGATGCTGGAATCCCATGTGGGTGCTGGTTGGTGTCCTGGCTGCTCCACTTGCCATCCAGCTCCCTGCTAATGACCTGGGGAAAAAGAAGAGGATGGCTCAAGTCTTGGGCTCTTGGTACCCATGTGGGGGATCCAGATAGGGCTTCTGGCTTCAACCTGGCACAGCTCTGGCCACTGCAGTCATTTGAGGAATGAACCACTAAATGGAAAATATCTCTGTGTCTCCCTCCCTCTCTCTGAAACTCTGGATTTCAAATGGATAAGTAATTGTTTTTAAGAAAGTATCTTAAAATGTCTTAAAATTATGCACAAAATGTTTAATTAATTTTATATTTTATTATAATATATTTATACTTTTAAGTATGAATAACTTCTGTGTTTAAAATTTAAAGCAGGTTCAATAAAATAAATTATGATATCTTGAGAGAGGGACAGAGAAAGACAAGAGACATGGAGGTTTCACTTGCTAGTTCACTCCTCCAAAACCCACAAAGCTCCACCCTCCACTCTTTATCCCCAAGTCCCCACCCCTGGGCTGCAGCCAAAGTCAGGAGCCTGGAATGCAACCCAGGTCTTCCCCAGCCAGGGCAGTGACCTGAGTCATCCCTGTAGCCTCCCAGAGTCTGCATTAGCTGGCTGCTGAACTCAGGAACCGGAGCCAGGAATCCAATCAAGGTTCTCCAACTCAAGACAAAGTCTTTGTAACTGCTAGGCTAAATACTCACTCCAACAGGACTTTTAATGACAGTGGATACACTGAAGACAAGTAAGCAGCAATGGATATGGCCCATTTAAACAAAATTGTACATACAAGAAGAGCACTAGGAAATATATGAACAATTATTTAAGTATTTCGGTTTTATTTTTCCCGATTCTTTGAAAGTTTTATACTGAGGGCCTGGCACAGCGGCCTAGTGGCTAAATCCTTGCCTTGCAGCTGCAAGCATCCCATGTAGGCACCAGTTTGTATCCTGACTGCTCCACTTCCCATTCAGCTCCCTGCTTGAGACCTGGGAAAGCAGTAGAGGATGGCCCAAAGCTTTGGGATCCTGGGAGACCTGGGAGAAGCTCCAGGCTCCTGGCTTCAGATTGGCTCAGACAGACAGAAGAGCTTTCTGTCTCTCCTTCTGTCTGTATATATGCCTTTCCAATAAAAATAAAATGAAATGAATCTTTTTTAAAAAGTTTTATGCAGGGAGCATATGTTAGTTATATAAGTAGAAAGATATATTTGAAATATATATTTTACAGAGAAAGGAGAGACAGAAAAATCTATCATCCACTGGTTCACTCTCCAAATGGCCATAGTGACCAGAGCTGAGTTGATCCGAAGTCAGGAGCCAGAAGCTTGCTCTGGGTCTCCCACAATGCTTTGTGGTCCATAGGTGCAGGATCACGAGGCTTTGGGCCATATTCCTCTTTCCCAGGCCATATACAGAGAGCTGGATCAAAAAAATGGAGCAATTGAGACCTAAACCCATGCCCCCATGGGATGCCGGTGCAACAGAGTGGAGGATTAGCTTGTGTGCCACTGCATTGGCCCAAATGTTGCTTTTAAAGTGGGAGAAAATTTGCTGTCAAGTCTGACATGCTCTGAAGGGAGAAGTATACGTGCAGAGTAAACCATACAGGCTGCGACAGTCTACTTCCGCTGATGGCAATCAATTCAAATTTCAGGAAACAGATTTGAAAACTAGTTTCTCGTTCTTTATTTTTCTTTTTTAATTAAAAAGAGAAAAGAAACTGTACTATTTTTCTCTTGGAATTACTTCATAAGAGAATTCTCAGACATTTTAAAGGTAGGAAGATTAAGAAATTTTATGAGTAACTCAGTGTGTTCATTTTCATTTTGCTATGGACTGTTGGAAATTTTCTTTGAGAAGCTCTGTCTCAAAGAAAAGAAAAATAGTGCTAAACCTTAAGATTACCCAGGGATAGTAAATGGCAACTATATAGTTATATTCTAGCTCAGTAAAAAAACTCATAGGTTTCCAAACTAAAATTATTTTTAAGGTAGTGAGGAATGAAATATCTAGAACCATTAGTCAAGTTAGTGTTCTTTCTGGGACAGTTTCTCTGAATAAAGCTACTTATGGATTAATTCACTATTGCCAATATCTACAATGCCATGACACACTTAAATAGCAGAATGTTGGATTTGTGACTGATGCTGAAGGGCTACATTAGTGTGATAATAATAATATGGGGGAAAATGTGGGCGTGAAGAGAATGGGGAGAGAAAAAGGGGAGATGGAGGAGGGAACTCCTATACCTACAAAACCATTTCATGGAAAATAATAACAATAAAAATAAAAAAAAAAACAATGACCCACCAATGCTGAGTGTCTGAGCCTGTGACCTAGAGATCCATATTCTTCACAACATTCACGGAGGAATATTTTGAAACTACACTTGAAGAAAAAAAGTGTTTCACAGATTTTCCACCATGATGTATCAACTTCTCTACCTTAATCTTGCTACTGGTCACATGGCTAGATGCAAATATTCAATAGAGAAATATACTTACGGGCTTGGCGCCATAGCCTAGCAGCTGAGGTCCTCACCTTGCACGTGCCAGGATCCAATATGGGCACCGGTTCTAATCCCAGTGTCCCCGCTTCCCATCCAGCTCCTTGCTTGTGGCCTGGGAGAGCAATTGAGGACAACCCAAAGTCCTGGGACCCTATACCCACGTGAAAGACCAGGAAGAAGCTCCTGGTTATTGGCTTCGGATTGGCTCATCTCCAGCCATTGCGGCTCCAGCCATTGCGGCTGCTTGGGGAGTAAACTATTGGATGGAAGATTTTCCTCTCTTGTTTCTTCTCTGTATATCTGACTTTCAAATAAAAATAAATAAATCTTGAAAAAAAAAAAGAAATACACTTACACATTCCATATAAGTAAAATGAGGCAAAATGCTAATGATTATGGAATGTTTTTACAATAATTTAGCAAAATATAATTATTATTTACTAACTTTTGATTTATACTGGTAGTCACAATTTCTGTTATTTCTTTATACTGAGATTATTTTGCATTTTTGTCAGCAACCTTGGGCAACAGTCATTTTAGAAAGAGTCTTTTACATATTTTTGGTTAAAATAGTCTTGATTTTTGGTGGGAAAAGAATTTGAGTTTATAGCCAAGTTTGTTTGGCTGCTATTGGGTTTTTGATGTAGATAAAATCCATTACTTTAGATTTTTAAAATTCTCTAGTTTTTTAGAAAGTTGAGGATCCAAATAAATGGTACTTTCAAACTTTAATTTTTTTCTGTGACTATTAAGAAATAAAAACTTATGTGGAAAGAGAAGAAAGAAGAAAGAGAAGAAAGGAAAACACAGAAAGAAAACGGGAGAAACCATTGCCTCAAGGACAGACTATTCCAGCCCATCCTCTAAATAAACTCACGCAAACAGCTCAATTCCAGCCCAGCCTCTAAATAAACTCACGCAAACAGCTTGCATTTCACATTCTGATTCTTACTTGCATCTGAAACTATTCATTCTTCTATTCCCTTTTAGAACTGCCTTCTTACCTGTATCACGGCCCAGATAATACTCTGTGCTCAATCCTATCTTGCTATTGTCTTTACCAACTTGTCTTCTCAAAGTGTTAGTATTTTTAAACACTATGACTGTGTCTGTTTTGGAAAGATTCACGGTGAGGAACAGAACACTTGTAAGAATGTGTGGCCTCTCCCTTTGATCCCTGATTTATCACATACCTTCTCAAACCTACTAGTGCCAGAAGGAGGCTTGTTTCCTCGTGGGATGCTGCATTTGGGGGGATGAAGTGTTCACTCGTTCACACTGTATTGGAGTCTCTCTGGAGCGTTGAGCATCTGGATGCAGCCGTCATCACAGCAGTGAGAGATGCAGCAGGCCAAAACTGTCTCTGGAAGCGTAACTGACCGGCACCAATTCCACCACTGCTTTTCCCCTCTAACTGCAGAAATAATAAATTCAAAAAGGCATCTATGTGAAATACTCCTGCAGCCTTGCACTTAATTTGTAGTATTGTAACCCAGCCTATTATACAATATCATTAGTTAATGATGTTACTATAAAGTTTTGAAGGGATCATAAACCATCAATTTCATCACAGTTGCAGACTGTTTTCCTCATATATACATAATGGCATTTTCTCTTATTTTTCCAATAATGGTACTAACAATATTAGAAAAACTTCTGAACTATAATAAATGGTCTATGTTTGTTCAAAAATTATTTCCTTAATACCACCAAGACACAAATGCCTCAGCTAGATCTGATTAACTTTGTATACATAAAGATATTTTATTATAAAAATCCACATTTATATGTAAGAAAAAGGTAAGCTATGAAAGAATATAACTTACTTTAAGGATATCAGCTTAACCAAATGTCATCATTAACCTAATTTCAGAGGGCAAAGCCAATGGACAGAACTTAGTAACTTTCCCAGGATCATGTACTAGTAAGTGGCACAGCTGGAATTTGGAGTCTGCATTTTTTTTTGTAATTATTGTTCTTTCCTGTCTTCTGTATGAAAAGAACAGAGAAAGAGAGAGAGATAAAGACAGCTCATTCCTCAGATGCCCAGGAACAGGGAAATTAATCAAGGATTAATTTCAAGAGCTCTGTGGGCCATCCACTGCTGCTTTCCAGGTGTGCGTGTTGTGTGGGTGCGTGAGCAGGAAGCTGCAGTGGGGAGCACATTCAGAGCCCCATTCCATGCCCTGTGATGTGGGAAGCATGCATCCCAAGAGACAGCGTGACCACTGTGCCAAGTACCTTCATCTGATGTTTCTACTCTAAATCCTGACTGAAGTTACAAGAACCAATATTTTAAAAATCTAACTAACTGAGGTATAACTGACATAATCAGTACACATTTAAAAATCTATTTCTCCCTTCCCTTATCCAATGGCGACCATTATTCTACCTTTTCTTTCTATAAACTTGACGACTTCAAATACCTCACCTAAAGGTAATCACCATGTATTTGGTGTTTTGTGACTGAATTATCTAATTTAGCATTATGTTTTCAAGGTTCTTCCACATTGTAATATGTATGAGAATGTTTTTCCTTTCCAACAGTCTATAGTATTCCATTGTATGTACTTAACTTACCTGGACAACAGGTTGCTTCTGGCTGTTGGCTATTATAAACAATGCTGTAGTGAACATGTGACATGCATATGCTGATAGTTCTTTGAGAATGAGCTTTCAGTTTTGGGGGATACATATCTAGATGTGGGATTGCTGGATTGCATTTTTAGTTATTTAAGAAATTGTTGTACCATTTCTAAAGGAGTTGCATCATTTAAATTTTTAAAATGTTCTTATTTAAGAGGGAGAGAAGAGAGAGACAGAGAGATGCCCTTGTTATTCCCCAAGTAGCTGCAGTCAGGCTGACCTAGGCCAAGCCAGGAGCCAGGAACTCAGTCGAGTAGCTCTGAGTTGGGCAGGGGCCCAACTCCTTGAGCTATCACTTCCTGATCTCTGGGTATGGATTAGCAGGAAGCGAGCATGGACAGTAGAGCCGGGACTCAAATGCGATATTACTATGCCGTAACTTCTACCCTAATGCGTGGTCTTATGTTTTCATCAACTGTGCTCTAAGTTTCAGTTTCTTCACATTCTTAGCAACGGCTGTTATTTTCTGGTTTTTAACAGTAGATCTAGAAATGAGAATGAAGTGGTTTCTTATTGTGGTTTTCATGTGCAATTTTTTATTAATGATATGGAACATTTTTATTTCTTATTGGCATTTACAGGTTATCTTCTGATAGCTATCTGTTAAGAACTTTGCCCACTTTTAAATCGTTATTTAAATATTGTTGAATTCTTTACATATCCATATTTTGCAAGCTGTTTACTCACTTTAAGTATTTTGAATATATTATCAAAAATTATTTTGCTGTGAGATTTATATTCTATCACATGATTTTGTGTTAACTTTTAATGATTCCTGTATTATAGACACATTATTTTCCTTTCTTGTATACTGATCCAAGGTCAGTTTTATGATAATATCAGTTAGTTTTCTCAGTCCAGTATAACCATGAGACACCTTGAGGAGGCCGCTCCTGCCCAAACACCCCGCACACCCCCACCGGACGCATTGGATGAAGGGACAGCTGCTTGGGTTCTAATGCTCCTGCTCTCTTCTCTTTCCCCTCCAACCAGTTCAATCTCATCCCTCCCAGCAGCTCCCCTCCCCCCCCAACACCCCCCCCCCCCGGAACTGAAGATTGTCCTGGCCGCGACCTCCATGTCCCCTGGGGGAGCTGGGGAATTCCTGCCAAGCACCTTGACTGGGAGGGGCCTGAACAGGGCTGGGGTGGGGGGTTCCTGCTCTGCCCTGCCCTGCCCATCCACACTCTACCTTGCCCTCCCATCCTCTCATCTAGTCCCCCGCTGGAGACGGAAGATCTTTTATTTTCTATTGTTTATAACCTCAGACTTGGGCCCCCAGTTTTTCCTTCCCCATTAACTTGAGTGATCTGCGTGAGAGACATACAGACAGATGCCCCCACAAGGATGGTTGGACAAGGACTTTTACTTTTTATTACATAAAAACATTAAAAAAAATTAAAAAATAAAATTTTAAACTAACTGAAAAAAAATTGATGGGTGTAACAAAAATTTGTACTATCAGATTTTGGAGGCTAAATGTGTGAAATCTGAAGAGTTACACAGATCCAGGACACAAGTAAAAAATGGGTTTTTGTATTTGCGTGTTTCTTGTGGTCCCTGGCCAGCCTTGACTTATGTACCATGCTAGTACTTCCCTTGCTGTTCACGTTGCCCCTCCCTCCTCATACCATCTATAGTTTTATGAGGACACCTGCCACTGGGTTTAGAATCCACCCAGATAATCCAAGCAGATCTTATCCTTAAGTCTATCTTTAAGGATACTTGTTTCTTATGAAGTAACATTTGCAAGTTTCAGGGTTTAGGATGCATATATTTGCTTGGGAGAGGCAGTCTAATCCACCATGGTTTTATTAAGATGAATTCCTAAGATTAAAATTGCTGGTTCAAAGTTTGTAAAATATGAATATTTTAGGTACATTACACAAACATTATGCTCCAGAATGAATTGGGTCTTTGTCTCAAACGTGTGTTTTATGTTCCTCTGTATATACACAAAACAAACACATGATTACCACTTAAAAATTGTTTCAAGAATAAACAACAGTAGAGAAAAGGGAAAAAAAGTGAAAAAAAGGATGTTAGATACCCCTCACAATTGTCTTCCTTGATAAGCTAAGAATTGTCCGTACCTGTTTCAATGAAACATTCTTAATTGATATGGATATAGCAATGTAGCTAAACTTGTTCCTTTGACTTGTTCATTTCTCATTTGTTTCTGTCTAGAACTCTGTTTTCATTAAAAAATTTATTTTTATGTGAAAGGCAGGTTTACAGATGGAAAAGGACAGACAGAGAGGAAGGGGTGTGGGTGTGGAGAGAGAGAGAGATCTTGCATCCACCGATTCACTCTCCAAATGGCTACAACAGGCCAGAGCTGAGCAAGTCCGAAGCCCAAAACCAGGAGCCAGGGCCAGTAGCATTAACCTTTCAATTTTACAAATAAGGAAAGGAATGATTTAAACAACCTAAGTAAGGACTTGGGTCATCTTCTACTGCTTTCCCAGGCACATTAGCAGGGAGTTGGATAGGGAATAGAGTGGCTGAGTACTATGTCATTGTGCTCACCCCTATTTGCTTTTCAAATCCTTTAATTTTAATGAAAAATAATGGATCCTCAATTATGACCAATGAGTTATTCCATTAAATGCTTCCATTATCTTATCACATAATCTTTACATCTTTTAACTTTTAAAATGAGTTCATGAATTATATAAGAAAAACATTGTGTGTATGTATGTTTCTATATGTTTGTGTGTGTTTGTTCTGAAGAAGAAAGTCATCAGTATTGGGTATTTCTTAAACACAGTTGAAAAGTTCACCACAAAGGAACTGTGTCATGGGATAAAAGTTACTTTCAACAGCATCTGGGTAATAAATCATGTGGAATTGTATCTTCAGTACTTTATCATGAATAGCAATGAATCACTAGCCTTTTGATAGAGGATAATTTCTATAACCAACTTGCAGAAGTCACATATCCAAGTGAATGTGTCTTTCACAACTGAAGATAATAAATTTTTCTCCAAACAAATGTTTGATCTCTCTTAAAACTCGCAGTTTTTAATTGGTAGCTTAAGATTCTTAACAATAAACTAATTTCATTTCATCAACTCATCTAATTTTTAGTCCAAAGGTTTCATTTATTTTTTGTTTTTATCATCCATGGGACCTGAATTTGAATAACTTCAGTTTGGTTCCAAAAATAAATCTAACTTTTTAGAAAATTTACCACTAGAGGAAGATGTGCAAAAGAGTATGTACATTTTTCAGAAATGATGTAAGAAACTACATTGTTGTCAGAATAATTGTATATCCTCCTGAGGAACGTACTCAGAGAGAATACTCAAAACTGTTTATGATATGGTTTTATTAATATCCTGACACAGGACAACAGAAGTAACTCAATAGAGTAATGGGATGATATATTTTATGAGAACGTATCCTTGAGACTTTCAAGTTAATCTTACAGTCTTACAAATAAGGAAAGGGACGATTTATACAAACTAAATAAGTTGCAGAAGGCCAACTACCTTATTAGTTGTCAGTGGAGTTGGGGACATCCAAGTCGCTTTGCTATGCTTTTTTGTTTCTCCATCCACAGCACAGTGTAGTTGAACTTGTGAGTTAACGAGTTGCTAGCAAAATTCAATGTGCTTGCTCTGGATGGATTTTTTAAATTTTAATTTCTTCTTGTTTAAAAAGCAGAAAGATGGAATGAGAGAGTGAGAAAGACAGATAGAAACAGACACAGAGAAATCTTCTGTCTTCTTACTCCCCCTCCACATTTATGCATCAGCAAGGGTTGGACCAGGGAGGAGCCAAGACCAGGGAATTCTATCAAGGTTTCTCACATGAGAGGCAGGGACCCAGCTACTTGAACCTTCCATCTGCTGCTTCCCAGAGTGTAATTAGTAAGAAGCTGGATTTAGAATTAGAGTTAGGCCCACTGCCACAGGCTGAAAGTTTTAAATGTAATTTTAAGTTTCTATAGGGGAAGGAAATATTTCTCCAATGCAAATTAGCAATAGTGTTGGGTCACAGATGAAATAAATGTAATTTAGATACAGTCATCAGACTTGACATAGAAAAATTTACAGTTCAGATAAATAGCACTTTTTTTTTGCTCTAAATATATCCCAAACATTTCATGGGATATACACATAGTAAAAAACATACACCATTTGTATGAAATTCAAATTTAAGCAAAGTTGTGTTTTCTTTTTCTTTTTTTAAATTATTTTTTATACAGTTCCATATGCTCTGTGACTTCCCTTACCTCTCCACTCATTTCCCCTGTAAGATTACCCCCAACTCATTTCCCCTATATTATTACAATAGAATAGTTCTTCAAAAACAATCATAAGTCCATCATTCTGCTATTTAAGTGAATCCTGACGTTGTGGGCATGGACAATGGCAAACAGTCCAGCATCCTATTGTCAAGATATATGTATATATATAATGGTTTCATTGGGAGTCCATGTTTGATCTGGAAGTAGAGCTGTATACTACATTGTATCCTCACATCTGGATATGATAGTCTCTATTACATAGTTACTATAGAGTCCCTTAAATGAAAAGCCACAATAGAAAATGAATAACAGGAAGAAAAATAGAAACTTACAACACCATAAAGTTAAATAACATGCTACTGAATGACTAATGTGTCTCTGAGGAAGTGAAAGAGAATCAAGAACCTTCTTGAAGAAAATGATGCCACTGTGTGACCTATGAGTCCATGAAGAACTTTATATAAGGAAAAAAAACTGTTTTGAAGAAATGAAAATAAAAACAAAAACATCAAAATCAATGAGATAAAGGCAGGGGGCAGGCCTGGTGAGAGTTACTGTGGTTCGCTCTGACTAGGCTGCAGCTCCCACTGGTTTAACATGGTGGGCAGGATTAGGCTGGGCTCCAACACCCATTGGTTTGTGTAGAAGACAGGGCTGGAGACAGAACTGACCCAGCAATTGCAACCCCCAGCATATGCATAGGCTGATTGGGGCAACGGTCTATGCTGGACGTTGTACTGGCAAGCACACAGGAATCAGGTCAGGGATCACCTCAGACAAAGTTTCTTTGGGGATCCTCCCTGCAACTGAACTGCCGAACTCAGAACTCCAACCATGAAGAGAATTGCAGGTCTGACCGTGGAGTGCATGTGTCAAAGCTGAGCTTCCTCAGAGCCTTAGACAGAGCAGTGGACAGTATATCCAGGTGCACATGGAGGATACAGCAGTACATTGTAACCTGCAGAGGACACTTGGTATCACGACAGAGGACAGAACAACAAATTGATCAACTACCCCAGGCAAGTGTTGGCAGTGAAAATCTTCCAGCTTTTTGCTTGTTTCACTGGTGGAAGAACTATCTTCCAATCCTGAGATTTTTTTCTTCTCCTTCATTCATTCTATTGTTGAGGCTTTCCACTGAATTTTAAATATGATCCATTGTGTCCTTCATTTCTAATAATCCTGCTTGATTCTGTTTCAGTGTTGCTATTTACTGTGTGACATATTCCTTGAATTCCTGCATGTGCTTCTCGATGGTGATAAGAAGCTTTATAACAAGTGTTTTGAATTCTGTATCCCCCATTTTCCTTGATGTATTCCTCAGTTAACACTGAGGTTGGCATTTTGCTCATTTGTATGGGAGTCCTCAGTAATATTCATTGTGCCTTTGTCTCTTCTTTTGCTCTTGGTCATTGTACCTCTTGTTAGCATATTCTCCTTAGGGCAGGTTTCTAAGCTGTGTCACCTACAGGTCTGCAGTTCAATTTTATTGCTTGCATTTGTTACTCAGTTCTTCATTTGTAGTCACTTGTGCCACTCCCTCCAGTGAGTTTCAGACCTAGGCTCTTGCATTAGGCTTCCACCATGGCTTCCATAGCCCTAGCTCCTGGATCAGCCATCTCTATCTCCTGTGACCTCATGCTGTGGCTGACTTGTTTGTCGAAATTTTTCACTTCTAGGTCAAGCAATTTCCAGGATTAGGGAGATGCAGGGTGTCCTAAATAACTGGGTTGTTAGTGGTGCTGATCTTGCTTAAACCTGTTGGCCACTAGGTCCGAGGGCCACCTGGACCTGTCTTGGGTGGAATCTGCAGGGTACTGCATTAGTACTGTTTTCCCTGTCGGACCAAAGCAATGCACTGAGCCTAAAGTGATTTTGTTCCCACCTTAGAGCATGTGCAGTTCACTGTTGTCCATCCATTCTAACAGTCTTTGCCACACTGTACAAAATGGCACCTGACATGAAACTGGTGGAGTTCTGGATCTGCTGGCCATTAGGTCTTGGGGGCTGCCTGGGTGGAACCTGTAAGATATCATATCACTCTTTTCTGTGTTGGATCAGTGCAATACACTGAGCCAGAAATGAGTTTGCTCCTGGCTTAACACATGCAAATTTTGTGCTTGTCCTTTCAGTCCCAGAGCTTTTGTCTCACTACACAAGATGGTGCCTGATGTGGCACTGGTGAGGTTCTGGGCTGTGAAATCCACCCTGATCCGCATTGCCTGTCATGGATCTGCCACTCCGTCCCTGCTCCTGACCAAATCAAACAAATCAGCAGGACGGGCTGTTCTTTGCCTGGTTTCACTTCCTGAGTTCCTGGTAACTCTCCTTCCTACCTGGCTGCTGATAGAGCACTAGCTGCTGGTGGAGCTTGGATCGCCCCTCGATAACTGCTTTTGTATTATCTAGTCACTGCAACACCACACTGTTGTCTCCCTGCTCTCCTGTGTCTGTTAGTTTCCTCTGCCATCAGCCTGTCATCTCCTATTTCCTGGAATTTGCCCTTTCTGCTTCACCCTGGATAATGATTCTCTGTGTGTTTCATAAGCTGCTTTTGTTTTATTTGGTAAACAGCTCTGGGGTATGTGAAGCATCCATACAGTCATTTTGAATCTAACAACTTACCAGCAATATGTGTCAGTAGTGCTTATTATTCACCAAATATGCTTGTGTTTCTCCTCATTTTGCGTCTCTATCTGAATTAGGCAGACTGATTGAAACACTTTTAAAAATCAAAGTACAACCTCCTAGGTCGCTCATTCCTGGCTGTGGTGAACTGGAGGGATGTGTCCAGGATGACCTCGTCACATGCAAAGGCAGCCTTGGATCCATAAGGGAAGGTTGGAGTGAAGCTATCCAGGACGGACACTCACACAGCACAGCTTGATCTGTGTCACAAACAAACTTTCACCTATTAATCCACTGAAACTTCAAAATTGCTTTGATTATTGCAATGTGGTATAACCAATCCTGATAGTTTATATCATCAGATGAGATAAAAAAATGCTGAGTCTAAATTTCTTGTTGCTATTTAATATTATCAATTTTCTATATACTTACCAGGTTTGTTGGGAAGACTGAAAGAGAATTACAAGCAAAAATCTTGCACATTCTGTCTAATGCGTTGTAAGCTGCAATAAATGAGAATGATATTTAATGATAGTATTTCCATTACAAATATTATTTCTAACACTTACAACAATCTTATGAAATTGGGGTTATTATAGTTTCCATTTTATAACTGAAGGAAATGAGGCTTGAAGTGGTTAAGCAATTTACTCAAGGTCGTTTCAGTGTTCTTAGTACACAGTGAACTGGGTTTCTATTCTAGGACATTCTGACTCTAAAATACATATCTTGAAATGTACGTCATGTAAACATTTCAATGTGTCATACAGAAGCATTTAAAACCTATTACAGATTGACAACTGTATAAGATAGTCTGCATTAATATCAGATTAGCATTAGACATTAGAAAAAAAAGATTTGCATCCAAACCAATCTCTTCTGATTAATTTGAAAACCTGGAGTTTGGAGAGAGAAAGGTAGAGAGAGGAAAGAGAGAGAAAATATTCCTTCCATCAGTTGTTTTGAATTCCCATAGTATCCAACTGCTGCTTCCCAGGGTGTCTGCTGACAGGAAGTTGGATGGGAAGAGGAGGTGGGAACTTAAGCCCAGGCACTCTGACATGGGATGCCTGCCCAGAACGATCTTGCCCTTACAGAAACTCAGTTATTTTCAGGCAAGTAAATATGACAGATGGAAGAGTCAGAAAAAAAAGACATGTTGGATATGTAGGGAGAAGAGTGTTATTAGGGTAAGTAAAACTCAGGCTGAGCTTTCAAAGATGCATGTGAGTTAGTTTTACTGATATTACAAGAATAGGCTGTTTTTTTGAAGTAAACGAAACATGTGAAACACACATAAAGCAATTTAGTATATTTGGGAATTATATCTGTGGTTGGGTTATAATTACATAGCATGTTCAGTTCACAGCAGAACCTGTCCAACAGGGCTCCAACTGACATGGGAAGAGACATCCAAAGGACTTGTACTTCCTGCCAGAAATGCCAAGATACCATTAAAAATAGAGAAGGGTGAGGAAATACTCTGATCTACATCCACAATTTTCTCTCTTTTCTCTCACTAAGAGAACTGAGGAAATTTAGTCCAAGAGCTACCTAACTGCCACACAGAATAGTGTCTGGGAATGGCAAGGAAGAGACCCGAGAGCAAATAGCCTAAGAATATCACCTACTCATATTCTATCAATCACACTAAAATATCCTACTATCTTGGAATAGATTTTTCTCAGAAACAGACCTTGAAATGGAGATTAGGTTATAGGAAATTATAGTAAGTGATGACTTTTGGATCAACACTTGCAAAAGTGAGAAGAATCAAGAAAGGTTGAACATTGGTAAGAACTGAGCTGCAACAGACAGTCTTGCAGAACTCTCTTGCGTTAGAGCTCTGAGATTGGACCTTTGTGTTCTCATGTTGATACTAGTTATCTGGATACAAGTTATCCTGGGAAACAGATTTGACCTGGAGCAAGTCAGTTTTCTTTAACTGAGGAAATCTGATAGCATGATAGCTAAAGACCATCTTCCAGCAGTACTATTAGAAACTGGGGATTTAAGTCATGATGTCTACCATAATCCAACCTTTGTGCTACTCGGTTTTTGCATTGGTTGTGTAAAGAGCTCTTCATGAACTCCTTTTCCTGAAGGAAACATGGAAAAGGAAGATTAGTGAGACAAGCTAGAATCTCCAGTGCTGCAGCTGGTCACAGGGTCACAATCAACACTGGTGCTCTCCTTTCTACTGTGTATGCTAGTTCTCAGTCTCAGGCAAGCTTTTTGCTTATCTCAATGGGATCATCCAGCAGAGTTACTCACCCCCTTCTCTAAGGTATCTGAGTCAAGGCACACTATGTCCTCTGCACAGAGTTACTACCCTTATAACTTATTATCTGAATTGGGGAAGGCAGAGAAAGCATCGCCCAAATAGATCATCTGTATTTCCCACATATATTAAAAAAACAAAACACAACAACAATAACAACAACAAAAAACTCTACCACGTCCCAATTATCAGAGTCAATTTTCTCTGCAAAAATGGAGACTTCAGATCTTGCAGCCTGGTTCCTAGCAAGGTGCTCAGGCAATGGAGTTCATAATTGAACTGAGTTTTTGTTATGTCACTTTTGGAGATCTGCTACCTTGATCTCAATTGCACAGAAGCCAGGGCTCTATGCTGCTATAGTAAAGAAATCAGAAATTTCAGCAAGCATTGGTTTTTGGGGCACTTAAGATTTTTGAAGTCATGAAGAGCAGGGGGAAAAAAGTTAGGAATGGAACAATAAAAAGGAAGTGGTCAGTTAATCGAAGGGAAAGTAAAAAGTACAGGATGTCTCTGAAACCAAAAGAAAAAAAGTATTTCAGGAACTAGAGTTTGATCAATTTTTGTGAAATGATGCTGCAGGAAAGGAACGGGTTCAAGATTGAAGCTAGACCACTAGAGCCAGAAAGAACTAATGACCTTGAAGAATGTATCTTCAGTAGAGAGGAGGAACTAAAAACAATATAGCAACTGGAGGAAAGAAAATGAAGATGGTTACTTCAAGATATATTTCTGTAAATGGAAAAAAGACAAAAAGAAATTAGCTTGAGGGAAAAACACCAAAGAATTTTTCAAAGGTAGGAGATACAGCATATTCATAGAAATGACCCAGTAGAGGAATTGACAAGAATATTCACTTTTGTCAGAGATACCTAACAAGTTCTCTGTAAATGTTAGTTAATCTGATAATTCTATATAACTTTAAAAATGAGATTTTGATAATAATAAAATTATCTCCCCACTTTATTGAGTTTTTTATTTCTAGCAAGTTTCAAATAATGCCATCCAGATACCCTAAATTTCAGATGTCATGAATTATGGTTGTGAAATATAAGAAAAAAGAAAGTTTAATGTTTCTTATGACCACGTGAAAATAATGTTATATATACATTGTTTTGGAAGAAAAGTTTATGTATTCCAACCCATAAATCTGAGCATAACCTGTTATTCCTACAGAATAATTTAGATTTATGGCAAGGTCTGTTATTTGAAAAAATAAAAATTTTCTTAATATCTATTTCTAGAATGTGCTAAAAATGTGTAGAGCCACAAAACCTAAAGAAATAAAATACAAACAGCAATAATATACAGGATAAAGAATAAATACAACTAAATTATTGCAGGGCATTAAATATATTTGAGAGCTAAGATAAAAGCTCACTCTGTTTAAAAATAACTGTGGTGGCTGATAACAATGCTAAGGATTATACCTATAGCGAAAATCTGGAACAGGCAGAGTTGAGGGCACAGTACTTAGTTTTTGAGGTTTTTGTGGTTGTGTGTGTGTTTTTCTGTTTAAGAAAGGAAAAAGGGAAACTTACAAAATAGTTCAATTGTATGTAAGAAAAAGTCATGGCTCTGCCTAATCTGAGCCTTTGTCCAAATAAAAGATTATAGAGAAATATTGTCAAATGCTCAATTTTTCCTTCCAAAGAAATGACAGCCCTATACCTTGAAAATTTCAAAAGGAGTCTTCCAAAACCCCTATAAAATATTAAACTAATAGACTTGCAATTTTAGTACAAATCACAAAATGCTGCAATTACGTTCCTCACTGTGATTTTAGCTAAGTTCATAGGGTTTACATGTACAACTTTTCATTCCAAAGCAGCCTAAAGAGTTAATATTTCACTGGAGTCTGAGTACTTGTATTTTCCATCTTTTTTGAATTAAGATGAGAAAATGAAAATGAAGGTTTGCATACTGTATTTGACTTACAGTTTCCTAACTATGCCAAAATGTTCAACTAATCCTTGATTTTCTATCAGTATTTAGAGGAAAGTCTTAAACGGAAAATCATCTTGAAGCAAATTCAAAGACCAAGTCATGTACAAGAAATTTTTATATGTTTTATGCTTGCAATGTAATAATATTATTTCTGAGTAGTTTTCATAACATGTTTGTGTAAATTAACAAAAGCAAAATAATTTAGGTTTCCAGTTTTTTACTTTCTCATGTGAAAGCCATGAAAGAGAATATGAAGACAAATGAACCTTTGACTTACTTATTTTCCTTGGTAAAAATTTTCTCATGTTACATTTAGTTTTTAAATTGCCCAAATATTTTAGATTGGCTTTGGTGTTCTGAAAAATATGCATATTGATTTGGGAGTTGATGAAATACTTATGAAATTCACAATGGCATGTCAGCTTGCCAATGTGAAAATGGACATAACAAAAATATCCCCGAATCCTACATTCTTTGAATTTAGAAACAATGCATTCATCTTAAGCAACATGATATATCAATATGATTGTTATCATATTGGGCAGTTAAAAGAGCTATGTGGAATACATCTCAGAATTTTCTAGTCAATGGATGGATGGCGGCATTTTGTTTTGTTCCCCATAGTGTTAATTTCTCTACACTTTTAATTTGCATGTGAGTCCAGATAGTTCAGTATATCCTAACAGGAACTACAACAAAAAGTTTCCTGCTATAGAAAGCAAAAAACATTTTACTGTTACAGAGACAATGGTGCCTTCACAGTAACTTTTACAAAGGTGCTTATCATAGCTGTAGGTACGTTAACAGGATGAAGTAAGATACAAGCATTATCTAAACAACTTTTCATGGTGAACTTTAATAAGCTGATACGGCACAGCCATCAATAGGTGTGGCAACTTTCAAAGAAAGGTTCAAGTGACACAAGAATATGCTTGAATTATCAAGGTTCCTAAGCCTAACCAATCACTGTTTTTGAATAGAATACACGCTATAGACAAAGAATAAATCCCACATTTGCCAGTGTGCATGAAATCCAGACAGAGGCAGATAGCACTACAGAAGCTTGGGTGTTTTCAGTATGGTTATGAAGTGTTATCTCCTAGTGAATTAGTCAGGTGTTCAACTTGTTTAGCATTACGCTCTTTAGTGAAGACAGGTGTCAGGTAATCATAGCTTAAAGACATTAAAACTCATATTATCTAAATTTTCTTCCTCTACTCTCATGTCTGCTTCTACTGAGGTTTCCTTATGAATTTGTGCAGGAATAAAATGTATTCATTTTCAAAATGAGAAATTGTGTTGTGTTAATAATCAAATGTATTATGGTAAATTTAAGAAATTGAACCATGGTTTAAAAACAGGTATTTTGAATGTTTGGACAGTGTGAAATGGAAAAGACTGGGCAAAACTACATGAAGCATGGATGTATCAAGGAATCTAAGATTATTTGACCAGGAGGGGGTTGCAATAAGTTCTAATAGGAAATATATTGAAGTGCAAGTTTCTGGTGGAGCAATAAATGGTTTGGAAGGAGCAGACTCTTCTGTCTAACTATGGGCAAAGAGAACGAGGTTTGGGAGACAGTATAGTTTTCAGCTAGTGGGAGAAAAAGTGTTTCAAAAGATTCAAGACTGCTGTTGACTGTTTTGATAGTGGATATAACTCTACAAGAGATTGTAAGCCTAAGTATCTGAATTTTTCAGTTTGTGATATGGTTTATGATTGTCTTTAACTTTATCAAAATAATTTCTTTAGGTTGGTAGTTTGATTTAACAATCAAAAATCTTTGGAGATGAAAAACAAATGTGATCACAAAGCATTTGGTAAATATAAATATAAAACTCAACATTAGCAACTTTCCAACAAATGTATGAGAAGTAAGTAGAATGTTTTGTGTAAAATTTCCAGAGTGGTTTCTTAATACATTAAAATGTTTTTCTCTTATTAGCAATGCTTTCATACTTGGCTTGATTCACTTGATATCGATGATCTGCACTGTAATAAAATTTAAGCAGAGAAACTTAATACAGTCTGAATTAGGAACCACAGCTTCACTGGGACTTAATGTATCATGTTGCAGCATAACATTCTAATATACATAATTTCCTAAATCATGCTTTGACTTCGGGGAGCACTTAAGTATTCAGCTCAATTCTCTCTGAAGTGTCTAGCATATAGTTAACAATATAATGTCCTCCATGTAGAAAGTACAGAGTTTTCTTCCACACCCTGCCTCTCCAAATGAGCCAGAAAGTTAAGAAATGGCTAAGTAAAAAAGGTTCCTGACAGACTTAGTCCCAGAACAATTTGATAAGACACAAAAGAAGACCAAAAATATTTTGAATGACCACTATGTGCCAGTCTTTTCACTCATATTTAACTACACTTGAATCATCAAAATATATTTGCAATTTAGGTTTTCATTACTCCCATTTTAATTTCACAGAGCTGAGCTCAGAGGTATCCTGAAGTAACACAGTTGTAGTGAAATCAATAATTGGAAACAGTCCTACCTTCAATTTGTTCAGATATTGAACCAATGACCTACATCCAAATCTATGCTGGATAAGCCTGGCCAAGAATCTTATGATGGGCATTTTAGCATCATCTTTTCACCAGATTATTCCACTTTTTTAAAAGATTTTTTTTTTACTTTTATTGGAAAAGCAGATCAGATTTACAGAGGACAGATGGTGAGAAAAAGCTACTATCCACTAATTCACTTCCAAAATGGTTGCAATGGCTGGAGGTTAACCAATCCAAAGCCAGGAGCCTCTTCTGGGTCTCCCATGTGAGTGCAGGATCCCAAGGCTTTGGGCCATCTACTGCTTTCCCAGGCCATAATCAGGGAGCTATATGGGAATTGGTGCAACCAGCACATTAACCAGCACCCATATGGGATCCTGGCACTCTCAGGGTGAGGATTTAGCCATTGCTCCAGGTCTCCAATGATTCTTTCAGTGTTGTAAAAGTAGACTTCCTAATAATCAAAAAAGGACAAAATCACTCTTGCTTTCTTAAAGTCATGAAAAGGGTGAACAGACAAGTCTTTGCTTTCTTAGAGCAGTTGTAGTTTCAGAAACCTGATCTAGCAAGTACATTGTCTGTTAACTCCTGAGTGAGTGGCAGAAGCCAGGACCTTGGATTCTGACCTAAAATTTATAGCTGGCCTCCAAAAATCTAATTTATGGCCAATTTAAAAGAATCTTGCCCAGAGTCAAGTCATACTGACTTATTGTTTTAGCTGGTGAATTTTGTCTTTTTCTAACTGGACACCGAAACCCTGAAGCATTTCAATTGCATAGGAAGTAAACCAATGTTCATATTAATACAAATCTTTATTTATTTGGTATAAGTAAAAGAAGAAAGTGTTTGCCAATTGTTTACTTCCACAGTGAATTGGGTTTGGCTTCTTGACTGAGTGGTGAAGGATTTGGATAGGAATATTTCAGTTGGCAGTAAGGAGAAGAAAGAATTCTCCATTTTTATTTGACATTGTGAGTTTAAGGAATGCTTTGTGTTATTATCCTGACAACCTTACAAATCAAAATCAGGAAGAAATGGTAACCTACAGTTTCCAGTGGAAGACAACTAGGGTGAGGGGTGGAGGACAGACATATTTTCATTTCCCAAAGGGCAAAATCTGTCAGTAGGAGGAATTATTTTACGTCTGAGATCTAAAATATGAATTATATATAGCTTTGCAGGAAAACAAATTAGATGAAAATTCACTCTAGGTCATGATGGGTTAATAAATACAAACAAAAATAAAGGTAAGTTGGCCCAGTTTTGTGATGCAGCATGTTAGGCTGCCCCTTGGGATCCAGCATCCCATGAGTACTGGTCTTAGTTCCCCTTGCTCTGATTGTGATCAGCTCCCAGTAACATTCCTGGGAAAGCTGAAGCACTTTGGCCGAAGCACTCAAGTACCTGCAGCCCACATGGGAGAGCTAGTTGAAGTTCCAGACCCCTGGTTTCATCTTATCTCAGACCTGGGCACTGTAGACCTTTGGAGAATGAACCAATAGATGGAAAAAAAAAAAAAACTTTCTGTCTCCCCCTCCTGCTTTCTGTAACTACCTTTCAAATAAATCAAATAAATATATGTAAATAAATAAAAGCACTTAATCTAGGGGTATTTAATATGCAGCCTATAGTAAAATTGCAAAAGTCTTTAACTTTTGGTATTCTCTACCCTGTGTAATCCTCTTCCAATGGAATGAGACCTCGATGTTGTAAGGAGTTCTAATGAATAGAACTAGCAGAGCCAGTGATGTGTGAACAAAGGCAATATGCTTCCCCGCCTTTTTTTCTTTTCTTCCTTTGTGCCTCCTTCTCTATCCTTCTCTTCCTGTTTTTAAGATCATTCACTCTGTAGGAATCAGCTTGTAAGTAACCCTATGGAGAAAACCCTGTAGAGAGAAAAGATTGTTTGCCAAAAGCCACATGTATGATCTTGAAGTGGCTCCTCCAGTCCCAGTCCTCCCAACAGAGGGCAGATTCATGAGATACTCTGAACTAACACCACGTCTAAGCTGCGCCTAGATTTTTGATGCTGAAGAACCATGCAAGATAATAAACATCTATTATTCTATGTCACCAAATTTGGGGCACTAATACAGTCTAGCATGGAAAGAGAGCTAGGAATCCATCTAGGCAAGACCACTAGATAGGAACATGTCACATTTAAATATTCAATATTCAGCATGTGAAGTTTGTAGGCTCAGAAAGTCAGCAAAATAGGAAACCTTCAGACACATGGGTATCTCAGCCCTAAATCTCAATGGCTGATAGAGGATACTGAAAGACATGTGTTGAGGTTGTCATAGTTATTAGAGCTCAATGAATTAAATAGGCATCGCTACAACCTCTAGAAACTGTTTAGTTTTTATGTTTATTTTATATTTATATCTAGAAACTGTTTTTAGTTTTTATATTTTATTTTTAGTTTCATATTTGTTTAAAAGGCAGAGAGAGTGAGAAAGAGAGAGAGGCAGTTAGGGCTGGGTAGGAGTGCTTGAGCCACCACCTACTGTCTTTCAGAGTGCACATTAGCAGGAAGGTGAAATCAAAAACGGAATTAGGACTTGAACCCAGGCACTCTGATGCAGGAAACGAGCAGGCTGACCTCAAGAGCTTACATTTTTAAATGAATTGGTATGGATATGGATATAAAAGGTGTAATGTCTAGTTCTAAAGTCATGCTCTTCTGCCTCCTCGTCCTGGGTGCTACCATCACAGTTGAGATTCTGGGAGCACTTCAGGCCCAGCACTTAATTGCTACCCAGTTGTTTCTTGTTTTTGAGCCTAGTATCCACAGTGAGACTATAGAATGCTTAAAGAAAGGATTGTGTCTCCCTCAGTGATATCCCTCCAACCACAATTTCATACTTGGAATGTGAGCATATGTGGATTATTTCTGTATACCTTCCCTGAAACCACAATAATTTTGGATCAGTGTATATGAATCATTTAAAGTTGCCACCATCTTATCTCCAGTGAAATCCAGGACCCCCTGGATAATTACCTTCAACTTTCTGCCTCTCTTTCCTCTCTCCACTACCATGTTCTTTCTAGCTCTTGAGCTGTACTGTCATGTTCTTGTATTGTGAGCATTATCATGTGGCATCAATAAAGGTACAGGACATATCAGGAAGACTTAAGCTATACTTCTCTATTGTTTTCTACCCATGCACTTTATACAATATTAGAAAAAAGAATAATTAAACAATATTACACATGAATTGTGGCAGCCCTGGGGATGTTTTAATGGAACACCAATGATGCATCATGATATTGTCCAATGAATGATCCTTTTTAAAATTTGACACTGTGCAGTAAGTGATATCATGTATGAAAGGAGACTTCATAAAACTATCCTCCCACAGAATTTTTAGGGTAGAAAAATGCACTGATCTAAAAGGATACAAAACACATACATGTTGGAGAGATGGGGAAAATGGTGACTCTTGAAGGAAGGTAGGTACCAATCACCAGAACATATTAAAGGGAAAACTTTCAGAAATCGCTTCTAAAACTTTGGTCTCTAAAATTTGATCTGAACAAGTGGATGTAGAAAGTGTATATTTAAAAGATGCAAATAAGTCGTAAATGATTTACAGCAATTCCATAGAGTGGTGAAATCTTGCTGATTCATTCAGCATCTGATAACTATTGTTTCTTTTAAGAATTCCATTCAACATAATCCTCCCACTAAGCACTGGCTTCTTATTTAATATAGTTGAAATTCACATATATTTGTCTATTTCCACTAATAAACTCTAGGCTTTTAGTGACCTTTCTTGATAAGTCTGTAATGCCAGTACCTAGCACATGAGAAGTGGCCCCAAAGTATTTCTGGAATAAATAAAATACTATATCTGTTAAAAATAAGAATTCATAGAATATTTAAATGCTATTGTATGCATGCTTTCATTAAAAATATAAAGAATACACCTAAAAGAAATAAAATCAACGTAATAAGGCTATTGCAAGTATTGTCTGATGATAAATAATCCTGCTAGGAACACACGATTTCAGCAATTATTTTTCATTCATTGCTTCATTTATTACCGTCCTCCTTTCTAGTCACTGTAGCCAGGTTTTTCCCTCCCCACTGGCCTTCAGAACCTTCCTAAGGGACCCTTCCTAGTTTTGGTCCTGGCAGAGAGATCTCACGTTACTGGAACTCACTCTGTCTTATCTTGCTCTGAAGGGTCCGATATTAAACAGTCTAGTTTGCTCATTCACAACAGATTGAAATATTTGAGCTTTATTCTGCCAGCAACAGCAGCCCAGAAGGTTTATGAGCACAGAATCAACCTTGCATGCAGGGTTCAAGAAGATTTTTCTGTTGATAAGGAATAGAACTGGTTTTTCTCTAGAGGGCCTGATGATAAACAGCCATGACTTTTTGCAAGGAAAGCCATGCGATGAATGTTAAAGGATTAGGAGCAGTACAATGTTTTGTAATTAGTTCTAAGTGGGTGTCATTAGGATAAGTTCAGTGAGTGGGAAATGATATGGGATGATTTTTCAGGGAGCCTTTTTGATGAACAAAGATGTCAGGTAGCTCTGAAGGATAGAAGGAATTAGGTGAGTGATACTTGCTTATAGCTAAGTATGGAGAACAGCTTGGTTATAGTTATAGCTCTCAACCCTGAGGAGCTTAGAAAAAGAATTCATGCTGTCAAATGCCAGAGCAGAGTGAACATTGAATTTATTGATTTCAGAGTTTCTTTTATTGCAAAGTGGGAAACACACTGCATGGAAAACTAGGGAGTGTCTTAGTGACCAGATGTTGGAAAGAACTGGGTATGTGCAGGTGTTTCTCGGGATGGTTTAAGGGAAAAGACTGCTCTGGATTGGACAGTTGTCAGGGATCAAGGATAAAATCATGGTTGGGTACCTTAACAATTTCTACCTGGGAAATGGGAAAAACCAAATAATTCAGAACTACAATTGGAAACGAATCAGCGATTAACAATACAACCCAGGGTGTGGAATATTTGGCAAACTTTGCAGATTGATTATAAATAGGTCACATCACATGTTGCCTTGCCAGGTATTAGTGTTCTGGGAAATCATTGTATTCAACAGCTAAACACCATGGGCTGACTGTGAGTATCAGATCAGTCCTTGGATATTAGGAACTGCTTTCCAACTTCTCAGTCTCAACTCAAGATACTGATTCACTGGCAGACAAGATATCTTAATTACTGATAAGATAGTTATGTGACTTTAAGGCAATCAGAAGACCATGCTTTGACAAACATTCTTATGGTAGGAAAGGAGACTGAAAAAACAATAACTGTGTAGATTCTTTTGCACAATAGCTACTATGTTTGAACATAACTGTGGCAGCAATACCAATCAAACATTGCAAAGTAGGATTCAGGAAGCTTTTTCTGTTGGTAGCTAATATAAAGTTAGAGTACAAAGTATGGGGAGAGAGCTGAAGTGTGAGTAGGGAGAACAGAAGTAGAGCCAATACCAGCTGAAAACATCTGCCATGGTCCAGGCCCGACAAGACTATAAATTGGATTAAAAGATTGGCAGAAGACATGGAACACAAGTGTTAGATGTCAAAGATATTAAAGAAGCATCTGACATCATTTACAGTAAGACTGAAGGGCAGTGACTTGATAGCTCCCAACACTATGTTTGGGGACAGAGTGAGACATTCAAATACTTCAGGACTGAATCAACTATACAAGTGATAGGATTTTGTAACTGGCAGGATGTGAGGGGAGAGAAAGAAATAAAAATTAAGAGTGATTTTGGACACAGATTGAAAGAAGAAATTATGTCAGAAACAGGAACATCCAGTGTTGTCAGTTCAATTCCTGTAATGGTGGAACATCTAAGGGGAGACATCTGGTCAGGACTTAACAATAAGGATTTGGACTCTGAAATAAAGAAAGGTTAAGATAGAGGTTACAGGCCAGGATACAAAACCTGCTGACATATGTGTGGTTCAGGTCTGAGGGTGGGTCAGGCTGGACCAGTGCATAACACAAGGTATAGGGCAGGCCAGGTTGAGTAGCAACACTAGCCAGTTCACATTAGGGCTGGGATTGGGACTGGCTTGGCAGGACTACTCTATAGCACCAATAAACATGAGCTGGAGCAGACCGGGCCAAGCCAAGCTACAGCACCAGCCTACAAATTCCGAGGTAAGGTGGGCCATGCCAGAATGGGCCACAGCACCCACCAGCACACATGAAACCTGGGTGGGGAGGGGAGTGTGTGTGTCAGGCCGACAGGGTGCAGAGTAGGCAGGGCAGGGCTACGATACCTGTTAACCTGCACGAGAAGAACTGGATTGGGGGAGAGCCAGGCTGGGCTAACCAACTATACCAATTGGTGCATACATAGGCAGCAGGCTGGCTGGGCTTTGCTGCAGCATAAGTTGTCAAGTGCTGGAAAATGGACAAACCCTGTCAAGTTGGACTTCAGACCAACCTGGAGAATGCAGGATCTGGAACTGGGAGTGGGCCCAGTAGGAAAAAGGTGGACACTTCTCTGATGGGCTGAAACTCCCACTGGTGAGCATAAGAACCAGAGCTGGGGGCAGGCCTAGTTAGATACGCTATGGCACCCACTGGCATGAGTGTGGGCTGGATAGTGGGGTAGATTGGGTTGAGATAAGCTTCAATGCCCACTGACATATACAAGAGCTGAATGGGATGTGGGACAGTCTGGACTGTCTGCTGCACATACTGGCAAGCACAGGAACCGGGGCTGTGGGTAGGCCTAGTGGAGCTTATTGGGAGTTGCTCTGACTAGTCTGCAGCTCCTGCTGGTGTACATGAGGGCTGAGTGTGAGTTGGGCAGGGTTGGTTTACTCAAGACAGGGCTGGAGACAGAACTGATCTAGCAATCGCAACTACCACATATGCTGATGTGGATGACGGACAGAGCCAGACACCGTATTGGCAAGCACACACAAGAATCAGGTCTGGAATCACTTTGACAAGGTTTCTTTGAGGATACCCAGAACTGAATCACTGCAGTCAGAATCCCAAAGCTGGGGAGAATCACACGATCTGCAGACTGACTGTCGAGTGCATGTGTCAGAGCTAAGACTCCTCGGTGGCTTGCACTGACCAGTGAATGGTATACCCAGATGCACATAACAGGATATGGCAATCTGCTGGGGCCTGCAGAGGACATCTGGTACCACAGTAGAGGCGGGAGGACAGAACAAATTGCTCAATTACCCCAGCTAAGCATTGACAGAAAATATCTGGGCAAATGGAGACTCTAAAGTCAATAATGTCAGCCAATGGACCTTGGAAGTATTCCTCATCTTTGGATCAGAGAGATTGACAGTATTTCAACTATCAAAACCACTTGAGCAGAACGATCAGAACATGCTCCACACTGGGGGCCCTGGCATGACCTCAGGTGGCCCTTTCCCATTCCCAGGTCCTGCCCTTATCACTCTCTTCCCCCAGACACAGGAAGAAGAAAAAGAAAATTTGGAAACTATTATCTCAACTCCTTTCAGTTAATCCTTGACCCTACCCACTCTATTCAACTATGTAAACATCACCAAAAATAAAATTTTAAAAAGATATTAGTATATCCAACCATTAAGCAAACAAGTAAATATATTTGTAATAGCTTGTGCGTAGTTTATTCTGAGTTTCGCAAAAATGTATTTCCAGATTGGTAACTAAAGCAGATTCCTTTCTCATTAAGTTCTTTGTGGCCAAATGGGCCAAACTGGAAACCATAATGCTAAGGGAAATGAGCCAATCCCAAACGGTTAAATACCACATGTTTGCCTTAATTTAAGATGATATGATGTTATGTATAACATGTAATGTTATGTATGTTATATGTTGTGTATAAACTAAAATTGAAATGTCAATGAGGTGGTCACAGAAGGTGGCTGGGAACTCGCATTTACTTTTAACATATTGGTTACTCATTACTATGTCAATTAATTCCATAATGATGTAAATTTTTGCTGATGGTATGTTGGAGCTTTTAATTGATCGGGATGATACTCTACTGGCTCTGTCTTCAGACCAGAGAGGGTATACCTAAGAAGCCGTTGAACTTGACTGGACAATAAGATGCTGGACTCTATGTTTGGTATATGCTTGCAATGGGGGAATCTCAACTGAACTTGAACTGTGGTTATGCAACAAGTTGGAGGAATCCACCATGGTGGGAGGGTTTGGGGAGGGGTGGGGAGAACCCAAGTACCTATGAAACTGTGTCACATAATACAATGTAATTAATGAATTAAAAATAAAAAAAAAAGATCTAACCAAAAGGTGGCAGTGCACATACACATGCACATCAGACTCCTCAGCTATTACCTGTGTAGTTTGCAAACTAAATCCTCAACAGTCTACATTGAGATAAAATAATTTAATTTTAAATTAATTTAATTAAAATTTTAAATTAAAAAATCGACCAGGGTTCGCTGAAAAAATCTGAAATTCACAAGAAATCATGCTTAGACTGTCATGCATAGCACAACAGAACAAAGTGTGTTAGAGCAGTTGTTTGTCCACTGGGAAGTTATGGATGCCGAAGGCTGAAACATCGCTTTGATCCTTGATACATAGGCACTCTTCCTGCTGCCACACTCCACCTGAGCAGAGTAGGGCTTCTTTTGCTTTATTCTCCAGCCTTCTTGCCAGGATGGCCTCCCACCCATTCCATCAGTTTGTGCAAGCTATGGGAATATATTAATGGCCTGAGTTAAAATATTCATATTTCAATTCAGGTTGCAACCCAATCATAAGAAGTAAATATTAACTGAGCACCTACTATGTGCTAAACCAAAATACATGCAAACCTGCTTAAGCGGCAGAAGGGCAGCAACAGGGCAAATGTCAGTGTCACATTCTGGATAAAGACAATTGAGGCTCAGAGAGGCTGAAGAGCCCAGCTAAGGTCACTGACTGTTGGCTAGGATGACATTTAAATTAGCTCTTAAGTCTCTAGTTCTTTCCAAAATCTCAATCACTAGCTGCTGGGAGCTATTTCAGGTTGTGATGGGGAAAAGACACTACAAGTTATGAACTTTATTTTTTCCAGAATATTTTGTAAGGATAATTTTAATAGTTCTAAGCATAAATTAGGTGTGAGGCATAGAGCTCTGAAAGTATGCATTCCGGTAACTGCATTTTAATTACACTGGAATGAATTAATTGTGTGATATTACTTTCATGCTCAGTGTGAGAAAAAAGGCTGAGTTATAACACATAATCTGCATGTGTACTTTATTTTTATGCATCACTCTACTTTTGCCCATAAAGGGTGGCATTTTGCAAGGCTGTTTAAGCATTTTAAATTCTCCAGTGTTGTGTTTTCCCAGCCCAAGTTTTTGACAGTTTTGGTTAAAATTCAATTCATGTCGTGGGTTGATTTTTTTCCCCTCCTTTTTTTTTTTTTTATTGAAACAGTCTTTTTCTCTGGAATATTTTAAGGCTGTTCTTACCATTTCCTGCTGGGTGGGACTTTTTTTTGGCTATGCTGTTTGCTTAAACCATGAAGCCATTTCAAGTAGATGTATTTGATCATCTTTTTTTTTTCCCTTCAGAGGAACCTCCCTATAATTTAAGGTTGCTAATAACCTCACCAAAGTGACATTTTTAATATTCATTTATTTTCTCATTGGAAACACAGAATGAAGGGTGGTGGTTTTCTAGCAATAACTCTAGTCCAACTTATTGCAAAGTTAGACTGAATTGTTTTTATATGCTTTCTCAATGAAATTGTGTTGCAGAGGGTAGTTGTTTTACATATAAATATAACAAAACTAATACTTTTTAAAATATAAGAGAGAAACAGCTAATAGTAAAAGCAAAACGACTTGAAGTATAGCTCATCTGTTTGGTGGTTGAAAAACCAAAACGTTTTTCGCTGAATTTGCCTTTGGAAAGCAAAAAGCAGTATTCAGATGAAATCACTTAAAAAAGTATTTAGGGTATGTGTGTTATTACTTTCCCCATCACCGTTATCAAGTCACTATTTGTACCCATTTACACTTCACCATACCAATTCTAATGAAAGTCTTTGGGAACTTACTAATGGAACAGAACTAAAATGGCAGAATCCACATGAAGCCAATAATACACTGAATTATCCTTTCCACAGATGCAAATTTGAATGTTATTTGATAAAATGCTTGCAATATTTCTTGCTTCACTGAAGAAGTTTCCCATTTTGAAATTCCCCAGTAGTTGTGTCCTTACAATAATAGTATAATACATTTTCATGTGCAGCATTCCAGGGTGTGGTTCATGAAAGCAGATTAACTAGCTTGTGCCACGTTACTGTCCTAATGTGTTGTGAGGTGGCATGGAAGGGCACCCTGAAAATAACTCACAGCATTCTGCTCTTGTGGGAGAACACTGTCCACTCCCACTCCACCATGGACTCCTTCCTGCCCCAAAACGTAGGGAAAGGCCTTGCCTGGTAGTAAACTGAGGTGCTAATTCCATTCCATTGTTATCTTGTTAGCAATCCCTGGCCTCCTCTGTTGTTTCCCAGGGAATAAAATGAGGGATTTTAAGCTATGTTTTCTCTAAAATGCCTCCTAGATTTAAGACTTTAACAAGGCCTATGAAACCTGTATGTAATGCCAGAATCCAATTGGGAGAACCATAAATTTATTAAGTAAAACACTGAGCCCTGACAAGGGTTCTGAACTTGATGTGATGTTTTCAAACTCTCTCCACTGTATGACTTTTTCCAAATATCATAGCATCACATAGTTTTCCTTCCCCTATTGGCATGGTTATTATAAGAATGAGGAAAATTCCCAGTTACAAAATTTTTTGAATACTTCCACAGTTTGAGTAAAAATGCAAAGTATTGCTTGTTATCCATGAAAATGCTTAATTACATATTCTAATAAAACATGGTGAGAGGGTGAGAGTCACAAGTTCAAAAGAACCACTATCAAATGACAACAGTTTTGTTTTAGAGAAGCCCTCCAAACTTCTCACATACTCTTAAATTTGGTTTCTTAAAAGATTTCACTTAAAAAAATAAGACAATATTTTTGTTTAGTTTCAGTTCCAGACCAAAATTAAATGTTTCAGATATTTCCCATGCCAATGCATACCCCCAGTTCACTGCCCCCATACATAACTTCCCCTGTTAGCAGCATCCTGCTGCACAGTGCTACATTTAGCACAACTGATGAATCTATACTGATAAACCATTACTACTCAAGGTCCATAACATACATTAGGATTCACTCTCAGTACCTTCTCTGGGTTTGGACAAACATCTGTGACATGCATCTATCTCTATGTGCCAAATAAGGTACTTTTACTACCTTGAAAAGCCTTCGTGCACCATCGATTCATTCTTCTCTCCCAGAACCCTTGGCTACCACTACTGATCTTTTTTCTCCATTGCTTGATAGTTGTTGTTGCTGTTTTTCCAGAATGTTGTATCATTGGAATAATAGAGTATGCAATGTTTTTAGACTGGTTTCTTTTGACTAATTATATGTTTTAAATTTCTTTCATGTCCTTTTTTTTTAAAGATTTATTTCTTTTTATTGGAAAGGCAGATTTACAGAGAAAAGGAGATACAGAGAGGAAGATCCTCCATCCGCTGATTCACTCCCCAGGTGGCTGCAACAGCCTGAGCTAAGCTGATCCGAAGCCAGGAGCCAGGAACCTCCTCTGCATATTCCACTTGGGCACAGGATCCCAAGACTTTGGGCCATCCTCTACTGCTTTAGCTGGACACAATCAGGGAGCTGAATGGGAAGTAGAGCAGCCAGGACATGAGACAGTGCCCACAGGGGATCCCAGACCAGGCAAAGCAAGAACATTAACCACTAGGCTATCGTGCCAGACCCGCTCCATGTCTTTTCATGATTTGATATGATAGCTTCTTCATCTTTAGTCATGGATAAAAAGTTCATTGTATGCATTACACTGTAGATGTTTTTACCCAGCTAGTCACTGAGGGACATCTTGGTTGCTTCCAATGTTGGTAAAAGTGAATAAAGATACTCTACACACCCATGTACAGATTTTTGTGTGGACATACATTTCAACCCCATTGGGAAATATCAAGGATCATGAATGATGGATTGCACGGTAAGAACTGGTTTAGTTTTCTAAGAAATCACCAAACTGTCTTCTCAAGTGGGCATGCCAGTTTGCATTTCCAGCAGTAACTAAGAGTTCTTCATGGCTCCAAAGCCATGTCAGCATTTGGTGTCATCAGCATTCTGGGTGCTGCTCAGTGTAGTGTATCACTATCGTTTTCATTTTCATCATTTTGAGAGGCTTAGATACAAATAGAAAGAAAAGAGAGCTGGTTCACTCCCCAGAAGCCTGGAATGGCTGAGGGTGGGCCAGGCCACAACTGAGATTCAGGTGCTCAATCAGGATCCAACATTTGGAGCCATTACCTACTGTCCCCAAAGGTCTGAATTAGCAGGAAGATGGAATTAAAAGCCAGGGCCAAGTCTTGAACATGGGCATGTGGCACGCTGGAGTCCCAACCAAAGGCCTGACCCTCTCAGTTGTCTTAATTTACATTTCTCTGGTTACATTTGATATGAAGTATCTTTCCAAATGCTTGATTGTCATATATATATTTACATAAATATATATATATATATTTTTTTTTTTTGGGTGAGGTTTCTGTTAAGGCCTTTGATCCATTTTTCAGTTTTTAATTGGATTTTAATTTTCTTATTGTGGCATTTTAAGTGTTCTATATTTTAGATGAAATTCCTTTATCAGATATGTCTTCAGCAAATATTTTCTCCCTACATGATGTTTATCTTCTTTCTCTTGACATTGTTTTTCACAGAAAAGCTTTAGTTTTAACAAAACCAAACTTATCACTTATTTCTTTTATGGATTATACCTTTCGTGTTGTATTTACAAGTCATCACCTTATCAAGGTCATTAGGTTTTTCTCTTTCATCATCTAAGAGTTTAATGTTTCACATATATGTCTATAATCCTCTCTTGTGTAAAAATTTAAAACTAGGGAATGTTGCTCCATATTCAATAAATTTAACAACTAAAAATTAGAGCAGAGATTGGGAGGGGAAGCAAAATATGAAAATAGCATAAAAATCATGCAGCTAAAGATGTTTACAGAGCTGGAGAAAACAGGCAGAGAAGCCAAAAACAGAGAGTGAAGGGGAAACAGCAGAAAGATCCAGATGAGAGTTGATGAAAAGACAGATAGGCATTCCACACAGACAGAGCATGAGTTAGTCCAGGAGAAAATTCTCATGAAGATATAGCTGGGTCAATGGTTTTAATAAAATGGATTTTGTAAACATACCAGTTCGAAGCAATCATAGGCACATAGGAGTTTATCTCAGGGCTAACTGAAAATGAATGAGAGACTGAATCAGACATTCTCCAATATTATTTCAGCTAATAAAATATGTTAATAAGCATTCCTTATATTATTTAAAATTACTGGCAGTAACTAAAAGCCTATGTTTGTCTCTTTCAGGAAGAGGATAAGGAAAAAGGTTTTAAAAATACAGATATTTTGGGCCTGGAATGATAGCCTAGTGGCTGAAGACCCCGTCTTGCACATGTCGGGGTCACATAGGGGCTACAGTTTGTGTCATAAGTCATAAAAAATGACTTTGTTCTCTTGCTGGCATGGTGGTGCAGGCTAATCCTTCACCTGAGCCTTCAGCATCCAATATGGGTGCTGGTTGCTCCACTTCCAACCCCGCTCTCTAATGGCCTGGGAGAGCAATGGAGGATGGCTCGTTTCCTTGGGACCCTGCACCCAATTGGGGGACCTGGAAGAAACTCTTGGCTCCTGGCTTTGGATTGATCCAACTCAGGTCATGCAGTCATTCAGGGACAGAACCAGCAGGTGGAAGATCTCTGTCTCTCCATCTCTCTAATTCTGACTTTCAAGTAAAATAAAAAAAAAATCTTTTGAAAAAATATTTTGGTTCTGTGAGAAAAACCATTCAACATTTTAATAAAACTGATTTATTTAAAGACTTCAAAAAAAGTAACATAACAGATTTTAACATCAAACTTCTATATTGTTATTAATTCAAAATAAGGTTTAGCTTTAGAAGGTGGTCTCTGGTTAAGACACCCGTGTCCTATATCAGACTGCCTAGGTTTGATATCAGTCCTGGCTCCCATCCCTGACTCGAGCTTTCTGCTCATGCATACCTCGGGGACAGCAGCAATGGATATAAGAAGAATAAGAGAATTGTTCATTTTTAGTATTCTAGATGACAATGCCATCATCGTATTTTTAAGAATACATTTATGACCTAGAAATATAGATATTTATTAGTTAAATTACAAGATTTATAATCTGGCAAAGATTGTGTGGCTACATAGATATAATAAATATCAAAATATTACTTTTTGAACAATCTGGGCATGCGTACATAAAGATTCATGACATTATTTTCTGTTTTTGTGTGTGCTTGCACTTTTCCATGACCAAGATTGAAGTATCTTTTTTTTTTTAACTGGAGTTAATTATGTAAAAAACATTTGAAGAGGGCCCGGCGGCGTGGCTTAGCGGCTAAAGTCCTCGCCTTGAAAGCCCCGGGATCCCATATGGGCGCCGGTTCTAATCCCGGCAGCTCCACTTCCCATCCAGCTCCCTGCTTGTGGCCTGGGAAAGCAGTCGAGGACGGCCCAATGCATTGGGACACTGCACCCACATCGGAGACCTGGAAGAGGTTCCAGGTTCCCGGCTTCGGATCGGCGCGCATCGGCCCGTTGCGGCTCACTTGGGGAGTGAATCATCGGACGGAAGATCTTCCTCTCTGTCTCTCCTCCTCTGTGTATATCTGGCTGTAATAAAAATGAATAAAATCTTAAAAAAAAAAAAAAAAAAAAAAAAACATTTGAAGAAAAAGTGACTCACATAAGTGTAAATCCTGAATTCAATGGAAGAATCCTAGGGCACTTTCTTTGTTACAGAAACTTATTCGGTTCCTACTTTTTTTTTCACAATGACTTATACAGTTTTATTTTTCTTTACCATCTAAGTTTTATTTTCTGAACAGCTAAATTATGTTTTTATAAATTTCCACTTCAGAAACACAGGAAATCTTAAGAGATGGATGGGAACCAGGTACTTGGTGTACCGTTTTCCGTTGTGTTTTATTTAAACTAAGTTCCCAAGTCTAAAAACAGAAGTTGGAGTATCTTTATGCCTTGGGTAAGGCTATTTCAATTGTTCCATGAGAAACCTGGAGAAAATTCTGTTTGGAAGCTTTGCATTGGCTATCACCTGAGACTGGCATCCTGGAAGTACCGCACACTGCATCTCCTGGAGAAGAATGCTTGCCTCTTACTCACTGCTTCATTGCAGCCTGAAGTCTCCGAGGAGACTGCCTGTCTACCCAGCTGCAGAGTGTGTATGTGTTGATTACACCTGTTGCCATAGAAACAAATAAAACCGATAAACTACACACCCCAGATTAAAACTGACTTAGGAAACCTAGCCTTATTGCAAAATGTATGATAAAACATCTCTTCATTGCACTTCCCTCTATGTAGAATGATCATTTGTGGAGTAGAATTTATGGAAATCATTCTATCAATATTTCTTGTTGGCAAATCTATTGCTGAATAAACCCTTAAAGTGGCATGATCTGCTGCACCTTACTGTAGATAGGCAAATGGTAAAATAACAAACAGGCTAAACACACATGTGTAATAGTTATGACATTCTTAGGAACAGTGAGTTCCCTAAATCTAGACCCACATATGTTTAAAAATGATAGAAAATAATGTATGTTTTTTCGTATCTTTAAATGTATTAATGTAAAGAGAGCATATTTCATGTGTTTCACAGATACAATTTTAAGATAGTCATACTTCCCTCCTTCTCCTCCTCCTTTGCGCTCTTATCCCCCTTCCTTTTTTTCTGCTTTTTGTAAATATCACTTACTATTTCAATGACTGATCCACTGTCTTGTTTAATTACTGTAGCAATCTAAACTGAATATTAATTATCACTTATTCAGCACTCTATGTCGGAAGCTGCGTTAAATTAGTCTCTTAATTCTATAATCTGATAGCTGGATCTTTTAATATTTGATCCCAATATACATGAAAAATGCACCTCAGAGAGGTAAGACATTCTGCCCGTCGAGTGAGAGGACATCTTTGGCTGAAGAAGCTTTAAGGTTTAGCTTTACAAGGTGGTCTCTGGTTAAGACACCCTTGTCCTATATCAGACTGCCTAGGTTTGATACCAGTCCTGGCTCCCATCCCTGACTCCAGCTTTCTGCTCATGCATACCCTCGGGGACAGCAGCAATGGATCCCATCATTGAGCCCCTATTTTCCCCTATGTGGGAGTTCCTGGCTCCTGGTTTCAGTCTGGTCCAACACTGGACATTGAAGGCATTTTGGGGAGGAAACTAATGGCTGACAGATATCTCTCTCCCTGGTTCTCAAATGAAAAAAAAAAATCAGAAAGAAAAGAAAGAAAAATTACTTTGCCTGTTTGAACTTCATTATACTGTTTCATTTGTCTTAGTATAATAAAACTCATAATTGAAGTATTAACAGAGACTACAATGACTTTATAACATGTTTCTACTATTCTCAGTTTAAATTTAATGTGCAAGTTTCTCTTTGTTGGAAATTATACTGAGAGCTTTCATGGGAAGGGAATAGCTCCTATACAAAGGGGGAAATATGGAAAATGGTCTGTAATGATAAAAGTATTGCTTATGGAGAAATATAACCAATCAACAAGTTTTAGAAAATGAATTGGATATAAATTCCCTCTTAAATGTAAATATTATACCAGTAGGGTCAAAACAGTTCCTTTGCAGAAAATGAAAAATTTGGAATATTTCTTTTGGTAATAGGCATTTAGCAAAACATTAATATTGTTACATTATTACTCATGGGTCATGATTAAGATCATTTGATAGTTACAATATTTTTTTAAGGTATGTTTCAGGAAAAATATCACTGACAGTATATCCCGAGATCAGAACAAGCTAGGATTGCCTTTGAGTGCTTTACAAAATCACATTAAATCTATTCTAGTTTTTAAAAAACAATTTTAAGAAGATTTTTTAAAAAAATCTTTCAAGTTACAAACAGCAACAGATAACTGAAGAAAGATGTGTCACAGGGAAATTTTGAATAGTTTATTTGGATTTCTTTCAAGTTGAAGGAATACTGGGGGATCTCTTTTCCCATTTGTTTTATGAAGATTTACAGGAAAGGGAAGGTTATTTTGAAGAAAGCCAAAACAAAGTTTTAATGTCATGAATGCTGTCTCTGGAAATGACTTGTAGTTTCTAAAGTAGGTTCTTCTAATGGCTCGTCTACAAATATATGGAATGTACAAAGGTCTAGGAATTGTAATAGCTGGATCTTAGTCTAGTCTGTGTTCTGCTGTTACCTGGCTGTGGATCTCAAACATCTGTCAGATCTTGGTAGGGGGTGCCAAATAATCTTTAATATTCTTTTCAACTCTAATTAGAATCAAACTCTGTGGAACAATGTTTCTGGCTGACCAGAAATTGTGAACTATCCACAACTGCTTTCTTCCCAGCTCTCTTCTGGTGTTGGTCCAGGAGTAATCAGGGCATTCAATTCCGATCAATGAACTGTTGCTGGCTGAGATTCCAGAAAAGTTTTTACAAAGGACAGACTGGGCTAGGATACTGCTTTTTGTCTTCTGAACCTGTCTTCTGGTTTAAAATAACAGCAACGTCTAGAAATGAGGCAGCTATTATGCAATCACAAGGTGATAAGCCAAACACTATGGATGATAGAAGAAAATATGGAAAAAAAGGGGTGGTCTTTAATGGCATCCTTCAGAAGCTGTATTAACTGTGAGTTGCCTATATCTAGATAGCTAGAGTTCTTCTTCATTTTTTGTAGATTTTTTTTTTAACTTGAAAGAGTTGAGAGAGAGGGGGAGAGAGAGAGATCTTCTATCTGCTGGTTCCTTCCCCAAATGACTACCATGACTAGAGCTGGGAAAGTCCAAAGCTGGGATCCAGGAGCTTCTTTCACTTCTCTCCCGTGGTGCAGGACCCCAAAACTTGTGCCATCCTCTACTGCTTTTCCAGACAATTAGCAGGGAGCTAGAGCAGAAGTGGACAGAGAGGACTAGAACTGCTGCCCATATGAGATGCTGGCACTGCAGGCAGTGGATCAACCTGTTAAGCCGCTGCATCAGTCCCTAGTTTTCTCGTTATATGAGGAAAACAAATTCCTGGTTTAAGCCACCATGATAGAGTTTACTATTATTTGAAGCAGAACTTTTTCCTCACAAGTACAGCCCAATACAACAAATACAATGATAATCTTCCAAAGTGAAGATGGGTTTTTATGAGGAACATAACAAGAAATATAACAACTGCTTCTCTCAAGGAGTTTATAATTAATAAAAACCAGAATACAAGCACTAAAATAAACATAAGATAAAGCACGTTAAATCACATAGTACCAACGATGTTTTAAGCATGATGTAGTCATTTAATTTCATGGAAAGCTTTGGAGAAATCAGGAATAGAGGTTTCCATTATGTATGTTAGTATTCACTGACTTTTATTTGTTCACAATACTGTTGTTAGTTAATTAAGTGAAGTTGATAAAGGGGAATTGTGTTATGATATTATGTTGACTCAGATGCTGCTCTCACTAGGATTAACAATAAACTTTTTCCAGCTTGAATTTTTTTTAAGATTTATTTTATTTTTATTGGAAAGTCAGATATACAGAGAGGAGGAGAGACAGAGAGGAAGATCGTCCATCCGATGATTCATTCCCCAAGTGAGTGCAACGGGCCGGTGCTGTGCCGATCCAAAGCAAGGAAACCTCTTCCAGGTCTCCCACGTGGGTGCAGGGTCCCAAGGCTTTGGGCCGTCCTCGACTGCTTTCCCAGGCCACAAGCAGGGAGCTGGATGGGAAGTGGAGCTGCCGGGATTAGAACCGGCACCCATATGGGATCCCGGGGCGTTCAAGGCGAGGACTTTAGCCGCTAGACCACACTGACAGGCCCTCCAGCTTGAATTTAAAACTGAGAAATCTTAACTTAGCCAAAGTTTTTTTTTTTCTAATATTCATTAGGTAGAATTTCATATATTTGGAATGAAATTCATAATGGTAACCCACTTCTGCTTAATCAGCTTTTGGCTTGTAAAGCCACTAATTTTCTAAGATTTTTCTTTGATAACAATGTGTACTAAAGTTAGTTTCTATCTTCTGCTCTCGAGAGCTTACTTGGAGGTTCTAGCCAGGGAGGCCAGCTTGTCATATTTCTTTGATCAAGGATTGGCCTTGTTTATTAAGGAAGGTTATTCTCTTTGACCAAGTGTGTGGTTTCCTAAGGAGCACACAGAGAGCAGTGAAACAAGAAGGGGACACCCTCTCCAGCCAACCAGATCAGCAGAGCAGACCCTGTGGCTCCATGGGGTGAGCGACATCACAACCAGGTGGCCTCACACTTCCCTCTACTGCGTAGACCTTTTCATAGACTGGCTAGATGATTCCACATGGAAGCATTAGTAATTCCAAGTGGTTCCGAATGCTACCAGCTCTCCCTCAGCACCTATCTTTTGACAGTATCTAAGCCAATGATAACAAGTCCTGATCACAGAATACTTACGGAAGGTTTTAAAAACACCAAAGCATGTATTCTCCTGTGTGTTCCACTTTAGCTTGCCTACAGTGGAAAGGCAGTGGTAGCTTTAAAAACATTTTGCCCTTTAGCTTAAAAAAGGGGTTCAGTAAAACAAAACATAGACAATGGCATTTTATCATACAGACTTGACAAGAACCACGCAATGCCTGCCCGTGTCTCTTTCTCAAATGCACTTGCTTTTCTACATATTTTTGTTTACTTTTTCTACCCAACAGTTGGTTCCTTCTGCTCTTTCTGCAGTTGCCTAGCTGCCTTTACTCTCCAGTTACAAAGGAAAATACAATAGTCATGCACAATTCTACATATATTTGTTTCCTGCATCTGAAGCTGCACCTCATGGAGATTTGCTTTTTTTTAATGTGCACAAAAGAGTATCTTTTGGGGGACACAGACATATAGGTACATTACAACTGATTGCAAAAGACCATTCTCTAGTTCAAAGTCCTTCATCTAGAAGACTGACCCAGGTTAAGGGCTTGTTTCTTTCAAATGCATCTTGTCTGGAAAGAGAATCTACCTGGTGTGGCATGGTCAGGTGCCGCTCTGGATCTATCATGCATGTTCTGAGGGCTGGGCTAATAGTGTAGAAACAGACCTGCAGAAGATTCATCCCCCAAATGGGGAACGGGCCATTTATTCCAAAATTGGTGACTATTTATGAGGTAGGAAGCTAATTGAAAACATGTTGATCCCTCAAAGAGTTCACTTGAATGTGGGAGTTTGGTCAAAAATTCAAAAACGTTTTGCATAAATTTTCTGCCAGTTGGAATGAACACATACTTGTATGGGGGAAAAAGATCATTTATAACTGGTGAGTTCTAGGAAACCATCATGGAAAGAAACAGAACTTTTATCATAAAAAGAAATATAGAGGGCCCGATGCGATAGCGTAGTGGTTAAAGTCCTCGCCTTGCACGCTCTGGGATCCCATATGGGCGCCGGTTCTAATCCCGGTGGCCCTACTTCCCATCCAGCTCCCTGCCTGTGGCCTGGGAAAGCAGTCAAGGACGGCCCAAAGCCTTGGGACCCTGCATCCACGTGGGAGACCCAGAAGAGCTCTTGGCTCCTGGCTTTGGATCGGCACAGCTCCAGACGTTGTGGCCGCTTGGGGAGTGAACCATGGGACAGAAGATTTTCCTCTCTGTCTTTCCTCCTCTATATATATCTGCCTTTCCAATTAAAATAAATAAATCTTTAACAGAAAAAACAGAAGTAGAGAAAGCAGCAAGCAACACAGGTAGAGCTAGTATAATGAGAAAGGACAAATTAGTGAGAATGGTGACCATCAGATACTGAGTGGATCACAGCACTTTTCTGTTATGGGAGGTAATGTTGAGTCATATTGTGGATTTTTAAAATTCTGGTGGAGGAGAAGGCATTTCTTCAAGAAAACTGTGTTGTTTTAGCATGGGAATGCAAACTCAGCCCAGTGTTTTAGAAAGCTGAACCTCTTCCAAGGTGCATAGTAGCAAAGAGGAGAGAATCTGAAAAAGATAGGGAGATCAAGTAAGAGGCAGTATTTAATCAGGGTTTGTGGTATTAAGTATTAAACAAAAAAAAAAAAAAAAAAGAAAAGAAAAAAAGGGAAAGCATTCTTGAGAATCCTGAGGTTTTCTCGGGCAGCAATCCAGCAGCGAGGAGACGTGAGCATCAGGAAGCCTAACCCAGTGTGTTGGCTCCATGCAAGCATGGTGCAGCCAATCCTTCCTGAAAGTTACTTTTTAAAGCATTCTATTATATTTGTCTGTTTCATTTATTGCATCATTCATATATTCAACATTTACTAAGCTGCTGATTTAGATTTTACAATAGGAGGTGAATTAAATAAAATGAATAAGATCTACTCTTCTCATGAGGCAATAGACATTGTAACAATGAATGTGAAGACCCTATGAGAAGTGCCACATTACCTCAGAGGGTTTGCTGGGCAGATTAAATGAGATCATGTCTGTAAAATGCTTAGTTAGGCATAGTGCCTGGTACCTAGGAAGTGCTCAATAAATAGTAGCTATATTCCATATAAAATCCCATGAGAGCATAAAGAAGCAGTGATGAACTGTCTTAGGATATTGAGGACAGCTTTAGAGAGGAAGTGAGATAATTAACTAAGAAGAGACAATGATGTGCATTCTAAATGGAATGACTCACTATAGGAAAAAGCATGGTGTGTTTGGAGAAGTTGCAATGTGGCTACAGAGAAGGGGAAGGTATAAGGATGGCAAGGAAAGTTAAGCCTAGATTTCCAGAGGGTCTTGAATGCCTGAAAAGTTTTGACTTTTATTTGGCATTCAGAAGCAATGATCGGTTTACAAGAAGAGAGGAAAGCTTATTCCTTTTTTATTAGCTTGCTTATTAGAAATGTCATTCTGGAGACAGTTTATAGGATGAACCAGGTGTAGGAGCTGAAAAATTGGCAATAGAAAAAGAAATCAATAATTTCTTAAGTTCAGGTAAGGACATAAACTAAGGTAGTAGTGGAGATTTTTTTTTTCAACTTGTTTCAACTTTGTTCTCAAAAAGCATGTTATGAAGTATTTCCAACCATCTACATGCTTCTAAAATTTTTAAAGCTCACAAGATCACATTTGAAAACACTACATTTGTATTTATTTGAAAGGCAGAATGATAATGAGAAAGAGATAAACTGACATAGATTTTATCTACGAGTTCAAACCAAAATGCCTACATAGAAATTTAGGCCAGGCTGGAATCAGGATCCCAGCACTCAATCCAAGTCCGCCATGTGGATAGCAGGGATTCAAGTACGTGAGCCATCATGTGCTGCCTCCCAGGGTGCACATCAGCAGGAAGCTGGAATCAGAAGTGCACCAGGGGCTTCTCAACCTGCCTTCTAACTTTATATGAAATGAGGTCTTCCGAACAGGTCTCCAATCTTATGATTATGTTTAAAATCATAAACACACACTTGAAAAATCTAAGTCTTCTCACATGCCAATGAAGAATACCTTTTCCTTACTATTCTCCATACAACTGCTCAGATTATGTGGACATTGGTTACATATGGGGCACTAGGCAAGTTTCTGGGTTGATACTGGGTAGTGCCAAATCAATCAGATAACTTTCTATTACAATTCTTATGCTCAGCCAATGTCCATTTGTTGAAAATCAATCAATTAGAAACTTTAAGTAGTGACACTTTTATAGTTCTGATGATGAAAATCATGAAAGTTTGGAAAATTTTGTACTTTTCTTTAAAAACAAACTAAAAACTCACACTTAATTTTCCATCTCTTAAAAAAACAGCTCTGTGTAAGATTAAACTTCAGAGTTAGATTATGTTTAAGATTACGCATAGGGCTATCATTATGGTGCAGCAGATTAAGCTCCTGCATATGGGAGTGCTAATTTGAGCCCTGCCTATTCCATTTCTGTTCCTGCTAATATACCTGGGAAAGTAGCATTAGATGGCCCAAGTATTTATGCCCTTGCGACTCACATGGGAGACCCAGGTAAATTCCATGCTCCTGGATAATTTTTTTTTGTGTGTGTGTGTATCTCAGGGTATTTATTTGTTAAGGATAGTGTTCGTTTCTGTGTTAGGCCTCTCTCCATGAGACTGAATAAATTTTTTTAAAATTAATTACATTGCTTTATGTGACACTGTTTTATAGGCACTGGGATTCCCCCCACCCATGCCCAAACCCCTCCCCCCATGGTGGATTCCTCCACCTTATTGCATTATCACAGTTCAAGTTCAGTTGAGGCTCTTTCTTTGCAAGCATATACCAAGCATAGAGTCCAGCATCTTATTGTCCAGATAAGTTCAACGGTTTCTTGGGGAGACCATCTCTGGTCTGAAGGTAGAGCCGGCAGAGTATCATCCCAATCAATTAAAAGCTCCAACATAACATCAGCCACAATTTATAACGTTACGGAATTGATTGACATAGTATTAAGTAACCAATATGTTAAAAGAAGAAGAAAGAAAGAAAAGAAAAAAAATGCAAATTCTTAACTACATCCTGTGCCTTCTTCATTGACATTTCAATTTTAGTTTATATACAACCAGGTTCTATACACCTTAAAATGGCTATAGATTACTATCCAGCTGTCTCGTGTCTATTTTCATTATAGTATTTAGCATTTTATAGCGTAGAAGCATAATTTTAATGAATCTGGCTTTTTTTTCGGCTAGTCTAGACTGGTTTATAACTCTAACAAAATATATGCCAACAGTTTAGGTGCAGAACAGTTTTAGGAGGGGTGTGCAGAGAAATCTTCAGTACCCTAGTGAGAAGTAACTAATCTTTGTCCCACCTAGTAAGGTATAAGTGAATCCACACTGACCGTTTCCTGTCTGATTCTAAGCTTTCCTTGTTGTTCTCTATTTATTCTAGATTGTTTGTTTGTTTGTTTTGAGGGGTTTCTGGAGCGATCCTGATGGTCATTACGAGAGAGGGTGGGGACCCAAAGTTGGAACCAAGCAAGGACCAGCGAAAGCTCCCTTCCCTAGTCCATAGGAACTTTACTGTTCTGTTTCTGCAGACCGCTCAGGGCTCCCGGCTATAGTTCCAATGTCTTTGATCCTACAAGGAAGGTTTTGGACTTCCTCCATCCCATGTGGTAGATCCAGATGGGGGTGGGTGACCTCAGCGTTCTCGGCCTCCAAAGGCACTCCAATTCCCCGTGATCTCCTTGGCAGTTGGGATGTAGTCCTTGGTGAGGATCCGGAAGTCTTCAGGGTTGGGATACAAGCCTCCTCCTGTCTGCCCGCTCCACTCTGGGATCCCCCTTGCTCTGTGCATATGACTTCCTATTCAGAGGTTGTTAGGATCGCTCCTGATTCCCCCCATATGTCTTTGTGGTTTTACTATTGTCTAATGCTGATTTGAGTCTGTTGTCCAGGAGTTACCAGTTACGATCCTGATAGGCCATACTTCACATCTTCCTCACACATTCTAGGGAGATGGAAGATTTCTCTGCTCTCCCGCCCCATTACGGAATAACATAGGGTATTAAAGGTATATTAGGTTTTACAGTTCTTTGACGTAGATCATAAGCAGTCTGATTCACATTGATTGTTGGTTCATTGGTTGCTTCACAATATCTTGTTGCATGTGAGATAGGCTGTTTGAGGTTGAGATAATATTACATTTTACAGGTACTATTTTTCATATTGACATCATTTCATCTTAAATTAAGGCAAACATGTGGTATCTAACCTTTTGGGATGGCTCATTTCCCTTAGCATTATTGTTTCCAGTTGGGCCCATTTGGGCACAAAGAACTACATTTCATTTTTTTTTTTTTAATAGCTGAATAGTATTCCATGGAATAAATAAATCATAGCTTTTTTATCCAGTCTTCTGTTGAAGGGCATTTTGGCTGCTTCCAAGCTTTTGCAATTATTGATTGTGCTGCTATGAACATAGGGGTGCATGTAGGTTTCTCGTGTAACATGTGTTTTGGATATATTCCTAGGAGTGCTATTACTGGATCATATGGTATGGTGATTTTCAGTTGTTTGAGTGTTCTCCATACTGATTGCCATAGAGGCTGCACCAACCTGCATTCCCACCAGCAGTGGAGTAAGGTTCCCTTTTCCCCACATCCTCGCCAGCAAGTGTTGTTGGTGTTTTTTTGTATATGAGCCATTCTTACTGGCGTTAGGTGGTACCTCATTGCTGTCTTAATTTGGATTTCCCTTATTGCCAGGGAATTTGAGCGTTTTTTCATATGTTTGTTTGCCATTTGGGTTTGTTCCTTTGTGAAATGTCTGCCCATTTCCCATGCCCATTTCTTGAGTGGTTTGTTTGTTTTGGTGTTTTGGTTTCTCTGGAGATCTTTGCATATCCTGGATATTCTCCCCCATCACCTATGTAGTGTGCAAAGACCTTCTTCCATTCTGTATGTTGTTTTTTTACTTTATTGATTGTTTCCCTTGCTGTACAGAAGCTTCTTAGTTTGATGTAGTCCCATTTGTTTATCTTGGACTTGATTGCTATTGCTTTTCGTGTTCTATTTAGAAAGTCAGGGCCTACACCTAAATCTTGCAGGGTATTTCCAATATTTTCTTCCAAAAGTTTGAAGGTTTTTGGCTGTAGGTTTAGGTCTTTTATCCATTTAGATTTGATCTTAGTATATGGTGAAAGCTGTGGGTCTATCCTCTTGTTTCTGCAGGCTGTTAGCCAGTTGTCCCAACAGCATTTATTGAAGAGACCTTCCCATTTGAATGGGTTGTTGTCTGTTTGTTTTTTTTTTTTGTCAAAGACTATTTGGTTATATCTGTGTGGGTTCCCATCTGTTATTTCTATTCTGCTCCATTGATCTTCCTCTCTATCTCTGTGCCAGTACCAGGCTGTTTTGATAACCACCGCCCTATAGTATGTCCAGAGGTCTGGAACTGTGATTCCCCCTGTTAACTTCCTATTCTTCAGGATGGTTTTAGCTATTCATGGTTTTTTGTGTTTCCAGATGAACCTTTGTATCATTTTTTTCAAGTTCTGTGAAGAATGTTTTGGGTACTTTGACTGGGATTGCGTTGAATGTGTATATTGCTTTTGGTAGTATGGACATCTTGACGATATTGATTTTACCTATCCAAGCTCCTGGATAATTATTATAACTGCATAATACATCATAGCATACCTTTTGCTGTATTTAGCTCCCTGTAACCTTTTGAAGCAATAAATAACTGCAAGCACAGGGCATGAGCAAATTCCAAGACAAGCTTGCTCAAATGCAACTTTATGTTTAAAGCATATGCTGTGCCATTTACCTGGTTTTTTTAAAAGATTTATTTATTTTTATTACAAAGTCAGATATACAGAGAGAGGAGGAGAGACAGAGAAGAAGATATTCCATCCGATGATTCACTCCCCAAGTCAGCCGCAATGGGCTTGTGCGCGCCAATCTGATGCCTGGAACCAAGAACCTCTTCCGGGTCTCCCACGCAGGTGCAGTGTCCCAAAGCTTTGGGCTGAATATAAGAGCTATGGGAAAGCTCTTAAGAAAACACTACTGACTCTCAACTGCAGAAAGTTTACATTGTGGTAACTGCGGTACAGAGTTAAGACTACATGTCCAAATCCCCTTGCAGTTAGACATGATAACGTGACTTAATTAGCAGCCAAGGAAATGGACAAAAGCACTTTCCCATTTTTTAAATTAGATTATTTGGGTTAAGTATTTTGAGTTCCTGTTAGATTTTGGATATCAATATTTTGTCAGAGAAATAGTCTGAAAAAAAAATTCCCTCCATTTTATATGTGGTACCCTCTGTTCATCATTTCTTTTCCATCTAGAAGCTTATTCACTTGATAAAGCTAAATTTGCTTTTTAATTTTTTTTTAAATTACTTATTTTAGGATTTGATGTAGACACAAGAAGGGAGCCCCCACCCACTCATTTATTCCACCAATGCCTGTAGCAGCTGGGAATGAGCCACTGCTAAAGCCAGGAGTCACAAATGCAATCCAGGTCTCCCATATGGTTGGCAAGAAACCAATTCCTTGAGCCATCGCTGCTGCCTCACAGGGTGTGCATTCGCAGGTAGCTGGGATCAGACACCCAAGCCAGAAATGAAGTCCAGGTACGCCAGGGACTGAGAGTTTTAACTACCAGGCTATCTGCCTGCTCCTACTTTGAGATGCTTTTTATTGTCACATTTAAAATTTTTGTTTTATGAACTTTATCACTTTAATTGCTTCTGAAGTCACAGATTTCCCCATTTTTAGGTTACAGAAAACTCAGTTCTGTTTTCTTAGCCATAAGAGTACCCAATTTAGTGTGCTGATATCTTAAATTTTAAAAATAAATTAAAAAATAAAGGCATTAAATAAATTTAAAAATATCACACATTGCATATAGTAAATTATTAAAAGATCCTGGAAGCTGTCACTCCGACACTCATAATAAGAAAAACATGGACAAATTGAAAATTAGCTACTCTTAGATTCACTAGAGAAGTGAGGTCCAAAGGCAACTTACCGTCCCCAAAACTCGAGGACAGATCGGTGGATATGGAGAATTCTGGTTTATCCGGAAATAGAAGACTAACAGCAGAAGTCAGTAGGAATGCCTTTACCATAACAATTAATTGTTACATGATTCATTGCTAGATAGCAGCCACTGACCTGAGTTATAATTTCTAAGCAGCTAGTGCTAACGGAACTCAAAGACATCTGCGAGTTTTAGCTACAAGACTCTTACCATATCCTCACTGTAAAGACAGAAGGAAAAATAAACTTACTTTGATGAGTGTTGGGAGTAGAAAAGTGACAGTTTGGAAACTCACTGAGAGAAACTGTTTTACCAGAGCATAATGTAAGAGTTACACTTAAGTATAACATATGGGAGGAAGGGAAATATCCAACTCAGGCTGACTCAAAGACTGAGGCTTCACTGTAGGGCTATCAAACGCTTTCCCTCTGTCTACATGCTCCTGCCACAGCAGGAAGGCTGCTGTGTAACAACAGGGATTACAGCTGAAAGGACGAAAGGTTCAAACCCTATTTAAAACCCAGGATTAGGAGAAACAAAAGAAAAGATACTGAAGGGAATTTTAGCCTCTGATTCCACAGCTTCAGTAAACAGTATGCACAGCATATTCCTAATCAGATAAACACAAAGTATTATGTTTTCTAATAATCTAGTATGTTTAAAACATACAAATATAAGCATAATGATAAATATATGTAATTAGTTGTGATTGAAGATGCATTTACTAGAATAGCACAGGCAAAAAGTTGAGAGCAGCTGACCTAGAGAACTTCCTGACTCGTCTGTACAGCACCAATCACACAGGTGCCAAAAAATCATTACACATTCAAATCTCAAAGAAAATCTTTCATTCCATGTCACAATAGGTCAGTTAAGACATAGATAATATATGTTCATGGAAGTTGAGGACCCCAACTAGAATTATAATTGTCTAAACCAATGCTGGTGCTTAAGCTCCAGAAACACCTGTCTTAGTTCACTGTGCCAATCGTCCAGTTAGCAGGAGATGCCAAAGAAGTTAGTCGACCTGCGGTTAAGCAGTCATGCTTGTCCTCATCCTACTGGTTGATACTACACTGTTTCCTTTTACAGCATTACTATTTCTAAAAGATATAGAAGATTCAAGTAAAAACATCTCTTTTTTGTATGAACCAGCATTTATTTATTTATTTATTTATTTATTTATTTATTTATTTATTTATTTATGATGCAGTTCCATAGGCTCCTGGTGTTTCTATTATCCCAGCCCCAACTCCCCCTCCCCCCCACACACCTAGTTTCTCTATCTCATTACTAAAGTGTAGTTCTTCTTACACAGTCATATGTCCATCATTGCGGGCATAGATAATGGCAGAGTCCAGAATCCTATTGTCAAGATATAGTAAACAGTTTCATTATAAGTACATCTTTGTCTGGAAGTAGAATGCATACTACATTGTATCCTCACATCTGGATATGTTAGTCTCCATTTCACAGCTACAGTACATCCCCTCAAATAAAAAGTCATAATACAAAATCAACAATAGAAAGAAAAATAGAAATTTACAATGCCATGAAGTTAAAATGCCACTGGATATTACAGTCTCCATTACACAGCTACTCTACATCCCCTTAAACAAAAAGCCACAAAACAAAATAAACAGCAAGAAGAAAAAAGAAATTAACAGCACCATGAAGTTAAATAACATGCTACTAAGTGACTAACGTGTACCTGAAGAAATGAAAATCAAGAATCTTCTTGAAGAAAATGATGCTACTGTATGATCTATGAGTCATTGAAGAATTTAATCAGAAGAAAGTGTTTTGAAGAGATAAAACTAACCGAAGACATCAAAACCCATGCAATATAGTTTCTGCTGATTTTTGTTGGTGAAGTGTGTCTCTTCTAGACAATAAATAAATAGATGGGTTTTGTTTTTTAATCCAGTCTACTAATCTATGAAGTTTTACCTTAAGCCATTTACACTCAGAGTTAATATGTATGGATAGTACTTTGGTCCTGTCATTTCAGGAATGGGTTGTTCATTGGTTTAGTCTTCTGTTGTCATTTTACTGGGATGTTCTTCACATTTGCCTTTGGTTTTGGTGGGCGCTATTCCTCTTCTCTGTCAAGAGAACATCTTGTAGTATCATTTGTAGGGCAGGTTTGGAAGAGGCAAATTCTTTTTTTTTTTTTTTAATATTTATTCATTTTATTACAGCCATATATACACAGAGGAGGAGAGACAGAGAGGAAGATCTTCCGTCTGATGATTCACTCCCCAAGTGAGCTGCAACAGGCCGGTGCACGCCGATCTGAAGCCGGGAACCTGGAACCTCTTCCGGGTCTCCCACGCGGATGCAGTGTCCCAAATCTCTGGGCCATCCTCAACTGCTTTCCCAGGCCACAAGCAGGGAGCTGGATGGGAAGTGGAGCTGCCGGGATTAGAACCGGCGCCCATATGGGATCCCGGGTCTTTCAAGGAGAGGACTTTAGCCGCTAGGCCACACCGCCGGGCCCGAGGCAAATTCTTTTCTTTTCATGACTGTGGAAGAATTTTATTTCATTTTCAAAGACAAAAGAGTTTTCCTGGATATGTTATCCTAGGCTGACAGTTTTTTTTTTCTGGAATATGTCACTCCAATCTCTTCTTGCCTGTAGAGTTTCCTGTGAGAGCTCTCCTGTGAGCTTAATTGGCATTCCTTTATATGTCAATTGATTTTTTTCACGTGCACATTTAAGGATCTTTTCCCTATGTTCAATTGAAGAGAGCTTGATGATCATGTGTCTTGCTGAAGATCGCTTTTGATCAGGCCTGTTGGGAGTTCTGTGCCCCTCCTGGATGTTGTTTCCCAATTCTTTCTCTAGATTAGGGAAATTTTCCTTTATTATTTCATTAAATGTATTTGTAAAACCAGTTTCTCTTTCTGCACCTTCTGGGACTCCCATGGCTCTTATATTTAGCCTCTTAATAATGTCTTTCAATTGTTGGATATTTTTCTTGGCCTGATCCAGCTCTGCTTCCAGCTATTTTGTTTGTTACCCTCTAATGACAGGAAATACCTTCCAATTCTGAGATTTTTTCTTCTGTTTGCTTCATTCTATTTTGGAGACTCTCCACTGTACTTTTAATTTGCTGTACTGTGTTCATAATTTCTGATATATCAGCCTTGATTTGCTTTATTGCTGCTATCGTTTGTGTAAAATATTCCTTAAATTCTTTGAACTCTTGTATGTGATTCTCATTGTTGATCAGGAGCTTTAAAATGAGCTTTCTGAATTCTGTATGCACCATTTTCTCAATGTCTTCCTTAGTTAAATCTGAGGTTGGCATAAGGTTTTGCTCATTTGCAGAGGAATTTTCAGTAATATTCATTGTGCCTTTGTCTCTTCTTTTGCTCTTGGTCATTGTACTTCTGGTTAGCAGAGTCTTCTCCTTGGGGCAGGATTTTTAGCTGTGTCATCCACAGGTGTAGTTTGATTTTACTTATTGCATTTGGTACACAACTCTTTGCTTGCAGCCACTTGTGCCACAACCTCCAGCGAGTTGCAGGTCTGGGTTCTTATGTTAGATTTCCACGAAGAACTCCATAGCCCTAGTTCCTGGCTCACCACTCTCCACCTCCTGTGATACCGTGCTTAGGCTGCACCGTTGTCTGTACAATCTTTCTCCCACTTCCAGTTGTAGCAGGTCCCAGGATTAGGGAGACACCAGGTGTCCTGTATAGCTAGGTTGTTGATGGCGCTTATCTTTGCGGAACTGTTGGACGTTAGGTCTGAGGGCCACATGGGCTTATTGTGACCTGTATGATGCCACAGTTGGTATTATTTTCCTGTGGGATCAGTGCAATCCACAGAACTCAGTGAGTTCTCACAAGCTCAGCACATGCGCAGTTCACTGTTGTCCCCTGCAGTCCTAAACCTTTTGCCACAGTGTACAAAATGGCACCTTATGTACCACTACTACAGTTCTTGATGTGCTTGTTGTCAGGTCTGAGGGCTACACAGACCTGTCTTGGGGTGGAACCTGTAGAATGCCCCATTGCTGCAGTTAACTGAGTCAGAAACGAGTTCACTCCCAGCTCAGTTTATGCTCAGTCCTTACCCTTGCCTTTTCCCTCTCAGGCAAGATGGCACCCAATTCAGCTCTAGGAGGTGGACTGGGCTGTGAAATCTATCCTGTTCTCGTACTGCCTGTCTGGGATTGCTGCTCTGTCTCTGCTCCTGGTCAAATCAAACATCCAGCAGGACGGACAGTTCTTTGTCTGGGTTTACCTCCCAAGCTCCCAGTGAGAGTCCCTTCCCACCTGGTTGCTGGTGGAGTTCAGATTGCTGTTAGCTAAATGCTGTTGGAGCCTAAGTCACTGCAACACCACACTGTTGTGTCTGCTGCTTTCCTGTGTCTGTCAGTCTCCAGGTACCCCTCTGCTGCTACTCTGTCCTCTTCTATTTCCTGGAATGTGTCTTCTCTGCTTCGTTCTGATTAAATGTTTCTCCATCAGTTTAAACGTGTCCTTACCCTATTCTGCCATCTTGATTATCAAAACATCTCTTATAACTTTTATTCCCTTTAGCATTAAGCTTCTTATTCAGCCCCCCTATGATAATAAAGGGTTCTCATGTAGCACTGATCCATGTCTACATCTTTACTCTTGCTTTCACAGCTTACTTGAATCTCACTTTTTCTATAATATAACCTTCTGAAGTCAAACTCCTCCTCTACAAGGTTGTCATCCAGTCCTTCTTTTCTTTATGGTAGTTTTTAAGTATCAAAAGAATTTATTCCCAAACTATTTTAAAACAAAATTATTCACCACCATGTGTTTAATAATCTCAATGATAAGCTTCTTGGAAATATGATTGTTTCTTTTGTACTATAAGTAACCAATAAGTTGGCATATTTAGGCTTTTGATAAAAATTATTAAAGCAATGGATTTATGAATGATTCAATAAATCATTCTTTTTTGACAGCTGTGGGCACATATATGATGATTCCTCTTTATTGGTATTATTTTTATGCATATGATGCATTATTTTTAAGTTCACAACAATAGCAATTGATAAGATGAAACCAGCACTTAGAATCACATCTTTCTAGAATTTTTAAATAGCATTGATGATGTTAACACTCATGATTTCCAAAACATTTAGGAAGATGAATAATGGTTGGAGTTTGTCAGTCCTGTGGTCAGATGATAAGCCTCCCTAAGTGGGGCTGCTTAAGCACTTTCCTCAGCAAATGATGCTTGTAATTAACTCCTGAACTTATAATTCCCTGTGGTTTTGCCAACAAAAGCATCAATTCAGTTTTCCTCTCAGGACAGGAATACCAAACAAAACATTTCCAAATAAAACTGTCTTGCTTTTCCTTATATCTGAAAAGAAATGTTTATGAAAGGGTGAGGAAAAAAATCAAGAAATATGTAGTATGTAACTGAGTTATGTAACAGGTTTTTATTCCTCATATTGGTGTATGTAGACAATATCCTCAGCATTCATGCTGGCATTTCCCCTCACTTTATTACTATTATATTTTTTGTATAAATCTGCAGGGCTCTTTCCTATGTAACAACATCATGGGAATCATTATAATATCCAATTTCTAATATCATAATTTTCTTCATATTTTTGAGCTCACAAATATTTCTTAAAGAATTGATTTTTATTTTTTGCTCTTTAAGGAAAGGAGGAGGCACAAAACATAGCATAATAGGTTGAGCCTGTACCAGTGGCACCAGCATCCCATATGGGTTCTGTTTTGAATCCCAGTGGCTCCACTTCCAATTGAACTTGCTGCTGATGTACTTGGAAAAGTAGTGCAGTATGTGCCAAATCCTTGCCCCACCCCTCACTCTTGCATCCACATGGAAGACCTCAAAGAAGCACCATTCTCCTGGCTTGGGCCTGGCTTGGGCACAGCCTGGAACCAGTTGTTGTAGCCACTTAATCAGTGAACTCCGTGAATCTGCCTTACAATAGATCTTTAGGGCCAGTGCTGTGGTATGTTAGCTAAAGCCTTTAGCTGCAGTGCTGGCATCCCATATGGCCACCAGCTTGAGTCCTGGCCTCTCCACTTCTGATCCAGTTCCGTGATAATGCACCTGGGAAAGTAGAGAAAGATGGTCCAGGTTTTTGGCGCCCAAACTATGTGGGAGACCTGGAGGACACTCCAGGATCCTTGTTTCTTTTTTTCTTTTCTTTTTTCTTCATCATCATCTTCTGTTTCTTTTTAAAGATTTATTTATTTTTATTGGAAAGGCAGAATTATAGAGAGAAGAGAAAAAGAGAAAGATCTTCTTCCAATCTGCTTGTTCACTCTGCAAGTGACTACAATGGCAGGAGCTGAGATGATCTAAAGCCAGGAGCCAGGAGCTGCTTCTTGGTATCCCACATAGATGCAGGGTCCCAAGACTTTGGTCCATCCTCTACTGCTTTCTCAGGCCACAGACAGGTAGCTGGATGGGAAGCAGAGCAGCTGGGACATGAACCAGCACCCATATGGGATCCTGGCACATGCAAAGTGAGTACTGCACTAGGCCCAGGCTCATCGTTTTGGATCAGCCCAGCTGCAGCCATTTAGGATGGATGCAAGATCAATCTCTCTGTCTCCTCTCCCTCTGTAAAATCTGTATCACATAAAAAGGAATAAATCTTGAAAATGATAAAAAGAAAAGGAAAAAGAACTCTGAACTACCCATCAAAATCTTCTGTATGCTAGAACCTTACCTTTTTAAGTTAACAATACTGCCTAAGTAGGCAATTAAGCAATCAAATCAATAGTATCTCTATAACATCTGTGTGCAAATAATTCTGATTAACAATTATTTAGTTATGTACATTCACACTTTACCTGGGATTTCCAAACATTCTATAGACACCATGAGTCTTCCTTATTTATAAAATGAGCTAGTGGTGTGAACTAGTTTTTTGGTAATAACTCTATAGTCTATTAAAACAAACATGTTGTTATTAGCTCAAGTTTATAAGGGTGGTGGCTCTGCTGGGTTTAGCTGAGCTTGGTTGAGCTAGATCTTGTCTCTATGGCAAGTGTCATTCTATTCCATGGTTCAGATGAAGGAGTAAGTCACTGGTCTTGAACAAACTGTTCTTTCTTGATGGCAAAATCAAGAGACTAAATACTTCAGTTACTGATAGAAAATTGAGACTCTGTGAGTAGTTTAACTGCTCACAACCTCTGATGGCACTTTGGTAGTCAAATGCCTTATGTTATTGGTTTCATGGATATATTTACTTTCTATTAGTGTCACCTGCCATTGGTCAGAACCATAATTAGAAGACATTCCTCTAGGCTTGACTATAAGCGACTTGCGATTTTTAGGCTTCCATTGCTCAATCTATGATATCTTTTCTAGGGTATGTTTGTGTAACTGAAATAGTTTACTGGAGATCATTTCAAGGGAGTTATCTTCAATGCATGGTATGATGACCACTATTTGACTTTTTTATATAAGCTTCAGTATTTATTATTATTGATACTATTTGATGTGCTTGTACTTTTACTTGGTAAAATGAAAAACTGACTGCATTATAGTATTTGCATATTACCTGTACATACCTTTCCATATACTTTGCCATCTCTAGATCACATATAATAACTAATGCAATGTCAATGTTATGTAAATATTTGATATTCTATATGTTTAATGAATAATGATAAAAAACTAAACATTTTCAGTGCAAATTATTATTTTCAATGTTTGGTTGTTAGATATGAGGATATCACTCTTATAGGAAAATGGAAGGACAATTTACCTTTATTCCCCTAATCAATCAATGTCGTATTTGCAAACACTTTTCAAAGCTCAGCAATGTGCAATGACAGTTGTGTGTTGCTCATATTGCTGGGCTGTGTTTATGTTATGTGTCATCAAGATTTGAACTAAATCTGTGGAGTAGCCTGTATTTGAAACATAGTTCCTGACTGGAGGAGATGTAAAGAAAAAGAGTGTCAAAATGCAAGTGCATTTAAAGTTTCTGCCCAGGTAAGGTGTGTGATATTTGCTTTACATCCATTGGTTAAACAAATCAATGACCAAACCCAAAGTTACTGGGTGAGAGAAGCAAAAACTGACCACAGGGCAAGGAGAAAATAATAGCAATGAACTAAAATTAAACTGTACTACAACCAATATTTATTGAAAACTGTGTCCCTTCTAGTTTCCAAAGACTCTACATACAAAACAGCATTTTTGATTAGAACATTCAGACTAGTATAGAATTCAGCTAAGTCAAAAGGTGATTACAATACTGCATGAAATATGTACAGAAATTTGGGCTGCCTAACTCTGAACTGAGGCATGATTGGCAGCTTCTCAGAGGCATGGTGACCACAAGTAGAACACATGGGCCAGAAGAGAGTTCCAAGGTGCTCAGCATAAGTTTAGCTTTGAACAAGAAAGAGTACAGGGAATGAAAAATATTTCAGTATGATTGCAGAGCTGAGATTACATCTGTCAAATACACAAAAGAATGTTTGAATTTTATATTAAGAAGATAAATGCTGAGTTTAAAACTGTGACATTTCAGGACCCACAGTCTCATGGCCGTTAATTGCTGTGCACTGAAAAAGCAGAGAAAGTGGAAGCTGTGCCTTTCAGAGGTGGAACGCTCTCCCTGAGTTTAGGCATTCACACTGCTACACAGTGACAGTGAAATGCAGTAGTTTCATTAAACTGCCTGTGCCCAGACCCTTTTCTCCAGAATGCTTTGTAGGAGAAATGTTCTGTATTCAGACAGTTGAATGATGTTAATGTAATTGTTTTGCTATCAAGTGCAAGTGGTATCCAGAGAAAAACTGACTTGATATTATTTATTTATATATTGAGTTAGAAAATAGATGTATTTTCATCAATTGGTTACACTAGCCAGAGTTTGGAGAAAAGGGGAAACTGAAAAGCAACTTTAATACTTTTCCAGGATGTGGTTTTGAATATGGTATGAAGGATGAAGGAATCTAAAGAATATCCATGTTTTACCTCTTAACCTTTGGTTTAAGTTTCATTCTTATTGCAATAAATTACATCTTTCTGCTCTGTACAAACTATATCCAAGTCAGTTAATGGTAATCTAGGGTTGAACCACATGTGTGACATCAGAATGATAAAATCACATTTCCCAAGCTCATATCTAGTGGTAGACACCACTTCCATGACAGAACTAACAAAATCTGCATAGTAAACAAGGAAAAGTGTAGAAGAGACATAGTAGGGAAGTGAGATTTTCCTTCTGATATCTGGGCTAGTGATCCAGACCAGCTACATACATTTAGACTTTTTCTTTTCCTGGAAAGAATATGAGGCATTCTGAATTAGAAATACTTCTAGTATGTCAGTCATTGATTCAATCCCAGAGGAAAGAATAGCAAGATGTTAGTCATAGCAGCTGAGGAAGTTACTCAGAACATTTTTCTTTGCTTTTTTCAAAACTTTTTTTCCCATTTATTATTATTATTATCATTTTATGGTATAGTTCCACAGACCCTAGGATTTCCCCTGTCCACTCCCCTAATTGCCCTCCCTCACTGCAGAGTTTTCCCATATCATTACAACAGCATAGTTCCTCATAATTCCATAATTGTGGGCATGGACAATGGCAGAGAATCCAACATCCCATTGTCAAGACACAATCAACAGTTTCACTGGGATTCCACCCTTGATCCAGGAGCAGAGATGCACACTGCACTGTATCCTTATATCCAGACACATCAGTCTCTATTACACTGTCAGTATAAATCTCCCCATGTGAAAAGCCACAAAACAAAACCAACGACAGGAAGAAAAACAGAAATTTACAATGCCATGAAGTTAAAAAACATGACACTGTATATGATAGTCTCCATTACACAGTTACTACACATCCTGTTAAAAGAAAAGCCACAAAAATATCAACAACAGGCAGAAAAAAGGAATTAAAAATGCCATGAAGTTAAATAACATGCTACTGAATGACTGTGTCAATGAAGAAACAAAAAAGCAAATGAAGAACCTTCTTGAAAAAATTGGTGTTATTGTATGATCTATGAGTCAGTGAAGGATTTAATGAGAAAAAAACATGTTTTGAAGAAATGAAAATAAAAACAAAAACATCAGGATTTATGAGATATAGTTGCTGCTGATATTTGCTGGTGAGATGTATCTCCTGTAGGCAACAAATAGATGGGTTTTGTGTTTTTAATCTAGTCTTCTAATCAATGATGTTTGAATGATGAGTTTAATCCATTTACATTCAGGGTTAAGATAAATAGGTAGTAATTTGTTCCTGTCATTTTAACAATGGGCTGTTCATTGATTTAGTCTTCTGTTATTATACTGGGATGTTCTTTGCATTTGGCTTTGGTTTTGGTGGGTACTATTCCTTTTCTCTGTCAAGAAAACATCTTTAAGCATCATTTGTAGGGTAAGTTTGGAAGAGGCATATTCTTTTAACTTTTCTTTATTGTGGAAGAATTTCATTTTATTTTCAAAGACGAAGGAAAGCTTTGCTGGATACATTATCCTGGGCTGACAAGTTTTTGCTTTTAGAATCTGGAATATGTCACTTCATTCTCTTCTGGTCTGCAGGGTTTCCTGTAAGAGATTAGCTGTGAATTTAATTGGCATTCCTCTATATGTCAATTGATTTTTTTTTCATGAGCACATTTAAGGATGTTTTCCTTATGTTCAATTGAAGGGAGCTTAATTATCATATGCTGTGGTGAAGATGGCTTTTGCTCAATCCTGTTGGGAATTCTGTGCCCCGCCTGAATCTTGTTTCCAGATTCTTTCTCCATATTAGAGACGTTTTCTTTTATTATCTCATTAGCTACATTTTAATCCCAGCTTCTCTTTCTGCACCTTCTGGAACTCCCATAACTCTTATCTTTGGCCTTTTAATCATATCTCTTAATCTTGAATACTTTTTTTAACTTGACTCATCTCCATTTCCAATTGTTTGCTTGTTCCACTATTGTGAAAGAACTATCTTCCAATTCTGAGATTCTCCTGCCTTCTTGGTTCTATTATTGACAATTTCCAATGAAATTTTAATTTGATCCATTGTGTCCTTCACTTCTAATAATTCTGCTTGATTTTGTTTCAGTTGCTATTTCCTGTGTGACATATTCCTTAAATTCCTGCATGTGCTTCTCATTGTTGATAAGAAGCTTTATAACAAGTGTTTTGAATTCTGTATCCCCCATTTTCCTTGATGTATTCCTCAGTTAACATTGAGGTTGGCAGAGCCTTTTGCTCATTTGCATGGGAGTCCTCAGTAATAATAATTGTGCCTTTGTCTCTTCTTTTGCTCTTGGTCATTGTACTTCTGGTTAGCAGAGTCTCCTTACAGCAGGTTTCTAAGCTGTGTCACCTACAGGTCTACAGTTCAATTTTACTTATTATGGTGGGTACACGGCTCTTTGTTTGCAGTCATTTGTGCCATTCCCTCCAGCGAGTTTCAGGTCTGGGTTCTTGTGTTAGATTCCACCATGGTCTCCATAGCCCTAGCTCCTGGCTCAGCACTCTATCTCCTGTGATACCATGCTGTTGTTGCACTGTTGTCTGTACAACTTTTCTTTCAGTTCCAGTTTGCACAATTCCCAGGATTAGTGAGACATGAGGTGTCCTGAAGTTATGCTGAGGATAGTCGAGGATGGGCCAAAGATAAAGACCCTGCACCTGTGTGGGAAAACCAGAAGAAGCTCCTGGCTCCTGGCTTTTGATCAGCTTAGGTTTGGCTGTTTGTGCTCACTTGGGGAGTGAACCAGCAGACAGATCTTTCTGAATCTCCTTCTGCTTGTATATCTTAAATAATAATAAAAAAGATTACAATGCCGAAAAAGATTGGAGATATTCCCGGGTCAAAGGATTTGATGTTTATCCAATGCTGTGATTTGCCCAATAAAAGATTTCCTGCATATAATTTTCTGTGTTTTGTAGCTTCTACCTCTATCAACATTTTACTACATTTTTATGCAGGATAGTGCTGACCACCTTGAAGATTTAGGAGGTTCTTAACTCCCTATGGGGAATGTCTGCAATTGTCTAACTGTTTATAATCTAAGGATGAAATTAAATAATCTATGAGAGATGAGTGCAGCAGGCCACGGTACATAGAAAGTACTAGGTAAACTGTAGGGCCAATTATGTTTCTGACTGCTGCTTTTATTTTGCGTCACATTCTTCGAGTCATTTTTCTGTAAGCTTGTTTGGAAGTTGCTGCTTCAAATGCTGAATGGCAGGAAAGTCCAAAAACACCTTTTCCTGATCTCAAAGGATGAACGAAGAAGGCAGCTGGTTTTTAACATCTTACTTTGACAGCCTTCAGTCACTATAGCCTCACAGACAGTTGGGAGACTGTTGGTAGCTCTGGGAGAAGAGCACTTGAACATCTTCAGAATGCCAGTGATTTTCCTGGGAATAGTATCCATGTGTCTCAAGGTGAAAATTAAATCCAAACTTCCGTCATCATCAAACACTTGCTGTTCCTCTTTGAAAAGATGCTGAATCTGGTGCTCATGAAAACACGGGTTAGTGAGGATCAGTGCAAAAGGCCAAGTAACACATGTCTTCCTCCTCTGCTTTGGTGCTTCATTGTCATGGTCCTAATAATTCCCCAGCAGAAGAAAAGCAAGCAGTGAAACAGAAAAGATATGGAAATAATGCTAACAGTGTACAGTCCCACAATTCATGACAGAATAAATGCTGCCTTAATGCAACACAGCTTGTACCAATACTTAAACACTGATCATAAAGTTTAAAAGTTTGCAATCACTACATTTTTACACTACGATTTATTTGAACAAGTTTGGTGATATTTTAATGGCATTAATTTTGACGAGCAGAAAAATTAACACAACTTTTAAATTTTGCTTCTAAAGACCTATAGAGAATTCTGTTTGTACATTGTGCTCAAAATATACAGTGGAAAGTAGAAAAAGTAGTAATGGATATTTTACTTTCTACTTATATTCAAAGGAATATAAATCAAAATCAGATTCTTTTTTTTCCCAAAATATTTTAGGTTACTCCAGTGTTGGCTAGTACAGGGTATAGAGACAAATGGTGAAGTACTTTGAAGACAGAGCAATCAGGCCTTGTACATTGATTGGATGAAAAGTATGACATAGCAAGAAGGAGTCAAACATACCTGATGGTTTGTTTATTTTTTTGAGAACCTGGAAAGATGAATTTATCCTCAAATAAAATAAGGACAACCAAAAACAGTGTAGGTTTGGGTGGGAGGTGGAGATGTGAGTTTTAAATTGGGGCATACATTTTAAGTTTGATTCTGATATCATAAATAGTATAACTATTTCCCCCAAATGTGATGATCATTACATCATTATGATGAAATCTCTTGGTTTCCAGGATATAACAAAAAGTTATAAATTTGGAATGATACAGAGAATAGCATGATCACTTGACAAAGATGATATTTAAATCTGTGAAGCATTTCTCTTTTGTTAAAATTTTATTTTGAGTTTTTGAATTTTATGGTACAACTTTATAGAGACTGAAATCATTTATTTGAGATGGAAGGAAGAGGAAGAAGCAGAGAAGAGAAACACTTGCATACCCTGGTTCAAATGCCAATAAGGGCTGGAACTGGATCAGGACAAGGATGAGACTAAGCAGTTAATAGGAACTCCAGTCAGGTCTCTCATGTAGGTGGAAGCAAATCAACCACTTGAGCCATCAACAGTGCTTTCTATAGTCTGTGGTAGGCATTTGAATTCCGGAGCTGGAGCTGGTGTCTTTAACCACTAAGCTAAATGCCTGATCCTAGATTTATATATATAAATTTTTAGGTTTTCTTGATGCTTATATTATTCTTTTTTAAAAGATTTATTTATTTTTATTGGAAAGGCATATCTACAGAGAGGAAGATCTTCATCCACTGATTCACCCCGCAAGTGGCCTCAATGGTATCTGCCTTTACCTTCTGTTTCATAAATAAAATAATCATAATCAAAATCATTATTATATTTTACCCTTGGTAACTTCTTGCCTGCCTTTTGCTTTCTGGCTGAGTAAATCCAGAGAATTCCAGGGAAGGATGCCTATTTCTATTCCTTTCATACCTTTCCCACTTGTCAGCTGGGACAGAACCGTCTTAAAACACACTTTGAAAGACTATTTGTTACTTGACTAGACAATAAGATGCTGGACTCTATGTTTGGTATATGCTTGCAATGGGGGAATCTCAACTGAACTTGAACTGTGGTTATGCAACAAGGTGGAGGAATCCACCATGGTGGGAGGGTTTGGGGAGGGGTGGGGAGAATCCCAGTACCTATGAAACTGTGTCACATAATACAATGTAATTAATGAATTTAAAATAAAATTTAAAAAAAAAATAAATAAAAAAAAATAAATAAATAAAAAAAAAAAAAAAGAAAGACTATTTGTTGAAAAGTAAAAGTCATTATATTTTAACTCATTCCTTTCCATCTACAGAAAAGAGTTATAAACATGTCTAAATTGACATTACCTTCAATTAGCATTTATTCTGACCTTCAATTAGCATTAATCAACTCCTTTATCTCTTAGGTTCTTTGGCCTAACTTATGTAAGACTTGCTATGATAATTCACATTTCACGCTTTATTTAAGAGTCCACATCAGTGTGGAAACCAACTCTCTTCGATTTCACTATACACTGTTACTTCAATGATGAATTCCATTCCATAAACTGAACATGTATTGAACATTTGGAAAATGGGCTTCCTAAAGTCTTACCTAAAACTAGCTAAGATGAAATAATGAAAAAAGAAAAATAAGATCATGTTTTTGAAACAAGTTATTTTTTAAATTCTTAGTAATCAGAGCTACTTAATGAAGTTTTTGCAAGCTAACTTTTCTTCTTCATTTAAAAATTGAAAACACTTTCTCATGCCATGCATAGAATGCTGATTTCCCTTTATATGTTTTAGTCTCTGGTTTATTTCCCCATTTGCCAGATTTATTATTTTCATAATAGATGAATGACTATATATTTTTATCCTGAATTTAAAAGCAGGTCATGAGAAAAAGGCAATGCCAATGCAACTAATCTTCAGCTGGCTAGTCCCAGAAAAGCAACATTCATAATATTGTCTACACTGGCTTTCCTTTGAAACTTTAATGCCAGAGAATATGATTTACTGCCAGCTTGAACTGAGACTTGAGCTTTCTAAAAAAGATTTATTGGCATCAAGTCAGCATAATGCCATAATCATCCCTAAAAAAGACATTTGTCACTAAACCCTTATTTTCAGGTACCTGACATTTTTTCCATACAAATTATACTTCAAGTGGAACAGTGATACGGATTCAGATCCTTATTACCAGCATTTCTTGATTATTTCTATCATCTCTGTGAACTTTCTGGACATGCTGAGGCAATGTTTCTGGGATCTATCTAAAAGATTTCCAAGAGGCAGGCTTGGAACCACAAATGTGCACTTTAAACAAATGTCAGGACAGATTGTGCTGCAAATAAATGATTTTTTGAAACACCCTTTGTAAAGAGGTTATGGAGTTTCGTGTATTAATTCTGGTTCTATCATTTTTACTTTCTAAAAAAAGAACCTTTATTTGAGAAGCAGAGGGAGAAGTAAAAGAGAGAGAAAGAAGAAAAGAGAAGTGAAGTGAAGATCCAATTAACATTCACCAGCTCACTCCCAATGGTTAGGACTGGGCCAAGGCAGAAGCAGCCGGGTTTCCCATGTGGGTGGCAATAACTCAACTGTTTGAGCCATCACTGCTACTCCTGGAGTCAGTATTAGCATGAGGCTGCGGTAAGGAACTGAATGCTTCTAAAAAACCAAGCACGCTATACGTGATGTGGACATTTGAACAAATATCTTAACTGATTAGTGACTTGCCCATTTACCATTTCTACATCTGTACGTTTGAACAAGTTACACTGCGGCTCTGTCTCATTAATTTTCTTATGTGTATTTCTTTGCATGTGATTTAGCACATGGATAAGAAAACTTCAGTAAAAGTAAAATCTGAAGAAAACACCTGATAGGAAGCAGATAACATATCTTAGTTTTGTGGGGAATTTTTTCTCTACAATTCATGAGAACAAACACAAGAGCAAAATTCCATCATCTTGTACATGAAGTTGTAGAAACTGTGAATTATCTCTTGGTCAGAATGAGAGGCAAGGCCACAGCCTGTTAAACAGTCAACATTAGGGGAAATAAACAAGAACCAAGGCATTATAGTTGTTAGAATTAGTCAATTTCTTTTTAAATGTGTTTGTTTGAAAGACAGAGTTACACAGAGAGAGGAAGGAATCGAGGGTGGGAGGGGAAAGAGAGAGAGAGAGAGAGAAAGAGAGAGAGAGAGACTTCCATTCAATGGTTAACTCACCAAAGTTCTGAAATGGCCACAAAGCAAGGGTTGGGTCAGTGTGAAGGCAGCAGCTTTTTCAGATCTCCCATGTGGAAGAAGAGGCCCAAGAACTTGGCCGTCTTCCACTGCCTTCTCAAGTACATGAGCAGGTAGGTGGATCAGACACAGAGCAGCCAAGACTGAAACCAATGCCCACATGGAATTCCAGCATTGCAGGCTGTGGCTTTACCTTCTATACCAGTACACCAGCTGTCCAATTCTTTACTATATTTGTCAACTTGCCAAGAATAAGAAATTTTCAACACTGTACAGATTAGTACATTATTTATTCTTACCTAGGATACACCTGATGATACCTGTGATTCCCAACTGATTACAAATGTAGTTATTTTAACATTTTATTTTTTTATAAAGTAACTTATAGCAATCATCCCTATTAATGTACATTTGTGAAATATGACTGCAGTACTTATTTAAAATATTTTTAGTTTGGGCCCAGCACGGTTGCCTAGTGGCTGAAGTCCTTGCCTTGTATGCGCCAGGATCCCATATGGGTACCAATTCATGCCCCAGTGGCCCACTTCCCATCCAGCTCCCTGTTTGTGTCCTGGGAAAGCAGAAAAGGATGGCCCAAAGCCTTGGGTCCAAGCACCTACGTGGGAGAACAAAAAGAAGCTCCTGGTTCCTGGCTTCAGTTCCGCTCAGCTCCAGCCATTGCAGCTACTTGGGGAATGACTGAGAGAAGACTTTCCTCCCTGTCTCTCCTCATCTCTGTATATCTGACTTTCCAATAAAAAATGACTAAATCTTTAAAAATATAAAATATTTTAAGTTCTAATTTTTATGTTATTACATTCTGTTTCCTATTTGAAATGCAGCAAAAAACTCTTTTTAGTTAATTGTGGAAAAATATAATGAATTGTGATTTCAGCTTAAAGAAATTACTAGATAATACCTCATTGATATTGTAATTTGGATTTCCCTTATTGCCAGGGAACTTGAGCATTTTTTCATATGTTTATTTGCCATTTGGGTTTGTTCCTTTGTGAAGCGTCTGCCCATTTCCCGTGCCCATTTCCTGAGTGGCTTGTTTGTTTTGACATTTTGGTTGTTTTGTAGTTCTTTGTATATCCTGGAGATTAGCCCTCTATCACCCACGTAGTGCGCAAAGATCTTCTTCCATTCTTTGGGTTGCTTTTTTACTTTGTTGATTATGTCCCTTGCTGTACAGAAGCTTCTTAGTTTGATGAAGTCCCATTTGTTTATTCTGGTCTTGATTTCTATTGCTTTTGGTGTCCTTCATAGGAAGTAGGGACCTACCCCTAGATCTTGCAGAGTATTTCCAACATTTTCTTCCAAAAGTTTGAAGGTTTCTGGATGTAGGTATAGATCTGTTATCCATTTGGATTTGATCTTAGTGTATGGTGAGAGATGTGGGTCTATCTTTTTGTTTCTACAGGCTAGATAATAGTACATTATTTATCATGCAGCAGTTATTTCCATAATTACCTCTTTTGGTGATAGTCCATGACTTCCGGTTACACTATTTTATGTTATTATTTTAAAGATATATATATGTACACACACACACACACTCACAGAGAAATATGTCTGAAAGGCAGAACAACACAGAGGGAGAGAGAGACAGAGAACGTGTGTCTGCTTTTCCACTCCACAGATGGCCACAACAGCCAGGTTTCTGCAAGGCTGAAGCTAAGAACCCAGCTGCATCCCGATCTCTCACAGGGTTGACAGAGGACCCAAGCAGTCTCTGAATTCCTAGGTGCAGTAACAGGAAGGTGCATCCGAAACACAATAACTGGGACTCAAACTGACACTTGGTGTGAAAAGTGGTGGCTTAACTTGCTGTGCGCAATGATCGGGTCTAAATTATTTATTTTAAAACTAACACATATATGAAAGATTTATTTTTACTTGAAAGGGAACTTACAGAAGAAGAGACAGGGAGAGGGATAGATCATCTACTGATTCACTTCCTAAATGACTACAACAGCTGGAGCTGGGCTGATCTGATTCTAGGAGCCAGGAGCTTCTTCCAGCTCCCTCACATGGTGTATGGACCCAAGGACTTCAGCCAGCTTTTGTTGCTTTCCCAAGCCATAACCAGGGAAGTTTTGTTTTTTAATCCATTTTATAAATGTGATGAGAAAGACTTGGAAAAAGAGAGAGAGAATAGGGAAGGGATGGAAAAGACATAGATATATAGTTTGTTTCTTTCCTTTGATTAGGAGATAATGAGCAGATTAAACAATAAGTGGACGAGCTGAGAAAATACTCAAAGACATGCTCTGAATCATGTGCTTTTGAAAACTGAGCAACCTGGAGATTCATGACAGCACGTGAAATCCTAATTGCAAAAAATTAAAAACATCATGAAGAAATCATGAACTTTTAGCCATTCAATGAGGTTATGTTTTAGCCAAAAGGAAAGTTTCAATTTCAACATGAAATTACTGATTTAATTGGATATATTTTATTTCTGTGCTCTAATAATAATTTAAATTTAAAATCTCACGATGAAATCACCTATCATTCAGAGTGATGCTGGCTTGGACAAGAATAGATTTCAGGGCAAGAAATTGTATGATGTGAAAGATAAGTAATGGGCCCCAAGAGACCCCATGCCATGTCAAGCATTCCAAAGGATGCTGTTACATCTAAAAGTAAGCCGTTAACTGGCACAGATCACTATGTGTTGTGGGTGTTTGATTCCTACTTCCGGCCTGGAAATAAGGTCCCACAGGAAACATGTTCTGCACCCTTACATCCAGTTGTAATTACTTGTTTACTCTTCTTTCTGACTTGACAATAAACATTCATTAAGCATTTTGCCAAATAAAGCACTATTCTTAAAGCTTTAAGTAATTATCTCCTTTAATAATAATAACAATCACTTTGTGAAGTGAGCATCATTTTATTACCCCATTTTATAAAAAATGAAAGAGAGCTGTAAGAAGTTAAGGAACTGCCCAAGGTCAGAGAGCTAATATACTGCACAGAGAATTCAAATCAGTATTAATTATCTTGGCTTGACCAATCCAAATTGCATGTACCTTCAGAAATATCACACTGTATTCCATAAACACATAAAATCATTGTGTTAATCAAATTTTTAAAATGTTTGAAGTTGTGAAAAGGCTAATTACCCTAGTTTGAACATTATTTATTATTCAAATATCACATTGTACTCCCCAAAATGCATATAGAATTAATATAATAAAAAGAATTTAAATCTAAGCAGTCTAACAACAAAGCAGGAAAACTCTATTTAATGCTCAATACTGGCATAATTGTGGGTACTAAGTATCTAAAATTGGTCAAATGAATTATTGATTGACTTCAGAGAAGAAAGGAAGGTATGGGAAGATAGGAGCTATAGAGGGAAACTTGCCAGGTAGAGGGCAAGATTCGAGTGGAGCTGGAAAACTGGGCAATACTTTAAAGATCTTAGAGAACAGCAGAGAGCGTTAGGTGTGAGGAACTTGAACCAGTCTACACGAATAGGTTTGTAGTATGTTGTCGGGTCAGAGAGGAAAGCAACCAATCAGTGGGCACAGAAGCTAGGTCAGTGTTCAGAAGGCTTTGGGTGAGAAGCAGCAAGGCACTGCCAGACTTTGCAAATGACAGTATCTAGGGTACTTTTTAAGTAAAAACATTCCATAGAGAATTATTTAGGTATCTTGTTAAGAATGCCTACTTTATAATCAAATTTCAAGAGGGGAAAACTTCCATTCTCATGATTTTTTCTCAGGTGTGTAATATTTTGGCATTTGATTCTTGTTCCAGGTTTTCAAGACTGGCTCAACAATCAGAACCAATTAATGCAATCCATTATGTACTCAGGCTGAAAAGAATGATCATATGATCATATAAATAGCTGCAGAAAAAGAACACATAAAAAACATACAATGCCCATCAATATAAGAATTGTCAGCAAACAAGGTGATATACAAAAGTCTATTGCTCTCCTATATATCAGTGATGAACAACTGAAATTTGAATATAACTTACACACCACCATTTACATCAGCACAACAATATGAAATTTCAGATAGAAATCAAACAAAAAATTCACAAGATTTTTTTTTGTGGAAAGTTACACAGTTCTGATTACTGAAGTGAAAGATTAAATAATAGAGCAGTTATCTAATGTTCCTGTATTAGAGGAATAAATATTAGCTGATTCTTGTTGGTTTAATACCTGCTCTATTTTATCTCTATACTCTAATAAGGGGTGTAATCATTAGGAGTTGATTTTATTCATATATATTAATGTTCGATTCTCAATTAAATTATTTTTCTTCCAAATGAGGAGCTTCTCATCTCCCTTAAATATATTTTCATATGCTATTTTCTAAGGCTATTATTTGTAAAAAATTATTATGCTTTTACTTGGCATCTCAAACATTAAGGCATTTTAAAAACTTAAGTTGTTTATTTTATTTTATTCCCATCCAGCTCCCTGCTTGTGGCCTGGGAAGGCAGTTGAGGACAGCCCAAGGCCTTGGGACACTGCACCCGCGTGGGAGACCTGGAAAGAAGTTCTTGGCTCCTGGCTTCGGATCGGGGCAGCACTGGCTGTTGCGGCCACTTGGGAATTGAATCAGTGGATCGAAGATCTTCCTCTCTGTCTCTCCTCCTCTCTCTACATCTGCCTTTCCAATAAAAATAAATAAACCTTTAAAATGATATACTTTATTAATTTTACAAATTTATAATTTTAAATAAACTTATATTTTTATAATTTTTGTAAATTTATAAAATTTTATAATTGTATAATTATTTATTAATTATTTATTTCATCAATTAATGATCAGATGTCTATAAGTTTCTGCTCTTGGGGATTTCTTATTTGATAAGTCTTTGTAAAGGTTGGAAAAGGCAAGCTCATCAGAAAGGTGGATTACATGGGACTGAACCGAGGGGCTCCGCCTCCAATCCATCTCCCTGCCTAAGGCCTGGGAAAGCAGCAAAGGATGGTCCAACTCCTTCGGCCCCAAGAGGAAGACCTAGAGGAACCTGACTTTGGATTGCTTCATGCCTGGCCTTTATAGTCATTTGGGGAGTGAACCAAAATATGGAAGATCTCTCTGTTTTTGCTTCTTTTTATAATTCTGCTTTTCAAATCAAAACAAATAAACAAAAACTAAAACAAAACACCATCTGTCTGATGTCAAAATTAGAAGGGCTGCAGCCAGGTGGAACCGTTGGAATATACCACATTCCTAGTTCCTATGAAGAAAGCCATGCCAACCATGGGCCAAGATGATACTTAGTAGTAGTAGTACAGGGGGTAAATACTCTCCTGTACTCTCACAACAGTTCAGAATATTTTTGTGATTGGATGTACCAGTTGTTTTCCTCACACATTAAGCATTTCTCCAGAGAATGGAATTGGGAAACCTATAATTTGATTAAGTCTGACACTATCTATTTGGAGTTTTTGCAAGGTCTCACAACTTAAGGGCTCAGTTTCACAAGACTGCCTCTACTTCAGGTCACAAGCCTAGGACTGCAATATGTCTCTCCAACTATTGTTAATCAGAAGCTTTCGTGATTGCCTCCTCTAGTTAGAGTTTCACAGAACTCAGTAGAAATGCATAACCTTTGATGACCAGTTCATTACAGAGACTACAAGTCAGAAATAAACAATGAAAGAGATCCAAAGAAGCTGGTGAAAAGCTTGCATGCCCTCTCTGATGGCACCGACCTTTGAGTACTTCTAATGTTCAATGTCCAGAGGCTGGATAAATCCTCTTCAAGAGTTTTTACAGCACTTCATCTCAAGTCTTCAGACTCCTTGCTGGAGGTCTACAGATAGGGCTTAAAGTTCCCAACCATAGCCATGAACTCTTTTTGGTGAATAGCCAAACATTTTATCAAAAGGAGCTTAGAATATTCCAAGGATTTTAGGGGCTCTGTGACTGGTACTAGGACAGAGACCAAAAATATTTCTTTCATGTTAGACTATACGTAGAATAGCCACCCCTGGAAGATTATAGTCCATAGGAACCCAACCGAAACTTAGCAAAGAATAGTGTCACAGGCAAAGTATGCTGCTAAGGCTACGATTAACCACAGAAAAGACTTACAAAATAATTCAGCCCCTTCCTAATCTAGAAAGCATTCTCACTTAGAAACAATGCAGGCCAACTGATTTCTTGAAACATCATATTCATAACTTCTATTGATTACAAATCTTGACATCACAAATGTACTGATAACTTGATAGAAGTAGAAAAAAAATTGCCAATTGCCACCGTGTACTATCAATCCTTCTGCAAATGATTTTATGAGCTAGGTAAAGCACAAAGCCCCCGAACAAGACACAAATTCACCAGAATTATATATAACCCTTCTTTCAATAACTTACAGTTCACACATCATCACTCTCCCTGGCCAGACTTAAGAAAGATAGAAAAGAAAGAGCTGCTTAAGTTTATTTCCAAAAATTATCAATCAATTAGTGAAACAAAAGAATTTGCTTCAATTTCCATTCTCTGTTTTCCAAAACTTCATTTTCTATTGCATAAATTGTCAGCACACATTTTTCTTCTAAGTTATCCGATAATGGCTGAGCCCAATTTTATTTTCAACTTACAAGAAAAACCCTTGGATGTTGTTAAGTTTATGCAATTTAAATTACTTCAAAAACTCTAAAGGGTTGGCATTTAGCATAGTAATGAAATTGCTTAGATTGTCTGCATCCCATATCAGAGTGTGAGTCCCAGCTATGCTCTCCATTTCAGCTTCCTGCTAATGTATTTGCTTGGAGGCAGTAGCGACAATTCAAGAAGCCAAGTCCCTGCTACTCACATGAGTTAGATTGATCTCCTGGCTCCTAGTTGCAGACTGACCTAGCCCTGGATGTTGTGGGCATCTGAGTAGTTAACCATGGGCTGGGAAATATCTTTATTTATATCTATCTATCTATCTATCTATCTACACACATATATATGTAATATTATCATATACAATATATTATATTATAAATATATGTAATATATTATATAACATTATAATATATAATTATATTATAAATATATTTGTATATAATATGAATTTATTATCTATAATAATATATTTAAAATAATAATATATGTGGCTATATTAGTAAATAAATTCTAATTTAAAGAAATCTAGAACTCAAAGGTATAGATGCACATGTGTCTGTTTTTGTGTAACTATAGACAGTTCCAATACCTGTACATAATGCAATTCAACAGACACATGACAAGAAATTTATCTTAAAAACCACTGTATTTGCTCATTTGGTTTTTTTTATTTTTCATGATTTTTTAAAAATTATATTTTCGACAATCTTTACGTTGTTAATTAGGGTTAAAAGGTTCAAGGGCTATAGGGAAGTGGGTATGACTATTATTTCCCTATTGTTTCTTTCATATATCTGAGGTAAAGGGAATGTTGAGGAAGAAGACCCACCCAGTTTCCCACCCTCCCCAAGTCCTGGATGTGGGGCATGCTCTGAGATACTTGCTCAAGTGGTTTTGATAGTTCACCACTTATGAATCGCTGCCAATCTCGCCACTCTGAGCACGATGAGGTCGTTGAAGAATCCACTGATTAACATAGTCCATCATAGAGTTTCCATTTGTCCAGTATTTCGCTGCCAACATATAGCTGAGGTGGTTGAATGACCTGTTCTGTCTCCTTTCTTTTCTTGGTTAGGGTTCTGAGTCCACCATTTCGATTGGGGATACCCCCAAAAGAAACTTTGAGGTGTTCCTAGACCAGAATCTTGTATGTACTAGCAAGCATAGGGCCCGGCACAGTCCATCGCCACGATCAGCTGGTGGTTGCAATTGCTGGGTTGGTTTTGTTTTCAACCCCAACTTCCACTTGAACCAATGGGTGTTGCAGTCCAGCCTGGTTCTGCCCAGCATACACTCAGCCCTCACATAAACCAGAAGGAGCTACAGCCCAGTCAGAGCGACCCACATTAACCCCCACCAGATCAGCCCCTACCCTGGTTTGCCAGTATGTGTAGCAGACATATCCCATTTGGCTCTCATACATGTCGATGGGTATTGAAGCTTAGTTCCATCTAACCAGCTCAGTTATCCAGCCCTCACGGATGTTGTTGAGTGCCTCTCTGTCTAGCCACCCCAGCCCCTGTCCTAGTTTTTTTTTGTGCTCTCCCGTGGGAGTGGTTACCCAAGAGGGAGGAGCCCACTATTTCCCTCCCAGGTCTCTCTCACTCCCAGATTAAGCACGTGGTGGCTGGAGCCAGGATCCGAGCAAGACGCCCCTTCCTGAGGCCCCCCCAGCTGCCGGGTGGCTGCTGGAAGTTTAAACCCCAGACCCAAGGTCACACCTCTCCCCAATCCTGTCCACCACTCAAGCTCAAGTCAAGCGGCTGGTGGGCCTGCCTAGCAAAGCCCCGGAGACTTACCCCAAAGGGAGCAGCTCCTGGAGCCCAGGCAAGCCGAGGGACAGCTCACCACGTGCACGTGGTGGCTGGTTGCTCATCGTTTCATTCCTTATTTCACTCATTCTTTTGTATACCCAAAAATATTGACTTGACTAAAATGAAATACTCTTGGCTTTAGAGCCACATTCCTAGGTATTTTAGTGGGAGGCTGTGAAATATTGAATATGACATTCAGTTTCTGCATTGCTAAAATGGGAATAAAAACAGTACCCATTTCATAGGATTATTGTAAAGATTGAATTCAATAATATATTTAAAATGCTGAGAACAACTTCTAGCATATTGAATGCTATATAAGTGGTTACATGATTAATATAATTGTCACCCTTAGCATCATCATTTTCATCTTATCATTTCCATGCTTCATCAGTTTAAATCTAAGGATAAATACTAATCCTTTTGGTAAATACTCTTATCCTTAAAATTCTCGTAATGTTATTTTTAGCTCTCAAAGTACACAGAATACACTATACTGTGTGTAAATCTTTGTTCCTAAGCAGGAACTCAGAAAATGGGAAGTGAATCCTATCAAGTTTTACAAATATTCAGAGAATTCTCCTCATTTAGTTAATTTGACAAAATGACAAAAATCTCCCCCCAAAAATCTAGTGTGTATGCTTCTTAAGCAGCAAATGAATTTTATATCAGATGCTGACAAACTTCCTATATCATCATGTGAATGAAAACATTTAATTTCTGAATAAAAGTGAAAAAGCTGCAAGTTCTGAAAGCACAGGGAGCAGGCAGGACCAGGTATCTATTTCATGCCAATTTCATTCTTCTCACCCTGAAGCCATTACATTTGAACTAAATGAGAAACAAGAACGTGTGTGGGAGTAGTACCTACACAAACAGGTGTGCCTGCTTTTCACAAGAGCTACTGTGGACTGTAAAACAAGGTAACAATGCAATATCTCACCTTCTTGGGGTTGATGTTTGCTTTTTTTTGTCACTTAAAATTTAATTTTAATTTTAATTAATATTTAGCATTTCTAGATACATAGATTTCTAGATACAATTTTAAGAACCCAATGACATTCCCTCCTCTTTCCTTTGCCTGTTCCCCTTCCATTTTCACTCCTTGTCAGTTTTTCACTTTTGAGATAACATGTTTTAGATTCACACTACAGTAAAAGGCTTGATGTTTTGTTGTATAAGAAAAAGCAAAGGAGGCTTAAGCTTAGTGGGGATACAGACAACAGCTATAAACAATAATTGAATAGAAAATGACCACTTCACCCATATGCAGTAAATTATAAACACATCATTAAAGCTATAGTAGTGTAGCACAATTAGCCATTGTTTGTTTGTCTTCCTCGTCTCTTTGCCTTTGTTCTTTTTTTTAAATCCCGTTCTCAACATTTATTTCACTAAGGAGACCTGGGAGACCATCTATTCTTCAACTTTGCATTCTCTGGGGTGGTACTGCATTCTCTGATGCTTTGAATCCTGATTGTGGTTTCTTCACACAAGTCAATACATCTGACAAGCATCCACCATCAGTTTCACTCTAGTAGCATTTTGAGAGAAAAAGATAAATTAGAAAGGGAAGACTTCTATAGCTCCCAAAGCACCAACTGGTTGATGGAATTGAGGGCATGGTGGGTAGGCAGAGAATGCAAGAAAGTGTGGAATCCAGTTAGAGGAAACCCTTAGGAAGTGCAATTGATTGGCAATTAACTTCTTATTGAGCAAATGCCATTGTAAATATAAATTTTGATCCCATACTTAATGATCTCTATTGTACCACTTTAAAAATGACGCTCTGATTTGATCTAAATGGACATTCTCGTGATCCCAAGGGAGAGTGCAAACCTCACTGATTTACATCTAAGTGTGGCTGAAGGTTTTATGCTGTGCCTCTGTATTGTTTCTTTCAGAAATTTGCTTCCTCCTGACGTTAGATCCCTATTAAAGTTCTTTCCATGGACCTTAGTGGGTTATCTGCAAACCTAGCCCTCATATGGAGCTGCAGTTCAATTTTATTAGATCTAATCAAGGTTTCCCCAAGGAGTAATTCCAGCATGACACCAAAAGAAGCAAATATTCCTCTGAGGAAAATTACTTTCATTGTTCTTTTAAAATCACTAATTTTCATGAAAAGATGAAGAGTGGAAGTAACTTGTGTAATTTTAAACTCTCAGGCTCTGACCAACACGATGTGTAAACTGTGGCTTAAAGTGTTACAAAGTTTTATTTTCTTGTAATTTAGAGAGAATATGCTCTTTCAATTATTTTAATGTGCTGTTTGAAGTCTGTTCAAGTTTGTTGTCCCTACTACACCAAAGCATTTGGAAGCTTAAGAGATGAACTTTTAAAGATCAGACATTCTTCTGAATGAAATGTGAATGCCACTGTAATGATGGAGGAAAATCATCACCATGAAGGATGAACTAAGGTGTAGGTGAGGCAGTATGTTGCTTTACCTGAGTCATGCTGTTTTGTCTAAGCTTTGCTCTTTCTGTCACTTGGAAATAAAGGAGCCTGAGTATAAACACACATTAATTACAAACCATAGGCAGCTCAATCTTCAATAGAAAAAAAAATCTGTTAAGTGTCATCATTTGACTTTTTTGGGATGACAGATATATGAAAATTTCAGTGTCATTTAAGTTAGAACATCATCTGTCTGGATTCAGACTACTCAGTTATCACCAAAAAAAAAAAAAAAAAAGACATGATTACCAGCACAGTCCCACACATACAAAGCTTCAGTAAAAAAACTATCTTGTGTAGGGGGTGGCAGTAGGCATTACCATTACAATGCTGCTGCTTCATTTACCGAACAAATAGTTAAGGAAACTACGGATATGCTAGGCACTGTTCTTAGTACTGAGCACATGGTAGTGAACAAAATAGACAAAATTTTCTTTCACGGAAAGAGTGAAGGAAGGGGAAAGAAAGTTTAGATGAATTTCGAGAGGTAATAGGATAGCATATAGTGCAGCCTAATCGAGAAAGTCAGCGACTGCATTTCAGGAAGAGGAAGACATGTGGCTCAGCAGAGTGCTATGATGTTGTTTAAAGACAAGCTGGAGATCAAGATGGCTGGACAGGGTGAGGAAACATTAAAAGCAGATGGAGAAGAATTACCAATAGAAAGTGGTAGGCTGACGGTGGAGAGACACCTGGGGATCTGTGGACATGCGCAAGTAGTGGGTACGGCGGAACAGCAGCCAACAGATACCCCAGCAACAATCAGGGCTCCACCAAGAAACCAGCGGAAGGGAGGTTGCTGGGAAAAGTGCTACATTGGGCATCACAGGACCCATTTATCTGTTCCCTATATGACACACATTAACAATGACACTTAGAAACTGGAAGGATAGAAAAGTACATTCCAGACTAATCGAAATGAAAAACGTAATGGTATAGTCATTTTAATATCAGATATATAAACTCCAACGTGAAAAGCATTGAATGAGATGAAGAAGGATACCACAGTAATGGTGAGTAAACATCCCACTAAATTCAATGGGCAGAGAGATGACACAGAAACTCAGCAAGGAAACAACAGAGCTCATCAACACATTTAGACAAATACACTTAATTGGTATCTACAGAACCTCTCATCCTACAGACATAGATTGTGCTTTTTTCTTCAGTACATGAAACCTTCTCCAGGACTGATCAGATTATAGCCACAAAACAAGCATAAGCCAATTTTAAATGTCGAAATCACACCATGCATCTTCTCAGATCATCCTGGAGTGAAAATGGACACCAGGAAGTCAAAATACCTTAGGAAATATGCAAATAGTTAGAAACTGAACAATATGCTGCTGAAGGAACAATGAATCGTGGAAGAAATCAGAGGGAATAAAAATCTTTTCTTGAAGAAAATGAAGGTATCGACACAAAACATCCAAACTGTGGGACAGAATCAAGGCAGTGCTAAGAAGAAAGTTCATTGCAAGTATTGTCTATATGAAAAAACTAGAGAGGCACCAGATAAGTGAGCTGTTATAGGAAAACATGTAAGATCAATGAATCAAAAAGCTGGTTCTTTGAGAAGATCAACAAAATAGATTCCCCACTAACACAAATAAAAAAAGAAGAGGAAGAAGAAATAAAAGAAAAGAAAAAAATAAAAAGGAGAAAGAGGGAGAAGACACGAATCAATAGAATCAGAGACAAAAAAGGAAATATCACAGTGTATCCATTGGAAATATATATATAATAATCGTAAACTATTGCTAGCATATATATCAGCAAGGCAAAAGACCCAGAAATCAGGTAGATTACTGGGCATATACAATTAACCAAAACGGAATCAGGAGGTAGTTAGAAATTTATATCAACATACAACCAGGAAAGAGATTGAATCAGTAGTTAAATCCCTCCCCACAAAGAAAAGTCCAGGACCAGATGGCTTCACTGGTGAATTTTACCAAATGCTTTAAGAAGAACTTACCCTAATTTTCCAAAACTATACAAAACAATAAAAAGGGAGGCAATCCTTACAAATTCTTTCTATGAAGTCAACATCACTTTAACACCAAAGCCAGATAGATACACAACAGAGAACTACACACAAATATTCAATGTGAACATAGATGCAGAAATCCTGAACAAAATACTAGCCAACAAAATCCAAAAATACATCAGATAGATCATTCACTCTAACCAGGTGGGATTTTTCCCTGGCAAGCATGGATGGTTTAACATTCACAAATCAATAAATATGACACTCTCCATGAACAAAATGAGGCATAAAACCACATGATCATCTCAATAGATGCAGAGAAGGCATCTGATAAAATCCAACAGCACTTCATGATAAAAACCCTCAGAAGACAGCCATAGAAAAAGCATTCTAGAATATAATCAATGTAATATGCAATCAAACCAATCCCAGCACCAATTCTCAGTGGCTGATTTTATCTCCTATTCCTATGAAAATCATCAATTACAATGCCTTTTTTACCACTTCAACGCATCATCCTCTATCTACAGCCACTTGATGCATTTTGACCATAGTTGATGAATGATCCATACTCCCTTTAGCTGTGCATTATCGCCTTCTCCTACTCCAGAGCATTACACCGCTCCTCTCTTCCGCATCAGCAGCTCTCACCTCTCTCCCAGATTATTCCTATAAGCCTATAAATACACAAAGACAAATAACACCTTGCCAAAATTTTAAGAAATACAAAATATTGGATCTACCATCCAGTTTCAACCCTGTTTCCTTAGGCTTTTTCATAATGAAAAGTATACAAAAGTTAGTTAATTCCTTTCCTTTGTCTTCTAAAACATTACATTCAGGCTTTCATCCAAAAATAATTGCAATTGAAAAATAGCATTAACTGCAATGTGGCTAAATCTAATGCTCAAATCTCAGTTCTTTTTTTTTTTTTTTAAGTTTTTTTTTCTTTATTTGAAAGGCAGATTTTGCAGAGAGAGAAGGAGAAACAGAGTGAGAGGTCTTCCATCCACTGGTTCTCTCCCCAAATGGTTGCAATGGCTAGAGATAGCAGCTGTGAAGCCAGGATCCAGGAGCTGCTTTCCTGGTCTCCCATGTGATTTCAGGGTCCCAAGGACTTAATTCATCCTCTGCTGCCTTCCCAGGCCATAAGCAGGGAGCTGGATTAGAAGTGAAGAAACCAGGATTCAAACCCATATGCATACGTGACACTGACATGGAAGCATGGGATCAGCTTGTTATGCCACTGTGCCAGCTCCTCAAATCTAAGTTCTTAACCATGTGATGATCAGTTATCAGCCAGCATAGTTATGTGATTTCATCATTGTGAAAATATCACAGAGTGCATTCACAAAAGCTAAGATGGTAACGACAGCACTACCGATATAATCTTATGGGACCACCATTTGTATATGTGGTGAATGAAAAATCTCTAAGTAAAGCATGTCTGTTTTATTAGACTTCTGGCATAGCCAGTATCTTAGCTTTCCTCCTCTGTTCTTTTCCTTACTCAGTTTCTTCTTACCTCCCACTAAATATAGAGGGGCTTAGTGCAAGGATCTCTTTCTCCTCTTACTCCTCTGGTGATGTCCTCTAGTTTCAGAGTTTTAAATATTTTCTATTCGATGATTCCAAAATTTATACTCTTGTTCTGAACTATCATATTCACTCTAGACTCACTGTTGGATATCCAAAAGTCAAGTGGATATCTAATAGTTCCCTTAAACATATCAAACCTAAAGCTAACTCCTAATCTTCACTCCAACATTCTCTTCCTATAGTCTTCCCAATTAGTAATCGGCAACTGAATTATTTCAGTTACTCATGCCAAAATCTTGGAATCATTTCTTATACAACCCGCATACAATTCAACAACAAAGCCATTGACTAGTTTTAGTATGTCCCATATGCTAAGCATATCTTGAGTCTAGATATACCTTCAATTCTCACTCCTCCGACTGCTACCATCCTGGCTTAATTGTCCACGTTATCTTGAGTAAATTCCCTAAGAGACACTTAACTGGTCTTATTTTTCACTTGGCTTCCTTGTAATCTATCCTCAACTCTAAGTCCAAAGTGATCCAGACAAATCAGAGAATTTCACCCTTCTACTCAAAATTACTCAGCTCACTTAAAGCAAAATGTTAAAGAAACCCAAATGGTTTACAAGATCTGACCCAATCTGGCAACAGTTGCTTAGCAAATCTGCATTGTGAGGACTGTAACATTTATTTTATTTACTTTTTTAAAAATTATTTATTATTTTTAATTCATTAATTACATCGTATTATGTGACACAGTTTCATAGGTACTTGGGTTCTCCCCACCCCTCCCCAAACCCTCCCACCATGGTGGATTCCTCCACCTTGTTGCATAACCACAGTTCAAGTTCAGTTGAGATTCCCCCATTGCAAGCATATACCAAACATAGAGTCCAGCATCTTATTGTCCAGTCAAGTTCAATGGCTTCTTAGGTATACCCTCTCTGGTCTGAAGACAGAGCCAGCAGAGTATCATCCCAGTCAATTGAAAGCTCCAACATACCATCAGCAAAAATTTACATCATTATGGAATTAATTGACATAGTAATGAGTAACCAATATGTTAAAAGTAAATGCAAGTTCTTAACCACCGTCTGTGACCACCTCATTGACATTTCAATTTTAGTTTATACACAACATATAACATTCAAAACATAACATGTTATACATAACATCATATCATCTTAAATTAAGGCAAACATGTGGTATTTAACCTTTTGTGATTGGCTCATTTCCCTTAGCATTATGGTTTCCAGTTTGGCCCATTTGGCCACAAAGAACTACATTTTGTTTTTTTTAATAGCTGAGTAGTATTCCATGGAGTAGATGAGCCATAGCTTTCTTAAACTGACTTTAAGGATTTAACTATACAATGTGCAACAAAACAAACACAACTAGAGGACACAGTGAGTGAAACAGCCTTATACAGAAGGACAAATACTGTGTTCTCCCTTATAAATGGAAAAAAAAAAGAAAGAAAACAAGGCTTTTGTGTATCAGTATTACAAAATATATGGTTTTGAAAGTGACCCAGTGGAAGAAACACGGTGTGTTTGTGTGTATGTGTGTTTCTCTGCATCTCTGTAAACTCTGCCTTTCAAATAAATAAATCTTTTTGTAAAGTTTTTTTTATACTTTTGTCAAACCAGTGGTTAAATACTATACTCTTACAGTTCTAATGATATATGATTATTTTACAATAAATTGTATATGAACAAAACTGGTCATTTTTCCTTTCAATTATTGTTTACAGTCATTGTATAATTTCTACTACATTGCTTTTTTTCTCAAAAAAAAAAGGAGAATATGTCATTGAAACAATTAAAAGAAAGCATGGGCCCAGCACTGTGGCCTCGTGGCTAAAGTCCTCTCCTTGAATGCGCCAGAATCCCATACGGATGCTGATTTTAATCCCAGCAGCCCTGCTTCCCATCCAGATCCCTGCTTGTGACCTGAGAAAGCAGTCGAGGACGACCTAAAGCCTTGGGACCCTGCACCCGCGTGAAAGAACCAGAAGAAGCTCCTGACTTCGGATTGGCTCGCCTCCAGCCATTGAGGTGACTTGGGGGTGAACCATCAGAAGGAAGATCTTCCTCTCTGTCTCTCCTCCTCTGTATATATACCCAACTTCGCAGTAATAATAAATAACTCTAAAAAAAAAAGTAAGCAAGACAGTAAGGATAAGGGAGGGTGGGAGGAATGGAGAGAGAGTAGGTAAAGAAATATAATGTTTTTAAAACTGAATCTACAAAAATGTAAGAAAATTTCCCCTTTTACAAATAAGAATTGGGAGCAAAAAATTTTAATTTAAAAATTTTCAGTATTCTTGTGAAAGTGTAATTAGAGTCAATACTTAATGAAAGTGAATGTGCACACTATGACAGCAACTTTGCTTTCATGTTCATACCTAACAACATTCACACCTGTGTAGAGAGTGACACCCTGTTGCTGTGCATAACAGGGTTACTTATGATAAGCAAAGAATGGCTATGGGAAAAAAAATGGGATGAGGAAGAGATGATATGTAAATCTTGGTATGTTGCACAATGAAACATTGATTAGTCAGGAAACCACGGCTACATGAATCAATATGAAGACTACACTCAAGTTTCCATGAGTATTAATTTTTATTTCCCAAACTGGGTCGTATGATCCTATTGGTCCTCAGAGCTTCTGTATATCTGAAATACATGAAAAATGTTTATTTTTCCTTATTGTAACTTTTAAATTCAGTAAATGAATGTGCAACCAGTTAAGAGGAAGAGTTTTCCAGAGGTGGGGAATGATTGGGCATAGTGACAGATACAGACAGTGGAGTCTGGGGTTGAGAAACATAATTACCATCTCCATCCTCTGCACATCCACTGCCTCTGCAGGGAGAAGAGGTTTAGGTTTTCATCATCTCAATAGCTTCATCAATTGCTTTCTCTTCCTCATTAGAGCCTTGTTCACCTCAGTTCATCTTTTGTAATACTGAGTGGTTTGTGTAAACTCAAAACTGCCAATGTCAGTTTCTGTGCTTGCAAAAATTTAAACAGTTTTTCACTGCTTATATAGTGAACACAAGCAGATTTCTTAACAAAGGGCCCTCTGGAATGTGGATTCAAGCAACCTTTCGAGTGTCTCAGCCCAAAGACCTCCATGCCCAGTCCAGCATTTTTTCCCAGGCTCCTCATTCACATTCAACGTGAGACACAGTATATGTAACTATTACAGAAAGTCAAGGGAGCAAGTCCTTTCTTCCTTTGTACTTCTGTCAAATTGTGCACACCCAGCTCTGTTAAACGGCCATATTGTATCATATTTTTTGAAGTAGCTTTATCTACAGTGGTAGTTACTGAAAGTCAAGGATAGTGCTTATTATTCTTTCTGTGGTTTGTCCATACTAAAATCTTCTCATCTTCAACACTTAATAATTTCCAGAAAAAAGAGAAGATGCAGGTAATATTTTGTTCAAGTTATTTAGGAGTAGTCAAGAGTTGACCTATTTGTTTCTATAGGAAAGTCAAATTTACAGAGAGAAGGGGAGACAGAGACAAAGATCTTTTATCCACTGGTTCACTCCCAAATGGCCAATGGCTGCATCTGAGCCGATCTGAAGCCAGGATCCAGAGCCTCCTTCGTGTTCCCCACATGGATGCAGCGTTCCAAGGCTTTGGGCCATCCTCTTTTGCTTGCCAAGGTCACAAGCAGGGCGCTAGATGGGAAGTGGAGCAGCTGGGACACGAACTGGTGCCCGTATGGGATCTTGACACATGCAAGACGAGGGATTTTAGCCTAGGCTCCATATCGGGCCCTGTATTACTTTTTGTTCTGAGAAAACATACAAGATGATGTGGCTCCCCCTCCTTCTCTCTCAAGATTTGCACTGGTAAGTTCTTCAAATACTTGCTATCAGCATGGGACCATATTAAAATGAATGTGAACTCTATCAGGGTTATAACACTTGCTCAGTCAAGTCTATTTGCTATAGTGTTAAATCTTTGAGTACCAAATTATGTTATAACTTAAGAGATGAGTATTTGCTTACCTACTGGTTACTAGGATAACTGATGATAATAGCTTACATGTTGAAAATATATTAGCTTGAGTATTGACTCAAAATTGGACAAATTCTACATTTCAAAAATCACTAGCTATTATTCAAACTCTACTTTCAAGTAGTTGGAATATTAAAACTGGCTTTAAAAACCAAATCCACAAAGTACTCCAAGAATTGTAAATCATTCTTCAATTGTCAGTCCCAACTTTAATTCAGAAACAAATCAAGAGACTTTCCAGTTATTTAAGCTTAAATGTGTCAACCCAACTTCAGACTTAGGGGAAAACACCAAAAAGAAACAAAAATGTGACAACACTTGCCCTTTCTTTTTCAAGGAAGCTTTCTTACACATTCTCTGAGAATCAAGCAAACTGGACTACTAGTTATTATTCACTGAGGTGAGAGGGAAGCTGATGAATTGAACAGAGCTAGGCAGTCAAAACACCAAACTTCCATTTAGACGCCTGAATTTCCCCCCACCCAATTTTCTGAGGTGGTTAAGTCCATCTTCTGGATTATTTCTCAACTGAATTATGATATTGTTACCATGTATGTTTTATTTCTCTTTTTTCCCTTTTTTACTGTCTTTACAATTTACTCTAACTGAATGAAAAATAAAGACAAAACATAAAGCATGTGAATTCTCAGTTCTTCCTCTCCTTTAACTACACACACTAAGCACAGCCTTGCCCTATACCTCCTCCTATAGAATTTTATGGGATGGCAGGATCAGCCAGCAATCTTTCTAAATTCCATTCAAACAATTGCCAGTCATCTTCTTACTTGTGAGAAATAGAAACATTCAGAATACTGCATATCACGACTTGAAGCTACATGTTCTTTTGGGTCTGCTGGACAAGATAAAAACCTCAAAGCAAAATTTCCCAAATCAGTAATCAGAAGGAAGTCAGCGTTAGTTTGCATTTTTTCCCTTTATCCTTTCAAGATTTCTCCAAACATTTCACTGGAATGAGGTAGAAATTTCACAACTTAGTTATAATGATCAAGTTTACAAATGTTTATTAACTTAGGAAAATAGTGTAGGATGTTAATTGCAATTTGTGTTAATTTCAATATACCCATTTGGAAATTAGTTTATAATATTCTGCCTTTAATAAGCTTGAGCTAAAAGTAATTCATTATAGACAAATAAAGTTGAAGATTTGGTAAGAATAAGAGAAAAACCAAATTTTTAATATAAACATATGTGAACTGTTTATATTTCTTGCCACATACATGTACTGCTTATGTAAATGTTTTATTAAATGTTTTTTCAAACTTAATGACAGACATTTTGAAATAATTTTTCTCATGAAAAAGCTAGAAGGAATTAAACAACTTTGTCTAAAATTTCCAGAAATGTCATATTAGGGAAAAGAACTGGAACCCAGTATATCAGTATTTTCCTGTCCATGTCTACTCTACCACCATAGTTAGATTTGGCTACAAGTAAATTTAACTTTACAGTATCTACCTCAGGATTTTCTTTGTATTTTATTCCTGGATAGTTAATGTTTATTTTATTTTATTTGAGGCATCTTTTAACCAAATACTATGTTTTTTTCCCCAAATGTTTTTCCCTTGTGACAACTGAAGCCAAAGTGATGATTAAAACAAATTTTTAAGAGTTTTTCCACAATCAGGGTCATTGATGACATTTCCATAAATCACACATAATCTCAACACAAACCATCTTACAAAGAAGCCTCACTCTAATAACCATAATATACAGAGGTTAAAACAGCACTGTTGTATTTATCTTTCACTGCACAGCCTACTGAAATCAAATTTCTGTCATCAACAATTATTAATCATTCATATGCCCTGCAGAGAATTTTAATAAAGCATATTATGAACCTGGGTTGGTAATGGTATGAGAAAGACACAAACGTGATTCCAATTTATAAAAAGAGATGGTGTCCCTATTACTCTGCCACATCTGTTTGCCACATGTTCATAAATCATATCAATGTTTGAACATTTCTTCTAGCACCTTCTTGCCACATCATTTTTATAGTTCATAATTCGATGCCTTCTGCACACACACACACACACACACACACTCACAAAAGTTTCTCATTACACTTCATGCTTGAGAGTGCACCTAGCCAAGTATTAAGTCAAGAAACTGCAGATAATGATCTGGTGCCAAAAGTCCCTCCGTTTTCTTGATATTTGGGTACAATAAATAAAACTGGCATTACAAATTCCTAGTTTACAGGTGTGGCAATTTGACGACTTGGATGTCTGTCTTTGCTAAGCCCATAAGGAAGTTGCATTTGAGTTTAAATCCATGATACAGAATTGCCAAAACAAAACCTAGCTGCTAACTTGGAGAAAGATATTTTTCCTGTCATTGGCCTCCTTGGATACTCCGTGTGCAGTCCTCCGCTCAGTTTCATTTTCCAGTGATCTTAGTGCGTATCTACACACAGCACAATGATTCTCTTTCGTAGATTTGCCATTTGAGAAAAATCATGGTACTTGTAAGGAAAGAACAAAAGGTATCAAAGCTATATCTTGAAGATAGGCTATGTGATCTATCATTTTGTTTAATGGAAGAAAAGCAAATGAGTCTGCAAAGTAAGTCACATTGGTTATGTGGGATCATAAATATGATGTCGGTGTGGCCGATTAGCACTCCCCACCTGTTGCTTCAAATATACTGTACCTCTGAATAGATATAATTAGACACATGCATAGAAAATGAAAGCTTGGGCTCGGCGGCGTGGCCTGGTGGCTAAGGTCCTCGCCTTGATCCCATATGGCCGCTGGTTCTAGTCCCGGCAGCTCCACTTCCTCTCTATCTCTCCTCCTCTCAGTATATCTGACTTTGTAATAAAAATAAAATAAAAATCTTTAAAAAAAAAAAAGAAAATGAAAGCTTAAATACAAAAGGAAACGATATGGTGCTATAAATGACGAGAGTCAATCTGAAGCTGTTGCACTGGGTAGGAACTACTGTCAAATGGCCTTTCAAGAGGCTGTGTGACTGAGACTTTGAGTCAAGAAATTGTTACAAAAACTGGCTGATAGAACCAATAGAACTGGGAAAGTCAGGTATAAACCACCCACAGTTGTTATATTCACAACCCTGATGCCTGGGAAGCAATTTTCTACACAGAAATTGTCAAAGTCTGCTGTTTGAAACACTCAAGGAAACAGACCAGAAGTCTCAACAATCATGAGAATTCATGTTAAAATCAGTAGTAAAACAGAACATGTGAAGCTAAATTTTCTTTAAATGTTCAAAGCTATAAGCAAGGAATAAATTAAAATCATAAGGATAATATCTTCTAAAAAAGGAGAGAGAGAAGAAGATGACGCCCACCCAGTAGGGGTGAGCGCTTGGACTGGCAGTCGGGATGCCTGCATCCTCTTTCAGAGTGCCTGAGTTTTATCACCAACCTCAACTCCTGACACAAGCTTCCTGCAAATGCAGACATTGGTAGGAAGCAATGACGGCTCTAGTCTTTGGGTTCCTTCTCGATGGGGAGAAGACCTGGTTTGAACTTCCAGGTCTCAGCTGTAGTCTGGCCCAATCCGAGGCTGTTGCGGGCATTTGGGAATGAATCAGTCATAGAAGATTTCTCTCTATCTTTCTCTGTCTCTCCCTATTTGTTTCTTAAGTGAAAACATTTAAAATTTTAAAAAGAGATAGTTTTGAAAAAATAAATGTAGTGCTAGAGACAAAAAAAATACAAATTGAAAGGAAAACTCAGTGTAGGAACTAACCAATAAAACGCAAATGAAGATAAACTCAGCAAATGTAAAAACAGATGTGAGAAATTCAGCAAAATGTAAGATAAATAGATATGAGAGAACTCCAAAAAGTCTGTGATGTATATCAAAGCAAAGGTATTTGTTTTGATTTAAAAAAACTAAATCCATGCAAAGATTTTATTGGTAACACATTTTTTTCATGAATATTTTGAAGACGCTCGTTCAAAAGGGAATTTATTAACACATTAGATTCTCAGAGTCATGGAAAATGCATAAGCATTACCACACAACTCTCATGTTAATATGATATTAATACAAACAGAACAGAATCAATGTAACTCATAGGTATATTTTTTAAATATTTATTTTTATTGGAAAGGTAGATTTAGAGGGAGAAGCAGAGACACAGAGAGAAAAATCTTATATCTGTTAAATCATTACCCAAATGGCTGCAATGGCCTGACGTGAGCTGATCCAAAGTTAGGAGTCAGGAGCTTCTTCTGGGTCTCCCATGTGGGTTCAGAGTTCCAAGGCTTTGAGCCATCCTCCACTGATTTCCCAGGTCATAAGCAGAGAGCTGGATGGACAGCAACCAGGACACGGACCAACACCCATATGGAATGCTGGTGCTTACAGATGGAGGATTAGCCAGTTGAGCCACCCCACTGGTCCCAATAGGTACAATTTTAACAGTATAAAAATACTTCCCTTCCTTCACCTCCTCCGTCTCTCCCAGATGCAGAGAATGTTATGTGTTTTTCATATTTGTGGTAGTTAGTATGTGCAGATATACTTTTATGATCTGTGATTATATTAATATTTGCTATGTATGAATGAAATAGGCATCTTTTCATTTGACTATTGTTTATAGCACTTGCCTATATTCCTGCTGAACTGTGATCATTTCATTTTTCACTTGTTGAACTCTTTAGTGGCCCATTAAATATGTTATCCCAAACTTAATTGTCATCTTAAAAATTGAAAAAAGTAAAAGAAGGAAGGAAGCAAAGATGGGTGGATGGAAGGGGAAGGGAGGAAGAAAGGAGAAAAAAGCAAGTATCATTATATTCTTACAACTGTACCTGTGAACTACATTGAATTTGCTCTCTTTGCATTAGTATCACATTAAATGACCAAAGAATTCTGCTGTTGCAGTTATTCTACATTTGCTGTGACCCTGAGAATCTAATGTATGAATACATTTTCTTTTCAACTATTGATTGTACCTAATGGGAAACAACAGTAAATGCAGACTATTCACTAGTGCCTATTTCGCTGAAGCCCTTCATCCGTTTTCTTTCTCCCATGCTCAAGCCATTTCTGTGCATTTCCCCTTACCAAACAGCACAGGACTTCATGACAAATCACTGTATAAATATTATTTTGCACTAAATCAAAGACAGCAGTATTTTATAAAGTGGCTTGAAAATTGCACCTTCTTCTGCAGATAGAACCCTTTAAGTTCCAGATGGTTTCATTTCAGCATTTTGTTGCTGATCTGCCCATGACGTTTGCCCGGACAAAGTTTAAAACACCTCTTCACATGTTTCTTGAAGTAGCCTTTTGATACTAAGGAAACTTCTCCATATACAACCCGGAAAAGATAATGCCATGCAAACCATAAATAAAATGGCCTTAGCTAAACTTGCATCAGGAGACTTCCAGCTTGAAGCAAGGCTTATTTTTTTTAATCCCCCTCAAGCAAAACACAACAAAGAAGATAGCTGAAAAATGAAGACACAGGGTGTGGTTCTGCTTTTATATTAAAATCATCACAGATCAATTAAATAAGAAGAGAGGGCCAAGATATTGATATTTTCTTGCACAAAATTCCTGTTTACTCCAACTTTGTGTCATATTCTTGGATCCTTCACTGATATTATAGGAGAAAAAAAAACAAAAGCAAAACAAATGAGGAACTGAAATCAGAACCACTAATGTTATCAAATAGGGAAACAAAATCTAGCAGCCATCAGCAAAAGTTCAACAAAGATGATGCTATAAAAAGAAACAAGGTCAATTGCCAGAAAACTATGCATCCTCCTCTTTCAAACCAGCAAAATATGCTCCTGCATACAATGGAACAGAAACAGTATTTTTCATGTAAGGTATAGAAATGCAAGTTCTTTTTTGAATATTGTGGATGGGTAAACTGTGTGTGTAATTGTGTTAAATTATTATGGAGTGGGCCAGGAACACACATGGATTGTGGGGACGATGTATACTCTGTAATTCTTTGATTGGGATAGTGGACATAACCAAAAATTAAAAAAAAAATGAACACAGAAGTACAAGGCAAAGGTGAATGAGACGTCTTCTATATCTTAGCAACATTTAGCTGGAAATAAAATTTAGACGCAGTCCACTCTGCTTTTGAAGAGGCTTTGGTTCAGCTCCCAAATCTCGATTGCTAGACACAGCTTCCAACGAGAATACTCAAAAGGTGACTTCTTAAACAACGAACCTATTTTTTTAAAAAAAGATTTATTTATTTTCATTGCAAAGTCAGATGTACAGAGAGGCGGAGAGACAGAGAGGAAGTTCTTCCATCCATTGATTTACCCACAAGTGGCCGTAACAGCCAGAGGTGAACCGATCTGAAGCCAGAAGCCAGGAGCCTCTTCCAGGTCTCCCACATGGGTCCATTGTCCCAAGGCTTCAGGCTGTCCTCAACTGTCTTCCCAGGCCACAAGCAGGGAGGCTAGATGGGAAGCAGGGCTGCTGGGATTAGAACCCGTGCCCATATGGGATCCTGACGTATGCAAGGCGAGGACTTTAGCCACTAGGCTACCGTGCTGGGTCCCACAACAAACCTATTTTTAGTGGTAGGAGCCACTCTTAGCAGCTGTGTTTACATGGGACTAATAATCAGCCACTATCTTTGGAGGAAGTCCTAACTTTCCGTGTTACCCTTCCTTTGTGTGTAACAGCTTCTCTGTCTTCACATTCAATAGTCCATATTGCTGTCTTATCACCATTAGCTCTAACATTAACAACTGCTCATCACAGTAGCCATCCAAATATTCTCCAATAAGGCACAGCAGTGTCTCTAGCCAAAAGTGATTGAGGTCATTTTGTCTCTGCTGTTTGTTCAATGTAATTAGCCATCGTCCTCCCCACTTGTTTTTCTCATCTTCCCACTTAGGCTCATACTGAAAAAGTGAGTAGTCACAGCCAGGCATTAAATTACTAGACAAGTGGATATGGTTGTTCAGAGCCCCGAAGTCTTCAACAGTAACCAACTTGGAGATCAGTCAAAGGTTTGCTTGCCAAGTTTTGCTTTCATCATTTTTAAAAAACTAGAGTGCCCATTTGTTCTGCAGAGAATATTTAATATAGTGTTTAGGGTTAGCAACCTCCTGATTAGATTTTGTTTTCTCCTCTTCTGTAGGAGGGGGATTAGAAGCAGGGGTGGCTTCCAGTTCCACAGTCGCCATCTTAGATAGATGTTGACATTGGTATTTTTCTTTCTTTTTTTTTTTTTCTGACACTGGTACTTTTTTTTTAATTGGTCTTCTCCCCCCCGGCTGTAAGCAACTTGCAGGGAGAAAAGCAGCCAAGATGAGTGAGCATTTTTGACTTGGATAATGCCAAATTTCTATTAACTGTACCAATATGTCAACATGGCTGCATATTTTATTTTCTTTTTTAAAAGACACACGAGGAAGGCAGGGAATGCTGCAGAGAGTATGTGGGGAGAGCTGGAATGGGTGTGGCTCTGTTGAGCTAGGCCTTAGTACCTGCTGCTGAGTATCAGAACTTGGAGGTCGGTCTTGTTAGGTTGGGCTACAGCATGCCTTGGCACACACAGGATCCGTGGCTGGCAATCGGTCAGGTAGGGGAACATGAAAAACTTCCTTGCTAGGTTGGAAAGCAGAACAGGTTGGCAACTCTTCTTGCCAAGCTTTGCAACATATTCCTGGGCCTGTGTGTGGATGCACTAAAGTGGACTTGGTCATCCATCAGAGTGTGGAAAGATTTTTCTCAACTTGGTGCAATAAAGCTGACATTGTCACAAAATTATCAGACCTCTCAAGTATCACCCTCAAACCGTTTTCGCCCATATGATGGTGCTCTAAGGCATCATCAAATAAACATCTCCCACCCCTTAGGCTAATATATTTTGGTGGAAAACAGTGGCCTCTTCATCTCCTCTCCACCCCACCGATGGACATGTGAGACAGAAAAGAGCTGAAACGTTGGTCACATCTATCTTCCTCCATACTTTGACCCTCCCCACCCTGATCGGAGGCTCTCATGGGTGTGCATCCAACTGAACTTTGTAAATAATATTAAAAATAAAATAAAAATTGTATTAGTCACCATTGACTTTAAAATATTTATATAAAATAAATAAATATGCTTATATAAGATATTTATATAAAAGAAATATTTATATAAAGATAAAATTTATATAAAAAATAAATTTCATGTGTTACATACCCAGTTTTAAGAGCAAGCTATTTTCTCACCCTACCCTCACTCCCTTCCCTCTCCTCCTCCCTTTCTTATTTTTCTTTTAAGTTTTACAGTGGCAAAATTTTCCATTCACTTTAAAATTGCAAACTTAACACTCTACTAGATAAATAATTCAACCTAGTAATTAGAAAAAAACATTGTTCCTCTAGAATATAGACAAGGGCTATAAATCAACACCAAATCTCAAGATATCAATTTTGCTTACATACTTACCTTTTTTGTACTCTCTTATCAGCTACCACAAATCAGGGAAAATGTTTCTTTTAGGGAATAGCCATTTTTTTCACTACACATAATTGTTTCAAATTCTGTCTATTTTGTTGAGAAAGACAGGATTTCATTCTTTTTATTGTTGGGCAGTATTCTATTGCATACATCTGAAATAATTTCATTATCCACTCATGAGATGATGGACATCTGAGTTGATGCCATGTATTTAGCATTGTCAGTTGAGCTATTATAATCATGGGGGTACAGATAACTCTTTCATATGATGATTTCACTTCCTTAGGGTAAAATCCCAGGAGCGGAAGGGTTGGGTCATGAAGGATCACATTTCATTTTTCTGAGCAACCTCCTTACTACGTTCTATAATGGTTGTTCTCATTTACACTCCCTGTGACAGTGTACTCAGACACCTTTGCCCCCCATATCCTTGCTAGCATTTGCTAGTTTTTGGTTTTTGGATGATCACCGTTATAACCAAGATAAGGATAAACTTCATTGTGGTTTTTATTTACACCTCCCTGAAAGCTAGTGATCCCGATTATCATTTCATGTGTCTGCTGGTCATTTGTATCTCATTCTTCAAAAAACAATGCCCATTAAAATCAATAGCCTATTTCTTAATTATATTTTGATTTTTGTTGCTATTGAGTGTCTTGGGCTCCTTATATTATCCCGGATATTAATCCTTAATTAGATGAAGAGTTTTCAAGTACTTCTTCAGCTCCATCAGTTGTCTCAACTCTGTTCAGAGTTTGCTTTGCTGTGCAGAGGCTCTTCTGCTTGACATAATCCTATATGTCTATTTTTGCCTTTATGGGCTGTGATACTGGAATCTTTTCCAAGTCTTTGCTTAGGTGAATGCCATCGTGTGTCTCCCTGTGTTTCCCTCTAGTAATCTGAGAGTTTCAGGCATCCGATTTAGATTCCTGGTCCACTGTGATTTCATTTTTGTATAGAACGTAAGGCAGAGGTCTTGTTTTACATTCCAGATGTAGAATTCCATTTTTTCCAACACCATTTGTTGGAAAGTGTCCTTTCTCCGGGGAGTGATTTTTGCTCATTTGTCAAATGTTAGGTTGGTTGTAAATCTGCATTAATTTCTGGAGTCTAATGTGTTCCATTGGTCCACAGATCTATCCTTGTGAAAGTACCAGGATTTTTATTACAAATGCTTTGAAATATCATCAAATCTGGTATTGGGATGCCTTCTTTTATTATTTAGGATTGCTTTATAAATCAGAGAATCTTGTTTCTTCATATGAATTTTAAAGTAGTTTTTCTAGTCAGAGAAATGTCTTTGCATTTTAAATAAGATCCCACTGAATCTGTAAATTGCATTGGATGGTATGGACACTTTGATGATACTAATTCTTCCAATACATGAAAATGAAAGATTTTTCCAGTTTCTATGTCTTTTAATAGTCATTTCCTTGACATTTTGCAATTGTTATTGCAGAGGCTTTTCACATCCTTGGTTAAATATGTACCAAGGTATTTATATTTGTTGCTGTTTTGTGGATGGGACTGATCTTACAAGTTGTTTCTCAACTCTGGCATTGTGTTTTTGTGTACATGCTTTGTGTGTATTGATTTTATATCCTATACTTTGCCAAATTCTCCCAGAAGTTCCAGTATTCCTTTTGTATAATTTTAGTTTCCCTGTGTATATGATCACATTATCTGCAAAATGGGATTATTTGACTTCCTCCTTTTCCATTTCCTCAGAACTGTACTGAATAGAAATGTTTAAAGTGAGCACCATTGTCTGGTTCCAGATCTTAGTGAAAATGCTTCCAGCTTTTCTTCACTCAGGAGGATACTGGCTGTGGGTTTTTCATATATTGTCTTGATTGTGTTGTGGAATCTTCCTTCCATACCCAATCTGTTTGTTTATTGTCATGAAAGGATGTTTTATTTTATCAAATCTCATCTCTACACCTATTGAGATGTGGCTTTTTCTCCTACTACTTGTTTATATGATATATAATATTTATTGATTTATGTATGTTGAACCACCGCTGCATACCATGGATAAATCCCACTTGATCTGGGAGAATGGTCGTTTTGATGTACTGTTGGACTTACTTAGCTAACATGTTGTTGAGAACTGTCATATCTATACTCATAAGAGATGTTGGTCCATATTTCTTTCTTTTTCTACTTAGCTGTCCATATCTTATTTCACTGAATATGGTTTCTAATTCATGCTCCTTTTCCAAACCCCAGAAACTTTTAAAACATGTGTGTTTGGTCACTTGAAGATATTCCATCAATTGCTATCACTATTTGTGATTTTTCTATTTTTTTCCCAAAACATTCCAGTTTTGTCTTCTAGTTCAGATAGTCTCTTTACTGATTTCCTGTGTCTACTAAGACTTTGCACTTTATTCTTTATTGATGTGCTGATTCCTCATTTCTAAGATTTTACTCTCATATCACTTCACTATCTATTTCCCAGCAGAATTTCTTATCCATGTTGTATATGGATTTTTAAAAAACTCACATATTTGCTTCTCCCTGTGTTTTGAGTAATCTTATGATCATCCTTCTGAATTTCTTTTCAGGCATTTCATCAATCTCTTTATCTTCATATTCTAATATTGAAGTATTTTGTATTCCTTCTGGAGAATCATGTTATCTTCTGTATGTATGTCTTATATTTCAACATTTGTGTCCCTGTGGAAACATTTTTTCAGTTTCTCCTTTGAGTACTTTTATATTTGAAATGTACTCTTTTTTAAAATATATTTTTATTTTGAATTTTTGAATTATGTGGTGCAATTTCGTATAGACTGGGATTCTTCCCTGTAACTTTGACCCCTCGACAGATTTTCTCCATTTTGCTACAATAGTACAGTCCTTTGTATCCAGATGTGGGGGTATAATGCATCATGCATCCCTGCTTCCAGACAAAAGATGAATCCTCAATGAAACTGTTGGAAATGTGTAGACAATGGGATGCTGAACTGTCTGACATTGTCTGTACCAGCATGTTGTGGTACACTTAAATAAGAGACTGATGGAATTATGATTCCTACAGTATCTGCTCTTTTAGTGAATATCTGGAGGTATGTACCAGGTGGGGACAGAGAGCTCTGACCAGTGCTTGACACTGGAGCAAGAATTATCCACAGTAACACCCAATTGGACAAGGTAGATGCCCTCTGTCATCAGCTGGGGGCTGGGGGGCCAAGGAAGGATTTAAGTAAGTGTTAATAATTAAATTAATGACTAATAATAGACAGTTATTTTCCTGTTCTCTGTTGGGCATATTTTCTCTCCCCAAATATTTTAATAAAAATTTGGTTACTCTGCCAACAGTCTTTTGTTAGTGAAAAATTGGGAAATTAACAGGGTGCTAAGTATACAGAGAAGGAAAGTTTGAAGAAGCAAGGCAAAGTTAATTGGGACTGGGACTGGGACTTCAGGGATTTCTGAACCTTAAAGCCTTTCCATTTTCCTACCATGCTAAGGAATACCTGATAATCTGTTGCATGTCCTAAATTTCCCAGGATATACATAATAAGGAGCTAAGCAAATACATTTGTTTACCATAATACATTGGCAAACATGAGCTTCTAAGGAATAGTATAATCAATTCTTCCTTCCAGTCCTACAATAATTTAAATAAATTATTCACTAAGCAATGACATATGAGTAAGTTTTGATGTTACATGAGTAATGAGTTAAAACATTTAGCATGGGAGTATTTAGTCTTGTTGTTAGGATAGTTGCCTGTCAGGGTTCCATTCCCAGCTCTGGCTCCTGATTTTAGCTTCTCACCAATGCAAACACATGGGAGAGAGTTTTAACGGCTGAAGTACTTAGGTTCCTGCCACTCACATGGTTAGCTTGAAAGGTATTGCCTGCTCATGGCTTAGGCCTGGTGCAGAACCAGTTATTGCAGGTATTTTGGGAGTGATCTGGTGGTTAGGAATTTGCTCTTTTTTTTCTCTCTGCTTCTTAAATAGTAGTAGTAGCAGTGGTAGTAACAGTAGCAGCAGCAGTAATAATAATAATAATAATAGAAATCATCACGCATAATGTTTTATAAAATTGCCTCATAGTATTAGGCTATGCAATGGCCACAAAAACTTTGACGCCATGAGCCAGCTTCTTTTCATTTTTTAAAAATGTATTTTTATTGTAAATGGTAGTCATGACTGAAGCTGGGCTGGGCACTGGGAGTTGCTCCAGGTCTCCCACTTGTGTGCAGTGGCCCAAACGCATGAGTCATCTTTTACTGCCTGTCCAGGTGCATGTGCAAGGAGCTGGATGGGAAGTGGAGTAGCTGGGACTCGAACCAGCAATTAAGCATTGGCTTAGTTTACTACACTACAGCACCACACACTCTCTTTTCATTAGTAATGAGAAAAATAAGATCAGATATTCTAAGAAACTTTCCCCAAAGATCACAGTGCATAAAAGCTCTCGCCTGGACTACAAACAGATACAAACCTTAGTGGGAATAGCCGCTGACAACTATGAGCTACCTCAAACTTTGCTCACATGCCTACTAACTAAGCAGATCCACTTAAATTTAGCATTACAGTTGTCATTTCAAGATATTGAGTATGGTTTTGTAATTCAAAATATTTTTAAAATTTGCCAGTAATCAGGGTACTTCTTCAGAGTGGTTACTCTCTAGCTTGACTAGTTTATTAATATTTATATGAAAAGGTGTAATTTCATATTTCCTTTCATCTAGGTTATTTCCATTTGATGTTTTAATTTTAGCTTAATCAAAGAAAATTAATTGGTTTAGTAAATTTAGTTCTATAAAGAGAAATCTTAAAGCCAAAGTGAATCCAAAGCTTGTCTGTAAATATCCTTCTTATAAAAAAACCAGTGGGAACACTGATATAAGTACAGCAGCTAAACATAGTAAACAAGAATTTTTTTTTTCAAAAGCACATACTCTGCAGAAAGACAGCAGATGCCTCTCCCTCTCTGAAAATCTGCCTTTTAAATGAATGAATGAATGAATAGATCTTAAAAAAAACACAGGTAAAATTGGATTTTTATGACTCATTGAAAACAATTAAGTTTTGACACCACATATCTATTGCACAAATATGCAATCCTCTCATACCTTCCGTAGCCCACCCTGCTCTCCCTGGACCTTGATACTGATGGTTGTTTATATGCTTGCTATCAAAAAAGTCAATTTTTGCTTGATTTCTGATTTCCACATAGAAACAAAATGAAAACCTGTTGATTATAAGCTGATGATGGAAAATCTTACTGCTTGGAGTGTTTTGTCAGCCTTCCCATTAAACTGTATTTGAGATGATACGCTATTATTGAATGTTGCTTAATATCTATTTTCTGTTGACGTGTGGAAGGTTGTCAGCACGTGTGCTTTATAAAATTTAGTGCTATTATATATGAGGCACTCTTACTGCAAAAATTTCATTCCCAAAAGTGTATGTAGCAATGAAGCCAGATAATTATATGGTCACATTAGCATATTAGCAACAATATGGAATAAACAGCTTTAAAAGAGAGACAACTAGTATAGAATCCATGATACTTCTGCTAGATTTTATCCCTAAGAAAACCCTTTTTTTTATTATTATTATTAATTATTTTGCATTATGTGACAGTTTCATAGGCTCTGGGAATCCCCCCCCCACGCCCCCCCAGCTGGCTTCCTCCACCTTGATGCAGTATTACAGTTCAAATTCAATCAAGATTCTTTCCTTGTAAACATATATCAAGTATAAAGTCCAGCTATTTATTGTCCAGATGGGTTGAACAGTCTCTTGGGGAGACCATTTCTGGTCCGTTGTTAGAGCTGGCAGAATATCATCCCATTCAACCAAGAGTCCCGACATAACATCAACAGCAATTTGCAACATTATGGAATTGACATGGTTGTGAGTAACCAGTGTGTTATCAAAAAAAAAAAAAAAAAAAAAAAAACAACCAAGTTCTTAACTACAACCTATGATTAGCCCATTGACATTTCAGTTTTAGTTTTATATACAGAACCGACTGCTATATACCTTAAAATGGCTATAAGGTACCATTCAGCTGTCTCATGTCTATTTTATTTTAGTATTTAGCCATTTGTTGTGTTGAAGTATAATTTTGCTGATCTTGGCAGATTTTAGGGTAATCTAGACTGACTTGTAACTCTAACAAGACATTTGTCGACAATTAAGGTGCTGAACATTTTTTTGTTTGTTTGTTTTTGGGGGGGTGTGCAGGAAACCCTTTTTTGACAGTCTGCTTTGCATTTTAATTCCATTGGGTTACATAGAAGTTGAACGGTGCTAAATCTCAAAATGTCGATTCCATCAAACAAGGCAGCTGAGGTGTGGTGGTTAGGCACCTCAATCCAGCCTCTCACCTATTGTGTCACTACCAATCCTAACCTTCAGCACTGTTGAGAAAAGAAGATAATGATAGTGTATGCTCTATAGGATTATTTTGAGGCATAAACGAGAAACTAAATAGTAAAAATAAGACTGGCACAGAGTTATTCAACATTTGATATTATTCTTGGTTTACTTTTGGTTTTGGTTTACTTTTTTGCATACTTTTTCATACTGCATGTGTTCATTAAAATGTTTTTTGTTCTAAGCTTTAGGCCAATTCAAGTGATCTAAATACAGAGAAGTTTGTTTTCTCACTTAGCAAGAAGTCTGGAGTTAGGCTTAACAATATCAGAGGGTTAGTCACTGTTTATAGAATTTCTTCGCCTTCTGTGGCTCCAGTCCCCATCCATGATCACAAAATAGCTACAGCATTACATGCGCGTGTTGAAAACAAGTAGGAAGGGGAACAGTAAAAATGAAATTTTAATTTCCCAAAGATTTTCCTTAGACCTCATTTTCCAGAACGGGGTTTACATGTTCACCTCTAAGCCAGTAAGTAATGAAATTCTTATGATTTAGCCAAGATTCATATGAATCTATTCCTTGGGCTGGTATAATGGTATAACACTTGATCTCATATGAACATGTCAGTTCCAGTCCCAGGTGCTTGATTCCAATCCAGCTCCCTGAAAATGTGTCTGGGAAGGAAGTGAAAAATAGTACAAGCACTTGGATCCCTGTCACACAGACTGTAGACTCAGATGGAGTTCCTGGCTCCTGGCTTTGGATAGGCACAGTCATGACAATTGTGAACATTTGGGAAGTGAACCAGTACACATCCAGTAGTTAGAACATTCTCTTTGTCTTTCTTTCTCTGTCTGTATGTGCGTGTAGTCTTCTCTTTGTGTGACACACTTTCAAATAAACTAATTATTATTGTTGTTTTTTAAGAATCTGTCCCTGAGCCTGGGATTGTGAGACTGCTACACAAACAAAATTACACAGCAAGATCTGAGCTTGTAATGGCACTGGCAAGGCAAACCAAACCAGCAGTTTGACCAAATGTTTCCTCTCAAGGCACTCTTAATATCAAACTGTCAATGCAAAACTGAATTATTACCTGCTATTTAGTTCTTGTTATTCTAATATAGAGCAAAAGGAGATCAAGACTTCCACCTTTTCCTTCTAAACAACAAAATAAGGAATAGGTCTTTGCAATTGTATGATGAAATTTAATGTGCATGTACTCCTTTCCTTTGATAATGGTTAGTTCCATTTTACCTAAAGTATCCAAGTAAATGCTTGCATTTTTAATGCCTAAACTATATTCTATATGCTTACTCAGTCTTTCAGCACAGATAAATACAGAATTGCTTTTTAACTTGGTTTTTAAAAAGAGACTAGATGATAATTCCTATGTAGGATGATTTATATACATAGCTGAAAGAAAAATATTGTTCTAATCATACAAAAATCTTTCAACTCTTTCATTTCCATAGTTGTGTATATGGATGATCTTCTTTTTTTTTTTTAAAGATTTATTATTATTGGAAAGCCGGATATACAGAGAGGAGGAGAGACAGAGAGGAAGATCTTCCATCTGATGTTTCACTCCCCAAGTGAGCCACAACGGGCCGGTGCGCGCCAATCCGAAGCTGGGAAACTGGAACCTCTTCCGGGTCTCCCACGCGGGTGCAGTGTCCCAAAGCATTGGGCCGTCCTCTCCTGCTTTCCCAGGCCACAAGCAGGGAGCTGGATGGGAAGTGGAGCTGCCAGGATTAGAACCGGCGCCCATAAGGGATCCCGGTGCGTTCAAGGAAAGGACTTTAGCTGCTAGGCTACACTGCCGGGCCCCATATGGATGATCTTCAAGAAAATTACATGGTAATAACTGTTATATAAAACCACAGGAAATTATACTCATTTGGAAATAATGCAATTATCTGATCTTGAAGGCTGATTTTTTTTTTAGTTCAAAAAGTTAAGGAGTTTGGTTGGTCTTTATGAACATGTTAATTAAGAAATAAAACTATTCCTTAGGTTTTCCTTAGTGCATATTTCTTTATTTAAAGATTTATTTATTTATTTATCTGGAAAGGCAGATATACAGAGAGAAGGAGAGAGAAAGAAAGCTCTTCCATTCTCTGGTTCACTCCCCAACTGGCCAAATGGCCAGAGCTGAGCTGATCCAAAACAGAAGACAGGAGACTCTTCCAGGTCTCCCACATGCTTGCAGTGTCCCAAGGCTTTGGGCCATCTTCTGTTGCTTTCCCAGGACACAAGCAGGGAGCTGGATGGGAAGAAACAGCCGGGACACAAACTGGCACCTATATGGGATCCCAGGCATGGAAGGCAAAGATTTAGCCACTAGGCTAACGTGTCGGGTTTAGCTTTTATATTTAACTTATACTTTATTTTCTGCATGTCGGAATTTAAAAACTAATACCATTTTTCTTTTCTTTTCTTTTCTTTTTTTTTTTTACTTAGCTGCCTTTTGTAGCAGACCCAGCAGAAGTCTCCCAATTCCTAGGCAGTGCCCCTTTATACCAATTGTTCTTCAGGTATCAGAGCTGCTGGCAGTTTTTCAAATATTCATGGAAACACGCTATGAATATTCGTTAATTTTATTCCCTTTTGTCTACTCCACCTCATGTAGCTAATAATAAAATGCTATATGAATCTGATCCAAAGAATATTCAGAGGAAAAAGTGAAAACACTTGAGATGTGTCAATTTGTAAATGCAATCAGATTTCTTTAACAGGATCTGAATTTCTGCTTTGAAATTTAGTAAATCAGAACATAATTACTTATTAACATAAAAGATTTTGTAAATTTTAAAAGAATTTTTCATCAATTTTGATGAAGTTTTAGTAACTACAGTTTGTGTCCCAAGGATATACTGATTTAATTCTCTGATGAGAATGTGTAGCATACATAAAGGAACCAAACAAGTCATTTATGTGAGATTAGGTTGATAATAAGAATTCATGATTTCTTTTTAGATGATGTTTACTTCCAAAATTTAAATGAAAACCAACAGATAAATAGCATTCAATTCAAGGTTTCATTTCTAATGAAGAGAAAATAGAAAAACACATGGACATCAGCCCAAAGAGGTGTGGAGACTGTATTCAGGGACTGTCTTCTGTGGTCTCCTAGTTTTAATTGGCCTCCTGGGGCATGCAGAAGGCTGTGTGTTTATCACACTTATAGAGATTTTGGCACAAACTCTTTACAGCTGTTTGGAACCTTAATGCACAATAGAAAGGGCCTGCTGGGTCTGGCATTTGCTGACATAGCCTTGGAGTCAATGGAAAAGTCTGGCTTCTTTTTGAGATTCTCACAGTGAAGGATTTGCAGACTGTAAAGTATACAAGAAGCTAAGAATCACCCTTTGCAGGGCCAAAGCCCTTCCCTGCAGAGACCCCGGGGATTCTGGTTAGTATACTTTCTGTAGAGCCCAGAAATATTTACACCTTCCCCGCTCGAATAGCATATTCCACAATAAAAGAATTTACAATATTCCCTGAGATTTGTGGGAGACAGCATTCCACTGCAGAAGAAGCAGTGTGGTCAATGTGGGCGGAATCCACCGCATTAACATTTGCCCCTGCTTTTCCTGGGCCGGGGCTGGGGAAAGAGTGGGGCAGTTGGATCCTCACAGTGTTTCATTTTGCTTTGTTTAGTTAATTTGAATTAGTTGCCAACTTTTTAAAAGCCAGAACATTTCACATTATTGAGCTCTCTGGCAACATGAAGGTTGAGTTCCCTCTTGGCAACAGATAGTCAGGGCTGCTCTCTTGGGAGGGGCCATGGCTTCCGCGTGCCAAGGTTCCACTGCAAGTCCTCTTGCTTTCACAATTCCAAATCAGCTCTCTTAGACTTCAATGAGCAACCAAGCAACCATTAACAAAAGAACATGTCTTTAAAATACAGATTTCAAATATTAGAAACAATAATAATGTTAAAGACAGCATAGTTACCTTCTAGCTTGGATGACAGCATGTTCTTAATTTCAGACTTTTTTTTTTTTTGTAAAGAAGCAAAATACTACACAGATGCAAGCCCTCTACTTATCTTTCCTAAATCTCAATATTCTTTTTCCAACTATACATGCAACCATCATACTGATTTTGGTCTTTGTCAGTCTTACACATATCGAGAAAAATAATTTACAACTATCTTTGTCCCCATATAAATGATTTTTAAACATTTAAATAAGGTCAAAATCATCCTTGTCTAAAATTCTTCATGATGCTCTATTACACTTCATAATGGTCAGAATTTGGTGGAATGCACAATCTCCAGTGTCACTTCCTACTACTATCCCCACAGTAACTTATCAAAATGGAAGCTTTGAGGTGGAAATATTCCTGTGAAGCAGCTAAAACGCCATTTGGGATTTCTGAATCCCATACTGGAGTGTCTGAGTTCAAATATCAGTTTTGTTCTTTACTCCAAGATCCTACTAATGCATACCTTTGGGAAGCAGTGATCATGGCTCGAGTATTTGGGGTCCTGCCACCCAAACGGGAGATCAAGATTAGGTTCCCGGCTACTGGCATTACCTGGCTCAGCATTTGAGGAGAGAACCCAGTGAATAGAGATCTGTCTGTCTCTAATTTTCTGGCTTTCAAACACATTTAGAAGAGAAAAGTGAAAAGGAAACAGAAGAGAAAGAGAAAGAGAAAGAGAAAGAGCAAGAGAAAGAGAAAGAGCAAGAGCAAGAGAAAGAGCAAGAGCAAGAGCAAGAGGAAGAGAAAGACAAGAGAAGAGAAGAGAAGAGAAGAGAAGAGAAGAGAAGAGAAGAGAAGAGAAGAGGAGAGGAGAGGAGAGGAGAGGAGAGGAGAGAAGAGAAGAGGAGAGAAGAAAAGAGGAGAGAAGAGAAGAGAAGATCTCTGTTGAGAACCTTCCCTGACCCCTCTATCTAAATTGGTCACTGCATTCTTTCCTGCGCTGCTATTCTTAGTTGCTTGGCAAAGTATCTCTCTGTTTATTCTCCAATTAAGTATGATTCACACATCAGAGTCTGAAATTATATTGTTGATCTGCTGCTTGGTTCGTCTACTATACAGACTCCATGCAGCCAGGACGTTTCTCTGCTTTATTCATGTTGTCATCCCCAGCACTTCGACTACTGCATGGCACACAGCTGACAAACATATTTTGAGGGAGTAAATGAAAAACAGTTCTATTTTCTTTTACCAATAATTATCCCACAAATAAGGTTTGCATTTTCTGGCTCTGTATTGATTCCAAGGAACAAAATCATTATCGGGTATTAAAGAAATTATCAAGAGTAAGACTAAAATTCAACTTCTTCCAGTGATTTAAAAATATATATATAATTCATTACAAATTTAATGAAGATATACAAATGTGTTCCCACTCAATGAGCAACTTTGTCAAGTAAGCTGTGTTATAGGATCTAGTCTAATCTAAGTTCTTTAGAGTATTTGAGCCTTTGTGGGTACAAGGATGTCCCTCAAGGTGGTGCCAACCCTACTGCACAAATCCAACCACTTTCTTGGCTATGGACAATTGCGAGAGAGGAAGTCTTCGTATCTGAATCATATTTTCTTTCAAGTTTTGTTATTCACTTCCCTCCAATTAGCTTCCTCAAAAAAACTACAGTGCCATTTATAGGATTCCTCTCATAAACCTTCAAATTTATTTCTCTTGTAGAAAATGCAACTGACTTCAAAAAGATAGGTTAAAAATCCTATTTTTTTCCAGTCTAAAATTGTCCATTCTGTCTTCATATCCTAGAAAGTCTATTCCTTTAAAGACATGGTAACATTCATTCCCCTGTTGGCTTCCAAACTTAAACAAAATAGGAATTCTGTTCATCAGGAATCGAGTGAAATCAAGAATAGCTGTTAAGGCAGAAGGGCCTATCAGGCACTGTGTCAGCTGTACTCACTTGGCATGTTCTGAAGGCATCCTATGGATAGTGCCCTCATACACCCATGGCTTCTTGTGATATGTTCTTTTCAACATTTCTTTGATAGTTTTCTCTGCCCATGGGACTGTGCTGTAATAGGAGGAAACATCGACAAATGAAAACAAGTAGTGGAGAACAAACACTTTTTTCGTCTTTAATGGTGTATCTCTGAAGCATTTTCACAGGGGTGGGCAAATTTTTTCTGCCAAGGGCTATTTGAATATTTATAAAATCACTCATGGGCCATACAAAATTAGCAACTTAAAACAGCCTGCTGTCTATCTATCTATCAATCAAATTCCTCGTCCTGCCTGACACAGTGCTTCCTGGGATCACAACCATATCTGTTGGGTCTGCTCAGCTGCGTAAACAATCAACAGGTCTGCCAATTGTGGTTCAGAGGCTTCTCTTCTGTGATGTCTTCCAGACTGCCAACCAAAACTTACTTATTCCTTTGTGTGACAACTTTATGGTCTGAGCCATTAATATAGAACTCTTTATGTCTCTTTCCTACTATATTGTATAAATCGTATGTTCCTTAAAACCAGGGACTCTGTTTTATTCACTGCTATATTCTTGTTGTTGAGAATACTATTTGGCACATAGTAACTACTTGCTAAATGTATAATACATTATTGGAGCCCAATGTGTGGTTTCTTGTCTAGGAACTCCTTAAAAAAAAAAAAAAAAAACCTCAGTCCTTTAGTTACCTCAGGCATTCCTCTCCCTTCTTTTATTGTCATCACATCTATTACTCTTTGGTTCAACTGCTGCCTCGGGGGTTATGTATCAGTATTTCTCCAGGCAAGCAAGATATTCATATGGGATAAGTATGCTCTCTATAAGTTAATGTTCCCCAAGACATTTATTTTCTTTGCCTGTGTTTCAGCATTCCCAATCCCTGAGACAGGTCTTTTAACCTAAACATTGCCTCACAGCTGGCAGATCATGTCCAGACCCACTGAACTCCAACTCACTGTGAAGGCTAATAACTCATGGCTCTAAAATACAGGCCACAGGGCAGAGGGCTGCCCTTCTATGGCTGCAAGGTCACTTTATTTGAAAAACTCTAATTCTTAGTGACATGTTTAGTATATTCCCATTGTTTGCCCCTTAACTTTATTGACTCATCAGTAAAACTGAAACTGCCTTTAAGGACCAAAAATAGAGTAGTTGTACAATGAAAGTCAAATGAATAGTGCAGTAGCTGCTATGCATTTTTCTTCCTCTCTCCAAAAATTCAGGTCTTGTGAGAAAAAAATAAACAGGAAAAAATCATGTCTTTAATAAAACAAATGCCAATTCTTGATTAAAGAATGACAATGAAGAAGGAAAAAAAAAAAACTACACTTGGCTTTAGGCTTTACACAAGATTTTGAAAAGACAGAAAGAAATGAGATTTTAAGGTCAATGTGAAGCCAAAGCAATGCTAACACAACTACTGACATCATGGGATTAATATCAGAATATAAGCAGCTGTTAAACAGGCTGGGTTCTCACACTGTTTCTCAGTTGGCATTTAGCTGCATTCAGTAAACAAGAGTGACAGGAGTGATAGGAGTGTGGAAAAGGGTAGGGCTGACTCAGGGTCAGAAAGGATCATCTGTGAGGTGAATTAAGATGGCTCAAATGGTCCACTTAGCAAATGCTGGACGCAAATGCCAGAGAAATGCTGCAATCAAGACGGTAGTCCAGTTAACAGAGGCCGGCTCTTAGCAGAGCTAAACAAAGAGTCAAGTTTTTTATTCCACTCTCACAGGTCCTTTGTAAAAGCTAATATCTAATTTGTATCTGTAAAGGTTTCCTAAAATTAAGAGATTCAAGCTCTAAAACAAAGATCTTTGCTAACAGCTCAATTAATTTTAAAGGTTTCCAAAAGATGTCAACCAAGATTGTAGTGAAATACAGACTGAAAAGATCGCATGAAGGAGATGCAACTTTGAAAAATAAAAATTCATGGATAAAAAGATGACATAAATCACTCTTATTCAAAAATTTACTCATGATCCAGTTTTTATAATCTCTGATTGAGAGGTTTAAGATGTTACCTATTTTGTTAAAGATTTTTAGGGAGTAACTAAAGGACCTAGACATAGATGTATATACTATTGCATTAAAAATGAAAAACAATGTTAACTGAGTATTTGTTAACTGTGACCTTGTTTCAGTTACTGAGGATACAGTAGTTAATAAAATATGATCAGCACTCATGAAAACTACAGTCAAATTTAAAGGGCAAGAAACTTAAAAAAAAAAAACTTAAAAGTTCTGAAAGATGTTATGAAAGGAACTATAAGATCAAGCCAAAGATTAAAGTAAAACAATCTCTTCTAGATTGAGTCAATGTTTTAAAAGAGACGGTAAAAATATGAAGGGAAAGATGTTCTGGGAAGACAGGTTAAGACCTGGGATGGACAATAGCGTGGTCCTCTTTTATTGCTGTTTGTTTTTCTTTTTAATTAATATAAAGAGAGTGAATTTTAAGTACACCATAGGTAAGATTGGTCCTCTTGAACAATGGGTAGGAAGCCAGTGTGTGTAAATACATACAGTAGTGTTCAGAGACAAGAGATGAGCCACAAGATCCTGATATTTTATGCTTACAGGTGGAAGTGTCTGAGTCCTTGCCACATTCTTTCCCAGGAGGTAATGAGATGGGATGGAACTGAAAAACTGACCTTTAGAATATAATAACAGGGCTAGTACTAGATCCAATCATTACATTCCAAGAGGTAGTTTCTAAAAGCTGTGAAGAAATTAATTATGTATTGTTTTATAAAATTCTTGCATCTAATTTCTGTCAAAGAAAAGTACATGAGCTTAACAGATTGTATTTTTGTTAGGGTAGGAAACAGTGAAAGCCACTATGGAGAAGAAACATTGTAGTTGGATGACAACATAATTATTCCCATGGATTATAATAGGATGGGCAAGGCTGCACCCTACCCCCAGTTTTGGAAGAGGTTAGCAGTCATGCTCACAGACCTTAATTATAGTTGAATTTTTATCTTCTTTTTCCATTTAAAGGAGGCGTAGAAACAGCAACTGCTATTTTCACACTTCTGAAAGAAAGACAGACATTAGTAGCTGAGTTTTGTGGAACAGTATAACATTTCATTATTACTCAATATTAACTTGGATAAAAATAATAATTCATTGAAAATATTTTGGCTAACTTGGAAAAATGTAAACAAATCTTCATTTTATTTCGTAATCAAAGCGCCCATTATTTATAAAGGCTTGATACAGAAGGGGTAGAGATGGGCCTGATTATAACTGGCTTGAAGTCAATAGCAGCAGTTTGAATTTTGATGTAAGTGAAATGGAAAGCCATTAAAAAAGTTTTAACTTGGAAAATGATTCTTTATTTAATTTGTTTTAAGAAGGTAGATGTTTAAGAAGCTGTAGTACAGAAACCATGTTCTATATATATGGAGATTCATATGTGCTGATCAGAAAAAGGATTGGGTAAAGATAAATGTGGTACTTTAAATGATGGGATAATAAAAGCCTCTAGAAATTTCATATTCATAATATCTAACCTGAAACTCAAAACATTCCTTTGGTATAAAGGGAGGGTTTATTAGACTGTAGAGGGGGAAGTAACAAAATAAATAAGAAAAATGTGAGAAATAAAATAAAGGTTGAAGTGAGAAATACATTTCCCTGTATATTTTAGAGTTAAAAATTATAGAAATGTTGCAGGGGTTATGCTACTTTTCCAGTAGCAGACCAGAAAGAAACAGAAAGTGAGATCAGGATAAACACAGCTGTGAGTAGGGCTTGCTTGCCCTGAAATAAGGTGACATGAATCAAAGTCACACTGCCATTTGGGCTTGGGTATGATGCAAGTCAACCTTCAGGAAGCCTAATTTGTGAGGTGAAGTATGGTGGTTGGTATCATGTTTGACTATTCAATGTTGTTACAATCAAGTAAGTTGTTCTATGGAGCTGATAAAAGGGACACCGGGAAGATGAGACTGGCAGGCTAGACTATTTGCTACAGTAGGTAAAATACTAAAACTATTCTAAGTACTCAGGGAAAAGCACACATAACCTATTGCATGTTTTAGTTTCAGTGGTTTCATGGCCTTGATCCATCTGATGCTGCCCAACGGAGAGGTAGCACTGAAGGAGTTGGATTCAAACTTGAATTCTCCTTGCCAGATGGTAAGTTTTAGTCTCTGAGTTTTACTTCCATACACCCTCCTTTCAAACTGCATTTATTTACATTTTTTATTTATTTGAAAAGGAGAAAGAGAGCTTAGCAGGGGTTAAGCCAGGCCAAAGACAGTAGTCAGAAACTCAATTCCAGTCTCCTATGTGGGTGAGATGGATCCAACCACTTGAGTCATGGCGCAAAGTTTTAACCTAGGAGCAGAGCCAGGACTGGAACCCAAATCAAATGCCTACCATTCTTCTAAAATCAATGGACACTAATACTCAAATGCATGATTGTCATAATATTGATAAAAATAGCTGATACAAAAAATGATTAAATATATGGCAACCTTTAAAAATTAATGTAATCAACAAAAATATTCTTGAGCCTACTTCAGTTGTTACTCTTACCTTGAAAGTCAGCCATAGTACCTGAAATAATAGGTCATTCCCTTAATGTTCTAAGATTAAACAAATAAATAAAAACCCATAAGGATAAACAGGAGTATTGTATCTTCTTACTGGGACACAAATGACCATGTAATGATGGTAAACAATGAACAACATCAGAGAAAGTACTGTAATCCCTAGGATAAAGAAATTGAAGACTGTCAGAAGTAGGCCTATTGACTTTTTGTGCAGAGGAATCTGCATACAGAAAAGCTTGGTATTCCCTTAGGAGAATGGACTTTAAAAGAAATGCTACTTACACGTAACATTAACTTCGAAATCCAAATAATACAGAAAAGAAAAAGTGGCTTTGATAAAGTGATATAGTAGAGTTGCTGAAATTAAAAAATAATAATTAATGGAACTCTGTAATTCCAGCACTGTAGCACCTACCATTCTAGAGTATATTTATGAACTCTTTTTCTGATTAGAACACTAGTTTCATAACAAGAAGATGTTATAGTCTAACCTGTTTACAAATACATTCCCAAAGTATAACAGTGTTGGGCATATAGATTTTGAAAAAGTCTTGACGCTAAATGAATAAATAAGAATCATAAGAAACATTGTAGCAACTCAGGTGGAAAATAAGGTAAATGTTCATAGGAAGAGGGGAAAAAAGTAGTGCAGTATATGGAAAGTTCAATTAAGATGGGAAATCAACATTTGCAATCTGAGCATAATGAAAATATAAGAAAAAAGATTAATGCTGAGTTCTGTTTATATAAAACTTTGAACTGTACTTGTAACACTAAGAATCAGATTCATACTGAGTTTATGGTGACAATTATTTGTCATTTTACTATAGTTTGTGACTTAGAAGAGTAAATAGCATTGATTATTTTACATAAAGAATCTAGACTTAGAAAATTTTACAAGAATCTTCCAGTATAAAATATATTCAGTAACAAAAGATATAGTTATTAACTCATCCTGAGGAAGACATGACACACAGACTAACTGACAAATGTGAGCCAGGGGAGTTGTAGGATGACGGGGAGGTGTTGGAATTGGATGTACGCTTCTATTACGGCTGGGTGATTTAAGAGCTCCCAAAGCTAATGAATATCACAAGGAACCAGAAACTCCCTTGACGGCCATGTCTACACGGTTAAAATAACAAAGAATCTGAATGCGAGTGTTTGTACTTCATCACTCAGTCTGAAATTCTATCCAATCCATTCAAATCCAGAGAAATGTGCAGCTTTAGCACAAATAATTTGCTCTCTTGAAACATAATATTAATGTTACCACTGATGTACCCACTTTTCTAGGCATTCTTTATTTCAGATGTTCTTAATAGAACTCTGACACTGCATCTAATCAATCCATATTAAAGGGCCAACAACAGGACTTGACATTTCTTCTGGAAAATTACACATGTTAATATACAATCTGGGCATTTGCCAAAGAGTTATTTTGTATTAAGTGAAAACTGCTGCTTATGAAAATTTTTAAAAATTGCCTGAAGAAAACTTGGAACCTTTTATCCAGCTTAATTTGATATAGAAACTCAAGAAATGGAACAGTATAAAATATTGCCTGTCCTACACTGATATTTATGCACTAAATGAAACTACTATTGGCATTTGTTTATTTGTATTTTCTTTGATATAGCCTATCCTATATTAAATATAATTTTAAAACAATAAACATTTTGAAAGGATAAAGTTTAGCCTGAAGGAAAACTGCCAGTTAAACTGTGTGAATGGGACAACCAGATGGAGTATCTTTCTGGATAGATTGGGGTTACATTATGGATAGTTTATATCTGTGGAAAAGATATAACAAAAAATATCAAGAGTATTTACATCCAAGGATACAATACAAAGAACAATCACAGTATTTATTTAAGTCTGATACAATAGATGCATTTTGTCATAATCATCATTTTCACAGTTTGGACATCGAAGACATCCTATACATACTGTAGTTCTCCCTCTTTAATACGTTCCTTAATATACATTACTTTGTAGTAGCCAAACAATGATCACTAATATCATTAAATCCAAAACATTCTATATTCAGTTTTTTAAAGACAAACTTACATAAAAAGCTCTTATTGAATAAATTCACTATGATAATGAAGCAAGTGAACATGAAAGATCAAGTCATGGCCACAGCACTCCAAGCATGACACAATCTGTCATGCTTATACCTCACTATTCTCTCTGCCTCCAAAGCTTAGATGGCTTCAGGGATTGTCCTGGATCCTCTTCTTTATTCTGTCTCAATTATAATCTCAATCCTAATCTTGATCACTTAAGAGCTCTAAGCACTGCAAACACCATCTCCAGCACACAATATTTATTTACTACAACCACCTTTTACATCTGCAGTTGGATGTCACACATCCATTTTATAATCCATGATTCACGGGATTATATTTTTTAAATGTGAATGAGATTCCCACCCCCACCCCCTGACTCTTTACTAGTAATATTTCTTAAATGGTTTCCATTTCTCTGGGAATAAATTCAAATTCTTTGCTGTAATTTTTCACATCCTCTGTCCATTGCTCCTAGCAATTCTAGTGCCTAGAAAGAGCTAAAGCTCTTTTCAAGATGTTACATTGATTTCTTCCTACACTGCCCTGTGTTTCCTGCACTTGTTTCCCTGACTTGTTCATCCTCCACCCTTGGGCCAAGGTACAAAGACCACTGAGGGGCTTAGCTGCCTTATTTCCCATTAGCTATCTTCGTTCCCTTTCTCATCACCCATATTTTTTCACCTTATCCTAATGGCACTTGATTCCTATCTTTCTTAGTTTCTATCTGCATTTGAAATTCCATAAATATGCTTTTGTTCTCCCCACTGCCTTGTGCTCTTCCTCCTGTTTGGTGAGATAATTCCAGACATTGTTTCAGGGAGGATTAGGATTAACTGTGACATGAACATGAGAACAAAGCCTTTGCCTGTTACAGCACAGTAGCTAAGGTATACAAAACATTTGACTTCTAGAAACTTATCAAAAAGATGAGTTTTTTTTTTCCTTAACGTTCTACTTGCCCTGATTAAAAGAAAACAGACTCACTGGTTAATGTAGTTATGGAAAATATAAAGGAGGGTTAACTGAGGGGAATAGAGGCACTGATAAGTTGGATCATTCTCCCAGAGGTGAGTTAAAAGGAGGCAGAGAGACTAAGAGACAATCCATGGGCTACTAAGAGATATAGAATCAGGCTTGTTGGTACTGATGTTTAGCATCTCTTCCAACTGAGACACTGAACTTGGTTCCCCACTTATTTGTAAAAACCTAATGATATTTGTTGACCCATTGAATATTTAGGATTAAAGCAGTTAATATTTATATATCTCTTAGAACATGGTTTAATGAGAAGACCCCAGCATCTACATGTTCTCTTATTACTAACAGACTGATGATGATCAGTGTATAAAACTGTTAGGCTTCATCACCTCTCTTAAGACTAATATTATGCCATTTTCGGTGGGTATCAGGACAGGGGGGTCTCATGCCTGGATCCCACAAGCCAGCCACCACGTACGTGCACACAGTGAGCTGTCCCCGGGCGGCCAGTGCGCCATTTGGGCCAGGCTCTGCCTGCTGGCCGCCTGGCCGGGGAGCTCTGGGGTTTTGGTTCTTTGAATTGCTGCTTAGGTAGCTCCAGGTTGAACCCACTGTGCTTTTGGGATGTTAGTCAGTCCTAAAGAATGCCAATGGCAATAACTCTTCCTTCGAAGAACTTGTAATCACTTAACAATGCTGAGTGGTGAACACCAGTTCATGCAAAAGCTAAGGCTCAGGGCTTGTCCAGCAGAATATCCTATTACCTGACATGATGAGGGTTCAGGAGACTGGTCACATGAGGCAGGGCCATGACATTAACTAGTACTTGAGAACCATATCTGGGGTAGATTCTGTGCAGGATGTGTGGGCCACACCCTGTGGAAAGTCTAGCCCCACTGGTTAGCTCAAGAACTTGGGTGGTGATGGACCAAGCTAGCTGTGACCAAGGAGCCTGCCATCAATCACAGGTAAAGGATCCCGCAACAGTCTGGACTGGTCAAGGCAGCAGCACCCAAATGTGCATCCTGAATAGGGTGTGGGGTGGGCTGGCTGCAACATTCACCAGCTCATACACGGCCAAATGGAAGGCCAGAGTACGCCGGGCACTGGCCTAAAACCCATTGGCATGTATGAGAACTGGGTCTGGGAGTGGATCAAGTGGAGGAACTTGGAAAACTTTCCTGGTGAGTCACAGCTCTTGCTGGTGAACATGTGGTCCAGACCTGGAGGTCAGACAAGCAGGGCAAAGTAGCTCCAACAGCTGGCCAATGTGTGAATTGGTAATGGAACAAGATGTACTGGGCAGGACTGAGCAAACCTTAACCTACAAGCGAAACTAGAGATCAGTATGGAGCACAGGTCATGCTGAGTGAGGCTCTTGCACCTACTGGTCTGCGTGAGTCAGAGACGTTAAGCCACAGTGTCTAAGGCAAAGGCCGGAACAGGTGAGGGGCTGAGCTAAGCTGAGTTCGAGCAACCACTGGCATACACATGATCTATGGCTGGGAACACCCTGGCTAGGTTGAGGTTCCCACCAAGGTGTGCGTGTGCTGGAATGGGGGCTGCGTTCTGATCAGGAAATGGTTATAGTCTCCCTAGGCACAAATGTGGACTGCGACTGGATGCACCAGGCTGGTCCAGACCCCAACACCATCTGGTGTCCTGGAGAACCAGGGTAGATGTGGGACTGACTAGGCTTGGTCTCAATCCCCTACTGAGCCATATGTGAGCTGTATGTGGGTATGGACGAGCCATGGCTGGGCTGAAACATCCAACAACAAGAACCAGAATGGGGTGAAGCCCAGCCAGGAAAAGTCACTGTTCCTGCTAGGACAGGAGGTGAACTGAGTAGGGCTGGCTCATGGACCCCCTGGTATGCGCAAAACCTGGCATTGGGAGGGGTTCTGATGGAGGAGCCTGGGCAGCTCCTCAACCAGGACACAGACCCTGCAGGTAAGCGCAAGAAGCATGAAAGGAAACAGCCCAGAATAGGCCATGGAAAGTTTCCCACTGGCATACATTTGGCATGGGTCGGGAGCAGACCAGCCTGAATCAGTTCATGTCATCCACTGGCAAATCTTAGCACCAGAACAGAGTGTGGGTCGAGCCAGGTTCAGTTGTGACAAAAACCAGTGCACAATATGGAATGCCAAGGTGAGGTTGCCTGTTCAGATTTGACTGTAGCACCCAACCAGCACGTGTGAGAACCAGGAAGGGAGGGGGCAGAGCAGGCAGGGGGAATAAGGGGAGGTCCCCTTGCTGGACAGCTACTCCTACTGGAGAGCTTGGGCTGGGATGGGGGCAGACCAGACTAAGTAAGGCTACAACACCTGTGCGCTGCATGTGGACCAGATCAGGGAAAAGCCAGGCTGGGCTGATTATTCCTCCTGGTGCAAGCATAAAATAGAGTGGGTGAGGGTTGTTTGGGCTTAGTCACAGCATCAGTTGGCAGAAGCTGGCACTGGGGGCTAATTCTGTCAAGTCTAACCACAGAACCACCTAAAGAGTGCATAAACCGGGAGTGAGAGAGACCTGGGAGGGAAATAGTGTGCTCCTCCCTCTTGGGTTACCACTCCCATGGGAGGGCACAAAAAAAAAAACTAGAACAGGGGCTGGGGTGGCTAGACAGTGAGGCACTCAACAACATCCGTGAGGGCTGGATAACTGAGCTGGTTACATGGAACTAAGCTTTAATACCCTTCGACATGTATGAGAGCCAAATGGGATATGGGGCAGACTGGACAATCTGCTACACATACTGGCAAACCAGCGTAGGGGGCAGGCCTGGTGGGGGTTATTGTGGGTCGCTCTGACTAGGCTGCAGCTCCCCCTGGTTTATGTGAGGGTCGAGTATGTGCTGGGCAGAACCAGGCTGGACTGCAACACCCATTGGTTCAAGTGGAAGTTGGGGTTGAAAACAAAACCAACCCAGCAATTGCAACCACCAGCTGATTGGGGTGATGGACTGTGCCGGGCTCTGTTCTAGTTTCTTTTGGGGGTATACCCAATCGAAATGGTGGACTCAGAACCCTAACCAAGAAAAGACAGAAGACAGAACAGGTCAATCCACCACCTCAGCTATATGTTGGCAGCGAAATACTGGACAAATGGAGACTCTATGATGGACTATGTCAATCAGTGGATTCTTCAACGACCTCATAGTGCTCGGAGTGGCAAGACTGGCAGCGATTCATAAGTGGTGAACTACCAAAACCACTTGAGCAAGGATCTCAGAGCATGCCTCACATCCGGGACCTGGGATGGGTCGGAAAGTGAGTGGGACTTCTCCCTCAATATCCCCCTTTACCTCAGATACATGAAGGAAACAATAGGGAAATAATAGTCTTACCCACTTTCCCATAGCCCTTGAACCTTTTTACCCTAATTAATTATGTAAAGATTGTCAAAAATATAATAAAAAATTGGTTTTTCATTAAAAAAAGACTAACATTATTCCAGTTTCTAAACCCATCTGTACTAAAATATTTTTATCACTGTTCTTCATTTTATTTGAATTACTCAGTATCATCAACAAATTCATTGCTTTCTCTCCACCCCTCCAAAACTAGTAGACTACACAAGAGTCACTAGAATGTTGCTTAATCACTTTTGATTTCTTCTAAAGAAATAAAGGATTCCATGATACCTTTTATAGTAAAATATTTAAATAGACTGTGGAATTGTAGAATTATAGATCACAAATGAAGTTTGTTTTATCAAAGGAACTTTTGTCAAATTTTTAAAATCATCTTGATGGAAGGACTTACATGTTGATCTCAAATGTTAACCTTTAATAAACTAAAATTGTATTTAAGTGATTTATTGTTGGGAGATACAGTATGCCTTTCTTATATGCTGAATCTTATGTTAAAGTGTTCATACTTAGGGCACAGTTAGAACAAAAATTCCTATTCAAATAATCTTCACTAGCACATTGCCCTGCCTCTCTCCCTTCAGAAACTGCTTTACTTACAAGTATTTCACATTCACTTATGGAACTTCTAGAACTTTTACAAATGAGGTACATATGGAAAAAGTACTTGGATTCCAAGTTTCAGAAGCTACACTTAAGTAACAGATTAGTACAAGTAGAGAAAGAATAATCGAATTAACTATATACTTCAAAGAAATGATAAATTTTAAACCTGTGCTATGAAAAGTATATAATATCTTTTACCTTTTAGAATTGCTACTAATTACTCATTTACAGAATCTTTTGAAAATACATGCTAAATCAATAATTACAGTTGGTGGAATTCTTTAAAATTTGTCTTTAACAAATTATTATTGCTATCAGAAGACTCAGGGCATTAAGTTTATAATCATCAATGAGAGTGAACTGTAATTTAAGTCTTCAAAACAGCAAACTTATTTTGGCACACTGGTAAATTTAATTAATTAACTAATTAATTAATTAAAATATTTGTTTGGTTTTATTGGAAAGCAGATATACAGAGAGAAGGAGACACAGAAAGTTCTTCCTTCTGCTGGCTCACTCTCCAAGTGGCCACAACGGCCAGAGCTGAGCTGATCCAAAGCCAGGAGCCAGGAGCTTCCTTCAGGTCTTCCACGCAGGTGCAGGGTCCCAAGACTTTGGGCCATCCTCCACTACCTTCCCAGGCCACAAGCAGGGAGCTGGATGGGAAATGGAGCAACTGGGATTAGAACTGGTGCCCATATGAATCCAGGCACATGCAAGGCAAGGACTATAGCCACTACGCTACCACACTGGGCCCTCACTGCTAACTTTTACATTGGTCCAAGTAATATATACGTAACTGATTAGGATCTCTCGGCTTTATGAAAACTTCTCTTGGCCACATTGGTGTTATTGTTGGTAACACATATAGTATCCATATTTATTAATTTTCTTTCCAAGGGATTATATTCCACCTCTAAATCTACGGAGCATAGTTTATAATCTCAATTTTTCTTCTTCTCATCAAACTTTCTACCAGATTTATCTTTCTTTCTGTGTCAAAGCTCCCTAAATCTTACCTTCTCTAATCACTTCCCAAACTAAGTGTGGGAAAAAAACTCTCAAATGTTCCATCTAAATCTTGTATGATGAAACCATTTAATTTTGCTCTCTCTTCTCCCACCCCTATGACCTCATCCTTACTAGAGATTGTGGCCTTGTAATAGCCCCCAAGACACTATTTTCTCATCAAACTTTACCTATCTTGGATTCTGTTCCCTCAGGGTCATCCAGTGATGAATACATCATAATGAAAAACTCATTTTAGCTAATACACAGCATGGAAATGACTGGCCATGGCCATGTGATAGAAGAGAAAGAAAATATATAATCTGAGAATGTATGAGCTCAGAGAACATAGATCATTACCAAGCATGAACACTAGAAGCAACTTGTCAGAATTTACTGCAGCTAGGAAAAGCTCTGTTTCACCTGCTTCATTTATTACCATATCGAAGTTACAAAAGGAATATATTTTAACTTAAAAATTGTAATAACTAGTAAAAACCTTTTTACAGAAAACCACATTTTAAAAAATATAAAAAATGACCAGTAAAAATCCTCCTACAGAACACCATGCTTTAAAAAAAATCCCATGGAATGCATATTACTGTAACTAGTACCTGAGGAACTATAATTAAGTGACCATTGCAACACATAATTTCTGCTTAGATATTACTTTCTCCATGCATGCTCTGAAGCTCCAACCTAAAGGCGAAGTGACTTCATTCTTGCCAGAATGGCAATTTCTCAGCATCCTGGAATGTATTATTATGGCAAATTTGTCATAATTAAGATGTCTTGCAAAAAAAGAATGTGGTCATTAAACTATTAAGTAAAAGTTATTTCTAAGTACAAATACTGACATTTATGGAGAGTTATGTATATAAGTTAATAATTTAATATTCTTTTAGATCTATGGTTTATATTTAAATAATTATGTATAGACATATGATCCACATGGCTGAAATAATTGCATATGCATATAATGTTAATTACATTCAGATTTTCTGATTTAATTCACTGTACAATTTAGTTGGTACACTGCTTCTCAAATATGAAATTTCTGAGAAAATTAATAGAGCAAGGACAAACTTTCATGACACTAAAAAGCAAATAAGGTAACATTGAAGTTGGTGAGGGTAGGGATAAACAGGTTTTTTTTTTGGCTAGAGAAGGTACATTAGGCAGTAGGTTTGGCCTTTACGCAAATGACTTCAACTGTATACACCTTTCCAACTAAAAAATACACTTTTAATTTTAAATAATGATTACATAGTTGTGAGGAATACATACTCATGTGGGCCTCTGGTTAGGGTGAAGAGGTCAAGGTATGGAGGGAAGAAGGTAGGTAAGATAAATGCCTCAATTATTTTTTCCCCGTGTTCCTAGAGGAGGAAGGGGCGGGAGTTATGTCCTTCTGTCAAACCACATCAACACCTGAAAATCGGGGAAGGACATTTGATCAACACATTTCTCTAAGGTTTCTCCTAAGAAAGTTAATGAGATAATAGTATAAAGTTGTATATACAGGGATGTTCACTATATTGGCGACTTAAAACAATAATCTAAAAGTACAAAAAAGAATGCTTAGATAGGAAATAGATAACAATTTATGCTTCAACATAATTATGCAGATGCTAACATACAATAACATATGCTAACAGAGGAAAAGTTTATGTGTTCAGTGAGTCAAATGATAAATATTACATATAGAATGATTCACTCACAATTTTAACAATACTTTAAACAAGGAGATCTACTTCTTTGTGCATATGTATGTATATACTTGTTCATACATGAAAAAATTTACATTTATACTATTGTTCTACAGAAAATATGCTGTATCTGTGCTAAGTAATCAGCGATCTTGAGGTGAAACCCTGGAAGTTAGGTTAGCGTAGCCAAACAATGGAGCTTTCAACTCTGTTTGAATTTTAAGTGCTTAAATACTGAATATGATAACTTGCTACCATGTTGGAATGTACAATCAAGAAGAGTATACACATCAATGTTAACACTAGTTAAGAATAATTATTCTTCAGATTCTTTCTCTTGAAGTTATAACTTGTAAAAATTGCAAACAGATACATATTTCATATGTGACAGCAAACAAACAAAAGCCAAAGGCTTACTTTGTGGATTGTTGCCAAGGGGGTATAAGTACAGGTCTAGGAGTCTGCAGCACTAGATCTGATTGCTGGTTTGGCATTGATTTCCTGCATCCACTTAAAAAAATAATTCAAAGACAAAATGATAGAGGGGAGAGGCAGGAAGGAAAGAGAGCAAAGGAGCAGAAGAAGGCATGGGAGAAGGGTGGCAGAGAAGGCCTAAGGAGGAAGTAGGAGAGTGGAGCCAGTAAAAGTGAGGAGGGAACAGGGAGGCAGAAAGAAAGCTCAATCCACAGATCAACTCCCCATCAACTGATGGGCCTGAGCCAAACTGAAGGCAGGAGGTAAGAACTGCATTTGGAGTATCTCACACTGCTGGCAGAAACTGAAGTACTGGGACCATCATCTGCTGCCTTCCAGGGTGTGCATCAGCAGGAAGCTGAACTGGAATGCAAACATAGCTTAATTTGCTACTCCATAATGCTTGTTCCAACAGTCCCAGCTACATTCATTTCTACTTAAAAATTTTAACCCTAGGTAATATCTGAAACAAATCTCATGATATTATAATTTCACATTGTTCCTGGTTAGGTTACCTAATGTTTGTGCCAATGTCTTCATTTAAGGAAAGTTAAGAGTAAAGTGTATTTTATCTTGAGATTTCTATGTGGAAATTAAAAGAATGGAGAAATACATAAATGTTAGACATTGCTAATCAACTTATGATTATGATTTTTAAGCCAAAAATGAAACTGAAAACATATAGAACCAGAGTAGCCACATTTACCAAAAGCAAATGAAATTACTTGAGACAGTTATTAATGTGAATGAAATTTTTGGCATGAGTCTTACAGCTAACCATTAACCATTATAATAGAGCACAACAAAAAGAAAAACATTCATCGAAGAATATTCACTCATTAGATGAGTTATCCAAAACATTAATAGAAGCCATGCACTTACTTAATTAAATTTCACTAATTAAATTTTAAAATTTACATGACTGTACAGTAAAAATATGGCATTCAGTAAGCTAGTGTATCTTAACATGGTAGTTGTAAAGCAGTTCTCTGATTTACAAGGTTAGTAAAGGATTTTCTTAAGATAATATTTTGTAAATTCAGAAGAACTCTGGTCAAAGAGCTCTTAATTCAATGAAAAGGGTCATTGCTTCATGAGGTCAACTGAAATGTTCTCATATCAGTCCTTTAACAAAGAAAACAGTTTAAAAGTACAACTCAAAAGTCAGATGCACACACATTGTGAATTTAACGTTTATAAATGAAATTAAGAACACAGTATAATGTAATTGGAAGATTAGATTTAAAGAAATTTATAAAGCTCTGGCTTTAACTTTTGGTGTTTGTTTTGTTTTCTTCTTAAGACATTCAGAAAAAGACTATGAAGTATGCCTTAGGATTTTCGTATAGGTTTGAGTAGAAACTGAGAGAGAGGTTAAAATGCAGGAAGAGGAAAAACAGAAATACATTTATGAAGCATATAATGAGAAATAAAACTAATATTTCAACTGCCTTAGAGATCATTTTGAAGTGTTACGTTTTTATTTCAATTTCTGTTTTAGAAAACATTGTGTTCTGACTCTTCTAGTCAGCTTACAAATAGGAGACTAGAGGTTACATCAAAAATCTAAGAAAACATGTAATTCTTTAAAATGTAAGTTTTCTAAGTTATACACTCCAATTCTTTCAAGTTTCTTAGAGAATTAGCTGAAGTCATCACAAACCACTAACAATTATTTTCAACATCTTTGGTCCAATGTGACGCTTTATGTTGTAAGCACTTGTAACCACAAGGAGGGAAAATAATGTTAAAAGCTGTAGATTCAAAAAATCAACTATAGAACTCAGAAAATGGATAAATATTTCAAAGAAACAGGTTTTTGGTCAACTTAGCCATGTATTTTTAAAAACTGACATTTTCTTTGAAAATTAAAGCTATAATAATAACTTCTAAGCTTTTTTGTTTGAGCACAATGATACAGTGACTTGCAGTTTGTTTTGCATGTCATGCCTGTAGTTTTTCAATAACACTATGAATTAAGATTAACATCAGATGAAAATTTTAGATGAGAAAAAGAAAGTTAGCAAACTTGACCAAGGCAAATGACATTGGTGGAACTTGAACCAAGGTGTTTTCATTTCAAAGCTGATCTGTCTTATGATTACACTGAGACTTTTCTTTATGTATTTCCAGAGCTAGGGATTGAAGACCATGCTGTTTCTTTTGGAGGTTTAAAATACATTTATAAAGGACATGAGGAACAACCATATTAATACACTGAATAAGAAAACCAGTAAGATATTTGTTTGCACAAAAATGCCGAGAAAATTCAATGGGGATATAGTCTTCAAATAATTATATGATCAAGCAATCCTATGTGTAGGCATTTCATAAAGGCAATAAAAATATATCTATCTTGGAAGTTTATCTTAGAATATTCAAAGCAGTTTTATTCATAACAGACACAAATTAGAAACAACCCAAATACCCAATGGCTGAAGGGAAAACAAGCTGGTGGTACATTCATGCATCTTAATATCACTCAGTAATAAAGACATTGATTAGTGACATGACATCAAAATGAATCTAGAAATATCATGCTACAAGCCTTATGATTGTATGACAGACCAGAAAAGGCAAAATTATACTGCCAAAAATCAGATCACATTCATGGGATGAGAATGCAGGGAAGAAAATGACTACAAAGAGGGCAGATGAAATTTTGGGGAACTATGAAATAATTCTGTTTTTTCTGGGGGTGGTTATGCAATTGTATATAAATTTGTCAAAACTCTTAGCATGACAACCTTGAGGTACAAATGTGTTCTCAGAAATTTGTCACTAATTAATTGGTTTATGTCTATTGTAGGTTAGCATTTCAAAGTTGATAACAAAGTAGCAAAAATATTTTAATAACATTCTATAGATATCTCCATAGGGCCCTTCTCTACTAATTTCTGAAAAGATGTTCATTGCCATTTCACTTATAGATTTACAGTATAAGAAATGAATGAGTATAAAAGAGGAGAGAACTTTAAAAGTAATTTTTGAAGGCTGTAGATCCAACATAGTCATAAAACTGCATTGCTTGGGGGGTACTAAGTACAGAGCAGCACTATGGAAAAACACAGAGGAGCAAAGTGCTTCACACCAAAGGAATGTCGATTGCTTATTAGATTGTGCATATATTTTTGGGAATACAGTTAAGAGATACATTTTTTACTTTCAAGTCACTCAGAAATAAAAGCAGGAGAAAGACAAGTCTGCTGTTTTGAAATTCAGCATAATAAATGGGGTACTAGAGGCATTTGCATAGTGATGAGGAAGCTCTTAAGGACACAATTTTCATTGAGGGGCATGCAAGCAATGATTCAGGGAAGAGTTTCTTGGGGGTGATGGAGAACTCAATGTTCTTAATTTCATATTTTGAGAAGAAATAGACAAGAGAGATTTCTCTAAAATCAAACCTATAATTATTTCCATGTCCTCCCAAATCCAACTATTTCCAAAGTCCTATAAGTCGAAACATATGAAAGATTTCATACAGAGGCTTGCTATCTTTTCCTGATACTAAAGCACATTACACATCTAAAGATTTCTAATAATAAAAAAGCTCTATCTTTTCAATATCAAAGTTACATAGATGCTCCATTTATTTTGAATTTTTAAAAACAACTTTTATTTACATTTCAGACAACTGCATCCCATACTGAAGCATGGGTCTGAATCACAGCTACTCTTGTTTCCCATCTAACACTCTGCTATTGCCTAAGAAGACAGAATTTGACAGCCCAAGTATTTTTATCCCTGATACCCACACTACAAACCTGGATGAAGTTCTTGCCTCTTGGCTTTGGCCTGGCCCAGTCCCACCTGTTACAGGCATTTTGGGAATACTCCAGTGGAAAGAAAATCATTCTGTCTGCCTCTTAAATCAGTCATCTTTTTTGTTAAACTATAATAACCTCCCATTACTACTTTGTGTGTTATCTCTAGAAGAGTATTTGCATAATATGTATGCATTTGTAACTCTTAGTTAATTTTGTTGTTCACATTATTCTTAGTCTTTTCTACTGTCCCCAAATGCCCACACCCATTCTCATTTCTCTCCTCTTTTAGCTGAAGACTTTTCTTCCCACTTTAGCAACAAAATGAAGACATCCAACCTGAATGCCCTCATTCTCCCTCTATGCCTCCTGAACTACTGGAAGATGTTCTCTACTAGGAAGTTATTTCAATGGTTTAAATGAAAGTGATTGGCTTTTCAGTACATTGGACAAAAAGCTACATACAAAGTTTCCTGATCCTGTAGTACACAAACTGAAAATTAATTTAAAAGGTGAGCTGAATTTAGAACTTGAATTTGATTATAAAACTTCAGATGATTCCTAGTGGATGACAGACAGTGTGCATGGTAAACAAAAACCCTGTACTTCACTTTAGCACTGAGAATTAAAGGGCAGAGTATCATATTTCATAGAATAAAAGGCAAACAAATTTTATCCCATCTTACACCCTTAGGAGTTTCCCAAAACCCCATCATTCATCTTTATGAAATCAAGTGAAATATATTCTACTCACTGAGTGTGTGTTTATTGCCTAAAACTTGATAGCTCTGCCAGTTATGAAAATCACTATTTTTAAATTTTATTTTTATCATTGTTTACATAGTTTCAAGGGATGTATTCCCATTTAGGATGGGAAAGGTCCAGGTATGGAGGAAGTGGGTGAAACAAATGTTTCAGTTTTATTTTATTTTGTTTTGTTTCATTCTCCTTGTCTGTTGTGGGGGGAAGAGAAGAGAACCTCTCCTTGCTGTCAAATTATATCAGCACCCAGGGATGGGGAGGCAGTCATTTGATGACACCTTGGAGAACCTGATATAGGGAACAAAGTTCTAAAGGCATTACCTGAGTGGTTTTGATAGTTCTAAGACATAGCCAGTTTTATTGCACTAGGGTTGAGAAAATCTTCCCAAGGTCTACTGGCTAACTAGATCCACTTCAGTGTACATCCATAGACCCAGACACCTGTTGCAAAACTTGACCAGGGGAGTTGTGCAACCTCTTTTGCTTTCCAGCTCCTGACAAACCTTTCAACTTCCTCTGCTGGCCTGGATGAGCTGGCTGTCACATCTTCCATGTGCATCTGGACATGCTGTCCACTGCACGAGCATCAGCAACTGAGAAGGCTCAGTCCTGACACATACATTTCATACTTGGACCACATATTTTGTGAATTTCCCTGTTGTCCAGGGTTTGATTCCACTGATCTAGTTGAATAGTCCTTCAAGAAACCATGCCTGGATGGGATATCAGACTTGCCTCTTGTGTCCATCAGCTAGTGCATAGTCAGGTTTGGTCCAACAGACAACGCACATTTTGGTGGATGCAGCTGCCTGGTCAATTCTACCCCCAGCCCCAACTATCACACAAACTGATAGGTGCCACCACCTAGTTCAGCCCAGATCACTACAGGTTTGGTCTGTATGTACACCAGCAAGTGCCACAGCCTAGTTAACAAACCCCACCAGGCCTTCTCCCAGCCCATTTTTACATGGGCCAGCAAGTGCTGCAGCCTAGCCTAATCCATTATGCATCCCATCTGGCTCTACCAATGGGTATACAGTTTAGCTCAACCCAAACTACCTCCAGACCTAGCCCACACAAATGCCAACAGGTGCTACTGCCTTGTCCAGTCTGGCCTGTCCCCAGCCCTGGCTCTCATGTTCATCAGCATGAACTTTATCCCAGCAGCAGTGTGTCAACAGTTTTCCTACCAGATCTGCTGCCAGTCCCTGAACTTGCACCTCTCAGGGGATAATGCAGTTCAGCCTAACGTGACTTGCACCCAGTCCTGACACTTTCCAGCTAGTGCTGTGGCCTAGCCCAGCTATCTTGCACCCATTATAGCTCTCCCTCATGCCAGCAGCTGTAGCAGACCAGTCCAGTTTGGCTTGCCACCAGACCGAGCGAAAATGCCAGCTGATGGGTAGTGAGATCCTGTCTGTACCAGATCACCCCCAATACCAGCTCGCATGCTCACCAGAGGAAGCAGTGGACCAGCAGGCGAGTCACTGAGGTTCCTCTACCAGGCCCATTTCCAGCCCTGGAACTTACACGTACTGGTGGGTGCTTCAACCCATCCTGGCATGGTCCACTTGTAATCTCAGCTCTCACTGCTGCAGCCCAGCCCAGCTGGGCATAGTCCACACACCGTCCTGGCTGTAAATGTACGTTAGCAGCTACTATGGCTAGGCCCAGTCTAGCTCACACAAATGCTGACAAGTGCCCTGTGTGGCCTGGCCAGCTCCCCAGCTGGAGCTGTGGCCTTGGGGAACTCCCTAAGTTTTGCTACTAAGGCTGTGGGTTCTGTGGCCTACTTGTTATGTTCTGCCCTCGGTCCGAGCCTTTGCATGTGTGGTGGATGCTACAGCCTGGCCCAGCCTGGACTCCTCCCAGCCTGGCTCCTGCAAGTGTCAGTGAGTTTCACAGTCTAGCCTGGGTCAGTTCATCACCATATCCAACTCTTAAGCATACTAACTGATTCTTCAGCCTTACAGAAATGAGCCAACAAGTTCCCTAAAGAATCTGCCCCCAGATCTGGTTCTCTCACCTTCTGGAGGGTCCTACAACTGTTTAACATATTATGTAAATTACAGTAGCTGAAAAAAATTAAGTGAACAGTTACTTGTTGATTAAAAATTGAGAAATATTTTATTCTTATATTTGTATCATGCCTTTTTATTCGTATCATTACTTGTATTCCTATAATTTCACTTGAGTGTTTCTTTATTAGTAATAATTTATTCACAATTATATCCTCATAGATTGGACTATTGAAATTCAAAAATATATTTTAGAAGGTCAGCTACCCGATTTTCAAAATTGTCTCTTCCTCAAATTAAATAAATAGTATTTAGTTTAAAAAAAACTGCTAATCTCAAAATCAAACCAGTGCACTGTGGTTGAACTTTTGTGCATAGTCCTTACTGTGCAGTTCAGGTTGCTATTCTTTCCTGTGATGTCATGTAAGTATCTACTCATTGATACTATACTGCCAACTATAACTTTTTTCATGATAAATTTAGTTCTTTAAAGCAAAAACTGGGGGCTGCAGGAGGGAGCGTCTAGCTTGGATCCCGATCCCAGCCACCATGTGCTCATGATGAGCTGGGCCCGGGCCTACCTGGATTCGGGGGCTGCTTCCTTTTGGGGTGAATACACCAAGGGGGGGAGTCTCCGGGACTGGGTGGGTCCGGGGCCCACCCACCATCCTCATTGGGCGGTGGATGGGATTGGGGTAGGGCGCAACCTTGGGCCTGCGGGTTTAAACTTCGGCAGCCAGGAGGCTGCTGTGGGCTGCAGAAGGGGGCGTCTAGCTTGGATCCCACACGCCAGCCACCATGTGCTCATGGTGAGCTGGGCCCTGACCGCCAGTGTGCCATTTGGCGCCAGGCTGGGCCTGCTGGCCGCCTGGCTGGGGAGCTCTGGGGTATTGGTTGTCTGAATTGTTGCTTAGGTAGCTCCAGGCTGATGCCACTGTTTCTGGGATCTTAGTCAATCCTAAAGATTCCCAATGCCAGTAACTCGTCCTTTGAAGAACTTCTAATCACTTAACAATGCTGAGCTGTGAACACCTATTATGCAAAAGATATGGCTCAGGGCTTGTCTAGCAGGATACTGTTTTGCCTGACATGATGAGGGTTCAGGAGACTGGTCACATGAGGCAGGGCCATAATATTAACTAGCACTTTAGAACCTTATTCTGGGGTAGATTCTGTGCAGGATGTGTGGGCCACACCCTGTAGAAAGTTTAGCCCCACTGGTTAGCTCAAGAACTTGGGTGGTGATGGACTAACCTAGGTGTGACCAAGGAGCCTGCCATCAATCACAGGTAAAGGGACCCACAACAGTCTGGACTTGTCAAGGCAGCAGCACCCAAATGTGCATCCTGAATAGGGTGTGGGGTGGGCTGGCTGCAACATTCACCAGCTCATACACGGCCAAATGGAAGGCCAGAGTACGCCGGGCACTGGCCTAAAACCCATTGGCATGTATGAGAACTGGGTCTGGGAGTGGATCAAGTGGTGGAACTTGGGAAACTTCTCTGGTGAGTCACAGCTCCTGCTGGTGAACATGTGGTCCAGACCTGGAGGTCAGACAAGCAGGGCATAGTAGCTCCAAAATGTGTAAATTGGTAATGGAACAAGATGTACTGGGCAGGACTAAGCAAACCTTAGCCTACAAGCAAAACTAGAGATCAGTATGGAGCACAGGTCATGCTGAGCTAGGCTCTTGCACCTACTGGTCCTCAGAGCAACCACAGGCAGGTGCGTGATTTACGGCTAGGAACAGGCCCAATTGGGGAGGTAAGGGGACACCCTAACTGGGTTGAGGTTCCCACCAAGGGGTGCATGTGCTGGAATGGGGGCTGCGTTCTATCTAGGAAAAAGTTGTAGTCTCCCTAGGCACAAGTGTGGTCTGGGACTGGATGCACCAGGCCAGTTCAGACAGAGAGGCACTCAACAACATCCGTGAGGGCTGGATGGTTGAGTTGGTTAGATGGAACTAAGCTTTAATACCCATTGACAAGTACAAGAGCCAAATGGGATGGGGGCAGACTGGTCTACTGCTACACATACTGGCAAACCAGGGTAGGGGGCGGTCTGGTGGGGGTTATTGTGGTTCGCCCCGACTAGGCTGCAGCTCCCACTGGTTGATGTAAGGGCCGAGTATGTGCTGGGCAGAACCGGACTGGACTGCAACACCCATTGGGTCCAGTGCAACTCGGGACCGAAAACAGAACCAACCCAGCAATTGAAACCACCAGCTGATCAGGATGATGGACTGTGCCGGGCTCTGTGCTTGCTAGAACATACAAGAATCTGGTCTGGGAATACCTCAAAGTTTCTTTGGAGATCTCCCCAATCGAACTGCTGGACTCAGAACTCTAACCAAGAAAAGACAGAAGACAGAGCAGGTCAATCATTCATCTCAGCTGTATACTGTTGGCAGTGAAATATGGGGCAAACGGAGACTTTATGATGGACCATATCAATCAATGAACGACCTCATCAAGCGAAACTGGCAGCGATTCATAACTGGAGAACTATTAAAACCACTTGAGCAAGGATCTCAGAGCATGCCACACATCCGGGACTTGGGGTGGGCGGGAAACCAGGTGGGGCTTCTCCGTCAATATCCCCTTTACCTCAGATACACGATGGAAACAATATGGACATAATAGTATTAACCACTTCCCTACACCCTCTGAACCTTTTTTTTTAAACCGTAATTAACTATGTAAAGATTGTCAACAACAATACAATAAAATAAATTTAAAAAAAGCACAAAACTGTTATCATTAACACTCTTCAAAACAAAAATATTTTTATTATCTCCTAGCATTTGTAGAATGGGAAAAAAATGCTAGAAGTTACTGGTACTGGGCCAGTATTGTGGTGCAGTTAGTTAATCCACCACTTGCATCCCAAATGGGTGCCAGTTTGTACCTTTGTTGCTCCACTTCTGATCCAGCTCCCTGTAATATGCCTGAGAAAGCAGTGGAGGAGAGTGCAATCATTTGGCCCCCTGCACCCACGTGAGAAACCTAGAATAAAGAAACTCCCGGGTGATAGCTTTGTCCTGGTCAAGCCCCAACCATTGAGAACATTTGGGTAATGAACCAGAAGATGAAAGACTCTCTCTTGCTTTTTTTTTTTTCTTGCTCTGTAATACAGCCTTTCAAGTAATAAATCTTGTTAAAAACTCAATAGGATTATAATATCAGTTTATTTATGAACTAAACTGAAAATCTAGTGAGCAGCTTACATTTTTTACTATTCATTTTAAATAACATACAAGTGGTCCCAGGGTGGTGGCTCAATTGGTTAATTCCATAGGGGCACTGGTTCATATCCCAGTTGCTCCACTTTCCATCCAGCTCACTGCTAATGGCCTGGGAAAGCAGTGGAGGATGGATCAAAGCCTTGTGACCCTGCACCTGCATGGGAGACCTGGAAGAAGCTCCTGGTTCCTGGCTTCAGATTGGCTCAGCTCTGCTCCAGCTTTGGGGCAATTTGAGGAGCAAACCAGTGGATGGAAAATATTTCTGTCTCTCTCTGTGTAAATCTGCTTTACAATAAAATATAAATCTTTAAAAAACAAAACACAACTGCTAATCTGATTCTTTATGTTCTATATTCAGTCTGAAATAGGTTAGATTAATAATAGAAATATCATATCAAGCTACTAAATTTTTCCTTCAGTAAACCAGGTAGTAATTAGGGTAGTCAATGTGTTTTTTTTTTTTTTTTATAATCCATTTTATTGTATTGTTGTTGACAATCTTTACATAGTTAACTATAGTTGAAGGAAAATCAAGAAAGAGAAGAAAAAAAAAAAAAGGTTCAGGGGGATAGGGAGGTGGGCAATGCTATTATGTCCATATTGTTTCCATCATGTATCTGAGGTAAAAGGGAATATTGAGGGAGAAGCCCCACCCGGTTTCCCGCCCACCCCAAGTCCCGGATGTGGGGCATGCTCTGAGATATGTGCTCAAGTGGAGTTAATAGTTCTCCAGTTATGAGTCACTGCCAGTTTCGCTCGATGAGGTGGTCCACTGATTGATATGGTCCATCATGAAGTCTCCATTTGTCCCATATTTCGCTGCCAACATGTAGCTGAGATGAATGATTGTCCTATTCTGTCTTCTGTCTTTTCTTGGTTAGAATTCTGAGTCCAGCAGTTCAAGTGGGGAGATCTCCAAAGATACTTTGAGGTATTCCCAGACCAGATTCTTGTATGTTCTAGCAAGCACAGGGCCCGGCACAGTCCATCACCCTGATCAGCTGGTGGTTGCAATTGCTGTGTTGGTTCTGTTTTCAGTCCCGAGTTGCACTGGAACCAATGGGTGTTGCAGTCCAGTCCGGTTCGGCCCTTACATCAACCAGTGGGAGCTGCAGCCTAGTTGGGGCGACCCACAATAACCCCCACCAGACCGCCCCCTACCCTGGTTTGCCAGTATGTGTAGCAGAAGACCAATCTGTCCCCCATCCCATTTGGCTCTGGTACTTGTCAATGGGTATTAAAGCTTGGTTTTATCTAACCAACTCAACCATCCAGCCCTCACAGTCAATGTGTTAAAACAGATTTTCATGAATCTGATATTATATGTTACTCATTTTAAACTGTTGTCAAATGAACTACTTTTTTAATTCCAAAAATCTTAATGAGAGAAATGGGATAATGTAAAAACAAGGCATGATTTTTCATGAGAATTTACAGCATACAGAGGTCTGTAATTTGAGATATCTAATTTTTATTTGTATTTAAGAATATTTCTTTATTTACTATTTCATTGATAGCAAGAAAGGACTTTAACTAATTTGTCTACAGATTACTATTTTTAAAATCATTATTTTATATATTTGAAAGGCTTAGAGAGAAGAAACAGATACAGTTTGAGAGAGTTCTCCCATGCCCAAAGCCTGCAACAGCCAGTGACGGGCCAGGATGAAGCTAAGAGTGGAAACTCACTCAAGGTCTCCCCAGTGGGTGGCAGGAACACAAGTACTTGAGACGTCACCTGTCAACTCTCAAGACGTCGATTAATGGGAGTTGGAATCAGGGGGACTGCAGAGACTTGAACTCAGCACCCTGATTTGGGACCAGGCATCCTAGCTATGTTTAAACCACTGTGCCAATCACCTGCTCCACAGAAGGGCATATTTTTGCTTTTAAAATGAGTATTAAGAGAAACTGACCTAAACTAAAATTTTCAGGCTTTTTTTCTTCCTCCCCCACCACTCCCACCCTTGAGGATAGCAAGGAAGTTTCAACAGAAAGAAAAATAAAATTAAGGAGAAAGCACAGATATCAAAGTCACAAACCAGATTCACACACCTAACAGACACTACAAGCAGGCAGAATTTTTAAGGGAGTTTCCTATTGTCAAGGCTCTAGATTATATCAACATTGATTCGTTTTTTCCCATCTCCTAATTTTAATGGTTCTGCTTACCCAAAGGCCACAGTAATTTATCCCATGGGTTCTTAGAGGGAAGTTTAAAACATAAACAGTGTTTATGTGCTCTATGTTATCTTTTCTATTTGGTAATACACATTTTCTGATGTCACAGTATACTCTGTTCCAATTCTAATGAGAATGTCCTTATATTTGTATAGTATTTTGTCATTGAAATGAAGAATGTATGTGATTTGAGAAATAGGACATTAGTAACATGCTTACTCTACTTTAAGTCTAAAGGTTAACCAAAATGAATTTTGCTGACTCTATGAGATGAGAGTTATATCCAAATTAAAGCTGCCAGAAATGCTTTGCATCATAAAACACTTTAACTATAATTTTACTTTTTCTGATTAGATCAGATTAGGGTAACCCTTCCCCAATCATGTTTTTAAAATTAAAAAAAAATCTATATCTATATATATATCTATATATATAAATATCTATATCTATATATATCTATATCTATATATAGATATATATAGTCTACTCCATCAGGTATTTAATAGTAAAGACAGAAAAACACTTTCTTTTATTTATTTTTAATTGGAAAGGAAGACTTACAGAGAGAAAAGACAGAATAAGATTTTTCATCTGTTGATTCACTCCCCAAGTGGCTGGTTTGTGTCCCGGCTCCTCCAATTCTGATCCAGCTCCCTGGCAATGTGTGTGGGAAAGCATTGGCAGATGCCCCCTGCCTCCCAAGTGAGCGACACAGAAACTCCTGGTTTCAACCTGGCCCACCCAGACTACTGTAGCTGCTGGCAAGTGAAGATGCAAATCTAAGATCTCTCTTTCTTTCCCTATTTCTCTGTAATTCTTTCAAATAATGAAATAAACATTTATTTACTCTTTATCAGAGACTGATAGTGAATCCTTACATTTATGTGGTGTGATAATTGCCATTTCAAGAAGAAATAATGTGAAAATACATTCCAGTGGTTACTTTCATGTCCTAACTTAGCAAAATAAAAGAACCTTTCTATTTTATTCTCCATGACTTTTGCTTTAAAATAGTGGTAGTCCATTAAGCTCTTAGATCAGTGAGCACTGATTTAATAGAGCTTCTGCCTTCCCACTAATATTTATTGAGTCTCTGGGCAGACTGTGAGCATGGCAGGCAGGTGTCAAACAGAGCTTAGAATCTAGTGATAAACAAAATAATTAATACTTGTAATAGGGCAAGTGCTTTTGGGGAGAGGAAGTGCAGAGAGTTCTAAAACAAATGAAAAGGGCACCTGACCCCAATCTGGGAAGTCAGGAAAGAAACTCTAGGAAAGAAATAATAATAATAATAATAATAATAATAATAATAATAACAACAACAACAACAACAACAGCAGCAACAACAACAATAATATAAGCAGGACATGCTGTTGTGAACAATCTCCTCCAAGGTATCCACAAAGATACTTGGGAAAGAAAAGTTGCTTTTACAATATGTTAATAAAACAAACCATATTAGAGTCTAGTGAATACTGATGAAATAACTGTCTTAGCCCAAGTCAGAGTGTTTAAGTAATACTTCTCTAAACAAAGGGTAGTGGAGTAACATATGTAAGGTGAGAGGTGATGTCTTTCACTATCTCCTCCTTCTTCCTCTTCTCCCCTCTTTTCTCCCTCCCTCCCTCTTTCCCTCCCTCTCTCCTCCTTCCTTCCCTTATCCCTCCTAAAAGTGAAACCTTTCTTATCCTCTTCCAGGTCCTAATCATTGTCCAGAAGATACTGCCAGGGGAGAAAACTAGGAAGGAGGAACTTCAGCCATCTGGTCTTGGTTTTCAAAACTTATTCAAAGGTAGGCATTTCTGTATATCTGACTTAGCAATAAAAATAAATCTTAAAAAAAAAAAAGGTACGCATCTGTAGGTGCTTATGGATAAATCACAGGTAAGACAATGATTAAAGAACGAAGCCTGCAGGTATGGAGCAACTATCCCTCCAATAGCTTTCACAGGGATGGGAAGTGAAGGTGGGAGGGCCAGAGGAACAGGAAAGACCCCTGCAGAGCTGCCGGGCATGATGTGGGGACTGCCAGGGAGTGCAACCCTTACTGTGCTTAGTCCCAAGCACCTGTGAGTATCAAGGCCGGTGTGGGAACCTCAATTTCTCATGTAATGCAAAAGTAGTTAAAAGGGCCTCATGACCTAGAGACCCTTGGAGATAGGGTACAGTTTTGGCATCCAGCACTAGAAGGCCAAATGTTCTTCAAAATGCCTTGAGACTGCTCAGACACAAGTGATAGACAAATGTTGTGGCTGTCCTCATTAATAATGGACAAAGTTGACAGTTATTACCTAGAATCACTAGTCTTCTCCAAAATGAACGATTAATGACAGAACTAGCACAGCATGTGGAACCATTAAAACAAGTGTGTCCTTGTTTTCAAACTGATTGGTGTACAGTTATGTTATCATGTATGACTTTATTCCTAAACTTGGCAGCTCAAATCAATAATCATTTGTTATCTCAGTGTTCTGCATGTCATAAATTTGTGAGCAGCTTAGCTAGGCAGTTACAGCGCAAAGTATATTTCATGAGTTGGCAGCCAATATGTTAGCTGCATCTGTACCCTCTGATGGGACTACAGAACCATAATGAAACATTTCTCATGTGGTTGGAAAATTACTAGACTGTTCCAGGAAGGTTTAGTGTCTTGCCATATGAACAGTGTGGGTTGCTTGATGTCTTCAGCATTTGAGAGTTGCCTTTCCTCAGATATATTTAAATCAAGAGAATAAGGTAGCAGCCCTGCTATTATTTATGACCTAGCCTCAGAAGTTCCAATTCATCACTCCTGAAAGATTCTGTTGATAACAGAGATCAAACCTATTTAGTGTAGGAGGGGTCACACAGGGTGTCCCAATTAGGAAGTGAAATTTACTGGGGACCATTGTGAAGTTCCTCCCACAGTCTGACCTTGTGATTCATGAAGCATTTTGAGTATCAATCCACACAAATCAGAGTAGTCTGGAAAAAGGGAGTTGCAACAGAGCAGGGCAAACTTCAAACTGAGATTGAATGTTAGTACCTCAAATTGACATTAAAATATAAAAATGCAAATTTTATTCTGTCCTATCTCCTTATGCACTAAGATTCAAACTTCCTGAATTAACTGCCAACATTTTTTCTTTTGGAAATTACCAAACCTTTTTTCTTGCTACATTCTTTGACAGAGACAATCTCTCAGTAACTTGGCCACTCATTTCAGTCTAAGAAGCACTCTTCCTCTTTCCATTAGGCATTGATGTCATTACATGATTCCTTCTGGTAATCCAGAACATGGGCCTGTTATAATTCACTTCCCACAAGAGCATCTGCGCTGTACAGGAAACGCTATGTGGGACTGCCTTGGCATTCAAAAGAGAGAAGTGAAAGTTGAACTTGGGAGTCTTCTGCATTCATATTTTAAACCTGCAATCAGTTATCTATTGCTAGGGGAAATACCAATTAAATATTTGGCTCTGTTTAAGTTGATTAAAAGGCAATCATCATTGGTGGTATAGAAACTCAGCATTGAATCATCAAGGGGCCTTTGGAGAAAGGGAATATCAGAATTTTCCAGTACTTTCTAGAGATTTTGAATTTTGGAATGATTTCAGAACTCTTGCCATTTTCAGAGTTATATTGTTATTCTTAGAAAGACATTCTAAATACTCTAAGTCACTTGAACACATTTGGCATTTAAGCAAAAAAGAAAGAACTTGCTATGCAGCTATGATGATGGGTGCAGGATGTTTAGTGTCTTCGGCTATCAAAACCTTTAGGATTAACTCAGCTTCGGAGCTGAGGTCATTCCCTTCTTGGGATGGTCAATAATAGAGCATGTGGGTTTACCAGACCTGAACATTTTTGCCTAATGGGAACATATTCTATGGGTAATCCACTAGGAGCTCCTCACTGATTTGGCTGATGGTTTTTCAAGGCTAATGCATGGTCTGAGGCTCTTCCTGCTTGATCTTTCTGCTTCTCTTTCACATATAACAGATATGTAACAGATATTCAGCATGCTCTAAAGGTTCTCCCCAGGATTTCCTGATTTCTTTCCCTTTTTCCCCATACAGTATGTTCCCAAAAAACTCCTTGCTTTGCTAACTCCATCACAATGTCTGCTTCCCAGGTAACTAAAATGAAAAGTTACTACTTGTTAGGAACCTATTACGTGACAGATTGCATCACAGTGTATTTGGAGAAGCTACTTAACCTCTCCTGAACATTTCAAGAATTGAATGAAAAAAATCTGGAAAGAGCAATTGGTGTTGTTCCTGGTACACAATATGTACTCAATAACTAGTATATATATTACAGAGTATATCTGTGCCAGACTGATGAATATTTTTATTTATAATGCTTGCTATAAAATCAGCAAGCATTGTCATGCTCATTCACATATGAGGATACTAGGATTCAGTAAATAACTTGCTCAGTTTACTTAATTTACATTGCTAGAACATGTAACCTGGGATTAAAACTCAGCAAATTCTGTTGAAGAGAACAGTGTACATATAGACTAGCAAAGACTCCATGGCTATTACGCAGAATATAAATCCCACAAACTTAGCATGGTTATATACGATTTGTAATGAATAGATTATCTTGGAAATTCTCATAATTTTTTTAAATCTGTAATCTTATTTTCAAGAAAATATGACATGAAATCTGTAGACAGACATCAAAGCCAGACATCTATCTAAAAGATAATAAGAACAATAAGTCACCACTACTCTTTGATGAGTATCAATCAGTTATTATTTTCATGGAACAGTTCTCAAAATGGGTTTGTTCAGTGATTTCAGATGATTAGAATATGTTCAAAATTACATAATTTTGCTATGAACTGAAATTAACTCACTCTAACACCCCCCTGGCCTCACATCAAATGCTAATTGTAAAGAATCAAAATAAATGTGCAACAAACATTATGAAGAGAAGGAAATTAAAATTTCTAAATGAGGTGGCAGAAATCTGAACTAAGCAGCAGCTTTTGAAGCACAAATTGTTCTTTACAGTTTTATACAAAAATCTGAAAATGTTTACCATCGCATGTCACACACACACGCAATGCTGTTTCCCTATGAGTGATGATGATGGGGTTGGTGGAGTGGGCTTAGCGGATCAACAGTTTTTAGATACGAATGTTGGGAAATGAGTCTTTTCTCCATATAAATCCATGGGGTTGAATAAATAAGCCTTCAATTACACCCATAACTATCACATGATTTGAGTACAGCATGTAAAAATTCATATTCTTATATGAATGTGCTATAACACATCTTTTAGGAATACATATCTTTTAAAACATTTTTCTAATCAGTTCTGGTCCTATTGTAGAATGTACAGTCCAGATGTACTTGAGGACTGCTAGATATTTAGTACACAAAAAATGTTTCTGGAATATAAGTCTTATACAAGGAGTATTACACAGATATGTGCAGCAGAACAGAATAATCTTGGAGAAATTAAATTTGTTCAAAAAGTGGACTCCTATGTATGATTATAAAAGACAAAAGACAAAAAGACAGCTCTAATTTATTGCTTATGTAGGGGATACCCTGGGTGTATTTTTCTGGATGTATTTTCCTTTTAACAGTTAAAACTATGGCACAGAAGAGCAATGATCAGTTTGTAAATTCTACTGTGGAAGGACTAAAGTGATCTCACTGGAAATGTTCCCAACACATTCGGCTTTCTAAAACGTAACTGTATGTGAAATGAATGCTTGACATATTTTAAAATATATATACTGTGAGTGATTGCAAATTTTGAATAACTAGAAATGCCAATATTTCTGCATCAGTTGGTCTGTTAAAGGGAACATGAGCTCTTCTGTTTTGAGGAGGAAGCATTAAGTCATATAATGCTTTCTTAAAATCATTAAAACAATGTTCAACAGCTCCCTAAAACAATTTCATGTTCATCTTGCTCTTGGTAAATGAAAATCTACAGAAAATTTTCTTCCCAATGTTATACAGCACAGTGAAAATTTATTGACTGAAAACAAGATTAAACATGCAATATTTTCACTCAAGTAAAAAAGGGATTGCAGTTAAAAGCTATGGTGTGCTTTGTTTGAGAGTTGTAGTGAAATCAATTTACTTCAACACACAACTGTCACAGTGAACAGGGGTTGCACACACATAATGCGAGATAGTTTAATTCACTATGATTGAGACAGTGCACAATGGATAGTAGAGTCTAAATAGATCATGTACATGTTGTAAATGTCATATTTGATCAATTTAAGAGAATTCTTAAGATAGTGAATTCAGTAAACTATAAAAGAGATACACTCTAAAATGTTGTGTGGGTCAATCTGACTTCATAAATTATTGAACTGTGTCTATCTCAAAAGGAAAAGTGAGCTGTTCATTCTGATTAGCTATCATCGAAACTATTCAAACACAGCCTTGTAGGGGAAAACATCATTAGTATAATGTAGCTTTACAGAAAAGAAATGATATCATAGATCATATTCCTGGGTCTTACTCAGGTGCTGGTGGGGTCACTAAATGAGACATTTTTCATAATGTCTAACACACCTTATTACAGTAATGCACGTATTAGTATAACCTAAAATGTGACAGTCTGGATATTTTCCTGGGTATTTATAATCAATACTGGGCAATGTTTAAATGCATGAAAGGCAAAACTTTGAGACATTTTGTAAATGTGCAATTACAGGAGATAAAAATAATGTCTGCTATATGGCTTTACCTACAGAACATATCTTTTACTTATTGTTATAGTTAAATGTCATAAAATGTTAAAGAAAATATAGAATTCTTGTTACTGACATGCCAGTGTTTTGAGTCTACCTGGGAAAGGCACATTTTACTAGCAATCTGAAATATTATAACCAATAAACAATTGCTTTCCCCTACTTTAAATAGTGACAGAAAACTGGTGATAACATTTTTCTAACATTTTACAATATATTTTATAATGTATTTAATATCTCATCTTTGACCAAAACAACTAATTTTAATAAAAATGACCCATTCTGATACCAAGTAGTAGCTAAAACTTAGACAAATCATTTCACTTCAGGGCCTCAAATTAAGAAATGTCCGTGAATTAAACTATGGATCACTGCTTATTAGTATGTTGCAACAGTATTTTTAGGAAACAAAATGGAATTGATTCAATTTGAAAATAGAAGAGGAAAATGTATATGGGAAAAGCTAGTTTAAAATTTTGGAATACAAGGCCCGGCGGAGTGGCCTAGCAGCTAAAGTCCTCGCCTTGAACGCACCGGGATCCCATATGGGAACCAGTTCTAATCCCAGCAGCTCCACTTCCCACCCAGCTCCCTGCATGTGGCCTGGGAAAGTAGTCAAGGATGGTCCAAACCTTTGAGATCCTGCACCTGTGTGGGAGACCTGGAGGAAGTTTCTGGCTCCTTGCTCTGGATCAGCTCTGGATCAGCACAGCATCAGCCGTTGCGCTCACTTGGGGAGTGAATCATCAGATGGAAGATCTTCCTCTCTGTCTCTCCTCCTCTCTGTATATCTGACTTTGTAATAAAAGTTTTTATTTTTGGAATACACTGTATTCCTTAGCATTAGTTGTAAGCAAAAAAAGTTTGGAAAAAATGTTCTAAAGAATCATAAGTACATTCCACATCTGTAGTGAAAAATCTTCTTTTAGTCTAAGAATTCCAAAAGTGGCTTCTTTTAACCTAGTGTCCAGTGGCTTATTTCCTGATATGTAAGAGAAGCTAACCATAAGGTTACCAACATACTGCAGCAAGGTACTGGGAGATACACAGTGAGTGCCATAAGCCATGCAACTGTTAGATCCAGAATCATTAGGAAAGCAATGACTATAAAAACAACACATCCTATATTAACCAAACTAGAGTTCATACATGTACACACATAAAATGTAAGCATTAACTATCACCATTAATGATTTTTTTTCTTTCCAGACAGAAGTTTCATTTGCAAAATGAACAAGCGAATGTGGAAACAAGAGAGAAAGGCAAAGCACCTCCCAGGAAAGAACTGGGAGACGGGGTGTCTCCTGACAGGACAGACACCCCTTTTTATTGTATAATCACTAATAAAATGATTTTAATCTACTCTATTTCATGACCTAACATTTATTGTGTAGCAAGTATTTCTCCAGATGACATGAGGCGAGGTTGAAATGACAAATTCTCTCAAGAAACTTAAGTGGTAGTAGAAAATACAGAAAACATGTAAGGGAAGCCCCCCCCCAAAAAAAAGCAAAAAATGCTAAATAGTATCTGAAAGTCACAAATTAGGAAGTACTTCTCATTTGGACACATAAGAAAGCTTTAGAAAGCAAACATGTGACACAAGATAGTTAGGAATCTAGAGAGGAAGATTCTAGGAAAAACAAACAGGTGATAAATGCCAAATCCACAGCAGAAAAGAACTTGCCGCGCTATAGGCAAGAATGGCAAGGGTCTGGTGGAGAAATTAAGTGACGAAAGTGGATGGAAGTTGGTTTGAGCAAGGCCTTTAAAGCACAGGGAAGCATCTGAAGCAAGTTTTCATCGCTCTGGGGATCCATGTGAGAGCTTTAAACAAAGGGACTTTTGCGATCTGATTTTTTAAGAACAGCAGGACTGCTGAATTCAAAGCAGACATCTCACAGCAAGAATGAAACAAAGGTAGTGAAGAAGCATCTCAGTCATCCGTTGAAAGACGGTTGCGAATCAGATTACATAAGCAGCAGCTGAGATACAAAGAAGTACATGAATTTGGGGGTAGGTTTTGGAAGTGCAATGATAGAACTCTTTGAAAGGCTGGGTTTAGGCTGTGGAGGGACAAGGGAGGGAATCAAGGATACTTTTTCTATAACTTGCCTGCTTCAACTAAGTGGATTTACAATTAGTTTCACCAACTGTGACAGGGAAGTGTAAGTGGGAGCAGGGGAGGAACGGCAGAAACCTGGAGTCTGTAATGTGCCACTTTGAGTGGAACCGCAGTCAGCCATCTAAGTGATGTCAAGCAGGCAGCACTCGGTGTGGAGACAACTGATGAACTTGGTAATGGCCAGCATATACACAGAATTGTATAGACACGGGTCAGTGCCTTCAAGGAAGTGCCATAAAGCTGCTTTCTCTGCAGTATATTTTTGTTCTTCCATATATTTATTTGAAAGGCGAAGGTCATCTCCCACAGCCAGGGTTGGGCCAGGTTAAAGCCTGCAGCCTGGAAATCTATCCGAGTTTCCCACGTGGGTGGTGGACCCTGAGTATTTCTGCCATCCCCTGCTTTCTCCCATGGTGTGGTACAGGGACACTGGGGTAGGGAGGGAAGCTGGTACTGTTGGAAGCCAGGCACTTCAACATAGGATGCAGGTATCCGGAGCAACTTCATATTCTCATGGCATCAAACGGTACATTCCTGTTGCCAGCCTCCTTTTTGTCAGTGTGTCATTTGGACGACCAGGGGTGACTGATAAGCACTGACAGGCTGGCAAAGCTCACAGAAAGTCAAACCCGGAGCTGGAGGCTGACAGGGTAGTCATCAAGCCTAGGAGCGTTAACTGGGGCTGTCAAAGCCCGCCCCAGGAACAAGGGATATACACCCCGGGGATATAAAGGCCAAAGGTAGTCTCCCACCTCGCTGCTCTAAAAATGCTTTAAAAAAATCTCGGAGTTCACTCATGGAAGCAGACATTAAAGAGCAAACCGTGAGCGAATTCTTTTACGAAAGACCGAAAACTGCTGTGGCGACAGGCCATGAAGGCAACCAAGTACTCACACTGGGTAGTACGGAAAGGATACATACATCTAAGGAAAAAGGAAAAACCCAGCATTTGTTAAAATGATAATAAATAATAAAGGACAAGGTAAGCACTAATCACCTCAGCTTACGCCCGGGAATCCTCTCGCACCGGGTGAGCCGCGTCACGGCAACCACGCTCCGCCCCCTCCGACGGGCCGCGTGCACGTGCGCTCTGGACACCGCCCCCTCCAACCTCTGGACCAATAAAAAATATCTTCGTCATCCTTCACCGCCCGGTCTCCGGTCACGTGACGGCGTCTCCCCGCCCTCTCGCTCCGCCACCTCTAGGTTTTGGGAAGATGGCGAAGATCTCAGAGCTTTACGATGTCACTTGGGAAGGTAACTTCGGGCGGGGAAAGACCGGAAGTCCGAGGACTTCCTCGGGAATACCGCTGCCCTCCGGGAGCTGGACGCTTCGGCTCCTCGTCGGTACTGGCGCTCCCTTTGGGCGGGCCGAGCCGAGGTGGAGGTGGACACTGACCCCTTCCTTGGCCCGGACCCGAACTCAGTGGCGTTTGCCACAGCGTCCGCTCAGCGGTAGACCGAGGGCGCCGCTTCCGCGCAGGTCTCACCGCTCCGGGCGGCTTCCGTGTCTGAGGCGGGAGGGCCCGGTGCCGGGGCTGTCGCGCGGAGGAGTCGGGAGAGGTGGTTGCTGAAGCTTCTTTGCAGTCCAGAAATGCACGGACTCTTAAGGCCTTGCACCGACTGCCCAGTAAGGTTCACATCTCATGCAGAGAACGTGTGCAGTGCAGAAGGGCCGGGAACATTCTCCGATGTGCCGCTTTCCGTTTTATTCTCTCTTGAAATCCAGGCTTATAATTTCTCCCCTTTTCGTTTACTCTCTGGCCCACTCCCCCTCAAATTACATTTATGGATAGAATACAGCTTGCTTTTTACTCCCTGCTAATAATTCCTTTCCTCGAATAAAGCGAGCTGATTAACTCTGGGACATGAATGACAGACTAAAGTGAGTCCTTGATGTTTAGAAGCAGACAAACCTTTGACTGCAAGAACTTTATCTTTATTCAGAAGCTTTACTGATAGGCATGCTTAAAGAGAATGAGTTTCATTAAGAAATAGAATTTGCATAGTTGAAATGTATGTACCTGGCATTTAGTATGGTACAGTAGACTTCAGTAGTTAATTTGTGAATGCCCCACTAGGCTGTTTAAATGATGACTTGATAACTAATGGACTGAAATTTATGTTTATAATGTTTAAATGGAGTGTTAGAAAGGTGTAAACAGGTGAAAGGCAAAATTTCTTTTTATTGAGCTTAATTTGTAATTTATTAGTTTGGTGAACTGTAACTCACCGAATCTTGGTGTGCTGATCTGTGTTGGGGAAGTCTGTTAGAAGTACTAACTCCTTGGTGCTACATCATGCATATATCAAGTTAAGTACTGTACAATCCTTGCCACAAAGAGCTCATCATGCAAGAAGAACAACTGTATATGTTAACTTTTTTTTTTTAAAGAGATTTATTTACAAAGAGAAGAGGAGACAGCAAGAAAGATCTTCCATCTACTGGCTTACTCCCCAAATGGTCAAAAGGCTGGAGCTGAGCCATTCTGAAGCCAGGAGCTTCTTCTGGGTCTTTCACACAGGTGCAGCCTCCCAAGGCTTGGGCCATCTTCTGAGTTCCCAGGACACAGGCACGGAGCTGAATTGGAGTAGAGCAGCCAGGACACGAACCAGCGTCCATATGAGATGCCAGTGTTTGCAAGCTGAGTGTTAGCTAGCTGAACCATTGCACCCATCCTATGTCCATTAACTTTTAATGCTTTTTAAAATATTTGCAGTATCTCATAATCCATAGTGCTATTATGAAAATAGGTTGAATTAGCACTAATAACATAAATAGAATCATGAGGGATGAGTAGGTATGTAACCACCATCAGGCAAGATGCTTTAACTGAGTAAGTGGGACATTACCTTACTCTGTCATTTGTGATGCAGTTAGGTTTGGAAGAGAAAATGAGACCTACTTTGCCAGTCTGTTGAGGAGCAGAGGAGTCCGTGTGTTACAGCAGATATAAGCTGTTGAGTACTGTATGAAAGGGGTGGTGCTTTCCTTAATGTGGTCGTGTTCCTGCTGTGTGTTGTGGCATTCATGTCTTCAGCCTCGGTTGTAGCTGTTTCCATCACTGTGTGAGCTAACTCTGCTGGTCTCTGTGGAATTCCCTGAGTTGCCAGGCTCTTCCCTGGCTTGGAGCTCCACACGTGCTGTTGCTTTTATCAGTGGTAAGCTTTGCTCCTGCCACACTCTTGCCCTCATTAAATTTTATCTCTAAAAATGTTCAAAGATCACATACTTCAAAGAGCTCTTCCTGTCTACCCCTCCCACCCCTCACCGGAATGTCTATTGCACATTTATTGAAAGGCAGTGCTGAACCACCCCCCAAATGGCCACAGTTACCAGGTTTGGGCCATGCTGAGACAGGAAAAAGAAACTTCGTCATGGTCTAAGTGGACAGGGACAGGAAGCTGCATCCATCGTGGATGGCAGGACCCAGGGACTTAGCTGTCGTCTGTAGCCCTTGCAGGTTCCAGTGCAGGAGAATGGATTAGAAACAGAGGAGCCGGCACCTTTTAAAAAAAAGTGTACATGTGTGTGTATTTATTTATTTGTATTGGAAAGACAGATTTGCGGAGAAGGAGGTAGAGAGAGAAAGATCTTCCATCCACTTGTTCATTCCCCTAATAGCTACTGCAGCCCGAGCTGAACTGGTCTGAAGCCAGGAGCCAGTAGCCCCTTGTGCATCTTCCAGGGAGATAAAGGGTCCCAAGCTTTTGGACCATCCTGTACTGCTTTCCCAGGTCACAAACGAAGAGCTAGATGAGAAGTGGAGTAGCCGGGACATGAACCGACACCCATGCGAGATCCAGGCACTTGAGGGGGACGAGGGTAAAGGGGGAAATATTAGCCAATTGCACCATTGTGCAGGCCATAAGCAAAACTGTTAATAGGCACTCCCATATGGGGTGGCAGTATTGAAAGCAGTGACTAACTTGCTGTGCCATAATGACTGAATACGTTGTTAGAGTAATAGTGAAAATGGAGAAATTGTCAAAAATAGTTGTGAATCTTTTTTGGGGGGTTGAATAGTTTCTTAGATAAACTTAAGCAACTCATTTAACTAGCACCATAGTTTTCTTATTCATAAATTGAATGTTTAGACCTTTTCAGAGTTAAAGTTCTATTTAAAGTGACTTTGAGACAAAGCATATTAGAGATTTTTATTTCAAAGGTTTGTGATAACATGTTTCTAAGACATAGCATGGCATTGGGAGGACTCTTCAGGATAGAGATTTCAGAGCTGTATCCTTAGGGATTCCGTTGAATACTATCACGATTTTGTTAATCCAAGGGGTAATGTGATTGCTATGGTAAGAAAATTTATTACCATTCTAAAAGATGTGTGTTAGGCTATATTAAAAAGGGGGGATAGAATGTAGAGTGTATGTATTTAGCTGATTGAAAGTTTTGGATGTTATAGCAAATGTGTGATATAGGAGTTTGTAGGTAGAAAAGAGACTTGGAGTTGTAAGAAGAGTATAATCAGATTTCTTGAGAATGTGGCATTCGGGCAACATATGGACAGGAAACTCACCTAGGACTGAGTGTGACATGTGTGTTGGAGAGAATAGTTGTTCATGGTCACTGCTCCTTCCCCTCCTCAGCGCTTTAAGCAACCTCCGTTTGATTTCCATACTCTTGTTCCACTTTGGTCTCTGGGGACTGATGTGGGTACCTTATGCATCTATACTACCTTTGCTATTGTGGGTCAGTCACTCTGAAAAACTCTTCCTTGGTTTCTTGCAGGTTCTCAGTTTTCAGACTCTTTGCTGAATTCTCTACTTTATTTATCCATGGTAGTTGTTTCCTTAGCCATTTCCTTTTATCTCTTCTCTCTGCTCTTTTTTTTCTTTCACTCATTTGTTCATTATAGATTTATTTATTTATTTGAAAAAGTTACAGAGACTAGAAGAACTCTTCCATCTGCTGGTTCACTCCCCAAATGGCCGGAGCTGGGCCAGTCTGAAGCCAAGGGCCAGGAGCTTCTTCCCTGTCTCCCACGTGGGTTCAAGGACCCTAACACTCCTCTGTTACTTTCCTCTGCTACCTTTCCTAAACACATTAGCAGGGAGCTGGATTGGAAGTGGGATGCTGGCATCTCAAGTAGCAGGCTGGCTGTTAGGCCACAACACCTACTGCCAGGCCTTTTCTTAATCTAGCATCAGTGGCTGTTAAGTTTGAGATCCGTAAACCCCTAATGAAATTGAATGTGTATATAAACATGCATTTTCTGGGGAAAGTTGTCTTAAAGAGCTCATCAGTTCTGACAAAAATAAAGTTTGAGTGGTTTCTGTGATCACTGTCACCACACTGAGCTTCCACTGTCTGTATATTATTAACACATTAGTTAAAGCTATATGGGAATACTTTGCAACAGACACTGCTCCGTTCTTGAGGAGACAATGCTGAATGAAAAAAGGTGGTTCTGAACTGCAGATGTGTGTTTCTGGTTATCTACAGGGCACTTCTACTGGATGTTCAACAATGAGTAAAACTTGAAAGTGGGGTCATGATCTTTCTTCTGCTTACTGTCTCTAACTGCTGCACTCCCAGATGGCACTATGTATCTTTCTCATTTCTAAGACAACCCCTGCTCTGCTCGATTGGAACTGGTGCTCATATAGGATGCAGGGTGGAGGTTAGTGTGATGAGCCACAATGCTGGTGCCCTGCAGCCACTGATAGACACATCCAAGAGCTTGCTGACAAGCCCAGTGAAGCCAAGTGCTTGGTTTGTAAGGTTTCTCGTGAGCATCAGTGGGATACTGTGTTTACAAAGAGAAATTCTTTGAGTTAATTCTAACTGGCTGGTGTTTAAGGGAATGTGTATTGAACTAATTAACTCACCTGTCATATTTTAATTGTTTACACACAGGGCTCTCAGTCCTTCCCTGGATGAGAGGATACATGCTCAGGATAAATGCTTGGTTGCTTAAAGAGTGAAAGTTTAGATTTTTTTTGTTTTTGAAGTTCATTCCAGTGGTATCTGTAGTACTAATAAGAAATAATGAAAATAACTTAGAAGATATTTGGTATACATCATTTAATCCTTTTTTGACATGGTTTTTATTCGTGTTTTGATGGTGGGGAAGTAAACTAGAGACGTGGCTTGCCCAGTATAATACAGTTGGTGAAAGAGGTGATGTTTCACACCATTGTCCTCTACTCAGTTGCTGGCTGGGCATGCTCATTTATCCAGGCTGTTGTACTGTTTTTCTGGGCACATGCCAAGTTAGAACTTAGATGTGCTCTTTAAGACTGACTCCATTTTTCTGATGTGCTTAAAAACTATCTTCCCAAAGAAGCTCACTTTAACCACCCTTTCCAAAGACTCCTCTTTCCCCACAATCCCTTGACTTAATTAACCATTCTTTATTTTCCATGATAAGAATCATAACTTATCAGTTTATAATGGCTTATTATTGTCCTACAGTATAATAATGTCAACAGTGTGAGTTCTAGGAGTTTATTTTGTCACTCTATCCCCAGGGCCCAGATCAGGCCTGGCGTATCTATATGACATTAAGTAAACATTAGTTGAATACTTACTGCAAAGGCAGTGATTCCATTATTGTGCTGTACTGCCCAAAAAATAATAGCAATCATTGATCTCTTAAGAATTGAAGTTTTGTAATAGGTGAATTTTTTGGAAATACCTTGTAGTGGGGCCAGCACTGTAATACAGTAGGCTAACTTCTGCCTGAGGCGCTGACATCTGTGTAAGTGCTAGTTCAAGTCCTGGGTGCTTCCACTTTTGATCCAACTCCCTGTTAATCGCCTGGAAAAACAATAGAGGATCCTTCAAATGCCTGGCCTCAGCCCAACCCAGCTCTGGCCAATGCAACTATTTGGGTAATGAACTATCAGATGAAAGAGCTCTCTGTCCCTCCTTCTCTGTAACTGCCTTGCAGATAAAAATAAATCTGTGTTTAAATCAGGAACTATCTTATAGTGATTTACTGATTATTTTTGGGTAAAGAGAATGGTTGGGACTCTATCTTACCAATTCTAGCATGGCAGAATGAGAGCCTGGGTATGGATTGTAGCTTTGGAAATAGGGTGGAAGGTATAAGCCAAAATATTTCAAAGAAGTAGTAGGACATAGATACTAAGGGGGAAACAACACCAAGATTAGAATCTCAGCCTTAACAGAGATGGAGTGAACAACAAATGGAAGGTTTATTTTTAGGAACATTTGACTTTGGTTTTCTGATGTGAATTTGAGCTTTTAAATTTGATGTAATGGAGTAGCAAAGGCAAAAACATGTTTTTAAGAGGTTATTTTTAATAATAATTTTGTAATGAGTGTGTTTAAGGGATTTCTGAAAATGTTAGTATATGACAAATAATTATATGTTGTAGTAGCATTCAGAGTGTGTTAGGGTCAGCCTTGTTAAGTATAGTTTAAGGTGAAGTAAGTTAAATGCTGTTAATTTTACCAGTTATATTTTCATACCTGAGCAATGTTTGTTGTTTTATGTTCAGCTGTTAGGTTTTTATATCATAATATTTGTGACTGTGTTAAATTGTTGTTCTTGAAAGCTTTGGTTTTAAAAGGTCTGCCCTTTCTTACCATAGTTTTTTTCCACAGTCAAAAATATGTTTTACAAATTAACTCATGCTCAAGTATACTCATAAATAAACATAAATGTCTGAGAGTGTGTATAAACTGAAACCAAAGCTTCTCTTAAAAGTATGCATAGTATGAGCAGTGAATTCTATCCATTCTGTTTTTTTCCCTCTCCGAATGCTGAGGGAAATCCGCTAAATTGATTTCATACTCCACTAATGGATTGCAATACAACTTTGAAAAACATTTCTGCTGGAGTTCTTCATGCCTTAAAATAAATTAAACTTTCCTTTTTTCAAATCAAATAACCTTTCAGAATGGCTGTTTTCAATATCCTGCAACCAATCTGACTAGACAAATTTGTGGGACTATGAATAATTTGAAATTTATCCCACAGGTACTGTGACCTTTTAGAAAAAGTGTTCTCTTTCATGAAAATTAATCTGTAAATGCTATTTCAGAAAATATAATAAAATGGAGAAAATATAGAATTGGAGAAAGGAGCTTTTGGACTGAAGAAATCAGCAGAGTAATTAGTTGGCATATTTTTCTATCTTTGGGAGACGGATTGTCTTACCGCAGTAATACTGAATCCTTACAGAAAAATACTAAACAGAAACAGAGCAGTTGTAGCCACTCTATTAACCTTTAAGCTCTAGATTATCCCACAAGGCTTGAACAGTAATTAATAAAATGTGCAGGTAAGCAATGAGCAGTTAAGTATATATTAAGGTAATTTTGGCTTGGAGGAACATGCCATATTCATGGATTTAAGGAAAGTAAAAAGTTTCAGGCTATGTTTGAGGAAGGAGTGGGGAAGAAGCCTTTATTTCTTGCTAGAGGCTGAAACGGTTATCAAAGGTTTTCCTTGAAATGAAAGTAATTAAAATGTTTGTATTATTTTACATGTTTGCGAAGTGCTCTATGCCAATTATTTGGTCTTAAACTGAAGGGCCAGGCAAATGCGGAAAATGTGTGACGTTGAGTGAAACTACAATAGTTCCTGTGAAGAACTGGTGAATGTGTGCCCCATATGAAGGGAATCAAAATGAGCTTAAAAACAGAAAGGCTAAAACTGTCCAAGGCCAATTGAGGAGTCTGGATTGTGGTTTGTGTGTTTCTTACTCTAGATCTGTGTGGCCAAACGTTTAGGGCCACTGTTTTTGCACAGTGGGTTAAGTCGTGCTTTTGGTTCTTGCATCCCATATTGGAGTGGCATTTTGAGTCCTAGCTTCCTCACTTTGATCAGTTTCCTACTAATGCACCTGTAAGCTGGCAAAAGATTGCCAGTGCGCGGCAATTGCTGCTGCTACACACGTGGGAGGCTGTTGATGGAATCTGACTTCTGGCTGCAGTCTCACTTAGTCTGCATTTTGCAGCAGTTTGGGGTGTGGACAGATGAACTCTTGTCTCTCCCTCTGCCATTCAAATTAAGTGAATCTTCATAAAGAAGAAATAAAAAGAACTGTTTAGTGACAGGTTCAAGGTTATTGTACTGGTTACGGACAGAGTTGGAATATCAACCTAATTCCCCATGCTTTCTGTACCCTGTGCTACTCTGTGCTCAGTCAGGTGTTAATTTTTTTTCTGTAAACAACCAGACCAATAAACATTTGTTTGCCATCATTTTCTCAACTATTCTCTTCAATTGTAGAAATAAAAGTAGCTGTAAACATCTTTTGTAGCAGGAGTGGGGAAGTTTTTTTTCTGCCAAGGACCATTTAAATATTTATAGCATTATTTGTGGGCCATACAAAATAATAAATTTAAAAATAAGCCTGCTGGGCCCAACAAATGGCTCAGTGGCTAAATCCTTTTTTGCTCATGCCGAGATCGGTTCGTATGGGCTTTAGTTCCCCTGCAGCTCCCTGCTTGTGGCCTGGAACAGCAGTAGAGGATGGCCAAAGCCTTGGGACCCCGTACCTGCATAGGAGACCTGGGAGAAACTCTTGGCTTCAGATTGGTTCAGCACTGCCTGTTGCAGCAACTTGGGGAGTAGATGAACGGATGGAAAATTTTTCTATTGTGCCTTCTTTCTGTAAATCTGCCTTTCCAAGTAAAAGAAATCTTTTGAAAAAAAAAAAAAGGCTGCTAAGGATTGGTATTAGGACACAGGCTAAGCTTCCACCTGCAATGCTGATATCTGTGTCAGAGCAGCAGCCCGAGTCCTGCTTGCTTCGCTTCTGATCCGGCTTTCTGTTGCTGTACCAAGGAAGGTAACAGATGACAGTCAGAGGGTTTGGGTCTTGGCCACCCACATTGGAGATGCATAAGGAATTCCTGACTTTTGGCTTTGGCCTGGTCTGGTCCTGCAGCCTTTTTAGGAATGAATCAGTAAATGGAAGATTTCTCTTTCTCTCACTGTCCCTCTCTCTCCCTTTCACATACATAAAATAATATTGAAGACAAATTAACCTGTGATAGATTTATAGAATTTTGGGTTGCACGTGTGATTGTCTTGGCAGACCAAAGCAAATAATTTGATGGGCCTTGTATCCATGAATGGAACTGAATGTAAATCAGTCTTTATCTAAAAGAATGAGGGTGGTTCTGATTTGATAAACTTTTTTTTTTTTTTTTTTGTAAATAAAATGATGGGTGATTGCGAATTTTGACTCTGGAGCTGTAGTGTTTTGAGCGTTGCTTTAAATCCAGTATGAAGAGCAAAGGCAAGAATGGCAGGTATGAGAGTATTTAGCTTTTTGTTACTGCAATAAAATACCTAAGATGGTGTACTTTTAAAAGATTTATTTTGACTCTTGGTTTGGAGATTTATGATCCTAGCTGGGGCTGCCTGGTTTGGTATCTGGTGATGGAATTCTGGTTCACAAAGCATACTGTCTGTGTTTTATAAAGATCACAGTTTGAGATTACAAGAAGTTATCAGGGTCAACAATTTCAGAGGTTAGATAGATAATATTCTCTACTTTAATTCTAGTTAGCCAGCTACACTGTTAAGAGACTAGTATTTTCCTAGATATGTTTGATTTGAATACGGTAGCCCTATTTTTTTCTGATTTTTGTTTGCTAAGTGGAAGAAAAAAATTTTTTCAACATTGATATTGTATTAATCATTAAATGAATGACAAGGTCATTACATTCTTTTTCTATTTATTTTGGTAGTTAAAACTGTATGCAAACTGTAACATTTGATGATTTGATTAGATAATTTGGGTGGTTTTTTTTTTTTCAGAATTTTCTCTTTATTCTTCCTGTATCTGGGGGAAGGGGAGAGATAAGGAGAAAAGCCGCACCCAGCCTCCCAACCACCTCAGTACCTGGGGATGGGGAAGGGCAATCTAATGTCATCATCACAGGGTCCCCAGTGTGGGGCATGCCCTAGTGTTCTTCTCAAGTGGTTTTGATAGTTCTGATATGCTGTTGATCTTGCTGATCTGAGGAGGAGGAATCCTTCCAAAGTCCGTTGGCTGACATGATCGACCTTAGAGTCTCCTTTGGCCCAGATATTTGCTGTCAACACTTGGCTGTTGGCTGGGGTAGCTGAGCAATTAGTTCTGCCCTCCTTCCTCTGCTGTGGTACCAGATGTCCTCTGCACGCGCCAGCAGATTGCCATATCCTCTTATGTGCATCTGGGTATGCCATCCACTACTCCATCTAAGCTACTGAGGAGGCCCAGCTCTGACACATGCACTCCATGGTCAGACCACAGATCCTGCTTTTCTCTCCATGGTTGGAATTTGAGTCCAACTGTTGAGTTGGGGGATCGTCAAAGGAACCTCGTCTGAAGTGATAACATATCTGACTCTTGTGTGTTTGCCAGTGCAGGGTCCAGCACTGTCATCCACATCAACCTACACACATACAGGTAGTTGCAATTGCTGGGTCATTTCTGTCTTCAGCCCCATCTCTTAAGTAAAATAGTGGGTGCTGCAGCCCCGTGCAACCCTGCCCACCACACATTTGGCCCTCATGTACACCAGCAGGAGCTGCAGCCTAGTCAGAGTGACCCCCAATAAGCTCCACTAGGCTCTTCCCCGGCCCTGGTTCCTGTGCTTGCCAATATGTGCAGCAGACTGGTCCAGTCTGTCCCACATCCCATTCAACTCTTGTATATGCCAGTTGACGTTGAAGCCTAACTCAACCCAGCTGACCCCACTATCCAGCCCACACTCATAGCAATGGATGCCATTGCCTATCTTGCCAGGCCTGCCCCCAGCTCTGGTTCTCATGATCACCAGTGGAGTTGCAGCCCATTAGAGAGGTGCCCACTGTTTTCCATACTAGGCCCATTCCCAGTCCTTAATCTTGCACTTTCCACGTGGTGCTGCAGTAAACACTAACCAGCCTGTTCTTACTCTGGCCTCTGCATGCACCAGTGAGTACAGTCAGTTAACTCAGCCTGGTTCTCCCACTAACCCAGTTCACATGGAGGCCAACAGGTGTTGTAGCCCTGACCTGTTTTGTTCCCAATTCCAGCTCTTATGCTCACCAGTGGGAGCAGTGACTCAGCAGAGAAGCCCTTTCAGCCCCCCACTGGCCTCACCACCCCCTTACCCTCTGGTCTCAAGTGTGCTGGTGGGTGCTGCAGCTCAGTCTGGCCCGCCTCACCTCAGCATGTACCAGTGGATGCTGTAGCCTGGCTCAGCCCAGTCTACCTCCAGTTCCAGCTCTTGCTGGTGGGTCCTGCAGCCTAGCTCAGCCAGTCCCCAGTCCTGGCCTTGATGTGAATTGGCTGGTGTTGCTACCCAACCTGGCCTGTCCTGCACCCCGTCCTGGTACTCAGATCTGCCAAAAGGTGTTATGTACCTGCCAGCCGGCCTGTCCCCAGACCTGTCCCACACGTATGTTGGCAGGTATTGTATCTTGACCTGGTCTGGGCTGCTTCCAGCCTTGGTTGGTGCTCACCTGCAGGGACTGCATCCTGACAGAGGAGTTTGAGAATTTGTGTTCAGTTATGTTTTTAAGGTATCACATCTGAAAACCACTTGTTTTTACTCATGTTTTTGTAGTGATAACTTAATTTCTTGGATCTATATCAACAATCATTTTTCGGTTATTCACAGGAAACGTGTGTTTAAGCTGGTTTTGGTAGATTTTGGATCATTTCCCAAATATAAGCTCTTTATTATTAAACTTTTGTTCCAAAGTTTAAAGGAAAATACATTTCTGCTCCACCTAGATATTTTTTGAACCTCTCAGTGTTTTCATTGGTAAACTAAATGTTTTCTTTCATCTGTAGTGTTAAAAGTTTGTCCTCCCCATGTTTTTTTCCTCTCGTTTTGGGAGAGGCGAAGAACGTTAAGTATCTTTACTATAAAATTAAATGAAAAGGGCCCAACGGCGTGGCCTAGCGGCTAAAGTCCTTGCCTTGAAAGCCCCGGGATCCCATATGGGCACCGGTTCTAGTCCCAGCAGCTCCACTTCCCATCCAGCTCCCTGCTTGTGGCCTGGGGAAGCAGTTGAGGATGGCCCAGAGATTTGGGACCCTGCACCCGCGTGGGAGACCCGGAAGAGGTTCCAAGTTCCCGGCTTCGGATCGGCGCGCACCGGCCCGTTGCGGCTCACTTGGGGAGTGAATCATTGGATGAAAGATCTTCCTCTCTGTCTCTCCTCCTCTCTGTATATCTGGCTGTAATAAAATGAATAAATCTTTAAAAAAAAATTAAATGAAAAGAAAAAATATGCTTTGTTATAATGTGATCATGTCAGAAACTATTGCCCAGTCCAAGAAACAAATCTTTGTTATTTCTGGAAGTACCTTTCAGGTGGGCACCTCGTTCCGGTTTGTGGTGCTCTCACTTTCCCCATCAGCCTTATCCTGACTTTTATAGTAATTACCTGCTTGCATTTTAAAATTGTTCTCAAATCATTACTCATGTCTGGCCTTGTATTTGAAAGTAAATATTTGACTTAGAAGTTCATATGTGTTTTATTGGGAAATGGCATTTCAACACCTCAGTCTGGGTGCTACATTCTGAAGTTTGTCATGGCTGGGAAGTATCATACATATTTGAAGTCAGTGCCCGGGCCCTGTACTGTAGTGTGGCAGCTGAAGTCCTCACCTTGCACACATCGGGATCCCTTATAGGCACCGGTTCATGTCCTGGCAGCTCTGCTTCCCATCCAACTTCCTGCTCGTGGCCTGGGAAAGCAGATGAGGATGGCCCAAAACGTTGGGACCCTGCACATGCTTGGGAGACCCGGAAGCTGCTCCTGGCTCCTGGCTTTGGATTGGCGCAGCTGTGGCCATTGTGGCTGCTTGGGGAGTAAATCAGTGGACGAAAGATCTTTCTGTCTCTCCTCTTCTCTGTATATCTGACTTTCCAGTAAATAAATAAATCTTAAAATAATAATGATAAGCTTAAATAAATAAAAAGGTCAGTGCTGGAGAAGTTTGTACTGATACTTCAACACTGGATTATTTGCTTGACTTTTTTTTTAACATTGCAACTTCAAATTTTTAAGACAGAGTATTTGTGAACACAGCACATTGACAAAACTAGCATATCCCATAATTCCTGTTTTATGATAAATAGCTACAGCAGTCTTAGAAAAATACATTAATACTGTCACTAGTTTATACAGCTCTTTGTGTACTTAGTCCATTTGTACTGCTGTAATGCAATATCTGAGACTGAGTAACACATAAAGAATGAAAGTTTACTTTTCACAGTTACCTAGGCTGGGAATTCAAGGTTAGGTTGCCAGAAGATCCCCTGTCTGAAGCAGGCCCCCCCCCCCTTTTTTTCTTTAATTTTTTTTTTAACTGGCCACATATTTTGCTTGGCTATACCATGGTATTGATCTTTCAGGGTTGATATCCTTAAGTATATTATATATATATATTTTCAATATTTAGATGTAAGTATTCTGTATTGTGATATTTTCTTGAATCGGAGGTTTTAGTATTCCATGTCTTTTCTCAGCTTTTCTTCATTAGGGAGTCCTTTCATGTGTGTGTTGGATATTCTTTGCCTATAATAAGTATTTGTCATAGTCTGAAACATTCTTGTCAATTATTTTCTACATTTACATTTTTAATCCTTTGTTTATTTAAATGTGTGTTCCTTCTGGTTTAGTTTTTGAAATTAGTTTGTTTCTGACCCTGTCAAGAATTCCTTCATTTGTTCATGAGATCGTCAAATTCAAATAGATTTTATATGCTATATCAAATTTTTAAATAATTTTGAAATGGTATGCTAGAGTTTTGATGTTTTGTGAGCTTATTTTTTGTCATTCTTTCAGTGTACATAGTGACTCTATTCTTTAACATTTTTGTCTTGACAGCTTGATGCATTTCTCTTGCTCATTTTTTTCTAAGTTTTTTTTTTTTTTTTTTTTTTTTTTTTTTGAGCGAGAGAGGGAAGGAAAATAGAGAGGTAGAGACAAAGAAAAGGCTGTAGAGGAAGAGAGAGAAGAAAAATTTCCCATCTCCTGATTTATTTCGCAAGTGGCTGCAACATCCAGGGCTGGGACAGGTGGTAGGAGCTGGAAACTCAGCCTAGGTCTGATGAGGGAGTCAGGGTTCAGTGCACTGGACGCTATCGGAAAGCTGGAGTCAGGAGCATCAGGAACTGAACCCAACCACCTAGTTATGGGAGACCCATGTTTCAACCAGCTTTTTAAACTGCTGGGTAATGACCCCCCTTCCCCCGACCCCCCACCGTTGCTTATAATGTGAGGAAAATAGTTTTTTGGAAATTTTCAGATGAAGTGTGGGGTTCAGTAATTTTCTTTTCAACTTTTGAGCTTTCTGTTTTTGTTTTGTAATTTTACTTTGTGAGATTTCATGACTCTATAACCTTCATGTAGATCTTGGGCTGCCAATCTTTTAAAATTATCTTTTGGTTTCATTTAAAAATGGTTATGCAACAAGGTGGAGGAATCCACCATGGTGGGAAGGTTTGGGGAGGGGTGGGGAGAATCCAAGTACCTATGAAACTGTGTCACATAATACAATGTAATTAACGAATTAATAAAAAAAGGGGGGAATATCTTATGAAAACAAAAAAAATAGATTTTAGATGTCTAACTGCATAAAATTATGGGCTTTTCAGAAATACTTATACTTTCATGTGCTTCATTCAGTTTTACATTTTCTTTATATCTAGATATTTGTGAACAATTTTTTCAGGAATTTTAATCTTTCGTATTTTTCTCTCTTTTCAGGTTTTGGGTTTTAGGCATGGAAATTTTTTCTATACGTATTTATGAATATGTATTTAGGTAACACCATAGTTTACATTATGGCAGCAGGCCTAATGGCTTTACTAAATAGAGTTCAAAGATAAAAAATAGAGATCATTTCCTAGCAGAAAGATCAGCAGGAGCTGCAAATAATAATCAATAGAAAAGAAGTTTGACTTCATTCCATAGCAAAAGTCATGCAATCATTACAACGACACTGGAACCCATTGGAGTGCTTTAGTGGCTGAATCTTCTACTTGTACACACCAGGATCCCATGTGGGCGCCGGTTCTAGTCCCAGCAGCTCCACCTCCCATCCAGCTCCCTGCTTGTGACCTGGGGAAGCAGTTGAGGATGGCCCAAAGCCTTGGGACCCTGCACCCGTGTGGGAGACCCGGAAGAATCTTCTGGCTTCAGATTGGTTCCATTCTAGCTGTTGTGGCCGTTTGGGGAGTGATCTAGCTCATGGAAGATCTTTCTATCTCTCCTCTGTAAATCTGACTTTCCAAGAAAAAGAAATAGATCTTAAAAAATCAAAACTACAGTGTTATGCAATGCCCATGAATTTGAGAGATATTAATGCAAAACTTCATCAAACAATGTATTTGCAGCAAAACTGATACAAAGTTGTTCTCTCTCTCTCTCTCTCTCTCTCTCTCTCTCTTTCTCTCTCTCTCTCTTAATTCAGTCCTATGTGTGAAAGATAACATACAGCATCTCTTTCTGTGCCTGGCTTGTTTTGCTAAACAGATGTCTTCCAGTTCCAGCCGTTCTGTGGCAGTGATTTCATTTCTTTTGGGTATGTACCCAGTTGTAGGATTGCCGGATCGTGTGAGAAGTCTGGTTTTAGTTTTTTGTTTGTTTGAATGAAATCTTAGCACTGATTTTCACCGTGGCTGCATTAATTATCTTCGCAGCACATTCATGGTTCCCCTTTGCTTCAGTCCTCACCAGCACTTGTCACGCTGCCTTTTGAATAATAGGCGCTGTGATAGCAGCCAAGTGTTTCTTTGTGGCTTTTGATTTGCGTTTCCCCTTTGGCTGATGACATTGAGAATTTTTTTATATATTTGTTGACCATTAGTATTTCTTTTGAGTGCAGTCTGTTCAGGTCCTTTGCCTGTTTCTGAAGTGCACTAGCTTTTTTGTTATTATTTTATTATTGATTGTTTTGAAGTGGCAGGTAATTTCTTCAATTCTGTTGGATGCATCAAGTTGTTCATATGTAGTTTTTTAATGCCTAGTTTTCTGCATCCTCAGTATCTGTTATTATTGCTTGATTTCATGTATTTGACTAGACTGTTTAACTCACAGGGTGAGCGCTGGCACTTAATCCTCACTGTGTGTCAGCTATTTCATGGAAATGTTTATATATATTGAGCCCTAGCTGCACGCCCTGGGCTATCGGTGTTTTATCTCTACTCATTGATTTAGGTTCAAACCAAGTCTGTCCTTGGGCTGGTGTTGTGGTACAGTGAGCCAAGGTGTCATGTACAGTTCCAACACCCATTATTGGAGCACCTGTTCAAGTCTTGGCTGCCCTACCTTTTCTTTGTTTATTGTTAAATGGTTTTTAATCGTGTCTAATCTTACAGGGCAAAGCTTAAGGTGTTTAGCTCAGTTTTTTGTTTGTGTTTTTGTTTTTTTAAATCATTCCCCCCCCCTGTATTTGGGATCAGTGGAGAAATAAAGGTAGCCTCCCAGCCTCCCACCCATCCCAGGTCCCTGATGTGAGGCACGCTCCGAGGGTCCTGCTCAAGCAGTTTTGATAGTTCAACAGGTTTGAATTGCTGCCAGTCTCAGTGTTTCAATCACGATGAAATCTATTCAGAATCCACTGGCTGACATAGTCTCTTCATGGTTGGGATTCTGAGATCAGCCGTTCAGTTGCAGGGATAACCAGAGTAACTTTGTCTGGGGTGATCCCAGACCTGATTCTTGTGTGTGCTTGCCAATATAGGATCCATCACAGTCAGTTGTCCCAGTCAGCTTATGCACATGCTGGTGGTTGCAATTGCTGGATCAGTTCTGTTTCCAGCCCTGTCTTTCACACGAACCAGTGGGTGTTGCAGTGCAGCTCGATCCTGCCCATTTCATACTCGGCCCTCACACAAACCTATGGGAGCTGCGGCCTAGTTGGGGCAACTCCCCAATAACCCCCACCAGGCCTGCCCCTACTCTGGTTACCATGCATACCAGTATGAACCTCAGACTTGTTCAGTCTGTCCCACATCCCATTTGGCTCTTGTATGTGTCAATGGGCATTTAAGCCTAGTTCAATCCAACCAACCCTACTATCCAGCCCACACACATACTAGCCAGTGCCTCTTTGTCTAGCCACCCCTGCCCCTGTCCTGGTTTTCCTGCTCTCCAATGGGAGTGGTAGCCCAAGAGGGAGGTGTCCACTAATTACTTCCCTCCTAGACCACTCCCACTCCCTGATTATGCACTCTCTGGGTGGTTCTGGAGTTTAACTTGGCAGGTTTAGCACCCAGTGCCAGTGCTATCCAGTGGGAGTGGTTGTCCAGCAGGGGAGCCCACATTCTCCCTGCTGGATTTGCCCGCTCCCTCCCTGGTTCTCACGTGTGCTGTTTGGGCGCTGAGGCCACATCTGGTACAGCTCACCTCACCTTGGCATTCTGTAGTGTGCACTGGTTTGTGTTGCAACTGGCCCAGTCCACACTCGGTTGTGGTGCTCAGTTTCGCCAGCCAGTGATGTGAACTGGTTCGGCCTGGTCTGCCCCTGACCTTTGCCAAATGTATGCTGGTGGGTATCTTTCTCTGACCTGGTCTGGGTTGCTCCCTGTTGTGGTTCTTGCGCTCACCAGCAGGGACTGTGTCCTGGCAGGAGTTTCCCAGGAGGCTGTCCTACTTTTTACCAAATACCCTGTTAATACGCGTGGGAAAGCAGCAAAGGATGGCCCAAGTTTTGGGGCTCCTGCCATCATTTGGGAGGCCTGGATGGAGCTCTGGACTCCTGGCTTCAGCCTCTCCAGCGTAGAGATTGTGGCTCTTTGTGTAGTCAGTCAGTGGATGGAATATATATTTTTTTTTTTTGGTCACTGTGTCTCTTCCTATCTTTCACTCTACCTTTGAAATAAATAAGTGAATCTTAAAAAAAAAAAAAAAGAAACTAAGCCTCCAGAGTCATTGTTCTTTTTTTTTTTTTCTGAATTCGCTTCCTTTAATTTTTTATTCCTTCCCAGATTATCTTCTGTTTTTATTTTCTATACCAGATTTACTGTTTTAGTATACAGGTCAAATAATTTTGCTTTTCTTTTACTCAGTGTTTCTTGGTTGTTCTCTTCCATCTTTAAAAACAAGCTTTGAATTATTTTGTAAGAAATGAAAGACTTGTTAGAAACTCATTTGTCTTTTACATTCATTTTCTGATTTCTGCTGTTGCCTTAATTCCAAATTACCAGAAGTTGTTTTGATATTATATCCTTGTTTTCCTTTTCAGCCCTCATGAGAAGGTTACTTTCTGTTTGAATTGAAAGGCAACCTGATTTGTTGGTTCATTAGGAAATTAATCATAGGTTAACCATAGGTTAATTTCTGATGATTTTATAAATTGTATGGCCACTTTTGTAAATGAAATTCAGTTGGAGTCTATTTTTACCTAATTATAAATTTTGTTTTATTCTATTTTTGTGGCCTTCTACCTAAGTTTAATGACCATAAAAGGTGACAATCTCATGTTTTTCTTATATTTATTCCTCAGGTTACCAAACATTGTTCATTATAATTGTCTTTTCAACAATTTTTTCATTCAGCTGTGCAGAGCTATTCAGCATCAGTGTCTATAGACAGAAGGTGATACTTAAATGAGTATGTCAGGTTTTCAGTATAAAGAGTAACAAAGCATTTATGTTGGACAGTTAATTCTACATTAACTGTGTATCTTAGTTCAGGCTGCTCTGACAAATGTTATCCCTGACTAGATGTTGTAGTAAATGTTGGCTGGGAACTCTTGAGGATTGCCTGCTAACCGATTGAGTCTCTAATAGAACCTACATGGCAGAGAACAGAGAGAAAATAGCAGCTCTTCTGTGCCCGTTTTTAGTGACATTCATTATGGTTTGATCTTCGTAGCTTCTCTTCCTCCAGATGCCATCACATTGAATATTAGAATTTCAGCATAACAGTTTGTGGGGAGATTAGCATTCAGTGCAGTACAGTACAAGAGCTGGGCTGGATTAGATACTTTTATTCAAGTCATATTTCTGCCATTAGTGTTTTCTTGATTCCACTTATGCTGCTGTAAAATACCACCACAGTCTGGGAAGTTTATTATGAACCTAAATTTACTGGGGTCAGGTTCCTTTAGAGTGAGAATGCTACATTGGTTTCTTCTCATCAGGTTTTGGACATCTGCCAGATTATGAGTGTGAGAATGTGTGTAAATTTTTTTTCAGAAATGCGAGACAAAATGAGAAAATGGAGAGAAGAAAACTCACGAAATAGTGAACAAATTGTGGAAGTTGGAGAAGAATTGATTAATGAATATGCGTCTAAACTTGGAGATGACAGTAAGTTCTTTATTTCATTCAGGCTTATTGCATGTCTTATTAATGATTTATGATTGCATTTGTTTTAAAGCTATCTTTTGAGCTTTTTTGTACTTTTTGTATCAGTCTTATCGATGACTTTTTTCTATGAAATTTCTGTATTTTGAAAAGATTAAAAATTGTGGGTAGTAGTGAAGTTGCTAAGTGGAGTTTTTTTATCAAGTTCATAAGGCTGTCAACCATTTAGCCATTCTGTTTCGTAAAGACATTCTGATCTAGTCGAAATGTATTTCATAAAGCGTCTTTCACAACAGTAAAGATATGAAATAATCAGATTTTTTACTTTAAAGGATGTTTGACTCTTTTATTTCACTGACAGCTTATGGAGATACTTTCTTTAATTGTGGAAATTGCGAGATAAAATAATTTTATTTATAAGTAATTTTCTTAAAATATCAGAAGCTAGATGAATTCATAAATGTAATTTGTTCAGTAAATGTTAAATTAAGTTCAGCTTTTCCCCCCTTTATGTATCTAGTTTGGATCATATATGAGCAGGTGATGATTGCGGCCCTAGACCATGGTCGGGATGAGTTGGCCTTGGTAGGTATTTAAATTTTATCCCATGTTTAATTAGCTTCATGAGTTATATATAAGAAGTTAAGTCTTAGGATGTGGTTTGGATTAAATGTTGTTTGTAACTGGCTTTGAATGCTATTCTTAAGAGTAGTTATAACTGAATAGATAATTTGGAGTATAATATCTTAAGTCATACTTTCTTTCTAAAGTTTATTTCTTGGAAAGTCACAGATTGATTTTATATGCACTGTTTCTTTCCCATAATGACCACAATGACTTGAGTAGGGCCAGGCCAAAGCTAGAAGCTTCTTCTAGGTCTCTGCTGTGGGTAACACTGGCTCAAACACTGGGGCCTTCTTCCACATTTTTCCATGCTAGTGATAGGAAATTGGATGAAAAGTGAAGCAGCTGAGACAGGAATTACTATCCATATGGGCCATATGATCAGGTTTGGAGCAGCTGTAACTTAAACTGTTGCTCATGGGATGTGTGTCCCACAGGCAGAGAATTAGCTTGCTCCACCACCACTGTGGCTTCCAGAAACAGTTTTAAGGCAGAGTAATATGATGGCTTTTGAAGAGTCATTAATGGGTGTCCCAGTCTGCTGATTTTCTTAGTTAAGTGCATGGTTGATTTTTGAAAAAGAATTACCATCACTGTAATCTCCTGTTTTCCTTTTACTCCATTATTCATTACTGATTACTTTGACTTTACGATATTTGGTGGCACTAGTGACGTTATTCAAGAATTACACTGAAGACTGTATGTTATTTCATATTTACTTAGTATATTATTTAGTATATGTAAAATGTAATTATTCTGCATGCTTTAAAAAAAGTTTGTTTTTTCAGTTTTGTCTTCAGGAGTTGAGAAGACAGTTCCCTGGCAGTCACAGAGTCAAGCGATTAACAGGCATGAGATTTGAAGCCATGGAAAGGTAATCAGATCTTTGGAACTGTGTGACTCCGTTTAAAAATGGCAAATATCAACCTACTTAAGTCATTATGGCACGTCATTAATTGGTTGTACAAGGTCCTTTTGCTCTTGAACTCTCCAGTTTGTTAGTTACGCTCATGACCAAACTTGCCAGCTATTCTTAGGAAGTACAATTTAATATAAGAGTATAATACATTCTCTGTCTCTAACCTAATGAAATAGGATTGTGCTTTGAACTAAACTCAACTTCAAATCGTAGTTCTAGCATCAACTAAGCTACAGATGGGCAACTTACTTGTTTTTGTTCTGTGTTTTTTACTCTTCATAAATAAAATATTTCCATCTTCTCAGTATTTGTTCCCACTCATATTTATATGTAAATATACTTCAAAACGAAGCAAGTGGGAGGCATCTTGATCCTTAGCCTTAGGGAGTTAGTCTTTTTTTTTTTTTTTTTTTTTTAGTTTTCTTTTTTTTTTTTAATCTATTTTATTGTATTGTTGTTGACAATCTTTACATAGTTAATTACATTTAAAGAAAGAAAAAGAAAAAAAAAAGGTTCAGGGGGATAGGGAAGTGGGTAATACTATTATGTCCATATTGCTTCCATCATGTATCTGAGATAAAGGGGAATATTGAGGGAGAAGCCCCACCCGGTTTCCCACCCACTCCAAGTCCCGGATGTGTGGCATGCTCTGAGATACGTGCTCGAGTGGTGTTAATAGTTCTCCGGTTATGAATCGCTGCCAGTTTCGCTCGATGAGGTCGTCCACTGATTGATATGGTCCATCATAAAGTCTCCATTTGCCCCATATTTCGCTGCCAACATATAGCTGAGATGAATGATTGATCTGCTCTGTCTTCTGTCTTTTCTTGATTAGAGTTCTGAGTCCAGCATTTCGATTGGGGAGATCTCCAAAGAAACTTTGAGGTATTCCCAGACTAGTTTCTTGTATGTTCTAGCAAGCACAGAGCCCGGCACAGTCCATCATCCTGATCAGCTGGTGGTTTCAATTGCTGGGTTGGTTCTGTTTTCGGTCCCGAGTTGCACTGGACCCAATGGGTGTTGCAGTCCAGCCTGGTTCGGCCCTTACATCAACCAGTGGAAGCTGCAGCCTAGTTGGGGCGACCCACAATAACCCCCACCAGGCCCGCCCCCTACCCTGGTTTGCCAGTATGTGTAGCAGAAGACCAGTCTGTCCCTCATCCCATTTGGCTCTTGTACTTGTCAGTGGGTATTAAAGCTTAGTTCCATCTAACCAACTCAACCATCCAGCCCTCATGGGTGTTGTTGAGTGCCTCTCTGTCTAGCCACCCCAGCCCCCGTCCTAGTTTTCATGCCCTCCCGCGGGAGTAGTGACCCAAGAAGGGGGAACCCACTTTTTCCCTCCCAGGTCTCTCTGTCCCGGTTTATGTACTCTTAGGTGGTTCTGTGATTTGACTTGACAGAATTAGTCACCAGTGCCAGCTTCTGCCATCTGATGCTGTGGCTAAGCCCAAACATCCCTCACCTACTCTAATTTATGCTTGCACCAGCAGGAATAATCAGCCCAGCCTGGCTTTTCCCTGATCTAGTCCACATGCAGCGCACAGGTCTTGCAGCCTTGCTTAGTCTGGTCTGTCCCCATCCCAGCCCAAGCTCTCCAGTGGGAGTAGTTGTCTGGCGAGGGGACCAGCCCCTTAATCCCCTTGCCAGCTCTGCCCCTCCCTTCCTGGATCTCACGTGTGCTGGTTGGGTGCTGCAGTCAAATCTGGAACAGGCAACCACGCCCTGGCATTCCATAATGTGTACTGGTTTTGTCGTGACCAAACCCGGCTCAACCCACACTCTGTTCTGGTGATCGGATTTGCCAGTGGATGACATGAACTGATTCAGCCTAGTCTGCCCCTGACCCATGCCGAATGTGTGCCAGTGGGAAACTTTCCATGGCCTACTCTGGGCTGTTTCCTATCATGCTTCTTGCGCTTACCTGCAGGGACTGTGTCCTGCCAGAGGAGTTGCCCAGGCTCCTCCATCAGAACCCCTCCCAATGCCAGGTTTTGCGCATACCAGGGGTCCATGAGCCAGAGCTACTCAGTTCACCTCCTGTCCTAGCAGGAACAGTGGCTTTTCCTGGCTGGGCTTCACCCCATTCTGGTTCTTGTTGTTGGATGTTTCAGCCCAGCCATGGCTCGTCCATACCCACATACAGCTCACACATGACTCAGTAGGGGGTTGAGACCAAGCCTAATGAGTCCCACATCTACCCTGGTTCTCCATGACAGCAGCTGGTGTTGGGATCTGAACTGGCCTGGTGCATCCAGTCCCAGCCCACACTAGTGCCTCGGTGACTACAACAGTTTCCTAGATAGAACGCAGCCCCCATTCCAGCACACGCACCCCTTGGTGGGAACCTCAGCCCAGTTAGGGTTTCTCGTTACCTCCCCAATTGGGCCTGTTCCTAGCCGTAAATCACGCACCTGCCTGTGGTTGCTCTGAGGACCAGTAGGTGCAAGAGCCTAGCTCGGTATGACCTGTGCTCCATACTGATCTCTAGTTTTGCTTGTAGGCTAAGGTTTGCTCAGTCCTGCCCAGTACATCTTGTTCCATTACCAATTTCACAGCTCAGCATTGTTAAGTGATTAGAAGTTCTTCAAAGGAAGAGTTAGTGGCACTGGGAATCTTTAGGATTGACTAAGATCCCAGAAATAGTGTGGTCATCCTGGAGCTACCTAAGCAACAATTCAGACAACCAATACCCCAGAGATCCCCGGCCGGGCGGCTAGCAGGCACAGCTTGGCGCCAAATGGCGCACTGGCCGTCAGGGCCCAGCTCACCATGTGCACATGGTGGCCCGGGATCGGGATCCGAGCTAGATGCTCCCTCCTGCAGCCCACAGCAGCCTCCTGGCTGCTGAAGTTTAAACCTGCAGGCCCAAGGTTGCGCCCCACCCCAATCCCGTCCACCTGCCCAATGAGGGCGATGGGTGGGCCCTTGACCCACTCAGTCCCGGAGACTCACCCCTTCAGTGTACTCACCCCAAAAGGAAGCAGCTCCCGAATCCAGGTGGGCCCAAGCCAGCTCACCATGAGCACATGGTGGCTGGGATCGGGATCCAAGCTGGATGCTCCCTCCTGCAGCTCACCAAGATGTGATCAGTTTGAAACATTTTATACATTTGTAGGAAATAGATTTAGGAGTTATTTTAGTTGGAGTGTACGTTGTGATGGAGTTCTTGATGGGTTGAAGCTGAGATACAGGTACTGGTGTGTGTTAAGATTTTTATGTGCTCTACTAAAGAGTTTGATTTGAAGGTCCAAGGAAAACAGAAATTTAAGGGTAACAAGTGAATTTATCTCTAAGATGACTAATAATGAGTTTAGAATGAATCGTCTCCAAAAAAATAAAAATAAAGAAAACACCTTGTTAGGTATTGTACTAATCTATGCAAAGATTAAGGCGTCTGAACTGTCTTTTTTTATGCCGCTGATTCAATCTCTGCCTCAGTTATAAGTTTATTTAGATTTTTTGTTGCCTTATGTCTTAATTTTGGTAGGTGATATGAGACCAGGAATCTATCCATTTCTTGGAAGTCCTCTAATTTGTTGTCGTATAGTTGCTTGTAGTAATTTTTGATTATTCTGTGTATAGCTGTGGTATCTGTTGTTATGGTCCTCTTTTCATCTTTGATATGTTAATTCTTATGTTCTGCTGTGCTTTTTTTGTCAGTTGGATTAGTGGGGTGTCCTGTCCTGTTTATTTTTTTGAACTTAACTCTTTTTTTGAAAGCTTATTTACCTGAAAGGCAGAGTGACAGAGACAAAGGACAGCTTTGCTGTTCACTTGTTCATTCTCCAAATACCGGAAACAGCTAGGGCTGGGCTAAGCAGGAGCTAGGAACCTGGAACTCTGTGTCTTTCTCCTATATTGGTAGCAGGGTCCAAAGCACTTGGGCCATCTGCTGCTGCTTTCCCAGGTGCATTGGCAGGGAACTTGATTAGAAGCAGAGTGGCCCAGACTTGAATCAGCCACAGTGCTTTGGGATGCTGGGTGTCATAAGCACCTGTTGTCACAAGACCTGCCCCTTGGATAAAGGTCTCTTAAGTTGTGACAAAAAAAAAAAAATTAAAACAAATGTGAGAAATTAAGACATGCAAAAAATATTCATTCTCCTTCTCTCTGTAAATCTGACTTCCTGTGACAATAAAAAAATCTTAACAAAAATGTAAAAATAAGGAGGAGTATAAATGGGGCATTCTGAGAAGATGGAGAATAGGATGGAAAATATTATGTTCCTAAATCTGTGTTATAAAATAGGTGATGTTCGTTCACTGTAAAAGTAAATTTAAAACAGTAATTCTGTCCTGCTATAAAGCTCTGTGTGATTTTATAGTCAGTGCCAGGCAACTACTGGTCTGATTTCTGTTTTTGGGTTGTGTATGTTTGGTAACTGTTCAGTAATGGTTGATTGTATAAATAAATGTAAATATATTTTACTGCAGTCTTTTTAAAAGGATATTTGAGTTGTTTCTAGTTTCGAGCTGTTTTAAGTAAAGCTGCTGTAATTTTCTTTAACCAACGCTTTAGTTGAATCTATTTATCTTATTTTGCATTCATATTCTTGATGTTTTCTTTTTTTTAAATAGATATGATGATGCTATCCAGCTGTATGATCGAATTTTACAGGAAGACCCAACTAACACTGTAAGTTTGCCGATTGTCTTTAAGATAATCAAAAGCTAAATTTAAAAGGAAAAACTAATTCATTCAAGAAGTAATGGAAAGATACATTTGGAATGAGGCTTTATTGTTTTATTTTAAGTAGTTCATGGTGAACCACATTTCATGTTAAATAAATTTGAAACTTTCCAGTAAAATTTAACTTCTAGAAGCTCTCTTACTAGAATAAAACTGGGTAGAAATTTGAAAGGGTTGACTATGTATTTTCGTAAAAACCTTAAAAATTTGTGATTTTGTATTATGTCAAAGCTTATGAAAATTTTCATCAAGTTTATTTGTATTTATATTTTACTTGCCTTCATGAAAAATTAAAGAAATAATCTTAGTAATATGTGAAATAGTGAAGGTATTCTGGCTTTGCGTTTTCTACCTCATTTATATGAATAAGAAGATATGCACCTGTGTAGCTGTGAACTCCATGTTTTCCTTCAGGTAGCCACTTGTACCTGATTTTGAATAAGAATGTTCTAAGTATGTCTATATAAACTCTTGTATTTTGAAAAAAAAATCCCGTAGTGCGATCTTTTTTTTTTTTTTAACTTGAGAACATATCAGTTTAACATTAGTATAAAAGCTTTCCTCAGGCTTCCATTTTATACAATGAAAATTTAGAGAAAATTTATATATGTTTTAGTAATTTTAATGGAGAATACCGTTATTGCCATGCACACATGCGTCTGAAGTAAAACAGAAATTTTTGAATTTTTAAGCAAGAGATTGAGGTTTTTATTGTAGTTGGAAACATTGCATATTAGCGCATAATAATGACCCATGGAAAGTTTCCCTCATTTTACACCTGTTTCTTTATAGTATTAAAAAAATCATGCAATGTGTCGATATGACTTGAATTTTAATTTGCCAAAATGCTTAATACTTAAAACAGTGGTAAGTTATTTTAAGTAATTATATTAGCACAGGGATTTTTCTTTTTTTTGAAATGTGTAATTTGTATAGCCCGTTACTTCAGTTATTGGTCATAAATCTCCCTGATTACTCTGTTTGGTATTCTAGTAATTTTCATGTGTTCCTTGCAGTAGATATCCTGCATAAATAATGAATTTCTATTTTTATTACTTATTATTATCTCATTTTAAGGGAGTTTTCTCTGCAAATTTTTAGGTTCTTATTTTCTAAGAATTCTTGCAATATAGAAAATTCAAGGGAAAGTTTTGGCAGGTGAAAGTCTGTTACAAAAAATTCTTCTGTTTGTCTGACTTTACTAATATATAGAAACAAAACTTAAAAGTTGTTATAAAACCATGTCTTCTGAAGTACCATAGGTACTAGTGAAAAAGAAGTCCCATGAAGTGCACCACTCTCTTTTCATCAAGGTGTTGCCATGCGCTTATTTCAAATGCTAAGATGTCACGGTCTCCAAAATACTCATTTGCTGCTTAACCATATATTGGCAAAAGGTCAGGATTAAAGATAGCTTTTGTTTTGTTGAGCTATTCTAAAAATTAAATGCTAATAATTTACTTTTTGTTTTGCTTTTTACTACTGTCTCAGAGTAAGTAGGGTATATGTTTAGTTAGTTCATTCCGCTTCAGGGTGTACAATAATACCTATTTCAATATTGTTCTCTAACTTGGTCATTTGTGACTTTTGTAACTTGAGACCAGAATGGAATTAATTGTGGTCATAATATTCCTTAAGTACAGTAGTTCTCATTATAGTGGATGCATTTTCAGAACTGAAACTGCATTCGGAATACCTCCAGAATGTTAGTTTAGAATACCAGTTAGAGCAACAATTAAATTATTTGAGTTGGTGAAGCAGAAAATCTACTCTTTAGGAGGACAGAGTGCAGTTATCATTAAGTTTTATGATTTAAAAAATTTGATCTAAAAATGTAGCATGATCATTTAAAAGAGGAGCTTACATGATCTAGATACATTTTCTATTCTTCAGAATAATACTTCAGCTTTCTACAAAGAAAGGTTGTGATATGAGGAAAGTGGTGGAAAAAAGGGTAATAAATTGAAAATTATGATGGTAAAAAGTAACGTTTATGGACCATCACTGAACCAAAGCATTTTACATGTGTCATCTTGTTATGTATCACATTTTTTTCCAGATATTATCTTTATGGGCAAACAGGATCATGGAGAATCTAAGGGATTTACCCAAAATTATGTCACTACTGGGTAGGCAGCTCTTAATAGGAGGCTTAGTGTATTCCTTAGCTTAAGGTGTTAATCATGAATAAAGTTACAGTTGTAACGAATGGGATTCAGACTAGGTAGTATGATATACGTGACAACCGGTTGTTTCAGCATTTCACTAATCTTACCATTGTCAGACTTTCATTTTTACTTATTTCTTTAAATCTTCTAAATATATTTTCTATTTACAAAATGCTGTACTAGGGGAGCTTTGATAAACAAATTGGGCTTTATTACAGGCCTTTTTGTGTGTGTTTTGGGTGAAGCTCAACAACTGAAACAAACCTTTTTGGATCTTATTCTGGTTATTTGGTTACAAATTCAAACTCAAAGTTTAACGTGACTTTCGAAAGATAGGATGCTTCTGATTATTCACAGTCTGTTCTTTATATAAATAAGGAATTGCTTACTGAATAGCAAATGTCCAGAAAGCAAAAGACCTGTAGGAGGAGAAACAGTTTTCAAGTCCTAGAATTTGCTGTGTTGCCTGAACTGATTCTGTGTATGTTGAAGAGATTTAATTATCACTCTCTGCTCCTCAAATTCTTCCCAGCTGTACAGTTCATGCCTATAAGTACATTTCAAAAAGTTAATGGAAAAAGAATTAAAATAAATATGTTTTAGTGCAGAAAATTTTGAAGCTCGACTATAGCTTTCTTCTTTGAAGATTTATTTTGGGCCCAGCGTGGTAGCCTAGTGGCTAAAGTCCTCGCCTTCCAAATGCCAGGATCCCATATGGGTGCTGGTTCTCATCCCAGCAGCCCAACTTCCCATTCAGGCTCCCTGCCTGTGGCCTGGGAAAGCAGTTGAAGACGGCCCAAAGCTTTGGGACCCTGCACCCGCATGGGAGACACGGATGAGGCTCTGGTCTCCTGGCTTCAGATCAGCTCAGCTCCGGCCGTTGGTGACCACATGGGGAGTGAACTATCGGATGGAAGATCTTCCCCTCTGTCTCTCCTCTTCTCTGTATATCTAACTTTCCAATACAAATAAATCTTAAAAAAAAATATTTATTTTGATTATTTGAAAGGCAGAGTTAGAAGTATCTACTGATTTTACTCTCCAAATAGCTGCATTGTCCAGGGATGAACCAGGCCAAAACCAGAACATGCAGCCCCCGCGAGGTTTCTGCACCGGTGTGGGAGCCTACTGTTTTCATTAGCTGCTGCTGCATTAGAAGGGCAGCAGGCAGTGCTCCAGCTGCTGCTCAATGGGATACTAGTAGTATTGCCATTGGCTTAGCCCACTGCACCACTATGCTGGTCCCAAACATAGTTTTTCATAATATGCATTTTCTGTGAAGTTTTGAAGATCCCTTACACATATACCTTCAGGGTTTTTTTTTATTTAGATGAATTTATATTTTTACTCCATTTTTAATAAACTTATTGAAATGTGTTTATACTTCAGTGTCCAATACTGTCCTGTGAGAATCACAGAAACTGAGATGTCTTTCCATCTTTGTCTTAATTCCTTGAGCCAGTGACTTTGTAGTATAGTTGTATATTTAATGTAAGATATATTAGATATTCCTGTGCTTATTAAGTGTTTAAATAAAATGACAAGGATTTAAGGCTTTAAAAGATTTACACATGTATGTATATATGTATTTGATTGGTGGTGGGGGAAAGCTCACCCACTGTGTAGTTCAAATCGCTGCAGTGGCTGGGCCTGGGCCAGGCTGAAGCCCGCAGCTTGGAACTCTGCCCCTGTCTCCAAACTGAATGCCTGGGTGCTTTCCCAGGCACATTAACAGGAAGCTGGATTGAAAAAATGGAGTGGTAGGGACTCTAGCCTGGTACCAATAAAGGTCGCTGACATCTTAGATGGCAGCTTAACCTAGTGCACCACAATACCTGCCCTGCTTTTAAGATTTTAAATGATGTATGTTGGAATTGATTGCATTTATATTAAGTGCTTTTTAGAACAGACATTTCAACTCCAAGTATTCAAATTACAAATGTAGGACAGTGGCTGTTTTTAAGAAATAGCAACTTGTAAATATTGATCCACACCAGAAATACAGAAAGATTATGGAAACACTAACTTTTTTTTTAAACAGGAGACAAAGGATAGGGGGAATGCAAAATGAAAGTTTATAAATATTCATGACTTAACTTTCAGTCTGCCTATTCCTGTTTTTAACTAATTTGACATACAACTGACATAGTATAAAGTGAATGTATGTATGATATTTAGTTTGATTGTTTTGATCTTTATATATACCTTTGAAACTACCATGATCAAGATAGTAAACAAAAGCCATCATCATCAAAAGTTCTTGGCTCCTGTCTATTTTTGAATTCTTTGCCTACAACTATTCTTGCGCTCTCTGCTGTGACACAGTTAAGGTACTTAGGATTACAACATTGTTTAGACTAAGGCTGATTATTCCTCTTTCCTGAGGCCATTTTTTCCTGGGTTCTTTATTCAGCTCACCCTGACAGAATACTTTGTCTTAGTGGTGGAAGAGCTGCTATTCAATCCCATGCGAGTGCTTGGCACTCTTACTGCTAATCTTTTTGATGGTTCATTCCTTGTCCTTGGGTAGTTTGCTATAGTGTGCAGTGTACTGGTGAGCCCAGAGCTGAGCACTCAAGGGGGGAATCTGCCAAGCTGCACAGTCATTATTTCATGTGTTTCTCTCTTCTCTAATACTGGCAAACTCTAGCATCATTAATTTTCTAACTCTCAGCTCATTCCCTTAAACTGTGGGACATGTTTGGGCTCAACCTGAGTTTCCCTGCCTGTACAGCACCCCTGAAACTGAAGACAATGATCAAAACAATAAAAATCAAGCTAACCTGTTTTTGCTTCATTGCCTGATACCCTATACCTTATAAATGGTGATTGCATATTTTTAATCCAGTTCTTAGATTGTTTTAGGCAGGAGCGTAAATCTGGTTCTTGTTAATCTGTTTGGCTAAAAATGAAGTCCTTGCTTAATGCTAGTTAAAACAATCATGATAAATATAGAAGCATCTTGGGCCAAATTGCGGTGTTATTTTTCTTTAAAAGAAATAACTTGGAAAATCCTGTTGTTTAACAAAGAAGTTATGACTTAATAATCAAATTTTATCTCTAGAATAGTGATTGCTAAGTAGATTTTTCTTGAAACTGTCGAGTATATTTTCATTAGGAAAACTGGTTTTGCGTAGCTAAGCAGTTACCTTTTAGAAGTTGGTTTTAAACTTTAGAGTATAAGAAGGTAGAGGAGAATCAAGATGGCAGAATAGGGTAAGGACATATTTCAACAAATGGAGAATCACTGGCCAGAGTGAAGCAAAGAGGGCACATTCCAGGAAATAGGAGAGGAGAGGCTGGTGGCAGGGGCACCTGGGAACTGATAGACACAGGAAAGCAGTAGAGATAACCGTGTGGTGTTGCTGTGATCATGTACCCAAGTGACATTAGATGAGTGGTGAACTGAGATCCTCTGACAGAGCTCCACCAGCAGCCAGGTGCGAAGAGGAGTTCAGCAGGATCTCAGAAGGTGAACCCAAAGAGCTGTCTCTTCAATTCGACCAGCAGCAGAGACAGAGCAGTATACCCCAAACAGGTGGTGCAGGAACAGGGTGGATTTCACAGCCCAGAGCCTCATCAGGTGCCGTTTTGTGTAGGGAGTCAAAGGCTGTGGGACGGACGGGACTGAGCATGCACTAAGCTGGGAGTGAACTCATTTTGAGCTCAGTGTATTGCACTAAGGTGGCATCCTACAGGTTCCACCCAAAATAAGTCTGGGTAGCCCCTAGACCTAATGGCCAACAGATCAGGAACCCTAGTAGTGGCACATCAGGGGCCATTTTGTACAGTGTTGCAAAAACTGCTGAGACAACAGTGAGCTATACTTGCACTGAGCTGGGAGCTGACTCAATTACAGATCAGTGCATTGCACTGGTCCCACAAGGAAAATAATACCAGCTGTGACATTGTACTGGTCAGAATACATCTGAGTGGCCCTCAGACCTAACAGCCAGCAAGTTCCAGCAAGGTCAGCGTCACCAACAACTAATTATTTAGGACACCTGGAGTTTCCCTAATTCTGGGAACTGCTCCAACCAGAAGTGGGAGAAAGTTTGTATAGACAATGGTGTAGCCTCAGCAGGAGATTGTAAGAGGTGGAGACTGGTGAGCCAGGAGCTGGGGCAATGGAGACCATGGTGGAAGCATAATACAAGAATACGGACCGGAAACTTACTGGAGGGGCTGGCGTAAGTGGTTGCATACAAAGAACCGGGTACCAAACATAATCGGTAAAATTGACCTGTAGACCTGTGAGTGATACAGCTTAGAAACCTGCCCTGAAGGGAAGATTCTGCTAAGCAGAACTGCAATGACCAAGAGCAGAAGAAGAGAGACACAATGAATATTCCTAAAAGCCCTCCTGCAGGGGAGCAAAAGGCTTTGCTAACGACAGAGTTAACTGAAGACTACTTAGAAGAAATGGGGGATAAACTTGTTATAAAGCTTATATAACGAGAAGCACATACAGGAGCTCAAGGAATGTAAGGAATGTGTCACACAGGAAATACACAAAATCAAACTGGATTATTGGAAATGAAGGATACAATGTGGCAAATTAAAAATTCAATGGCAAGTCTCAGTAATAGAATAAATGAAACAGAAGAATCTCAGAATTGAAAGATATTTCTTGTCACAATGAGGAAATAAAAAACTGGAAGCGAAGCTGGGTCAAGCTAAAAAATTCAAGAATTTAGAGACACTATTAAAAAGGCCAATATTGAGTATGGATGTTCCAAAAGGCGCAGAAAGAGAAGCCAGGAAAATTTCCCTAATATGGAGAAAGAATTGGGAAACGACATCCAGGAGGGACACAGAACTCCCGTTAGGATTGAACAAAAGTAGTCTTCACCATGACACACAATAGTTAAGCTCTGTTTAGTCAGACATAAGGAAAAGATCCTTAAATGTGCTCGTGAAAAAAAAATCAGTGGACATATAGAGGAATCCCAATCAGACTCACAGCTGACTTCTCACAGGAAACTCTATAGGCCAGAAGAGAATGGAGCTATATATTCCAGATTCTAAGAGGAAATATTTGTCAGCCCAGAATAATATACCCAACAGAACTTTCTTTTGTCTTTGAAAATGAAAGAAAATTCTTCCACAATTAAGAAAAGCTCAGAAAATATGCCTCTTCCAGACCTGCCCTACAGATGATATTTTAGCACCCACCAAAACCAAAGACAGATGTAAAGAAAATTCCAATAAAAGTAATAATGAGATTGCTAAAGTGACAGGTCCAAATTACCACCCATTCATAATAACCCTAAATGTGAATGACTTAAACTCATCAGTTAAACGTCATAGATTAGTAAACTAGATTATAAAAAATAAAACCCATCTATCTGTTGCCTACAGGAGACTCATCTCACCATCAAAGATCAGTGGAAGCCATATGATCGATTTTGATGCTTTTGATTTTATTTTCATTTCTTAAACAGTTGTTTTTGTTTCACTTTAAATTCTTAACTGACTCAAAGATTATGCAGTGGCATCATTTTCTGCAGGAGGGTTCATGGTTTTCATTTCTTCAGCAATGCATTGGTCCTCCAGTGGCATATTATTTAACTTCATGACATTGTGAATTTCTGTTTTACTTCCTGTTGTTGATTTTGTTTTGTGGTTTTTCATTTAAGGTTTTGCATAGTAACTGTGTGATGGAGTCTATCATATTCATATACGAGGATACAAGGTAGAATACAGTTCTACTTCTAGATCAAAGATGGATTCCCAATAAAACTATTGAATATATCTTGACAATAAGATGGTGGTTCGGTCATTGTACATGCCCACAATGATGGACTTAGGGATGCTTGTGAAGAACTATAAAACAGAATTAATATAGGGGAGCACAGTGGGGTGGAGGTGTCTTGGGGAGGGGGATAGGGAAATTTCACAGCCAGTGGAAATAAATATATCATAATAATTTAAAATGAAGAAAAAATATTAGAAGATATAATGCTGAATCTTAGATTTAACATATCCAACAACATATTACTCCCCCCGTAGAGATTTGTGAATAAGCTTCATGTATCCTAAGATTTTTATTTTTGAATTTTTCATTTTTTAACTTGGATTTATTGTGTTTTTATTGTTTTATATGTTGAGATTCAGATAATAGTTAACTGTACCTAGTCTGTGACAGACATTACACTAGACCTTTGGGATAGATGAGCTAAATAATCAAGCATGTAATTTTTTAAGATGTTTTCAATTATGAAAATATTATCATTATTGTATTATTTTCAGCCTTACTTGTTAAGAGTCTCTTATTTATCTGAAATTCACTGGTATTTTTTCAGAACCAAAGCAGGGCCCTACCTTACAGTATTTAGCTCTTAATATTGTAGAGGCCTTATCCAATTTACTTGCTCTGCATTTTTTAGTGTGTGTGGGTTTTTTTTTTTAATAATTTTTCTTAATTGGAAAGTCAGATATGCAGAGAAGAGACAGAGGGAAAGACCTTCTGTCTGATGATTCACTCCCCAAGCAGCCACAACGGCCTCAGCTGAGCTGAACTGAAGCCAGGGGCCTGGAGCTTCTTCCAGGTCTCCCATGTGGGTGCAGGGTCCAAAGGCTTTGGGCCATTCTCCACTGCTTTCCCAGGCCTCAGTCATGGAGCTGGATGGCACCTGGGGCCGCCAGGACACGAACCAGTGCCCATATGGGATCCTGGCGCTTCCAAGGCAAGGACTTATCCACTAGGCTACTGTGCCGGGTCTTACTGTGTGTGTTTTATCAGATTAATAATTAACAAGCTTAACTTTGTACTTATAGTATACTTTATTGCTTATCCTTCTGTTAGAATTAAACCGGGGTGGATAGGATGCAAATTTAGTAATTTATATATGCTGTTTGGCCCCTTTCTAGAAAGTTCTCTATAGAGTCACACTTACAGTCTTAATTATCTCCAGTGCCACTTTTGTCTATGATTTTATTCATGTATTAGTTCTTCTATTATGGACTGTCCGAAATATAGCTTCTTGTTTTGCTTTCTTAATGTCTACTTGCCTTTTCTGTTTTATCCGGCTGTCACATCTGGGTCCTTGTTTATTTCCAATACTGCCCCTTTCTCTGCACCACAGTTTGTGTTGGAACTCTTTCTTCGCTTGTCACAACAACAAGGAATCTCTGTCATTGCCTTTACTGCTTTAATGTTTTGCTGAAGCAATGCATCTTTCTCCTGAGGCTGACTGAGCCTGCGCTCCTATGAGGAATTGTCTGCTTTTTAAACTTTCATTGCTGAGCACAGTAATTGCCAAACAATACATTTCTGATGTGTATTTGATTGTATGCGTAAATAAATGGTTTTGATTGTTATATTTGTCATTTTTTAAAATTTAAAATGTAAGCTTTATTTCTCTGAGGACCTATAATAATCTTTTGAAAGACAGGCATAATTTTTCCCCTTAAAATTGTGTAAAAAGTTTCAGAAGCATATGTATATAATGACATTCAGCTGGTCATGGTGAGTTTTCTTTCCCTAATCTTTACTATCCTTCTGCCTCTTAGGATACAGATCTTGGGAATGAGGCAGAGTAAAGAACTTTAGGTTGGATAAAGATTAGGGTTCCCTGCTGGCTTGTAATTATCAGAATCTGGATGGTTATTTATGTGGGTGAAACGATGCATACAATATACACATCAAAAGTAAAGCATATGTGATTGTTGGAGGAATGTTTGAATTCCCCAGTGGGATGTCATGGGGTATGTTTATAAACTCCCACTAAGCATTGGTTCTACAATGGAATTTCACTGGCATTGAGATAATAATTTGCACAGCCAAATTACCTTCTTTACAAAAACCCGGGAAATCATGAGGACCTAATCCTTTATTAATATCAACCCATAGGCTGCAAGAAAGCGTAAGATTGCCATTCGAAAAGCCCAAGGGAAAAATGTGGAGGCCATTCGGGAATTGAATGAGTATCTGGAACAGTGAGTGTTTTACAAGAGGATTTGGTTTTGTTATTCTGATAAATCTTTTTTTAATTAAAATGGAATTTGCATTTGATTTTTCTATTTGCCTTCATGCTGTTCACTTGCAGACTATCCACACACTTATTTTCCCCTCCTTTCCTTTTCTACCAGGTTTGTTGGAGATCAAGAAGCCTGGCATGAACTGGCAGAACTTTATATCAATGAACATGAGTGAGTTGTTGAAAATGCATGCAATTTTGTTAGAAGTGCAGTTTTCATCACTGAAAGTTCAGAAAGTCTAGTGATTTCCAGGGGAGTGGCGAGGAGGTGTGAAGTACATGTTGCTTTAAATGAGAAAAACTTATCAATTAAATGAAAAATTATAGATTAAAAAGTTGCCATTCATATAATGTGTATCGCTTTATTTAGGCAATTTATATTTCCCTAAATTATTTTTGCCCCAGAAACGAGTTTTTCCTTAAGATAGCATTCTTTGGAATTACAAAGTCCTGCACTAAGCTAAGGTTATTTTTAGTGAATGAAAATTGTTCATTTTTAGCATTCAAATTATTCTTATATACCAAGAGTATTACACTCCTTGCTGCATAAGAATTCTGTCAGTTATATGCATTTATTAGCTCAGCACTAGGGAATTGACTCTTCCAAAAGCAGAATTCTGTTGCCTGGGTAAAAAACCAGGAAAAGTCAAGAATGCTGAATGCTCTAGGAACATGCTTATTGGATGTTTAATGTTTTTGTTATGGCTGTAGTGACAGGAGGAAATCCCATTGTGAGAGGATTAGTGCAGCGTCTCAGTGCAAGTTTTCAAATATCACAGCATTAACACGAGCTTCATGCAGAGGCATAATTTTTTTCCTTTAGTCTTTGTGAGTCTTAAGTTTTTCATCACATTTCTGTCCTTTTTGAGAGAGAGGTTCTCACGCACATTTCTTATATATGAGTTTGTTAGCTTCATTCTCATACTACAAACAACTGGCACAGGAAATTAAGTAAAATGAAGACATTTGTCTGTTGCCTTTTCCCAGGTTTACAAATATAATGTGGGAGAAAAGATAAGGCAATTATTTCCATAATTTTAATAACAGTGAGAGCTACAATAAAAGGGATAGCTGTCACATAATGAATGTATGCTAAATTCTGAGTTCTTTATTTCTCTGCATTATTCTATCAGAACTTCTTTATGCTAGGAAACTATTTCTAGAATCGTATTTAATATAAGCATATGTTTGTATAGAGACATATGCATGATTTTCTCATGCAGGTGACACTGTAATATTGATACTGAAATAATATAGAACTGAATATTCGGAATGCAGGTTAAAATTAGATTTGTTTTGTTTCTAAAAGAGGTGAAAAACATTTAAAAATATTTCAAATGAAAAAAATCTTTGGTATTTTTGTTCAGCTATAGAAATGTTTAATGTAGAAAATTTGGAAGTGAAAGTGTGAAGATTAAGACAAAAGTTATTGTAATTTTAAAATTCTGAATTAGAGTTTGTATTTGATTTTTGTGCTACTATACCACTTAAAACTCCAAACTTCTGGACCCTCTGCTTCCTAATTTATCAAAAATTGATCACTATAAACATTATGTAATAAGGTCTTATTGTCTTTTTGTTATTATATATTATCACTGTATGTTAAGTGTTTTTAGCCAGTTTTCTAGAAGGTATTCATAATTTTATATTTGCAACGTAATGCTGAAATATAAGGCTTTTTGTGAATGATATTAAGTTATGAAAAATTTATCCTTGTTATATATCTTTTTAACACTTTGTTTTTATCTTGTAACTATATTTTTAGAAAGTTATCTTTGCTCATCTCTAATCTTTTTAATCATCAGATTTAGATTGAATTTTACTTTTAATCTTTTTCTTAAGATTTTTCTTTCTTAAGATTTATTTATTTTTGTTGGAAAGGCCAAATTACAGAGAGAAGGAAAGACAGTGAAAAAGATCTTCCATCTGCTAGTCACTCCCTGAATTGCCACAGTAGCCGGAACTGAACCAATCTGAAGCCAGGAGCCAGGAGTTTCTTCTGGGTCTGCCATGTAGGTACAGAGTCCTAAGGCGTGGGGCTATCCACAACTGCTTTCCCAGGCCACAAACAGGGAACTGGTAGGGAAGTGGAGCTGCCAGGACATGAACTAGCAGGCTTATGGGATCCTGGAACTTGCAAGGAAAGATTTAGCCAATTGAACCATTGCATGGGCCCCTATAGTTTACTTAAATTTACCATTAAAATTACATATATTAAGAATATATTTGTAATTTATTTGCAAGGAATTTATTGAAATAGGGTTGAATGTGCATTCAGGAGCAATAAACTGAACAAAATTCCAAGAAATCAAAAAGTAGATCACAAGATACTCCAAATAAATTCTTTGGGAAAAAAATAATTATGGTCGTCCCACCCTGTTATCCAATCACAAAACTTTTTTTTTTTTTTTGGTCTTCTAGCTGATTAATTTGAAAATGAACGTTTATATTTTCCTACCTGAACAGAGAAGCAATATTCATGTTTAAAGTGGATGGAAATAAATACCTTCAGATCTTTTTTTTTTGAAACTGTGAAGATGAATTCAGTTGGCATATTGTAGATAAGAGTTTTTGGTGACAGTTTTGGTTAAATATTAGAGGTGTCATTTTAGCACCAGTTTTGTGAACACGGTGTTAAAAATGAAATAGGTATATTTAAATTCAATATATTTTTGTATATGAACAGTTACAAGCTGGTTTAAGTATGATGAGTCACAGAAAGCACCGTTGGTGTAAAACTACAGTTTTTACTCCAGTTGAATTTCCATAAAAGTTGTTCATATAAGCCAGGGGTTGGAACCATCTGAAACAGTGGCATAGGGCCCATAAAATCGCCTGGACTGACCCTGTCAAAGCAACTGCAAGTGGGACTCTAAAGTCAATAGATCTGGGTCCGGTATGGTATCCTGTCAGCTAAACTCCTCGCTTTGAATGCACTTGGATCCCATATGGGCACCAGATTGTGTCCTGGCGGCCCTGCCTCTCATCCCCCTGCTTGTGACCTGGGAAAGCAGTTGAGGACGGCCCAAAAGCCTTGGGACCCTGCACCCATGTGGGAGACCTGGAAGAGGCTCCTGGCTCCTGGCTTTGGATTGGCTCAGCTCCAGCCGCTGCGGCTGCTTGGGGAGTGAACCATCGGACAGAAGATCTTCCTCTCTGTCTCTCCTCCTTTCTGTATATCTGACTTTCCAATAAAAATAAATATATCTTTAAAAAAAGTCAGCAAATCTATAGCAGGCTAATAATAATTTTGTTAAATAATATTTTATATGGCCTGCAGATTATGTTTTGAATATCCAAATGGCCTTTTTAGCAGAAAAAAAATTCTTCGTCCTTGCTACAAATGTAGTCTTCATTAAAAGGGAATATAGAATTCTGTCACACAATTTTCTTTTTTCCACTGCTTTTATTACTTTTAAGATTGATTTTGATTTATAAATTCTAGTTTACTTGTTTTTAGGTGGTATATGTCACATCCATGGCTGTATTGATAGAATTTTTTCAAAGATTTATTTGAAAGATTTACAGAGAGAGAAAGATCTTCCTTCTGCTGGCTCACTCTCCGGATGGCCACAAGGCTGGAGCTGAGCCTATCTGAAGCCAGGAGCCAGGAACTTCCTCTGGGTCTCCCACGTGGCTAGAGGGGCCCAAGACTCAAGTTCTCCTGTGCTGTTTCTCCAGGTGTATTAGCAGGGAGGTCACATGGAAGTGGAGAGGCAAGGACTTGAACTGGTTCCCATATGAAATGCCAGTGTAGCAGGCAGAGGCTTAACTTGCTGCACCATATGCCAGCCCCTACTGATACTTATTAGAAGCAAAATCCATTCACTGGTTTTTTTTGTTGTTGTTGTTACAAAAACATTTAATTTTTTAACTCAATTTTTAAGTGATACTATGTCTTGAATTCAGAAACAGGTAATATTATATATTTATTTAGATTGTGATAATAGTTTCTTAGTTTAGGTCCATCCTGATTTTTTAAAAAAATTCTTTATAAAAGCTCCGTAAAAGACAAAACATAAGGCTAGAAAAGCAAAATAGGAACAAATACTGTAACGTATAGCTGTAATACTTTGTTGTGGAACAGAAGAAGGAAACTTTAGTTCTAATATTGACTCTGAGATAGTGAGAATAGTTTTTCTCTTTTAAATAGGTTTAAATTCCTTCAAAAATTATATTCATTTTTAGTTGTGAGACAGAATGCACAGAGGAGTCTTCCATCTGATAGCTCCCTGACCAAATACCCCGATGCCCAAGTGAGGCCAATGCCAGGAACCTGCACTTACAGTGGATCCTCCGTTGGGTTGGCAGAGACACAAGTGAGGTTGTTCAGTGCTTCCTACAAAAATGTGCAGGAAGCTGACAGTGGAAGCAGGGCTGATTCGGGAACTAGGCCCCTCCGGTGTTCCCAGCTGGAGAATAGTGAGAATTTCCTACTTGGTGAAGTTTTTGTAGGACTGAATGAATTAATACATTTAACATTTAGGGCAGCATAGGACACATATGTGTATTTTTTTTTTTTTAGATTTGTTATTATTGGAAAGCCGGATATACAGAGAGGAGGAGAGACAGAGAGGAAGATCTTCCATCCGATGTTTCACTCCCCAAGTCAGCCGCAACGGGCCGGTGCGCGCCAATCTGAAGCCGGGAACCAGGAACCTCTTCTGGGTCTCCCACACGGGTGCAGGGTCCCAAAGCTTTGGGCCATCCTCAACTGCTTTCCCAGGCCACAAACAGGGAGCTGGATGGGAAGTGGGGCTGCCGGGATTAGAACCGGCGCCCCTGTGGGATCCCGGGGCTTTCAAGGGGAGGACTTTAGCTGCTAGGCCACGCCGCCAGGCCCGACACATATGTGTATTTAAAGAACATTAGTTATTATTAATTTGTTTATGTGTAAGTTTCTGTCAGGCATTATTATAAAAGGTAGGTACTTTAACATATTTGTATAAAAAAGCAAAAATAAGTTTAGGTAACCTGTTTCTGTTGAGTAATAACATCACCACCTCACTGGAAATAAACTTGTAAACACCAGTTGTCTTTAGGATTTGCTGTAAATAATGAATATATTCAGAATAAAATAATGAAAGATATTCAGAAGGCTTTAGACATAAAAAATCTACAAAGGTGAATTTTGGTCATGGTTTTAGAAATTTTTCTTTTTCTAGAGCACTTTCTGGCGGTTCTTTCTGAAGGTGTTCAGCAAGATTTTTGCTTCTGTGTTGCATGATTTAGTAGTGCTAGAATTAATGATTGTTTTTCACAACTTTGAAGGGTAATTGTAGGTTCATTTTTCAGTAAAGTACTTTACTATGAAATACAATGACAATAAGTCTTTCTCATGGTAAGTGGGTATCTGAAGGTTTTTTTTTAAATAGTGAATATTTAATAAAATGCCTATTCCATATTCTAGCAATTTGAACATTTTATTAAATAATCTGAATTTCGAAAGTTATTTCATATAAACTTAATCTAATATATTAAAACTTTATACTGTTATTTGCATATCAAAATAATAACCTAGGTCTTTTTAAATTTTTTTATTTTTTTTCTGTTCTAATTTGACATGCAGAGAAAATTGGGCCGATGCAGTAATTTAATGTAGGTTTGTCTCCTACATGGATGGCAGGATCCCAGGCAAAGCAGCTGCCTAGGGTCTGCATTGGCAGGAAGCTAGAATCAGAAGCAGAGCTAGGTATGAAACCCAGAAATTCTGTGTTAGCACATAACCATTTTAACAGCACCTTAACCACTTGACCAAATGCCTGTTCTGATCCATTTTTATAATGTAATACCTATGAAGTAGGTATTTTTTAGGTCACATTAGGATTTTAATTTATTCTTTTCATTAAGTTTATGTTTTTGGTGTTTGTGAGTTCAGGATAAGAACTTTTTTTTTGTTTTTTTAAGACTTGTTTTATTTGAAAGGCAAAGTTTGGCCTTGTATGGTGTCTTTGGAGACTAATCCTTCTGCTGGCACCTGCATCCTACAAGACCCCTGCTTATGGCCTGGAAACACACCAGAGAAAGGCCTACGGCTCCCTGTACGCAAGTGGGAGATCCTGATCAAACTCCCAGCTCTGGACTGGTTCAGCTCTAGCCTTTGCAGCCATTTGGTAACGTGACCCAGAAGATGGAAGATCTCTGTATCTTTTTCTCTGTGTATAATTCTGACTTCCCAGGTAAATAAATATTAAAAAAAAAAAAAAGTGAAATAGCTGGGCCTCAAGCTGGTGTCCAAATGAGATGCTGGCCGTGTAAGTAGAAACATATTCTACTATGGCATGATGCTTGCCCCCAAAATTTTTAATTATAACTAATAAAATATGTCACTTGAGTAAAATTTAAAGATTTATTTATTTGAAACAGTTATAGAGAGGAAGACATTTTCCATGTGCTGGTTTCACTCCCAGATTGCTGCAACCCAGGGTGCACCAGGCTGAAGAAGGATCCAGGCCTTTGTTTCGAGTCCGCACGTGGGTTATAGGGCCCATAGACGAGGGCCATCTTCTGCCGCCTTTCCCTGGCTATTAGCAGAGTGCTGAATCAGAAGTGGTGCCTGTATTGGAGCCCAGTGTTGCAGGCAGCAGCTTTACTTGCTGTGCCAAAAGGCTGGCTCCCAGATTATTTTTAAATTGATTGAAGACATAAGTAAAATAAAATTTTACTTAAAATTAATTTTTCCTGTTGATATTTTTTCAGCTATGCAAAAGCAGCCTTTTGTTTAGAAGAGCTTATGATGACAAATCCACACAACCACTTATACTGTCAGCAGTATGCTGAAGTAAGTGTTTTTAGAAATAAGATTACTTGTAATTTCATTTTTGTTGCTATTATGATATTATGATGCTAAGAACATTCCCTTCAAGTTAGGCAAGCAGAATAAATATTTAAAACATCTAGATTGAATATATATTTGTGGGAATGAAAGCTGTGATTTTTTAATGTTAAGATGAAAACACTGACAAAAGTCCAGTTTTAGAAGTGAAATTCTTTGCTTTTATGTGATGTTTTTATGTATTAGTTATATAAAATTTAAAGTAAAACTATTTTGTCTTTAAATCATTACTTTTTTCACAATTGCTTTTCCTTAATGATTTCTAAGACATCTAAGATTATAATTTTAAATTTGTTTTCTGGAGCATTCATATTAAGATTGTTATTTTTTAATATAAGAGGTTTTTATTTGCTTACTATGAAGAATAGCAGTACAACAAATGTATGTATCACATTATACAGAATAGAATAATTTGGGGGCTGGGTCATGTTTTAAGTTTTAGAGCATGCCTGATATGTTTGAGGTGAATTCTTTAAAAATTCTGAATTTTTTTCAGAGTTTGTATTTCACTTATTTGAATGTCTGTGATGTGATGATACATGCTGTATTTCAAAGCAGTAAAATAAACAGTTTTCAGCACCCTGCATTTTTAAACAGGTTAAATATACCCAAGGTGGACTTGAAAACCTGGAACTTTCAAGAAAGTATTTTGCACAGGCATTAAAACTGAACAATAGAAATATGAGAGCTTTGTTTGGACTTTACATGGTGAGTTGAGTAACATGTTTAATGTTACAAGATTTTTCCTCTCCAGGCATTTCTTTTGTTGTTTTTTATAATTTATTTATTTATTTTATTTATTTATTTTTTTTTTTGCGTGGTCAAGTAAGAAAAATAGGTTGTAAGGTAATCTTAGTTTTGGATGTTAAACACCCTAGCTGTTTTACATTTCATTGTAAGTTATGCTCTACCATATCAGAATTGAAATCTGTTTTTGCAAAATTAAGTTGTAACAATACACACCCATGTTATGAATTTCTTAATGGTTCTGTTCTTGGATTTACGCCAACATTATAATTTTTTTACTTAAATTATATGACTGTTCTCAAATTGTGCCATTAAAGGATGTATTAGAACTAAAACTTCTGATATGTTAAAGAAAAACATATTATTAGATAGAAAAACTGGAAATTTTTTGCAGGAAGTAATGTCTTTTTTATATATGCCAAAGAATGAGCTTATGAAAGTTAGTTAACAGGAGCTATCAGAATAAAGAATTACTGAACCTTACATGTGTACAGATATGTGTGTAATTCACGTATTGAGAGGTGTTCGTTTTATGCACATATGTATAATGAGTACTTCTCATTTAGTGTTTCAAAAGCTGCTCAGTGCTCAGAATATTCCTAGGATAGAATAGTTTGAGGTGCTGGTGTATGTTTTAAGTTTTAGATACACACACACCTACAAATATAATGAGCACCTCTGTCATCAGTTGCTGACATTTTGATTTATTCTAGTCTGTTCTGGGCTTTCTGGAGAGTCTTTTTGTTGCAGTTTAGTGAAAATTGGTTGGATGAGGAAAGGAAGAAATATAAATGAAGTAATTTTTAGGAAGGACTGGCAAGAATAGTAGAAAATGATTTGGAGAAATTTCAAGAAAACTTTCTTGGATTCTGCCACAGCCAATTGGTTGCAGTAACTTTGAGTTATGTTGAACTTGTCAAATCCTCACAGCAAATGTTTTAGTGAGTGCTCCTGTTCTGACCACTTCATAGATGAAAAAACAGATATAGAAACGTAACTTGGAGACAGAGCCCCTTTCTGACTGACATGAATCCACCCCAGGCATGTCACTCTTAAAACTTTCTAGAACCACTTAATTTACTAAAATACCTACCAAAAGGGACATGAAAGACCTAGAAAATCAGATGGACAGATCTTTATAAGAATAAAGACATTTTAGTATAAGTCAAAAGTTATAGCTTGTCCCTTCTGGCAAATACAAACACAGAGTAAAAAAGTAGTGTGATCTTTTTTTTGTTTTGTTTTGTAATTTAGGTTTTATTCCATAGGTCAAAAGTTAAGAAAATTAAGAATTCATCCATTTAAATACCTTTAAAAAAGTAGAGGATGTATCAAATTATTATAGTTCTATTAATTTATAATCTTAAGTTTAAATGACTGATGTAATTTAGTAGTAAGATATAACGCTGGTAATATCCCACAGTGTCAAAGCAGTTTTTCCTTTATACAGTGCTTTTCTATTGCTTCTGTATTAAGCAACAGGAAATTTTATCTCTAAGAACAACAGTCCATATATTGAAATCATTTTAGATGTTACTTAAAGTATATTTTTCATCCATTATACTCAGTAAATAAAGCCAGTTCCAAAAGGACAAGTATTATATGTTCTCTCTGAAATAAGGCAACTTCCATGCAAAATATAAGATAGATAAATAGGTAAACATACATACATATATGTTGTCATAGATGAACTGTTTAATGGAGACTAGCATACTGGGAAATGAAGATGTTGCACTATGCATCTCTATTCCGGATTGAAGGAGAACTCCTAATGAAACTGTTAAATATACTTTGACAATAGATACTGTAGTATCTACCATGGTAGATACAATGCTACCTGTAGTGCTGCGATACAGTGAATAGCAGAATGAAGGACTTGTGACTGTTGTTGAAGAGCTGCACTGCTGTAGTAATACCGGGAAAGCAGTGTGAGGGGTGGAGAGGTAATCACTGCGCCTATGCAACTGTATCAGAAAAAAAATAAGTTTAAAAAAATCTTTTTCTTCCCATTTTGATTGTACTATAAAATAATTTTCATTATTAAATTAAATTCACTTTATTTTTATCTTTAAAATGCTTTGGTACTTGTTATCATCCCATAGCGGTTGTTACTTTTGTATGGTTTTTATTAACTTGACTAAAAGAAAAAGGAATTTTGTTTTTAATGTTTCTTTTTTTTTTTTAAATGGCTGTAGTCAGCAAGTCATATTGCTTCTAATGCCAAAGCGAGTGCAAAAATGAAGAAGGACAACATGAAATATGCTAGTTGGGCAGCTAGTCAAATAAACAGAGCTTATCAGGTTAGTATTCATAATTTGGATTTTATGTAAGTCAGCTTGTGTATTTTTTAGTTGTTTTTGCCTAGGAAGACTACGTAACTGATTGTCATTATACATCTTATGCCTTTACCCTTTGTCAGATGTGTTTTAATTGTATATACAGTAGGTTTGGGGCCACGGTTTTTGTTTGTTTTCCCCCTGAGAGTCAGTATTACCCCATGTGGACATCTCAGTGGTGCTCCTTTTGTCGCCTTGAGGCCCTGCATTTGTTCATTTCTGTGTGTCCTCTTTTATACAGCGTTAGGTTTATGAGATTTACCCTTATATATGTCTATTTTATTCATATTCACTGTATTAAATAGTTTATTGAATAAATACTGTTTATCTGGTTAGTTTCTGGCAGGCAATCGAAATGTTTCCTAGTTGGGCTTTTGCAAATAATGCTACACTGAATTTTATGTGTAGGGCTTGTAATGTACATATGCTTCCAATGATTATTCACCTTGAAGTGGAAATACTGGGTAGTAGAATATATGTATAACCTTTGCTGGGTGAAGGCAGTTTTCCAAATCTGTTTACCTCCATAACCATGTTTGAAAGATGTGTAGTTAACATTTTCACCAACATTTGGTTATTTCATTGTTGAAATCTTAGCTGCTGTACTGTGTTTGTTGTGTTTGTGAGTGTGTGTGAGCGCGCTTATTTTATATCTCCCTTAGGATTTGTCAGATTGTATACTTCGGCAGGTGTCTTAGCCATTTGGATATCCTCTTTTATGAAGTCTCTTACTTCAGCTAGTTTGATGCTTTTAAGCTTTCTGGTTATGAGTCGTTTTTTTTTTTTTTTTTTTTTTTTTTTTTTTGTAAGATTTATTTTTTGCATAGGAAAGGCTGATTTGCAGAGAGGAGAGATAGAAAGATCTTTCATTTGCTGGTTCACTGTTCAAATGGCTGCCAAGACCAGAGCTGAACCGAATCAGGAGCCCCATCCAGGTGTCCCAAGCTTGTGCAGGGTTCTAAGACTTTGAGCTGTCCTCCACTGCTTTTCCCAGGCTGTAAATAGGGAGCTGGATGGGGAGTGGAGCAGCCAGTTCATGAACGTTGTCCCTATGGGATGCTGGTGTGTGATTAGCTAGTTGAACTATCGCGTTGGTCCCTATGAGTGTTTTTAGTATATGTGTTGCAATTATCTCTTATGTCCTTGCTTTTGTTCTCACATAATTTTTAACAATAGAATTTTGATGTTAAATGTGTTAAGATTGCTCATTCATTGTCTTTATGTTCATGATTTTTGTATTCTGAATAAATCTGTTTGTTCCACAGACTTTGTGTGTCTCCCCATTTTATTTATTTATTTATTTAAGATTTATTTGAATGAAAGCCAGAGTTAGAGAAAGAGAGAGGGCAAGTGAGGAGAGACTAAGAGAATCTGCCAAGTGCCGGTTCATTTTCCAAACGGCTGTGGTGGCTGGCTGGGTAGCTCGGGACCCAAGAGCCTGCTCTCTTTGTCCTTTGCGGGTACAGGAGCCCAAACACTTGCATCATCCGCTGCTGCTGTTGCAGACACAGTGCCCATATGGTGTGTAAGCATCACAGGCAGCAGCTTTCCCCGCTGGGACACAGCACCTGCCTCTCATGTTTATTCTTACATTTTCCACAGGTAGATCCACAGGCCACTTTGATTAGGTCTTTTTGTGTGTAATGTTTGAAAAAGTCAGTTTCTTCCCATGTAGATATCTACCTTTTGTGTTTTATCTTGGCCCCATTTTATGAAAGCTAGATCATTCCAGTAAAGAGAACACAGGTGCTGTGCTAGATCTGTATTGTCTGGGTCAAAATTTACCTCTGACGTTTATTTGCTGAATAACATTGGATTGATTACATACATATATTAACCCAGAATAATAAAAGTATTTTGTGGATTAAAACATATAAAACATACTTTTTTCCGAATTATAGTAGGATATATTAAATTGTGCTTATAATTGTGCACATTAATTTTGCTTTCTGCTTGCTCTGATTATTGCAATAACAGCAATAATTATAATAGCATACCTTTACGAGAGAATTTATTTAACATTTCCTGTGTTACAAATGATGCTTGTAAGGAGTGGAGAGATTAAATAACTTCTTCAAGGTAACACAAATGTGTAATGACAGCAGATCTCCAGCCCAGGCAGTCTGACTCCAGTGTTGCTCCTGTTGTGGGTTACAACATACAGCCTAGACAGAGAGCTAACATGTATTAATGTGTCTGGAGCTATTGTACGGTAGTGTCTAACTTCCTACCAAGTTATTTTCACCTATGAAAAATTGGCGTCTTACTCCTATTTGTTTCTGTTCATTCCAGACCTAAAGCTCATTACTAGTTAGATTGAGGAGGATTTTGGTTTGATTTTTTTTTCTTGCTGTCCCTCAGTGACGGTCGGCCCTGCTAGCTTGTGTTCTCCAGCTTTGAGTTTTGCTCTGATAACTCTGAAAATGTGGTTTGTCTTGTTGTTACTCTATGGGAAAAGATAATATAAGGAATTTTTCTTTTTCATTCCTTGCTCATTTTGGATAACTAGGTAGCACAATTCTCAATTGGTTAAGTGAGATATCTGTGCAACAGCTTAGAATACTCCTTAACTGAAAAATTACCTGTCATGCAACATTTTTTTTATCTCTTGACAGCGATAATAGATTTTTAATACAATGTCTTAGTGCACTTGAAGCTTCTTCCTTCACATCCTTTCTGTCCTCTTCGTATAGGTCAGGTTCCATAAGCCTTTACCTGTATTCACGTTTGCTAGTTTTATGAATGCCAATTTACCTATCACTGTGAGATCAGTTTAGTAATTGTGCTTTCTGAAATATCTGGATGATTGATGACCTCACATAAATAATGGACCGCTTGACACTGTTTTAGCTGGTAGTACTGGGCCTTGTGTCTTTCATTCAGCAAGCAGTAGGGGATTGTTCACACGCTGATTGTTGAGAGTTCTAAGAGTGTCAGGCCAGTTCAAGTGTGTACACATTTTTAAACCTGATTGTGTCACACTTTGCCTAGTATTCCATTAGTTAAAACATGTGATATGGTCAACCCAGAGTCAAGAAATACAAAACTTCCCTTCTCAATGAGAAGAAAAAAATTTAATTATCTGCAATGTATTATACTATATACTGTATATTGTTTTAGTTCATTTTGCCTTTTTATCTGTTTTATTGAGGTATTATCTAAGTGTAATAAAGCACCCATATTTTCAGTTTATAGCTTGAGTTTTAATTACTTCAGGTAGCATAGCACTTCCATTACCTCAGAATTACCCTGCTTTCTTTTGACAGTTCCCTCTTATCCACAGCAGGCAAACACTGGCTGAACTTTTAAGCACAAAAATTAGTTTGCCAATACTAGAATTTGGTATAAGTGAGATCATAGGTTATGAGCGTTTTTGTGTCTGGCTTCTGTCAGCATAATGTTTCTGTTACATAGACATCCACAGATTCATTTCATTTATGGTCTGTTACTTTGTCTACCCATATGCTTTGCTGCAAGTTCCATAGAAGATTTTCTCCTGATGTATCCCAGTGTATTGCAATGAATGAACCGTTGACCTGTAAATTTGATAAGCTAGTTAAAGTTTTATTCAAACAAATTAAGCACTTGGAAGCAGAAATTCAAACTTATGAATAATGTACAAAAGTATTACTTCTTTTAAAGTAGATAAATCTCATATCCAGTTAAACTACATGACTCATTCATATAAGCATTTGTAAAGTATAAAATAAGTATTCTCATTTTCTATAGATTTTTATTTGGAGAAAATCAGATTTTAAAAACTGCCTTTGTTGTTCAACCCATCTGGACAATAAGTAGCTGGACTCTATGCTTGGTATATGTTTGCAAGGAAAGAATCTTGATTGAATTTGAACTGTAATACTGCATCAAGGTGGAGGAATCCACCAGAGGGGAGGGGCATGGGGAGGGGTGGGGGGATTCCCAGAACCTATGAAACTGTCACATAATGCAAAATAATTAATAAAAAAAAACTGCTTTTGTTTCTACATAATGAGCAAGAACATGGTTACTACTTGGTTTTCAGTTAGGTCATTGGTTTAGTGTGTTCAACAGAGGCAGGCATGTTTGATTAATGTTCATGAGAAACATTAATGTGAACATACTCACAATAATGTTCCAGATAAATGCTTCTTAGGTACACTGTTAAATTTGTCTGTCCTAGTGATCCGTATGTTATTTATGATTGCAGATGTGATTCTGTTACTATCCTTTTGGGAAATAGAAAATTAAGTCATGATTCTAAGGAAAAAATATGATTCTGGCTTAATCAGTTAAATTGCCTATAATTCTGGAATAGACAAAATAATTGCATGTCAAGAAAAATTTGAAGTGAAAGATTTATATTTCCAACTTGCTTTTTATTTGTTCTGACACCAATATGTTAGTTTGATTTACCTTAAATTTCATTGGTTTTCAGTAATACTGACACATCTTAGGTGATTTTTAAAAATTAGTTCATTTTTAAAAGTCATCTTTCTCGTTATTATGTTAAAGTACAAACTAAGAAAAATGCTGTATTTGAAATTATATGCTTGAACTTTAGCTTGTAACTTTTTTTGCATTTTACTTTGCTATTTAAAAAGTTATGATTAAAGTTACTGTGTGATATCCTATTTTGTACCCTCCCCCAAAGCCAGCCATATGTTGCTCAGACTTAGACCCTTTGCATATCTGATTAGGACCAGTCTTGTTTACATTGGGTGGGCAGTGGTAAAAGAAAAGGCTTTCTGTTCTTGGTAAATCCTTGTGATCGTGAATTTATCAATTGAATAAAAGAAGTGAAAGACATATTCCACATTCTTTATTCACCATGAGAAATTATAAAATAAAATAGTTATCAGTTTGGGTACCATATTTTGTGATTCTGACTTGAATTCCTGAAATTAGTGATGCCTTGTTAAACGCAAGATGACTTTAATTTTAAAGCTTTCCTTTTCCATGGCATTTGTCTTAGAGACCCCGATATTTACTCTATGAAATCAAGAATTCACCACAGAAGCTAATGTTTTAGGAAGTAGAGGAATCAAAATGTTAAACCATAGCCAGAGGTCAGAGGCAGGTTACCAGTTCCTGCAGCCTGTGCGTGGTGATGGTACCTTGGCTTGTGCACTTCATCTTTCGGAACAGGTCATGGGAAGTGTGCCAAATGAAGTTAATTACAAAAGAGAAGAAACACATCATAAATCAAGTATCTAGTACTTAAGGCAGTGTTGCTGTTTGAAGGAATCATCAGTCACTTAAAAATGCATTCAGTGGTTAGATGTGATGTTGAAAATAGTGAATGTTGTTTTAACCAGTGTGTTAACCAGGGAAGAAAGCAGGTAATATATATGTATATATAAAACTTTCTCTCTTCTACACAAGGGACACATATTATCTGTTAAATGTGGTGTGTAAAGTCGAGACTGATAAATGGTAGAAACTGTCCAGTTAGAAAACTCATTTTGAAATCAGCAGGGGTTATTCAACATGTAACCCCCAGTGATAATGTTTACTATATTGGAGTAACTATACTATGAATTTACTTTTAATTAAACAAAGATAGTGCTTGATGCATTATTTTTTTTATTATAAAGTCAGATTTCAATGTAGTTTTCAAACATAAGTTACAGTTTAAGTTCACGTTTTAATTGGAGTTTTACTTAACACGTTTTTACTGCACAAATGCATTATTTTTATCAACTGATCTGCAAAATTATGTGTGCCTTATATATATATATTATGTCCTACTATAACTAAGTTTAGGAATTAACAGCTTTAGAATAGTTAATAAAAAGTACTTTAATTCATATTGTACCTTTGAAATTGTAAAAGTCCACTTAGAACTCAAATAGAAATACACGATATTCATGTCTAAATATAATTTATAGGTTAGATATTAAACTGATTTAGAATGCCACAGTGTCTATACACTTCAGCTGCCTTCTACCCCAAATTTTGTTCTTGTTGGAGATAAAGAATATGTGATTTCCTGCTAGTTATATGATAATTAATGCTGTTTCATTAACAATATAAGGGTAAGATTGGGATTTTGAAGCTGCCACTGAAACCTAATTGAGTTTTTTTTCTTTTTTTTTTTTTTTAATTAGTTTGCAGGTCGAAGTAAGAAGGAAACCAAATACTCTCTAAAGGCAGTTGAAGACATGTTGGAAACGTTGCAGATCACCCAGTCTTAAGGTTTCCAAACTCTTTGACACTAGATTTCACAACTGCACAATTGAACTCACTGGCCTGTGACTTATTTACTAAATGCCCAGTGCTATTTATATCTGATTTTCTCTTAAGAAGGCAGTTACAAAGAATGTGTTTATATAAACCTAAAAATGCCTTTTCCTGCTAAGCGGAAAGATGGGTGAACTCCATAGAAGGAAGATTTAAGACTTAACTAATTGTACACCAAGCTCTTCATATCACCTATATATATATATATATAAAATCATTGCTTTTAAGTCACAACCTGATGCAGAAATAACCTTGTTAAATAAATCATCATGATTTAATAAACTTGAATATGAAAAGTGTAGCTTCTTTTTGTTATGCTCATAGTTTTAGAACTCGATTTCTGGTTAACCCTGCACTAGAACTACGAAATACACCTCATCTGTAGGTGACAAAGTTAGGTTATTTTAGCTTTGTTTATGTTGACAGCTTGAATTTTTGCTTTATCTTTTGGTGGGCTATATAATTCAGTTAGATGCTATAATGTTATTCTGAGAAACTTTGGTTAAAATATGTCATTCCACAAGATTTAGCAATATTTCTTGGTAAATTTTGGTTTTCATCTAAAGCATCATTGAGATTTTTTTTTACCTATGAAATGCCTGAAAGATAATGTTTACTATAATACTTAAATTTAACCTTTCTACAGTTATATTTATGAATTTTATGACTGTAAATTACATAACAGGTAAATTAAGGATCATAGAAAATACAGGTGAGAAAAACTACAGTGGCTGTTTTTATTTTGAGGGGAAAATGAGGAAATCTAAACTGTCTTTAGAAAAAAAGTATGGCTTTATTATCTTGTAAGAAAAGTTATGATTACCTAGTATTTTTTCATAGTAAATATTGTGCTATTTTCAACGGTATTTTTGCATGTTTCAGGAATGTTAAAAAATTTTTGGAAGCTAGATGCTTTAGGCACAAGTCCATTTTTCAGATAGACAATTATTCAGTACACATATTTATTAGTAATAAATTGCACCTCATGTATCTTTAAATTTTACTTGTTTATGTTAACTGCATATGAGTTCTATATTATAGACTTGTTCCTGCTATTTTTGGGCAAGTAGAGATTGTGGAGAAATTAACAACCTAGTCTTTATGAAGAAAACATTTCTCAATGTCAGCTTCTTTTAACCTTTTAACTATTACTGTCAGTAAAGTAATACTCATATTTAATCTAATCTTAAGTGTTATGTAGTCTCTTATTTTGTTCTGCCAGGAATAATGAGCCAGTGTTTAATTATCTTCCGTTGAAAAAAACTCCTTTCACAGGAAGATAAGTGTTTCTCCTACCTGTCATTATTACGACAGATATGGAGTCTTTCTGAACATGAAATTAGTAACTCTCAACGTTATCATCCATTTTAACGCCATTTGTGCTGTAAAGGAAATAGTGCTTGCACATTGTCCTACCACTCTTTCTCTAATCCCTGCTCATCAGTCAATAGAATGTTTTATTAGCAATTATTTTAGTGTTTCTGATGGCTGTGAGCCAGTGTTGCATCGTTGGTATTACCTGTTTCTTCTTTGTTAACATTATCCCATTTTGTTCAGATGGTAACAAAAATCCCCTCTTCTCAAAGCCTTTAGGGCCTTAGCACAGCTGCAGAAGCTAAAGCTCCGTTAATCCGAAACAGAAATGTTTTTTTCATCCTTTTGTTCTGTGATTAGTCAATAAAGTAAACTTAAATTTGCTATCTAGTTTGGTAGCCACACTTGCAATGCTTCAAATATGGCCAGTAAAGCTGAAAAATTCAGTTTTTGATTTTACAAAATTTAAACAAACCCACAGATGATTCATGGCTACCATATTAGACACTATAGATTTAAGATGTTGGGATGACATAGTTACATGCTAAGGAAATGAAGAGGCCTGCTCGGAAGGACCTTCCTTTCAAATTGAAAAGTCAAAGTTTTCAAAGTGATAGGCTTTTACCTGTTTTCTTCTTCTGACCTAAGTGCCAGTAAGAGACCTAGAAGGGCATCAGCTTTTTTACAACTGTGAATGACAAATCTGAGAATGAAGGTTCATTTCAAAGATGCAGCTGAAGCGTTAGACTGGCTGAAGCCTGATTCTAATGTTTTTGCTCTGAACACCTGAGTCAACATGAGAAGTTGGCAGCCTCTGCACTTATCAGTACATGGCAAAAATTAACCCTTCATATTTAAGATACCGTAATTGGAGTTCTTGTTGCTTTAGCCATGTGTGTTTCTGAATTATATAACCAGAATTCAACTTTTTTGTACCCTTCAAAACACTTCTTTTATATTTAATCAGGAATGCTATGTAAGAATGTAATGTGAGGCAAAAAGATAAATGCATCAAACAAAAGATGTAGTATCTGCTTTACAAAACCCTAGCATTCTAAACCAATAGAGTTAAAAAGTGTCATATTTATAGAGCTTTAAGCTTAGAATAATACTGACTTAAGAGTAGAGGAGAATGTAGGAGAAAAAAGTAAAAATGTAAGGCTAGTGTTTCAGCATACAGTTTGATTTTTAACAGTAAATATTTCAAAGAATTGGTTTTTTTAATCCACAGCCCACTATTTATCAGATTAACTCATGTGACTTCATTTTGTAGAACCATGTGCTTTTAGAAGGGATTTTGGAGATGATTTGGTTGTAGTTAATCTTAAGGTGAAGAATCTAAGACTCATGGAGATTAATCTTTTCTGTGATAGCAGAGACAATGTCCAGTATGTCAGGGATTTTCATGTCAGTACTCTTTCTAGTATGTTCTAATATGTCTGTCTTGTCTCTATAGGGTGACTAAAATGAGGGCCAGATAGATGCAAGGGTTGTGGTTTATTAACAGAACAAAGGGTGGTATTCAGGTTTCCTGACTTGTAAAACATTTTTTAAGCACTGTGAGAACCATTTTAGAAATCTTAGCTCTACTGACTGCCTCTTTTGTTTTGGACCTTTGTATCTGTCCTTGTCATCCTTAGCAGGTTGCCTATTGATTAATATAGGCTGAATCTTGGGTTCCCCAAATCTATATGTTAACATCCTAACCCCCAACATCTAAGACTGATCAGACTGGGTGTTTAAAGTGGTAATGAAGTTAAAATAAGGTTATAAGAGCCGGTGCTAATTGAGCCTAAATGGGTATTTATTTATATTAAAAGCATGATGGGCCGGCATTGTACTGCAGGTTACAAGCTGCAGTGGCACCATCATCTCATATGGGCACTGGTTCATGTCCCCGTTGCTTCCCATCCGATTCCACTCTGCCAGTGGGCATGGGAAAGCAACAGAATATGGCCTAAGTATTTGGACCCCTACCACTGGATGTAACTCCTCAGTACTGGCTCCTGGCTTCTGCCTAGCCCAGCTCTGGGCAGTGGAGAGAGGACCGTGGGATAGAAGATCTTGATTTCCCTGTTCCCTCATTATGTAGCTCTTTCAAAGAAATAAATCTGTCCTAAGAATGAAAGAGAGGGAAGGAGGGAGAGAGGAAGGAAGACAGGAAGGAGAGAGAAAAGCAGAAACAAGGGCATAGGTACAAAGTGGAAGACCATGTAAGAACACAGAAAGCAGCTGGACATTTGTCAGCCAAGGAGAGCCCTCCAAAGAAACCGGCCTGTGATAATTCTTGAGGGCAGGCACTTATCCTCAAACACCATAAGGAGGTCGTATTTCTACAAGACTTGTCTGTGGGATTTTGTTATGGCAGCCCTTACAGACTAGTAAACACAGAGAAAAGAGAAGTCAGCAAATAATGCCTACTCAATATCCTACATTCTTATTTCTCTACAAAAATCCTTCACTGCTCATCTTCCATTAGCAAGAAGCCTACTCTTACTGCTGTGTGAGACTACTTCAGTGTCAGGATCTTGCCAGCACACCTTTTTCCCACAGAATACCCTGCTTTTCCCAAAATGTTGCTTTATTGTGTTTCTTTACATCTGTCCTTACATTTGTTCTTTTCTCAATTCAACTAGATTCTTGTTATTAATATTAAAATATACTCATCATCCTCACTTCTTAAAAATGTCCTTTCTCATTTCAATACATCTCTTTTTCTCTACTAGCACATTTCTTCTTTTACTGTCAGATTTTTTTTAAAAAAATATTATTTATTTGGACGAGAGAAACAGAAATAGCTCATCTACTGGTTCCCTTCCCTAACGCCTGCCACAGTGGGAAGCTGGGAACACCATCCAGATCTCCCTGGTGAGTGGCAGCGATCCAGGTTCTGAGCTACCTCCCAGAATTCCATGTGGAGTAGGGAGCAGAGCTGGGACTTGAACCCAGGCATCCCACTGTTGCATGTGGATACTCCAAGCAGCAGACGAACCACTGTACCAAATGTCCATGCCAGACCTTGTTATCAGAATTGATATCTATTTTTGCCATCCCTTTTTAAAAAATTGCCTTATTGTGGCATTCTCCCTGCCTGCTATTCCACTGAAATAGTTTATTGTCACTAGCCATCTTTTTGAAACCATGGCCATGTCCTATTACTTTTGTGCTCTGATTGTTTTCTCAGGTCTGTGCATTTCTGTTTCTATTGCTACCACTCAAGTTCAGGCTACCATTATGTAATTTTTTTAAAAAGATTTATTCTTATCTGAAATATGCTCATTCATCTGCCTTATGGCCACAGTAACCAGAATTTACTGATTCTGATTTTTGTCTGAATCTGCTATTTCATCCACCATAACATCACAGTAATCAGAACTGAACTGATCCAAAGCCATGAACCAATAGCTTCTTCTGGTCTCCTACTAGGTGCAGGGTCCCAAGGGTTTGGGCCGTCCTCTGATGCTTTCCTCAACCATAAGCAGGGAATTGGATCAGAAGTGGAGAAGCCCGGACTAGAACCATTGTCCCTATGGGATGCCAGAACCACAGGGTGGAGAATTAGCAGGCTATGCTATTGTGCCAGTCCCATCTATTACACAATTTCTGAACTACTACCATAGTCTTTCAGCCAGATTTATTCCATCACTTCACCCAATCCATTCTTGACTGCAGTCAGAATGTGACTACAGACTAATGTCTGTTTTGTTTCTCCTTCTACCCCATTAAAACTCTGCTGTTATTCTCCATTTCTTGGGTCTTAACATGGCCCTCAAGATTGAAGAGAGTGTCAGAACCAACAGCAAGAATAAAATTCCCACTTTTCTAAATGTTTCCCTCTGCCATCTCTCTAAATTCTGTCACATTTAAGTGCCATGAAGTTGTTAGACTTCTGCCTGCAGACTTTTTGTATTCCTTGCCTCTGTTTAGAGCAAAGCTTTTTTGACTCCTCTTCCGGAACACTAAAGCCAGACTTGTTACACAGTTGTGGTTGTTTTTTTGTTTTGTTTTGTTGTTTTGTTTGCCTGCTTGTAATTCTTAATGCTTCATTCTGAAACACTTTAATTCAAAACAAGTTGCAAAAATATTACAGTGATTCTGCTAATTATAGCTTCTCCTGGTTCTGTTATGTAAACACAGAATTGTCATACCAGGAAATTGACATTGCAACATTACTGTCAACTCAGGTACAGGCCTTTACACAGATTTTACAGTTTTTACCTGTGTTTTTCCTGTCTGCCAAGTGTGTTCATATATGTAGATTTATATTACTGTAACCACTGTCAAGATACAGAACAGTGTATCACCACAAAGATGCTTTTTTTTCACTACTTCTTAGTAATTATGCCCTCATAGAACCTCAATGCCTGCTCATGTATTGATCTGTTCTCCATAGCTATTATTTTGTCACTTTAAGAATGTTATGTAAATAGAACATAAAATGTGTAGTTCTTTAAGAAATGTTTTCACTCAACATATTGGCCTTTAGATCCTTAGTGTTTGTATCAGCAGTTTGTTCCTTGTTATTGCCAAATACTGTTCCATCTTATAAATGTCCCACATTCTGTTAATTCACTCACCTTTGAAGGGCAGTTGTGTTGTGTCCGCGTTTTGTCTGTTGGAAATCAAGCTCCTGGAACACTTACGTCGTGACTCTTCTATGAACTTTTTTTTTACTTACCCGGAATAAATAACATTGTATGGTAAATGCATGAGTCAACATTTTCAGAAACTTCAAAATATTTAAAGAATAAATAACACTAGTTCTGTGTGACTTCTATCAGAAAATAGATGGGGATACCTTCCAGCCTGTGGTATGAGTCCAGCATTATCTTGATGATAATACTTTCGTGAGTATAAATACAAAATATAGCAGATTGAAAATGCAATAAAGAATTCCTAGCCACTACGACATTGAGTTTATTTTGGAAATGCAAATCTGATTCAATATTGAAAAATCAGTCATTGCAATAGGAGGAGAATTTTTGAGAAGTATCATTATATCAGTGTGGAAAAGTTTCTTTATTAAGGTAGATATCCATTTATGATTGTGAACAAAATCCTGCAATGAAAGAGAACTTTCTCAGCTTGAACAGCACACACGAAATCTGATGAAAGATTAGAAGTATTTTGCTTAACACTGGAAACAAGGCAAGGATATATACCCACACCATTTCTATTCAGCGTAGTAACACTGTAACTGGAACAATAAAATCAGAAGAAATGAAGGATACAGAGATGGATAAGGAAGAGATAAAACTGCACACTTGCCAATACCATTTAAAAATCTGAAGAAGTATACAAGAATTTAGTTGAACTAGCAGGTGAGTTTATAGTATATAATATATATTTGAGTGAATTTTGAAATCTTATGCACATTTAGTTGTAACTTGTTTCACAACTTACTTCCCGCAGTAGCTTACCTCCACCTCCACTTTCAGTTAATTCTCTGGTAAAAGAAGTTATAATTGAGAATTTTCATCAACTCTGAAGATAAGAGCTTAGCCAGTTAAGTCGCCATCTGCAGCACTTGTATCCCATATAGGCACCAGCTGCAGTCTGTTTCCAACTCAGCTCCCTGGTAGTGCACCTGTGAAAGTGGAAGACCCCGCATGCATCCAGGTGGGACACCCAGCTGAAGTTTCTAGGTTCTGTCTGCCCCAGCCTTTGCCATTGTGGCCATTTGGGGGAGTAAATCAACAGATGGAAGATCTCTGTGTGTTTCTCCCTCTCTTTTAACTAACTTTCAAGCAGGCAGGTCTTTTTATTTTTAAGGTACAACAAGATCTAGTTAGTGCTTCACAAAGTGTTTTCACATGGCAAGTCATTAGAAGTGCACATTCCTGGGTCCTACCTCTGTCCCACCAAATGAAGAATGAGATGAGATCCAGCAATTTGTATTTTATTAAGGGTGGTATTCCCAGTGTCCACTGAACTGAGAACCACTGATATAGAACAGATTAAATTAGTTGAAAATAACCTTTGGGAGAAGCAAATGATTCCATGAAGGTTTGTCTGTTCTTTTTTTTTCCATGTTGTTTTGGACATTCTTTATGTTAACGCTGTTTTCTTTTGTTATATGAGTTTTTCATTTTTCTATTTTTTCTTCAATCCTACTAATTTCTAGATTCTGTAATAAGAAAATGAGCTACACATGTTTTATATATTAAACATCAGTAATTTTTAAAAAGAGTTCATGAGTAAAACGTTCTATTTCTCAGAGTTCAAGCCTAATTCTTTTTGTATTAGTTTTCCCCAACATCTTTTTGTTGTTGATTTTGATTTCTTAAGGGCATGAGGATGAGTGAGAGAAATTGCAACTGTGTATATATATATATATATATATACACACACTGTATATATATATATACACACACATACACACACACATATACACCTCTGTACATGTATATACTATGCAGTAATAGAAATAATAGAAATACACATGTATGTGCTGTAATAACTACAGTGGGGTACAGAAGGTGTGAAATTCATGTTACAGTGAGCACAAATAGAGGCAAAAATGATTTGAAGACTTCTATGCTTGGTATGTCCTAATGCTTAAGAAACTAATAATTGGAAGTATTTTGATGTCCAAAAAAGTTAGAAGCAAATTGCAACACACTACTTTTCATTCACAAGTCAGTGAATTCCAGTTGGATAGATTGCATCCCCATTTCTCAGTTGTAAGAATATGCAATTCTGGCCTGACACAATGGCTTGATTGGCTAATCCTCTCCTTCAAGTGCCAAGATCCCGTATGGGCACCAGTTGGGGTCCTGGCTGCTCCACTGCTTGTGGCCTGGGAAAGCAGTCGAGAATGGCCCAAAGCTTTGAAACCCTGCACCCACATGGGAGACTCCTAAGAAGCAGCTGGCTTCAGATAGCTCTGCTCCGATTGTTGTGAACCAGTGGATGAAAGCTCTGTCTCTCCTCTCTGTAAAGCTGCCTTTTCAATAAAAAATAAAGATTAAAAAATATTCAACTCTTTTTGAAGTAAAAAATATTTGAAAGACCTCCTCAACTGATTTTTTTTTTTTTTTGCACCAACAATATAGTTTGAGCCATGAGTCTTGAACACAAGGCACTCACTACTGTGAAACATCTATCTAGTGGAGTCCAACTAACCAACCTTTCCAAATGGATAGTGGATTAGCAATAAAAAAATCTGAGATCCTGGTTAATGAATTGGAGAATTACAATATAAGAATTTTCCCTTCATTGTGAATTCAACTCCTTTTAAAGCAGTTTATTTGTTATGTAAAACCATTGGCCAGAATTATGTGAAACTAAGATATCTTTTGAAAACCCATGTAAAAATGTGCACTATCTAAGGGTCCATTTAAAATGAAATTGGTAACAGTAACCAGTGGTTTCAAGAGTAGACTGGAATGACAGCTAATCTTGGATCTAATTTCATGACTTGGTCCATCTGTCATACCCTGTAGGACAGGGAAATCAGAGACAACACAGCCCCATTAGTTGGTAATTCCCCATAGGCCTACCTGCTCTGCCTGGAAAACTCCTGGGGTGCGTCTACAGTTCTTGTAGTATCCAGTTGGATTGGTTTCAAATTAAGCAATTGAAAAAATATGGTATATGAAAATGCCTTAATAAAAATACCTTCAATTTGCTTCATAACGTAGTTTCAGAAAAGTAATAGCAATGTGGAAATAGACATGGTACCAAGCAAGCCGTTGCATCCTAAGTGGTAACCAAGAATCAGAGCTGAACTTCACTGTGAACTAACCATAGTTACTGAGTCACCCTCACCTGCAAAATGTCATATTAGTGACTTTATTTGTATGCAAATCATTTGCAAATAATAAGGGCAGTGAAGAAGTATGCTTTTGGGAGTAACTGTACAAATGTGATTTTTTATTAGAGAAGGAATTTTTAACATGAAAGATACTTAAAAATCATTGAATATGAAGTTCTTTTTGTTTAGTAGTGGGTACTGCAAAGTTTTTCATTGTTCTGCCATGAGATTCTCTTTCTCAGCTAGGGAACCTCTGACCCCTAGGCCATTATAGGGTCAGCAAAATCAGTTGGTCTGGCACTGCAAAAGCAACTACATGAAGGCCTTAAAATTCTACTTACCTATTGCAGGCTGGTTGCAAAGTTGATACTTTTGTATGGCCTGGGAATGATGTTATAAATATCCATACAGCCCTTGGCTAGAAAAAGGTTTCATAAACCTGCAATAACAATTTTCCCAGAATGAAATATTCTTTAATCCAAGAAGACTCATATTAATACAGTACAATATGGTTTTAATTTTGTTCTGATTTAGTTTAGCATCTTTAGATTTATAAATCACTTTGTTACTAAATTTCATACGTGTCTGTTCCAATTTTTTATCCATAACCTTATCAGCAATAAGAATTTTTTTTTGTTTCGTTTGTGCAGTTTTCTTCCTATAAGCTTGTAGAAGTACGCCACCTAGAGTTTTAAGATACTCAAATGAAAACTGCAGACTGGCTGATTTAAACTACAAACAAGACATTTCAATCAAAATCTTGCCTAATTATACATGTGTTAAAATTTTGTCATGTGGTCTTGGTTTTACATTGCTTTGTGTATCTATAAATATCTATATATATACATATATTGCTTCAGATTAAACAGCTAAACAAATAGTTTACATGAGCTACAAAGCAAATTAAGAAATCATCTAAAACTGATGCAGTGACAAAAGGCCCGATTTTCATGTTACTACCAATTAAACTACTTGTAGAAATAGTTGGAAGATTTAATGTATGTATCAACATGTATTTTATACATATACTGTGATTTAACCTTGGTATGTTGAAATGATTTTTTTTTTTTACAGATTTACTTATTTTTTATTGCAAAGTCAAATATAAAGAGAGGAAGAGAGACAGAGGAAGAACCAAAACCAGGAGCGCAGAGCCTTTTTCTGGTCTCCCACACGGGTGCAGGGTCCCAAGGCTTTGGGCCGTCCTTGACTGCTTTCCCAGGCCACAAGCAGGGAGCTGGATGGGAAGCGGAACTGCTGGGATTAGAACCGGCACCCATATGGGATCCCAGTGGGTGCAAGGCAAGGACTTTAGCTGCTAGGTTATCATGCTGGGCCCAAGATAACTATTTTTTTTTTTTTTAAAGAGAATGTTGAAGCCAATAGACTTCTTCAACTAAACAATGTTAAAAAGCATTGTTAGCATAGTTGCTGTGATGAGCAAAGATTTTACAATGATCAGTGTGAGACTTTTGGGATTTTAAACCAAAACTATTTACACAGGTCTGTCTTACACAGCTTCTATCTTATCTGTGCTTTAAAATGTTCTCCTGGTTTTTGTTATCTGTTGATGCATAATAATCAGAATTTTTTTACATTAGGGTATTCACATTTTGAGGAATTGTGAGCAAATGATAGTTAAGATGGCCCACAAAAGATAAGATTATCGAAAAATATATTGTGATTTATTAGTGCCTGTATTCGTGATTTCTACACTTGATCTTAGCCAAAAGGCCGAGAAGCGATGTATATGTATTCGTCATTTCTACCAAATAAAAAAATTTGTGATAAATAAGGGTCTTCAATTTCCTTTCCCTTCAAATAACTAACTGACCTCAATGTTTATTTTTATTAACATTTGTTGATTTCACATTTTTCTTCCTGCCAATAAATTATGATGAATGCTATTCAGCTGCTGAACTTTAATACTTAAGTTATCAGACTTAAGTTATCAGACTATTAATTTGGTTAATAAAGTTTGGATGCTGTTTATGTTTTGTTGAGTATTGTAAACTTTGTCTAAGGTTCAAGCAAAACCCCTTGGGAACAATTATGTATTGGAGAAATTCAGAGTGAGAGATGCACACAATTTCTCACTCTAGTAAGAAGAACCTGACATCAGTGTTTAAAATACGAAAAATTGTTCCTCAGCTATGATAGACACATATATTTTATGTATTACATAGCTTCAAGACTTTAAATACACTGCCTAGGACGACGTGTTTCAGTTTCTGTGAGTTCTGTTATTTGTCAATGTAGGGTTTCCTACTTGGCAGTCTCTTCTATTTATGATGGCATCTGTGTTACTGCATTTGCACTGAAACTTGTATTTGGCCAGTTGAAGAGAGAAGGAGAAAAGAAAGCAAAGTAGACTTGACTTTTTGGCAGTGAAGCAGTAGCCTCTTGTTACTTGCATCCATATATTCCAGGAATGCTGAAGGCAACTGTAGTAGTGTGCTGTAGTTGTACTATGTATGACTGACTACAATTGCAGAGTATAGACTTGTGTAATGTTAAAACCTAGGAGCTGGTGTATGGCTGAACAGGTAAAGGCACTGCCTGTAATGCTGACGTTCAGTATGGGCCCTGGTTAGTGTTCCAGCGGCTCCACTTCTATTCCAGCTCTCTGCTAACGATGTGGGAAAGCAGTGAAGGATGACACAAGTGCCTGGGACCCCATCACTCACACTGGAGACCAGGAGGAAGCCTCTGATTCCTGGGCTCAGCCTTGGCTCATCCTGGCTGCTGTGACCATTTGAGCGTAAGCCAGTGCATGCAAGATCTCTCTTTGCCTTTTCCTCTCTGAAACTGCGTTTTAAATAGATAAACGAGTAAGTTTTAAAAGTAATGCTCAACCCCAAATTTAAGGAGTAAAGTAATCCTTATCGGTTGATTTGGCACTGTTTCTGTGAAATTTTTAAGAAACTTTTTACTTAGTTTTATTTTTGATGATGTTTACATAGTTGAGGACGGATGCGCATGTGAGTCACTGGTTAAGGCAGGAAGCAGTCGAGGAATGGAGGAACATAGATGAGACAATTGTTTGCATATTTTTACGTAAAGCTTTTATATGGGAGTTTAGCCTATTTAGACTAATGCTTCTTTTGTTTTTTTAGATTTATTTTTGTTGAAAGGACAGATTTACAGAGAGAACGAGCTACAGAAAGATCTTCCATCTACTGCTTCACTCCCCAAATGGGCACAAAGGCTGGAGCTGAGCTGATCTGGAGCCACTAGCTTCTTTCAGGTCTCTCATGTGCATGCAGGATCCGAAGGCATTGGGCCGTCCTCTGCTGCTTTCCCAAGCCACAAAGGGGAACTGGATGTGAAGTGGAGCAGCCAGGACATGAAACAGCCCCGTGGGCACCTGAAGTTGGAGGATTAGCCAGTTCAGCTAATGTGCCAGCCCCTTGTTTTGTTTCAATAATTTTTAAAGTCAGTATGATCTATGCTTTTATTTTCCTAGAGCAAGTGAAAATTAATTACTTTTTAAAAGAGATTTATTTTGGGCCCTGCACAATGGTTCAGTAACTAAATCCTTCCCTTGCAAGAGCAGGTGTCCCATATGGGCATCACTTGTGTCCTGGCTGCTCCACTTCCCATTCATATCCCTGTTTGTGACCTGGGAAAGCAGTAGAGGATGGCCCAAAGCCTTGGGACCTGCACCCATGTGAAAGACTTTCTCTGTTTGGCTGTGATGGACTTGGTGCATGGAGCCAGTAATTATACAGGTGGACTACTGACTGATGGTCAGTAGCCAAAGTTTATTAACATCAGACTTTTAGAGACAGAGTAACATAGGCAAGAAGAAGAAAGCCTTTCCACAGTCTTGAGGATATGGGATTTCCCATGCCCCTGCCTACAAGAGGAGCCACCTCTTTGATCTGTTATCAAAACCTGAGGATTAGTGAATTTCTGGCCTGCCTGTGCATTTCCATAGCAACTACTCCCTGAAGGCTCCGAGGATTGCATCTGGCTATGGCTACACTGGCAAGGCTTCCCAGCATCCTCTCAATTGTCTTTCTACTGGAGATCTGGAAGATGCTCCTGGTTCCTGGCTTTGTTGCAGGCATTTGGGGAGTGAACTTGCAGATGGAAGATGCTTGTCCTATTTTCTCTGTAAATCTGATCTGCCTTTCCAATAAAAATGAATAAATCTTTATATAAAGACCATGCAGTTTCAGGGTTGGAAGGCATTTGGTTATCCTCCTCCCTTCCCCAGGCCGTAAGCAGGCAACTGGATGGGAATTGGAGCAGCCAGTTCATGAGCCAGTGCCCTTAAGGTATGCTGGCACTTTCAGCTGGACGATTAGCTAATTGAGTCACTGGGTCACGTGCCTTGTTTTAATAGGAAAAAAAAAAGTCAATAGTGTTATCTAAACTTTCATTTTCTTAGAGCAAGTGAAAATTAAATGGATTACTTTTCAAACAATTCTGTTGTGAGTCTAATAAGCTTATATGCCTACTGTGTAAGTCTAAAAGTTTAATTTTCACAATGATTATCTTCAGACATCCACAAGAGTACCTTTTAATTAAAGACATAGAAGCAGTTCATTGTTAATGAAATAATGTTGACAAACTATATGCATTGCCTTTGTGTTTTTGTAGATTTTGTCTGTTATCATTTATGTGCTTTTTAACTCTGATACCTTGAAGTCACAGTTATTACTATAAGAAGAATATTGTACATGCCTCAACCATATTTCACAACTGTACCCTAGTCTCCAGAGTGTTATAAAATGAATACAGTGGTGGAGCTACTAATAAAAACCAGAATGCAGTGTGGAGACAAAAATCCAATACTTAGTTCTTGATTGCTTGAGTTAAAATGTTTGCCTGATGAACATCTTCAGATAAAACAGAACTAAAGTTTGGAGGAATCCAGAAGACTTAAGGGAAGCCTGGAGACTTGGTTCTGCTATAGAGAAATAGTATAAAATACAATGTTGGAACTCAAAATGGAGAGCAGTGTGTATCTGTCACAAAGGAGAAGAAACCAAGCACCTGTGAGAAGTACTTTGCTCACTGGAGAATTCTAAGAAGTAAGTATGGAGAAGGGTGGGAAGCACAGTTTTAATATGTTAGAATAGATATGTATACTTTTCTAGTAGTTTATAATTTGTAAGACTTCTATATAATTCTCATGTAACCTAAACACTTGTATTGCATTATGTTTCATACTCTTATTTTAAAAATAAGAATAGGAGTAAAAAAATTGGGGAATTGTTTTTTTAAGAGTGTAAGTGAAGATTAATTTCAGCTCTGATCTATAAAGAAAAGTAAAATTAAGGGAGAGTGGAGAGTAGGGACAAATGAGTGTAGCAATTTTTTTTTTTTTGTATTTTGCAAACTTAAAGATGAAACGTGTGTTTTCAGAAGTAAAAATAGAGTCTTAAAACTTTCCCTACTTTTAGAGAGGTGTTTTATTTAGAAAGCATATCTTCTGTAGAGGTGAAATTTGATTTAAATGTTTTTCATTTTATAAAATGCATCAAATATTTTACTTTTCTTCAATTATTTCTGCCTTTTTAAAAAATAAACTATTCATATAGTCATTTTTTTCAGTTGCTTATGTGTCACTTCAATAATAAAATTTTGATGTGAAATCAGAAGGGGTATCAATCATTATTAGTTTATAACTTGCTTTATTAAGGTGAACAAATGTCATGTATTTCACAATATAGATTCAAGAACCTGGTGATAGCCCCCCTCCCCCCGAGTCCCACCAGCATCCCCAACCCAACCGTCTCCTTACTTTTTTAATATTATTTTTTAAATCAAACACATACTGTCATTTCACATTACAATTACAGACTTGCTCACTAGATGAAGATTTCAATATATAACAAGTAGAAAAAGCCTGCTAGTCCTCAAGAATCTAAATAAAAGCTGAATAATAATCATATCAAAATATCAGTCTCACATAGATTATTCATTTTGGCACTCTGCATTACCACAGATCACGGAAAGCATAATTGTCATTTTGTGACTGGCTTATTTCCCAAAGTATAATGCATTTGCTATAAGTTTTTGAGAATGATGCTTGAAAAATGACTTTAGAAAGTTTAATATTGCTGAAATGGTTTTATACGAAATGGCATCCGTCTTTCAAACTGAAATCACCAACAATGGAGAATTTGGAGAAAATTTTAAGAAGTTGCTTGGAAGACTAAGTGGTTATTAGTATATGTAAAAAAAAAATACGTGAAACAATATTTCCTCAAATATGATTGAAAATACAATAATTGGATTGTTTTTAAGGTTCTGCTCATTGAATTCAGCATTGGCTGAAGTTTTAAACTCAGGAGGAATATGTAAATTGATTTTACTTATAGAACTTAAATTCTATTTAGCATTCCTCTTGTATTTTGAAACAATTTTTGATTTGGGAATTCTGAAAAAAAAACTCATTTCAAATATATTTTTGTGTTAAAACTAAATTTCAAGATTTTAGAAATATTTAAGAGGCAGAGAGAGAGTGAGAGAACAGGGTGGTTCTGAAGGAAGACAGAGGGAGAGGAAATAGAAGAAGAAAGAGTAAATGAGGGAATGCTGATTGGCACACACCTCTGCTAGGCCATTCCCCAAAGGTCTACAGTGGCTGGGGACTGGGCCATGCCAAAAACTGCAAACCCGGAACTCGATTCAAATCTCCTTAAAGGGTGACAGATCTGTTGGGGTTCGACCAGTGTCACTCAGATTCTGCATTAGCTGGAATCTGAAGCTGAGCACTCGAGCTGGATATGAAACCCAGGACATGCAATGTGGGATGTGGAAAGTGCTGTTCATAGAAAATTATTTAAAAACATTTTGAAAAATCTGTTCAATAGATGCAAACACGTACTATGGAAAACAACATCTATTTTGGCATTAACACTCAGATTTGAAAGAAATTTCACAAGAGGTCTATTTATGAATATTTAAGTGACCTGCAGGATACTCTCCAGTAGGTTAGATTGAAAAGAAGTTGGGGGGCTTGGCAGCATGCCTAGTGGCTAAGGTCCTTGCCTTGATCCCATATGGCCACTGGTTCTAATCCCGGAGGCTCCACTTCCTCTCCATCTCTCCTCCTCTCAGTATATCTGACTTTGTAATAAAAATAAAAATAAATCTTTAAAAAAAAAAAAAAAGAAGTTGGAAAACAAGGAACACTAATTGTGACATATCTTTAATGATAATATATTGTAAGCTTAATTTCATTTGTCTCTAGGTTTTGGTGTAACACTTAAAACACCACTGTGGCTCCAACTGTTGAATCTGGGTAAACAAGATTATTAGCATTGCAACGAATTTCTGAAATGAAATATTTGAAAAATAGCAAGCTGGTTTTATGGTCAGGAAAAAGAAACAAATGTTTCAGCAGAACCTGCTCTCTGAAGATAAATAAAGTCAAAATATGAGCATATAAAATGTTAGTGCCTGTTAGTAACTTTCCAGAAAACAAATGAAGAGTTGGGCTTTAAGAGTGGGAGCAGTAGTTAGTGATTTTTACCCTTCCTCATTTATAGACTGTCTTACTATTTTAGGACCATTTCTTTTTGCGTTAAAATTCAGGAAGACCAATTTAAAATAAAAAATTACATCAAAGGAAATCTGGGATATATAAACATCTTTTATGATATATTCTGCAACAAGTAGTATGGTGCATATAGAAACTATTTTATACCACAAAATGTTAATTTAATAATACTAAATTCCAGTGAGCAGACATTGCCATATTTGGAAGGGAGTTTGAGTATTTGGAAGGAAATTCGACCATCCCCTGATCCTTTGGACTAAGGTAAGTGGTGGAATCTGGTTTATACCTGTAGTGAACAGATGATCACCTTAGATTACCAAGTGTCACTGATGATTTTCCCATTTGTAAAGCACTAAGTATGTCTCTAATTTGCTGAGTTAGTAAGATTTTTGAACTTCATTTTAATTTAGCTAAATCTTGGATCTTCACACCCGATTTTGCATCATTAAAGGTCAGAGTTTGCTGTTCTGCCATGTGATGGTCTGACAGGTTTTCACTTAATACAATTTATTTAGAAGAATATGTAACATTATGGCTGGTTTGAATTGCATGAATTTAGATAACTAATAGAAGCCAACTCAGGCCACATATTTGTGAGACCTAAATGCTGGACCTGCAGAGTGCATGTAGCTGTTTTGGATGCTGCCAAATAGAAGTCACCCAGGCTATGTGCAGCAGACGGGTGTGGTCTAAAAATGACTTGAGCTTTCCAAGTTTCTTGGCTGTTTTCCTCTTTGGACAACACCGAAGCAATTTCCTTCATCATTGAAGCATCTGGCCAACTCTACATAGTCTTTCTTTTTTGATTAAGGGAGAGAAATTGCGAAGAAAAAAGCCATGGCTGAACCCACAGCTCAATTTCCAAGTCTGTGGATCTTCGATGAACAAAATAACGGTATTTATCAAAAACTAAATTAAGAGAGTGTGCTAAATTTATCCATCTGTCTTAATCTTTAGAGTAGATTTAATTCTTCCTTATATTTTACTTCTACATGAACTGACTAGATTTTATCCTAGCTTTAATGTTTTCCTACAAAATTGTAGCCTCTTACTGCTTAGGCAGTTGACCAGCACTGTTAGATCATGTTTCTATTGATAGTACTCAATGCTACTTCTTAATTCTTCACCACTGTTTTACTCATATCAAATACAGGGCAAGATATCTATTACCTAGCTAGAGTAACATGAACATTTTTCTGACATGAAGTTTTGATGTGGTATGCTGATTCTATTGTTTTAATTTTTTAAATTTGCCAATAATTCTATCTAAATTATAGACCCTTAATGACATTTAAAGTAATTCTTTAGTGTCTGTATCTGGCAAAATCATCTAGCCTTACTCTGCAAAATATATGAAATTTATCCATGCTCAGGTTCATAGTTGTTTTCACATCTATGGTAACTTGTGATTATAATGACTCGAAGAACTAGATCACACTTCTCAAGGGGTGGGTATCTCCTCAACTTTGACTTTCTGATATTAATTCCCCTCTAGCTCTTCTAATCTTTAGCCTTGCTTAATTATAGGAATCAATATTTTTGTTGACTGAATTTAGTTTCGTTAATGAAGTTACAGTCAGTCGGAATTTATATATTTTTATTATATTATATTATATATATATATATATTTGGCATATATTTGAGTATTAACAGTCATTATAACCAAAATGGTGTTCCAACTTTAAATAACTAGGCTTTTTAACGAGAACTTTGTGCAGAACTCTTCTTTTTGAAATGGCTTTCAATGCACAATACTGTTTTATTGATCTAAAAAAGTCAGACTTCCAACAGCAAAGAACACTTAAAAAAAAAACACTGATACAAAAGATAAACACCTTAAGTATTTCAGAGATCTCTGAAAATTTTTTCTTCCATATAGCAACCCTTGATTTGTTAGAACTCACTTACTATGTGTTTTTTCATGTACCTGTTCATTCTTTTTAAAATATTCTTTTTCTTTCTGTATTTCTAGAAACTTGAAATGGCTTTTTTTTTTTTTTTTTTTGGTGGATATGTGAAGGCAGATTATCCATGTGGGTCCAGGTCAACTACGTGTAATTACTAAATTAGATTAAACCCTCCATTGTAGTAAAGAAGCAGGGTAAGCAAGAGTAGGGAACTGTAGACTGTGTGCCAGAGATCCACAAGAAATAGCAAAGAAATAAGACAGAAAATATACCACAGTGTGGGAAGCAGGAAAGCTGAGTTGACCACTAAAGGAAGATGGACGTCTGGATGTATATTTTTGGATAAAAGATATCCAAAGCTGTACTTTGAACACTTTTAAAAATACTGGATAAAAAAAATACTGTGTATTGATTAAATGGTGGGTTTGAAAATGTTCCCAAATAAAGAAAGCCAGGAACCACAGGATAAATGACAAATCTAGTTTTTGCCTAAGGATTTCACCTGAATTCTGCATTACTAGATTTCCATTTTGGCAGGTTCTGGTCTATGAAGGATACTAAATTAAGATTCAGTACTCACCCGCAGTAGAAAACCCAATAGAATATCCATGCACAAATCTGAGATGTGTGAAAGTAAAACAAAAATGAAAGGAACTTACAATGCTAGGTAATTGTATATATGTATATACACACAAGTTGGCCCTCTGTGGGTCTGAAAGAAGTCTCAAGTAAAGAATTTATCTTAGAATGTTGCTGTATGCCCAGATGACTGTCAGAAACAAACAAAAAATCATTTGCAGGAATTTGACATCAATATAGGATTCATGCTATACATTTTACAGACAGTTCTAAGGAAGATGAATACTGGTAATCAAAATTCATAAAATACACAAAGAGTTAAAGCAATATAAGTGAGAATTATCAAAGGAAATAAGAAAAATCCAAAAAGACTCCAGAAACTATAAACATTTAAAATCAGAATATGTAACTATATTCAGTACGTTTAAAAAGCCAAAAGAAAACCTTTATACATTTAATAAGTAATTTTTAATAGCTAAAGAGAACATCTGAAATTATATTAATAATTGAAATAAAGTTCATTCACAAGTTTAACCAGTGGAAGGATTGATGAAGTAATTCTAGGGGAATTGAAACTGCCCAAAGAGTCAAATGAGGCTTCTGATGGAGAAGTTAGTTTTTGTGGAAAATGGAGGAAAAAGATCTAAAAGTAGCTTTTTAAAGTGTTTGTTCAATAATTTTTACTTGTAAAGGAGAGAGCATTTTAATCTTCTGGTCCACTGTTTAAATTCGTACAAAGAAGGCCTGAGCCAGGTGAAGCCAGGATCCAGGAACTCCAGCTGGGACTGTGTGTGGGGACTCAGGTACTTCAGCCATCATCTGCTGCCTTCCGGCGTGCCAGTTAGCAGGAAGCTGGGTTGGAGCAGAGGAAGGAGGACTTGGCTGCAGGTGCTCTGATCCAGCCAAGGATGAAGGATTTCCAATTGGCAACTTAAGCTATACTGCACCCCAAGTGCTCACCTCTTAAACAAGTTTTTTAGCATATAAAATGTATTTTATTTAATATGCATATATACCAAATATAAAATGGCTTTAGCAGACAGCTGGGTAAAACTCTATGTCACCTAACCAAAGATTGGCCACTTTTTTCTTATACTCAAAACATTCACCATGGTCAGTAGATCATGGCTGATCATTTAATTTCATGTTAGGCGTACACCCAGTTTAAAACCATTGATTCTCCTCCCCCTCCAATTATGCCAGTTTTCAAGATAAAATGGAAAGATTCTGATCAGTTCTAGAACTGTGAATGAAAATATCAGAAGAAATTTTGGACTATAATTTTGTCCATGGATTGAGTGGTTACAATTGCCTGTTTACAATTGCCTATTTTCTTTTTTTCTAAAGTAAAATTTATGCATTTGAAGAACAGAGTGTCAGGGACGTAGTGATAGAGAGAAAGATTTTTCCGTCTTTAAATGATTTCCCAAATGTCCACAATGGCCAGGGGTGTGCAGGCCCAAGAAGGAGCCGAGAATTTCATCCAAGTTTCTCACCTGGACGATCCATTACCTGCCTGTTTACCAGGTGCTGTGTCAGGAAACCAGATGCATTGGAGCAAAAGGGACTCAAACTGGTCCTGAATTGTAAGATCCTGGTCTTGCCAGCAGAAACTTAAACTGCTGTGCCAGAACCCTGGCTGCTATCACTGCCTATTTAAAAAAAAAATTCTGCTAAGATACAATTGCTAAAAAAAATTGTGTACATTCTTACTGTTTACAGTTTGTTAATGTTGGGACATATGTGTACCCCATGAAACCATCACTACAGAGGAGGTAACAGACATCTTCACCTCCAGATTCTACCCACATTTCTTAGCTTTTTTTGTGGTAAATGTATTTGATCTGTCACAATATTATAAGCTATAGGCTTGATTGTAAAGCATAGCTGTAGAACTTGTTCATTTTGTTAAACTAAAATTGTGGTCTTTGATAACTCCCTGTTTCTCCATCACCAGAAACCTTTGAAACCTCTGCCAATCACCATCCTACTCTCTGTTTCTGAAAGTTGGAAGATTTAAAGAATCTCATGAGCGAAATCATGCAGTAGTTCTTCTGTGACTACTTATTTCACTTTGCACAGAGTCCTCATGGTTAATCCATATTGTTTTGTTCGGCAAGAGACTTCTTCTTAAAGAGTGAGTAATAGTGTGTGTGTGTGTGTATGAATACAAAGAAAATATAATAATGTGATATACTTGTGTGTACATATAGTCATTGATATATCATTGTGCTTTTAGGTTATTTCCATATCTTGGCTGGTATAAATACCCCTGTAGTAAACATGGAAAGACAGATATTGTTTGATATGTTGACTGTAATTCTTTTGCACATAAATATCCAGAAGTAGGATCACTGGCTTATATGGCAATTTTATTTTTAATTTCTTAAAGTATTTCTGTACTGTTTTTCTTAATAGTTCTACAGTTTTATATTCCCATCAGCAGTGTGCAAGGATTTTAATTTCTCAATATTTTTGACAACAGTTGTTTTATATATAAAACCTCCTAACATATAAAATGATAACGCATTGTGATTTTCGTTTGCATTGCCCTGGTATTGGTGGTGCTGAAATACCTTTCCGTGTAACTACTGGATATTGGACTACAGTTTTTGTTTTGTTTTGTTTTCTGATAATGCCTGTCTGACATTGGTCTCAGGAAAATTCTGGTCCCATAATGTGAGTTGAAAAGTGTTCCTTCCTCTTAGGTCTTAGAAAATTTGAGAAGAATCATTGTTGATTCTTTTAATGTTTGGTAGAATTTACCTGCACACACATATGCTCCTGGAGTTTCCTTCTTTGGGAGTTTTTGATAGATTCAATTTCTGTATTCATTATTGATCTGCTAAGGTTTTGTACTTATTTTTCATTGTTGTTAGGTTGTATGTTTCTAAGAATTAATGAGTTTAGATTCTTAAATTTTTTTTGTGAATGATCATTCACGGAGTTTTCTTAAACTCCATTGTTTTCCTTGAAATTCATTGTAATTACCTATGCTATATTTCTGACCTTACTTACTTACATCTTTTTTTCTTTCAGATAATACAGTGAAGTGTTGTTAATTTTTGGTGTTTTTGAAAGAGCACCTCTTATGTTGACTTTATATTTTGTTTATTCTCTAAACTTCTTGTCAAAATTTATCTTTTTCCATTATTTGAGGTGTAAAGATAGCTGGCTTTTAATTTTGTTTCTTTTGTAATGTAAAAGTTTATCACCCAGTAGATAATGTGATCTATCAAGGAAAGTGTTCCATGTATGCCTAATTTTGTTACTGTTTACTGAAGTATTATCCATGTCTGTTGCATTCATGTGTCAGTTAGCTTATTGGCTTTCTTTCTGTATTTTTATTACTTATGAAAGTGGGGGAGTCGATTAAAAAAACATATATTGAGGTACTCTGATATCAGGTGCATGTGTAATTGTTGTGTAATCCTGATAAATTGATCCCTTTATCATTAAAGTTATTTTTTATCTCTTGTGATATTTTTGACTTGGTATATATTTTGGTATATATTTTGGCTAGTTTTAGTATAGCCACTCCAAATTCCCTCTGTTTGTCATTTGCATGGATTATCTTTTCCCATCTTTCACTTTCAAACTATGGGTGTCCTTAAACTTAATGTGAGTCCCTTGTAGACAGCATAGAACTGAATCGATTTTTTAAAATCTATTTGAGGGGACAGTGTTGTGGCAGAGCAAATAAAGCCATCTGGGGAGTGAGCCAGTGGATGGAAGATCTCTTTCACATTGTATGTGTCTCTGTGTGTAATTAAAAATTCATTTGGCCATGTTAGTCATATGTTGGGAGTTTTATATACTTATGTTTAATGTAACTATTGAAAGAAAAAGGTTTATTATTACCATTTTTAAAATATTTTCTCTTTATTAGTTCTTTTCATCTCTTCCCATTTTCTTTTGTATTACAGTGAGTTTTTGCTTTATTTGCTTTGATTCCTTTCTCTTTTTCTGTTTTGTATCTTCTATTATTATTTTCCTTGTGGTTATCTTGAGGCTTAAGCCAAGCATCATATAGTTAATTGCATGTGGAAACTACTGTTTGCTTTTCTCTCCTGACTATGGTATTGGTATGCCATTTTTGTCTTCTTCATTGTAAATCCATTAGAGCATTTTTGGATAATGGTTATTCTTAATTCCTTTGTCTTTTAACTTTTACATTAAAGGTAGCAGTAATTTATTTATCACCATCACAATATTCTGCATTTGGCTGTATGTTTATGAAGCTGGAGTGTTAACGCTCTTTGATGTTTTTAGGTTGCTTTCTGGTATCTTGATTTCAAATTGAAAAAGTACTACCCACTCGTCTTGTAAGCCAGACCCAGTGGTGATGAAGCCCCTCTGAGCTTCTGTGTCTCCCCTCCTTCTCTGAGGGCTGATGTGGATGGCCAGGCTGTTTCTGTTTAGTAGCCTTTCCTCTCAGAACTTTCGATGTGGAACCTACTGCATTCTCTCTTGGACGATTTCTCCTGAGAAATCTGCCAGTAGTTTCGTAGAAGTTCCCTGATAGATGCTGGGAAATTCTTCATCTTTTGTCAATTTGGTCATAATATGTCTTAGTATAGTATGTATTTCTTGAGTATTTTTTTTCTCTGAACTTCATGAATTGAGATGTCCAGTTTTTTCCTAACACTGATGAGATTTCTGCCATTCTTTCTTTCTTTTTTTAAAGATTTATTCATTTTTATCGCAAAGTTAGATATACGGAGGAGGTGAGACAGAGAGGTAGACCTTCTGTCCCAAGTGACCTCAACAGCTGGAGCCTTGTCAATCTGAAGCCAGGAACCCCAAGCCTCCTCCAGGCCTCCCACGTGCATGAAGGGTCCCAAGGCTTTGGACCATCCTTGACCGCTTCTCCCAGACCACAGGCTGGATGGGAAGTGGGGCCACTGGAACTAGAACCTGAGCCTACATGGGATCCCGGAGTGTTCAAGGCAAGGACTTTAGTCGCTAGGCTACTGCACCAGGCCCACTGCCATTGTTTCTGTAAAGAAGTTAACTGCCTCTGTCTATCTTCCTTCTGGGATAATTACATGCATAAAGTGGCTCACTTGATAGTCTCTCTTTAGTCTCTTAGATACTCATCACTCTTTTTTGTTCTTTTTGTCTTTTTGTTGTTGTTTTAACTGAATAATTTTAAAATCACATGCATGTGCTGATGTTCACTGATTGTTTCTTCATCAAATTTTCTATTGAAGCTCTCTTTTATTTTTCAGTTCACTTATTATATTCTGCAGTTTAATGTAACTGGTGACTTTTTTCCTTTTTATTTATTTGTTGGTATTTTAATTTTGTATCCTTTTCATAATTTCACTTAGCCATCTATATTCTTGTACATGAAAACTATAGAGCTTCCTTAAAGTAGTTATTTAGAATTTTTTGTGTGGCAACTCATTTGCTCTCGCTTCTTTAGGGTCAGCTAAGAAGCCACATTTGGCTATATTGTATTGTATTATATTATATTATTTTTTTTAATATTTGTGTTCTTTGGAGTCTTTATATTTGAAGAAAGCAGCTATCACTTTCTGGACTGATTCAATAGGTAAGAGTTTCACCAACCTGCTCAGCCGGAGATTCTGGAAACCTCCCAGAGCTTTTCAGTGGAAGTGTGTGTTCTACTTCTCTCCCTCCCCTCCAAGCCTCACGGTTATGCTTCTGCTCCCAATCTTACAGCACCTTTCTGGTCACAGTAAGCTACTGATTCCTTTCCATTATTCTTAAATGTTCCTAAGGGTCTAAGCTATAACAATTTCATTATCATTGCATGTGAGATGAGATAGAACTTAGTAATTAGGGCCACACACTTAATGTCCTTTATAGAGGGGCATGTGTCATGTTTTCTTTCTCTCCAAGGGAAATAACAAGCTCTCAGGAGATCTTCTTCAGTTGTTGGCTACATCCAACCTCCAGAAAAGGTTGTGGTAGATAAAATAAAATTATTATCCTTATCTGCTTCAATGTGGCTATCCAAGATGTGTTGCTGGCCACATATATTACCATTTCTTAGCTGTATTTTGGAATGTTTATGAAGACATTTTGATCTACATATACTGCTGACATGTGAATCTATTTGCCCTAGTAAAAGTCAACAATTTCCCCATATAGCTAATTTTATTTTTTTGGATTATCAGTATCAATCAACCAAGTATAAACATTGAACCATTTTTCTCTGCTTAATAGTTATTAAAAGCTGAAGTTGTGCTGCTGAAAGATTTCTTAAACTTCTTTATTCACTTTTATTTTTCAATTTAAAATGTTATTCAACTATTTCATTGTGCTCCTAATTGATCTCATAATCTCTCCACTATCCTGTGGTACTATAAATACCTTTGGTTATTCTGCATTGATTTGGAAATCAAGTCTCATTTTGCTAATAGAGCCATATAAGTCCTTTATAGTCTCATTATATTTTTGGTGGTCAAAGATAGGGCTTTTAGGTCATGAAGACAAGAATGCAAATTCTGTCTTCACAATTTCCTATGTAACTTGCTCAGGAAAGTTTTCTAAGACTAGTTTTCATATTCATAAAAGAGTAATGATAAAGTCAATCATAATTCCCAACTTCTAGAATTTTTATGAGTATTAAAAGAGCTATAGTCTATTTTAAGTACTCAGTTTTGTGACAAGCATTTAATATACTCATTTCATTTTCCTCTGCTGCATCAGTCACCATGCTTATTACCTAACATGCTTTGTTTTCTTTCTGATACCCTTTGAAATATTACCTCTTCATTATTTTTCTGAAATGATTTAATTAATCACTCTTTTCTTGATGTTGTCTTGCACAATCATTCTGACAGTTGGGTTTGTAGCGATGTACCATAGCTACATATTTGAAAGACCCTTTACCATTCTACAGTTTAACATCCTTCAATGCAGGGATTACAATTAATTCATTTTCATAGCCTTAGCATCTATGAAGCATTTATTTATTTAAAAGGTAATAGGACAGAGAGATGAAGAGAGACATACTGGAAAATGTTTTCCATCCATTAATTTATTCCCTAAATAGCTGTGATGGCCAGTGGTGGGCCAGGAGCCAAGACCTACATTTTCATCTTCCTCACAGGCTCATAGGTGGCAGAGACTCAAGTACTTTGGCTACCTTTTACTGCCTTCCTGGCACATTAACTGAAAGGTGGATTATAAGCAGAGTAGTTGGAACCTGAAACAACACTTAGACATTTGTTGGTATATACAGCTGTCTACCTTTTCTCTCCCTATTTGGTGACCTTGGTGAAGAAGTAGCAATTTTATAATAGTTTATATTATTAATATATATGTAAGCATATATATTAATAATATATATATTCTTTGATAGAAATTCCTTAGGGTAAAATGAATTCATTAGTAATGATTCACTGTAGTTATATTCCATGGCAGAATTATAATTGTATTAATTAAAGAGACTAATACTAAAAATGGTGGGAGAAGATTAAATATGGAAGATGAGGTGTCTTTCATTTTCTATATAAATTCATTTTATTTTTGATGATATTTCCATACTTGAGAGGGATACATGCCCATCTGGTCCACTAAATAGGGTGGAGAGGATTAAGAAATGGGGGAAAGAAGATAAAACAGTTACCTGTAGTCTCATTTTTTCTTTCTGTATTTGCGGGAAAGTGAGGAGAGAAGGGGAGAGGACCGCTTTCAGCAGCCCAACCACATCAGTACTTGGTAGTGAGGGATGGCTACCTGATGTCATCCCAGAGTCTCCAATGTGGAGCAGGTCCTGAGGGTGTCACTTAAGTGGTTTTCATAGTTGTGAGATGCTGTTGATTTTGGTGTTCCAAGGTTGAGGAAATCTTCCCAAGGATTTGCTGACATAGTCCAGTTTAGAGTCTAACTAGCTCAGACACTTGCTGTTAAAGCTTGGTCGTGAGAGCTATCTGTTTTGTTCCTGCCCTCCATGGTACTAGATGTCCTCTGCAGGCCTCAATGATCTGGTTGTCATGCCCCCTATGAACATCTGGGCATGCTGTCCACTGTGTAGGCCTCAGCGACCAAGCAGAATCAGTTCTGACAAATGCATTTCATGGTCAGACCACAGATCCAAGTGATTTTCATCATGGTTGGAGTTCTGAGTCCAGTGATCCAATATTGGGGGTGGGGGCAGTGGTTGATGGCCAGGAAACCTCTTCAGAGGTGAACCCAGAATGGATTCCTGTGTGTGTCAGCTGGTGTGGGGACCAGCTCAAGCCATCACCCACATCAACCTATACACACTGGTGGTTGCAGTGGCTAGGTCAGTTCTGATCCCAGCTCTTATCTCATATGCAAACCAATGGATGATGCAGCCCAGCCTAACCCTGTCCACCACACACTTGACCCTCATGCACACCAACAGGAGCTGCAGGTTAGTTGTAGTAACTCCCAGTAACCCCCACCAGGCTGCCTCCAGCACTGGTTCCCATGTTCCATTTGGCTCTTATACACATCAATCAATGGGTGTTGGAGTTTAACTCGGCCCAGCCAGCTCCACTATCCAGCCCATACTCATGCTGGTGGGTACCACTGCCTGTCCAGCCAGGTCTGTCCTCAGTTCTGGTTCTCATGCTCATTTCTGGGAGCTGCAGCATATCCCTGCTAGATTCACTTCTAGCCCCTTTCAGGGGGTAATACAGCCATGTCCAGCCCAGTTTGCTGCCCCATCCGGCTCTCACATTCACCAATGGAAACCGCAGCCTAGCTGGGCATCTACTTATTTCCCTGATCAGGATCACTCCAAGCCACAGATATTGTGCTTGCTGGTGGTTGCTCCAACCTAGCCTGCCATAATAACCCATCACCTGTCTTGGCCTTTGCCATCAGATGCTGCAGCTTAACCTGGCCTGACCTGCCTCCAGTCCCAACTTGCACTGGTGGGTGCTGTAGTCTAGCCCTGCCAAGCCTGCCCCTATTCCTGGCTTTCATGCAGACCGGTAGGTGTGATTACCTAGCCTAGCCTGTCATGGCCCACACCCCATCCTGGCTGCTGTGCATACCAGTGTGCTATGCTTTGGCCTGGCCCTGCCTAGCCCACATGCCTAGAGCCAACCCACACATGACAACAAATGAAGCAGCCTTGCCCAGCCTAACCAACACACAGCCCTGACTCATGTGCTCACCAGCGGGAGCAATGGCCAACAAGGAGAGTTTCCCAAGTTACTTCACAAGGCCCTCTCCAAGACCCAGATCTCAACATGTGCCAGCAGGTGTTAGGCTCTTACCTGGCATAGTCTGCCTTCAACTCTAGACCTTTGTGTATGCTGGTGGGTGTTGCAGCCCAGCCCAACCCACACCTAATACTTGGGTGTTCCTGTGTGCTACAACCTAGCCCAGCCTGGCCTATTATCAACCCCAGTACCCATGAGTGCTGATGAGTTCCATGGTCATGACTAACTCAGTACATCACCACCCCCAGCCCTCAAGCAAACCAGCTGGTATGGCAGTTCCACAGGGGTAAGCCCACGATCCCCCCCAGAATTTTTTCTCAGACCCAGCTTTCCTATGTGATGGTTAGTGTCATGACCCAGCCTAACATGGTTCACACCCTGCTCTGACACTCGCTGGTGGGTGCTGTGGTTAAGCCCTGCCAGGCAGGACCCCCACTGCCGCCCCCAGCCATGGCTTTCATATGCACCTGTAGGCAGTGATACCAAGAATCCCAGCTGAAATCTCTCACATGGGCAGGCATATTGGTTTGGCCCCAAAAGGTCCTCTGGTTTCCCTCCTCTAAACCACCCAGTCACAAACCCCTTATTTACTGGCAAGTGTAGTAGCCTGGTTGGTGGAAGTCCCCCAGAAGTCATTCCTCATCTGTAGCGTTCTTCTGCAGTAGTCCTCCCTTCCAAACATCTCCAGGCCCCCTTTCCTGGGTAATCCGCAGCCCCCATGAACCCTCAGATCCCCAAGCCCAGTCCTCTGGTAGAGTGCCATGCCAGCCTGGGGCTCTGCCTTGCCTGCCCAGGGCCAATGCACACTTGTGTGTAGGTTTCCAGACCCTGTCTGCTGTTATGCCAGCGTCTGCCCCTCACATATCTTTTGTTTAATTTATTGTTTTTAAAAATGATTACATGGTTGATCAGGGTGGGATCAAGGTTTAGGGAAGATTGGGTGAATTAGTTGCTTCCAAATTTGCTGTTTCTTCTTGTTGTTCCTAGAGCAAAGGGAGAAACAAAGGGGAATACTAATTATGACTTTCCACATGTCCCAGTATCCAGGGATGAGGAACCGCCACCTCATATCGACCCTGAGTCTCAATGTGTACATATTCCGAATTTTCTGTCCAAGTGGATTGGATAGTTCTGAAATGCTGCCGATTTCACCAATCTGAGGATGATGTTAACCTTCCAATGTCCATTGGCTCCATTCACCGAAGTTATTTGTTGTCATTGTTTGTTTGGGGTTTTTGTCCAGTTGGTTCTGTTCTTATGACACAGCACCAAATGTGCTGCCTTAATCTCCTTTTACAACAGGTCCTGTGTCCACTGTTCCACCTTTTTCATTAGGTAAGGCATGTTCTTACAGGGAAGTCCAGAAGCTGGAACAGGTGTCCCAAGCATCTCTGGATTCCCCACTCCTGGGGCTCATGAACCCAACACCCACCTGTTTTGTGGTCCCTGGGACCTGGACCAGGAGAACCAAGCTCTGCCAGGTTCCCCACCCTGAGGTTCATGGAACCAACATCCACCCAGAAGGTGAACCCCAGGATCTGAGCCAAGTGACCCACACCCCACCAGTTCCTCTATCCCCGGGTCTCAGGAACCCATCCCCCACCACACATGTGGGCCCCATTACCTGAGCCAAACTACCCAACCCTTGTCAGATCACCTGTCCCTAGGATTCACGTACCTGGCACCCACTTGGCCCAGGCTGGCATGACTCACCTCATCTGAGCTTCTGCAGTCTTATTACACTGCTTGGCCCAGTCTAGTCTGCCCTCTGTTCCAGCTCCTGTTGGTGGATACTGCAGTGTATCCTAGCCCAGCCTGAATGCTGTTCTGAACTGGCTGGTATTGCTGCCCGATCTGGCTCCTCCTGCCCCCTATGCTGGTTCTCAGATCTGCCAGCGAGTGTTATGTGCTGGCTCAGACTAGTCCGTCCCCAGACCTGACCCACATGTATGCTGGTGGGCACCATAACTTGGCATGGTCTAGGCTGCTCCTTGCCTTGCTTCATGTGCTCTCCTGCAGGGTCTGCATCCCAGTGAAGGAATGTCCCAAGCTCCTCCATCAAGTCTCCTCCCAGTGGCAGTTCTTGCGCATACCAGTGGGTCGTTGGCTCAGTTTGACTTTGTCCACCTCCTGTCTGGCGAGAATAATGGCCTTGCTCAGCTGGCCACCCCCATTCTGGTTCCTGTTTGTTGTAGCCCAGAGTAACCTGGTACTCGCCCAGACACAGCTTTCATGTAGTTCGGCAGGAGTCAAGACCTAGTCTATTTTATACCCATGAGTATCAGACCCCTCACATCTTAAGAAAAAAAAATGTATAGGCAATTATGCTAGCACAAACAAATTTGGCGTTAACCAGGCCCAGGATGCCTGCCACCCATTAGCTGCTTTTCTCCCAGCAGTGTAACAATTGCCTAGGCACAATACAACCTAGGCAGTTACCTACAGCTGGAATAGATAAATGTCTTTTCAATACTGCTGCATATTCCTTAAAGACAGATGCCTTGCTTTGTAGGTTTTCTTTCTGTATCTTCTTAGAAGGAAGCAATGCTTATTTCCTAAATATGTATTTACAACTTATTTATTAAAAATGTTAATGGTAGACACATACAAAAAGAAAATGGCAGCCTTCAAAAGACTATTAACTGAGAGAGAAGGGTATATAAACTGGAAATCACAATACCCAGAAATAAAGGCTCCAGAGGACCTAACTATATTCAGGTATTAGGAAGCAAACAGAAAGAATTGTCTTAGTTTGTTTTTCGTTGCTATAGCAAAATGCCTGATGCTGGGTGGCTTATGAAGAAAAGAGGTTTATTTAACTCACAACTTACAAGGTTGAAAGTTCAGGATGGGACACCCCCATCTGTTCGGCTTCCTATGAAGGCCTCCTAGCAAGCATATCATGATGGTTGCAGCGCATGTGGAAAGGATCACATTGCAGGAGGGAGAGCTAGAGTGAATAAGGAGCCTAACTTCCTTTGCTTTTATGGGAACTAACTGTGGCCCTTTAAGAGTAATATTAACCCTGTCCAAGGTAGTGACCCAAAAATGGCTTAAACATTTCCCACTAGGGCTCAACTCTTTAAACTTATACCTCTTCTTAATTCTGACGCATTGGGTACTAAGTATAATATATATCCTTTGCTATGTCTTTGCTTCTGAATTTTGGGCATGCAACCTGAATAAATGGGCAAGGAGTATTCAGGAAATAGATTTCTGCTGCTAATATAGATGCTATGCCTGAGAAGTCTATGTGTGTCTGCCATGTTTATGGAGAGTTTGTGTTCTCTGATGACCTTTTACTGTATCTCTTCTTTATAAATGAAATTTCTAAAAAAAAAAAAAAAGAAAAATATGCTTTCCAAAACCAAGTCATTTACCATCGGTTTCTTAAACTCCATTCATTCAAGCTCCTTGGGTTGCATTAATTATATTGATACCTACTATGTGCCAGACATAATTTCAAGCTGTGGGAATGCAACAGGAATGTAAATGACATAATATTATTACAAAGTCATATAGTCATTATCTAGACTCCTTGACTCTTCATGCAATGTGATATTTAATATGCACTTAATATAATTAAAAGGAAGATTCCTTTTTGTAATGGTAGGTGATTGTCAGAATTATTGTAATACTTCAAATAAAGTGTTTTGGAATTAGAAAAGGACTTAGTGAAATATTTCCTTTTGAGTAAAAGGTCAGTTTTAGAAATCAATGGTAATACTAGATAAATCAGATATTCTAATTTTTTAATGAAGTGATAGGATATATTTTTGTATTTCTGCAACAGCAGTTTTGGTAAGAAGACATGCAAAAAGAAACGGATTTCAATTTTTATTATTTCTGAAATGGTTTTCTCTCATAACTAGAAAAGTAGCCCTGTGAATTTTTATATTATCATTAAGCAGCTCTGGTATAATTTATCTTTAGAGGTTTTGGCCTGTTTATGTTCCCTGGAATTTGCTAAAATTAGTAATGTGATATTCCATATTTAGCAAACCTATAGAGCAATAAATAAAAACATGACTGTTGGGGGGTGTGTTTGTTTAATTTTTTTGTGGCATTCATGAAATGTGGGGGTCTTCCAACTCAAATTCTGCAGTATTAGGCAGTGAGTTGTATTCTGAACCAAACCAGATGGTAATCAGCTCTGTACCCATTATCAACTCAGTACAGCGATGGTTACCAGACCTTACTTTACAACAATAACATTTGGAACAGATTAGCAGCAGTTAAGCTGAAATGAGAAACCTGCATTTTACCAAAAGCTTCAGAACATATGCTGTAAAGTCAGAAAGACTAGTAAGAAAAATTACAGGAGAGAGTTCATGGTCTACCTTGGTTTCTCTCTGCAGGATGTGTTATGAGGGTCCTTTTCAATGAGCTTTTAATGTGGAGTATTTCAAGGATTAAGATCCACTGGTCTATCAGCCTCCTAAAGTACCTCAACTTATCATATGTTATAATTATCTCACTGTATCAATCAGCAGACTAGAACTTGGGAAAACAACCGAATTGTTTGCAATTTTGGGGGTGTTTCTTTTCATGAAGTTTATAGACACACATGTAGATGCACTCACACTATGCAACATAAGACTTGCACTCAGTCACTGGAATCCATGAAAGCTGCCTAGGTTTGTCCTGTGGACAGAAATGTATTTGAGTGAATACTTCACCTGGTCTGTCAGATCCATGTGTTGTCCACTTTTCAAAACAACCATTTCTATATGACATCTATTGGTCAAAATCTCCACAAGTGTTTTGTGCACAGGTAAAAACCAAGTTAAGGGTGGGGAGAACCCAAGTACCTATGAAACTGTGTCACATAATGCAATGTAATTAATGAATTAAAAATAATAAATAAAAAAAAAACCAAGTTAAGGTGAACACCAAGATTGGCAAGTCATCGAGATACAGCTACTAGGATGAATGAATGAGCTCATTGTCCAGTTTACAATATACCTAACTAAGGAAGTGAGAGGTCAAGGATTTTCCCAAATACTCACAGCTGGTCTAAATGGTGGTTGTGGTGCGGAGAGGGTGTGACTGATACTAATAGATCAACATTCTTTAGTGATTGAGATTCAGAGAGAGATGTGAAAAGGTAGCTCCTCTGTTTTCCATGGTGTCAGCACTCCTTAAATTGTGGAAAGCCAAACAGCCTGCTATAGAAACACTTCAGGGAAAGGCAAGGGCTTTTGTGCATTTGTTTTAGTCTTCAGCCGAGACTGCCTCAGGGATGGTTGAAAAGTCTTTTACCTGCCTCTTGGTGTCATAGTAAGTATAAATTGTTTTTAGGAATGGATTTTCCAAACTTCTTGAGTGAGAGCCCTTCAAAATATTTTAGGAAAAATAAATTACGGAAAAAACTATGAGTGGATTTAAAACAAATTTTATATCAATTAAATATAGCTTTTAATTCCATTTTCCCACAAACGTTTGAAGTACTCCTATTATACTGTACATAAGATACAGAAAAATGAAAATAATGTCTAGTTCTATGCATAAGAATGTCTCACTTGGGTCTGCTTGATCTGAATTTTGGGTGCAGTTGTTAGAAATGCATATAGGGGCCTTTGCAATAGCTCAGCAGCTTAATCCTCACCTTACATGAGCTGGGATCCCATATGGGCACCAGTTTGTACCCAGCTGCTCCACTTCGAATCCAGCTCGCTACTTGACCTGGGAAAACAGTAAAAGATGGCTGCAAGCCTTGAGACCCTGTACCAGGTGGGAGACCCAGAAGAAGCTCCTGGTTCCTGGTTTCGGATCAGCTCATCTCAGCTCCAGCCATTGTGGCCACTTAAGGAGTGAACCAGCGGACAGAAGATCTTTCTCTTTCCTTCCCTCTGTTAATCTGCCTTTTAAATAGATAGATAGATAGATAGATAGATAGATAGATAGATAGATAAACAGATCTTTAAAAAAATGCATACTGAGGAGTTAAGAAAACCTGGAGGAGAATGATAAGACATGAGAAAGGCAATCAGGCTGTGAACCAAATTACAAGCTGTAATAAAGAGACTCACTTTTTATCCTCAAGGTGGAGAAGTGTTTTAACAGTCCATGATTTGATAGGCTATGCATTTTGAAACTATATGACTGTGGGCAAAAGAAGAAAAGACTTTTTAGAAGCCAGAAGTAGATGAAGCCCAGTTAAAGCTATTATGGTAGCTCATAAATGATAACTTTGTCGAAGACAGTTCTTCAAATCTTTGCTTATTCATATCTGTACCTAGTATGACTATGGCTGTGTTTTTAATAAATTTTATGTAGCACATAACTGTCTAAACGTTCATTAAAAAATTGTGTTTTTTTGGGAAAGGGAGCTTTACAGAGAGAAGGAGAGACACAAAGAGAAAAAGCTTCCATCCACTGGTTCACTCCCCAGATGACTGTAACAATTGGAGCTGAGCCAATCCAAAGCCAGGAGCTAGGTGCTTCCTCTGAGTCTTCTATGTGAGTGCCGAGTCCCAAGGCTTTGAGCCATCCTCTGCTGATTTTCCAGTCCATTTGAAGTGAGCTGAATCAGAAGTAGACCAAGCAGCACATGAACCAGTGCCCATAAGAAATGTCAGTGCTTGCAGGTGTAAGGGATGCCTGTTGAGCCACAACACTCACCCCCTAAACTTGAACAGTTTTCATCATTTAATGTATTTCTGTGCTGGTTTTAATGACCAAATAATATTCCCTCATGTGGAAACACTATAGTTCCTTGAATTGAGTCATGTCTTGTTGATGGACATTTGCATTTTCCACAAGCATTACTATAATGGCTATCACTGTGAATAGGTCTTTGATCATATGCATCCATGGTTATTTCACAAGGATAACTTCCTGTAAGTAATTTCTGAGGATAAGAGTAATTGACATTCTTAAATTTTGCTAGAGCTTGCCACATTTTCATGTTAGCATTCAAGTTCTATATACTATGTAGCTGCTGTTCCCCAATGACAGCATATTATTTTTTATGCAAGATGCCTTCTTAACCCTGCTTTGTTAGATGTAACACTTATGTGATGTAACATGCCTTGAAATTAATGAATGCAGTATTTGCTTTTTTTGTACCAGATGCTAAGAATTTGAGACTGCAAGGTATTTTTTTTTTTTTAACCACTGGCTTTAAATCTATTTTTAAAACTAGTACTGGCAGGGCTTAGCTTGGTGGCATAGAAGGCTAATCCTCCATCTGTGGCATCAGCATCCCATGTGGCTACAAGTTGGTGTCCCAGCTGCTTTATCTCTCATTCAGCTGGGAGACATGGTGGAGTTCTGGCCTGATTTCATTCTGGCCAAGCCCACCCTGTTGCAGGAATTTGGGGATTGAGCAGTGAATGGAAGATCTCTCTCTCTCTCTCTAAATCTCTCTCACTCTTTCTTTCAAATAAATAATAGCAATGAGACTTTAAAAAATTAGAGGTAGAGGCTGACACTGTGGACCAACAGTTAATCTTCTGCCTTCAAGCGTCCCATAAGGGGGTCAGCTCATGTCCTAGCGGTTCCCCTTCCCATCCAGCTCCCTGCTTGTGGCCTGAGAAAGCAGAGGAGGCTGGCCCAAGTCCTTGGAACTGTACACACTCATGTTGGAGACCTGGAAGAGGCTCCTAGCTTTAGGTCAGCTCTGGTCTAGCTGCTGTAGTCACTTGGCAAGTGAACCGGTAGATGGAAGTTCTTTCTTTCTTTGTCTTTCCTTCTTTCTGTAAATCTGCCTTCTTATAAAAACAGAAAAATATTTTAAAAATTAGAGGTAAATCTTAGATTGATCAACTCATTTATTAATGATGTGATCAAAGAAATAAATATCCATCTATCTACCCACATGTGTTTCAACAAATACATTTGCTAGCCATGAATAAATAATTCCTATTGTCAAGAATTTAAAAAAATGTAAACACTCTTCATTTTTTAGAACAGTATTAGGTGTACAACATAATTTAAATATTTTATAATTACAAAAAAAAGAGAAAAGACCGAAGGAAATCAGGACATAAATAGATACATAGTATTGAAGCAAAAGACAATTGCTACTTTTCCTTAAAGTTTTATAATAATAGATTAATCACTACATTGCTTACAATGAAGAATCATGATTTTATAGTAATCTCAAGCATAAGCTTAATTTCATTGGCTGAGAAGTAACATTCATTGGCTTCTGAAACTGTATTTTAGCTAGACAAAATGAGCAACAGATTCCTAAAGACCTGAAAAATCAAATGATAGGTTTATATTGTTTCCTTTTCTAACCTGGAATATTTATGAGAATTTGTCTTGATAAGAAAAAGATTACGGATGTTATTGAGGGCCCAAGAATTTTTATATTTACTATGGTACATAGATTTCTCAAGACAGAAACATTATGTCTGATTTAGAACCATCTAGTTTAATACAATTACTTGATCATGTTTACATACCACAATCTGACTTTTCAGTTGAAATAATAGCCAACGCTGATTTTTCTTTTTCTTACTTTAAACACTCTCTTGCTAATTGCAGCTACACAGTTGGCATCAGTGTAACAGTAAAGACTGGGTTAATTCTTTAACCAGGAAAGCAGTCATTGTGGATCTCCTTCACAATGAAGATTAGTAGTTGTATAACAAAGGATTCTTTGTTGCTACCAGGAAAGCATGCTAGATGTGATCAAAGGCAATCTCCTACCTTAAGATTTTGCTGGTGTTCTGGATAGCCACCATACTGATTAACATCTCAGTAACACTCAACCAGTTGTCGTGTCCTTAAAAAACACAAGCAAACAAAAAACTTTTCTACTTTCCTACTATATACTTAAATATTTTTTAAAAAGACTGGATTTCTTAATGGATTTTTTTTGAAGATTTTTTTTTGTTGGAAAGTCATATTTAAGGAGAGGAAGAGACAGAGAGAAAGATCTTCTGTCTGCTAATTCACTCCCCAAGTGGCCTCAGTGGCCAGAGCTGAGTGGATTCAAAGACAGGAGCCTGGAGCTTCTTCTCCCACATAGTTGCAGGGTGAATCATCCTGTACTGTCTTCCCAGGCCACAAGCAGGGAGCTGGATGGGAAGTGGAGCAGCTGGGATATGAACCGGCACCCATATGGGATCTTGGTGCATGCAAGTTGAGGACTTCAGCCACTAGGCTACTGTGCTGGACCCTATACTTGAATTTCTTCATTACCCTGTTTCCTCATAATGTTGTTAAGAAGATACAGAGTGAAGAAAATGAAACAGATCAGAGCCTGCCAACAAAGATAATCTTAGTAAGGCTTTAACCAAATTATTCAATAGGAGACATTTCTTTGAGGCCTTGCAAGTCTCCTTTTTTTCTCTACTTGCAGAACATCAAGACTAACCTGGTGTTTCATTGAACATGAATAATTTCTGTTAACTCCTTATCAGCTAACTTTTCAGAGGGATAACATAAGGCTTTTCTATTTTTGGAAGTAAGCCTTTTAAGGGCTTTTTCTATTTTTGAATTTTATTAGGAAAAATCTTCATTCTGCAAAGTAGCATTTTATAACGGGGACTATTTTACATAATGACCTGTACCAATCGGAACTTTCTTTTTAAGATATATATTTGGAAAACTACTTTCCCCATCATTTTTCAAATTGTATCTAAAAAGCTGATGCCAAGTTGACTGAAACTGTTTCTCTTTTCTCTCTTGCATTAAGAAGTTGTCTTCTTTTCTGTAAAGTTTTTCTACCGTTTTTCTGAAACTGATGATGAATGAAAGGCCAAATTCAGTGGGTACTTTTCAGCTGTTAACTAATCTGACAACTTTTTTGCTAATGACTTTCCCTTTGCAACTGTCTTTCATTGGTTTCAACATATTCTCTTGGTTCACTTCCTCCTCTTCCTAGACTTTTTCTTCAATATTCTCATCATCTTATTCTGTTCATTCCACACAATAATTTGATGCTTTCGCCAGTTTTAATCCTGGCAGCTCCACTTCCCATCCAGCTCCCTGCTTGTGGCCTGGGAAAGCAGTTGAGGACGGCCCAAAGCTTTGGGACCCTGCACCCGCGTGGGAGACCCGGAAGAGGTTCCTGGTTCCTGGCTCTGGATCGACACAGCACCGGCCCGTTGCGCTCACTTGGGGAGTGAAACATCGGATGGAAGATCTTCCTTTCTGTCTCTCCTCCTCTCTGTATATCCGGCTTTCCAATAAAAATGAATAAATCCTTAAAAAAAAATAATAATTTGATGCTTTCTAGATACAGGCCTACCTCTTCTCTTTCTCTAAGAAAATTTATCCTAGAGTTACTGCTTTCATTCCTGTCATTGGCTATATTCTTAGTGCTAACCACACCTTACATATCCACTTCCAAGCTAGAGCTTCAGAAAGCTTGCTGAATATTACCATTTAAATACTTTTTTGAAAGGTTTATTTATTTTATTGGAAAGGCAGATTCACAGAAAGAAGGAAGGAAGGACAGAGAGAAAGATCATCTGTCTCCTGGTTCACTCCCTGAGTGGCCGCATACAGCCAGAGGTGAGCTAATCTGAAACTAGGATCCAGGAGCTTCTTCCAGATCTCCCACATGAGTCCAAGGTCTCTAGGCCTTGGGCCATCCTCTGCTGCTTTCCCAGGCCACAGGCAGAGAGCGGGATGCAAAGTGGAGCAACTAGGACATGAACCACACTTCTATGGGCCATTGCATGCAAAGCGAGGATTTAGCCACTGAGCCATCACACTGGAACCTGCCATTCAAATCTTAAGTTATGACACAGTTCAACATAAATTTCATTATTTCCTATTGGTTTCTCCTCTTGTATTTTCAGTGTTATAACATCACTATATATTAGACATATGCCTTCTAGACCTGCTAAACAATTCATGTTTATCCTTGAACTCTGTCTGACCATCAGACTTTTTTTAGCCATTTCAAATTAATTCATCAGCTTCCCTCAAACCTAAGTGCTCCTGCATCTCATTTCATTTCTATATATTTTTGCCGTCTATATTAACTGTGCATATCAGAGAAAATATAGATTTTTCTGTAATTGACTTATTCACTAAGCATCATGGTTTCCAGTTGCCTCCATTTTGTTGCAAAAGACAGGATTCCATTCTTTTTATGGGTCAGCAATATTCCCTATCATATGTGTATGCCATTTTCTTTGTCTAGTCATCCATTGATGGACATCTGGACTGATTCTGTGTCTTAGCTATTGCGAACTGAACTGTAAGAAGCATGGGGGCACAAATAGCTCTCTTATATGTTGATTTCATTTTATCTGGGTAAATTCCCAGGAATGGGATGTCTGGGTCATGTGGTAAATCAATTTTAGATTTCTGAGCTGTCTCCTTTTTTCTTTTATTATCTCACCAACAGTGAATTAGGATACTTTTGCTCCTATGTTCTACCCAGCATTTATTTTTTGATTTTTTCATGATAGCCATTATAGCTAGTCTTCTTTTGTAATTACCAGAAGAGATAATTTCCCTTAAGTGGTCCAGACTAACAAGGAATTTCCACACCAAGGTAATGTGCACATGTTTAAACTACTTTCCATGAATTAAAAAAAAACTTGTTCAACATGTTCAGTTTCCATATTTCATATTGAAATTGCTTTGTATTTATCTTATTTGTCACCTAACTGAAATCATCCTGTCAAATTTTTCACATTCTTTTTTTTTTTCTAAGATTTTATTATTATTGGAAAGCCGGATATACAGAGAGAAGGAGAGACAGAGAGGAAGATCTTCCATCCGATGTTTCACTCCCCAAGTGAGCCGCAATGGGCCAGTACGTGCCAATCCGATGTAGGGACCAGGAACCTCCTCCAGGTCTCCCACGCGGGTGCAGGGTCCCAAAGCTTTGGGCCGTCCTCAACTGCTTTCCCAGGCCACAAGCAGGGAGCTGGATGGGAAATGGAGCTGCCAGGATTAGAACCAGCGCCCATATGGGATCCCGGGGCTTTCAAGGCGAGGACTTTTAGCCGCTAGGCCATGCCGCCGGGCCCCACATTCTTTTTTAATCTCACGGTATAAACTACAACTCAGCTCACTAAATGGATATGTACTAGATTCCAGTTTGTGATACAGGGCATCAACTGTGAAAACACTGTTTGAGTTAATGTCATTAATGGCTATTCTTTGAGTGTTCTATAATTTAGACTTCTAGCATGTAAACTCTATTTTCTACAATACCAGTGATTACCTAGTTATGTTTTACAAATGTCCATAAGAAAACTAAAGTTTGGGGAGCAGTAGAGAGGACAATATAAAGAACTAAGTCTGAGTATTACTCAAGATAGAGCAAGTCTTTAGTTCATAGGAAAAGTAACCCCCAAATTCCTTTGGCTTAACTCAACAGATCCACATCAACATGTCTTCAAAACATTCCAGGAAAACATGTATTCTGTATTCATTTTCTCATGTCAGTAAGATATTCAGCAGGGAATAGAGCAAACCTCTGCAAGCCACACTAGCCAGAACACAGCTCTGCCAAACTGTGAGTGGCATGATGAGCAGTGAGCGCTGCTAATGAAAATGGAGTAAATTTCTTTAAATTTTGAGGGGAAGGTTCAATAATGTGAGCATCAAGTTTGAGAGTAAACTAACATTTATTAGATAAATTCTGCTGAAATTTCCAAACATTTTCAATTCATGGCATTCTCCAGTATTAGTGCTTTTTTTTCACATGGATTTATTGTCCAAAATAAATATGACTGACAGTAATGTGAATTGAGAACTTGGGTCTAAGCAATTTAAAATGATTTTATATACTAACAATTTGGTAGCTGTTTGAAAACAATACTACAAATAAGTTCAAAAAAAAAGGAAATGTTTTGTTTCAGTCTTAACCACAGGTGCTTGCTAGTGAAATATGTGGGCTTCTTGGGCGCTGTACAGACCTTTGGGTCAGATCAGACACCACTTCCCTCATTTCCTGTTATACTTTGATTTCAAGCTTAGTTGCTTTCTTATCCAGCAACCACAAAAATTCAATTTTGTAAAGACATGATGTCACTGAAAGGAATATGAAATGATTTAATGTTGAAAGTGTGAACTACTTTCAGTTACTGGGTCACACAATGGCTGACAATTTTCAGGATATCTATGTTTTCTCCAAACTTGAAAGAAGCTCACAGTACCAATATAAGTGTCTTGCAGTGTCCAGGGGTGCCTCTGCAGTTTGAAAACAATGAATGTATTGACCTAGATACTACATATAGGTCACTTCTTCTTGATATAATAATTTGCAATGTAGATTCTATAATTCTGAAGTTGGAGAAGGAAAGTAAAATATAAGAGGGGTGTGGATTCTATCCTAAATCTCATAGTAATTAGCAGAGCAGAGGCTTGAACCCAAATTTTCTGGCTCCAAGCACCAATTGCATCATTCCATGTGTCAGAAGATTTGCAGGATTAAGGTTTTCACAACTTCCTCTCCCCATGACCTTTCCTGGGTTCCAAGCAACATTGAAATGACCATTCTTTAAGACATGTGGAAGTGCTTGAAACTCATGGAAATGATTTTAAGTCATGTCTGTTTTTCAAACATTAAGGCACACCTGCTAGAAAATAAATTTTCTCAAACACAGATTAACTAACTTTGCAATGGTCTTAAAATGGCCCCAAGAAAGACTGCTTAAACTTTGAAATCAAGATAATAAATTTTGAATTACCTTGTAATTATTTTGTTTCTAATTTCTAATGTGACATTTAGTAAGAACCACATATCACCTTTCTCCAGCTGTCTGGACCGTTCCTATACACTGAACCTTCTTCACCAGCTGTTACCTAATTCAGCATGGTCTGTGTTGGAATTTTTCCAACTCTGTCTGCACATGATTTCTACATCTCAATAGATCCATGCAAAAATGAACCAAAACTATTATCTTTCCTTATACTCATAGTTCTATTTAATTATCGGAAATACTACCTGATAAATAGTGCAATCAGGAGAACTCCAATTTAACAGCAACTGCTTCCACATCACTTTTCTCTCATATAATTTGAAACAGGTTTTGCATTACTAACTTTAAATTATGTAAACTCCTAATCAATGATCAGTTTAAGAATCACTGAGCTGGTACTTTAGTGTGTATGTGCAGCTCCTAAGTCAATAAAAAATCCAGGCCTAGTCAAGTGAACTTTTGTCTTCTCTTGATGTTTTAGGCATTTATTTTCTCTTAAACTAGTTAGGGACTCTTAGAAAAAAAACGTGATGGGAATCAAGGAAGAAGTCTTCAAGAAAGAAAGTTGTTTTCAGAAAAATGTCAAAGTGTAGAATTTAAGGCATATTTGTATGAAATACCCTTAGCAAAAGTTGTATTTCAGAGCAGTGTCTCAATTGCAGAAAAACTTGTTTTCCAGTTAAAAACAAATTCATCCACAAGTGAGAACAGACTAATGGTTATAGAGCAACTTGTCTATTGTACGTTTATGATTTTGCTTCATCCTTAACATAAGAGTAGGAGGTCATTATTTTCATTTTGATTCTACCAATCAGAAATTTGACAGCTGAGGGTTTAAGGAATCTCCCAAACTTGTAAAGCAACATATAATGGATGTTGCCTTCAAACCCAAGTGTATCTGACCTCAGCCTGATTGTTGCCAAGCAAGGGTGTGCTACCTTTTTATGAAGATATATGGGGAGGGCTCCAGTCTTTTGGATCTTAAAATAATGATTTCATGGGAAGGAAATAACATTATTATTTTTATTTACTATGTAGTTAGTTGGTAACAGAAAGGGGACCCACACTTTTATAGAAACCATTTAGTGTTAATTGTAGACATTGACATTTATTAAGCTGTATAACATATGCATTTTCTAAAATGATTGATTTCAGCCCTACTGTTACTTTATGTTAGGGATTTCCAAGGATTCCTAGCTGTGCAGAGATTCTGAATTTTATTCCATTTGTTTAGTTTTGCTTTGTTTCTTTGCTTTGAAGAGGTTTTACTCAAGAAGTCAGCCCTTAATCTGAAGTCTTGAAATTTCCCCCTACATTTTCTTTCAGCAACCTCATAGTCTCAGGTCTTAATTTAGATGTTTAATTTAGCTTGATTTACCCTTGTATATGACAGGCAAGGATCTGATTTCATTCTTCATATAAATATCCAGTTTTATGAGTACCATTTTATTGAAGAGATTATACTTTCTGTAACATATGAACTGACACTTTTATCAAAAATCACTTGGCTGTATGGGCATGGGTTAGTTGCTGGGTTTTGTCTTCCAACCCGTTGGTCTATATGTTGGTTTTTTCAACACTACCATGTTGTTTTAATACTGTAGCTTTTTAGTCTATTTTAAAGTTGGGCAATGTGATACCTCTAGTATGCTTCTTTTTTCCTCAACACCACCTTAACTATTCTGATTCCATATGGATTTGGGGATTATTTTTTTCTAAGTCTGTGGAGACTGTCATTGATATTTTGATAAAGATTGCATTGAATTTTTAGATTGTTTTAGGTAATACAGACATTTTAATGATATTCCAATCCATGAGCATGGAATATCTTTGCGTGTGTGTGTGTGTATTAATGGTTTCTTTCACTAATGTTCTACAGTTCTCATTGTAGAAAAGTTTTGCTTCTCCCAAATCCTGCCTTGCAGGACCCAAGGTCATTGGAATGACAACCAGGAGCACTGAGCAGTCCACAGAAATAGAAGAACAGTAAAATTCCTTCGGGACTAGGGAGAGGAGCTTTCTCTGGTCCTTGCCTGCTTCCGACTTCGGGGCCACACCCTCTCTACCAATGACCATCAGGATTGCTCCAGAAACCCCTCAAACAAACAAGCAAACAAACAAATAAACAAAAAACAACTAAAATAGTCAGAGAACAACAAGGAACGCTGAGAAACAGGAAACGGTCAGCGGGGATGCACTTATAACTCACTGGGTGGGACACAAAGATTAGTTACTCCTCACTGGGGTAACACTCCTCCTAAAACTGTTCACCTAAACTGTTGACATATGTCTTGTTACAGTTTTAGAGTTAGACTACCCGAAAAACAGCCAGGTTCAGCAAAATCATGCTTCAACGCTATAAAATGCTAAATACTAAAATTAAAATAGACATGAGAGAGCTGGATAGTAATCTATAACCATTTTAAGGTGTATAGAACCCGGTTGTATATAAACTAATAATTGAAATATCAATGTAGAAGTCACAGGATGTGGTTCAGAACTTGCCTTCTTTGTTTTTTTTTTTTCTCTTAACACATTGGTTACTCAATACCATGTCAGCTAATTCCATAATGTTATAAATTGTTACTGATATAATGTCGGGGCTTTTAATTGATCAGGATGATACTCTGCTGGCCCTACTTTCAGACCAGAGATGGTCTCCCCAAGAAATCATTGAACTTATGTGGACAATAAGATGCTGGACTTTATGCTTGGTAGGTGCTTGCAATGAAAGAATCTCAACTGAATTTGAACTGTGGTAATGCAACAAGGTGGAGGAATCCACCATGGGGGGAGGGTTTGGGGGGGAAACCCAGTGCCTATAAAACTGTGTCACATAATGCAATGTAATCAATAAAAAAGATTAAAAATAAATAAATAAATAAATGTTTTGCTTCTTTGGTTAAGTTTATTCCTAAATATTTAACTTTTTTGGCTATAGTGAGTGGAATTTATTTCTTGGTTTTTCTTTCAGTGAGTTTAGTGTTACTATATAAAGAGCTACCGTTTTTGAATGTTTCTTGTGCAATTTGCAAATTTAATGAGTTAACTGATGAATCTAAAAATTTTTGATGGAGTGTTTTTTTCATGTTGAACATCATGCCTTCTTTGAACATGAATATCTTGACTTCTTTGTCCAATCCTGATACCCCATCTTTCTCCTCCCTAATTGCTTTTGCTAATACTTCCAGTACTATACTGTAAGTACTGTAAGAGTAGTGAATATGGGCATATTTGCCATACTAGATCTGAAGGGAAAATCCTTCGAACTAACTGTTGATTTGTCATGTATGACTACTATAATTTTGAGGTTTATTTCTACTGCATCCAATTTGTAGGTTTTTTAAATCATGTATGGATGGTGAGTCTTATCAAATGTTTCTTCTGTATTTTTTGTGATGACCATGTGATTTTTGTTTTTTGTCCTATTGTAAATTTTGACATGTATTAATTTTTAGTGTGTTACTTATTTAAGTGCCAGAGAGAGGGAGAGAAACTGAACTTCCAGTTGCTAGTTCAACCCCTAAAGAAGAGGGAGAAAGTTGTCTTCTATTGGCTATTTTCTCCTCACATGGAGCTAGGCCAGGCTAAACCCAGGAGACAGGAGCGTTACGAGGTATCCTACACAGATGCAAGGCCCCAAGGAATCAGACCATCTTCCACTGCTCTCTCAGGTTCATTATCAAAGTGAGGAAACAGAAATGGAGCTGCCCAGACTCAAGCTTGTGCCCATATGGGATCCAACACTTCAAGCAGGAGTTTAACTTGCTGTGCCACGGTGCCACCCCTTGCCTTGTTTCACTAAGTCTTTGAAATGCGTCATTAGATCATTTATTTGAGACATTTATGTTTTTTAAAATATGAATGATTAATGCTATAAAGCTCTCTATACTGCTTTAGCAGTATCCGACAGATTTTGATATACTCTCATTTTCACTTATTTCAAACAAATTATTGATTGTATTTTTATATTTTTCTTTATCATTCAGGAGCAGGTTGTTTAATTTCCACATATTTCTCAATGTTCTGTTCATCATGTTGTTCCTGTTTAGCTTTATTCCTTCATGTGTTGAGAAGATACATGGTATCCTAGCAAATGCTGCATGCTCTGATGAGAAGCAAGTGTAGTCTGTAGCCGCTGAGTGAAATGTCCTCTACATATCTGCTAGTTCCATTCCTCACTGCCATCGTTTGATTCCAATAGAACTTCATTCATTTTCTGTCTAGATGATCTTCTAATTGATGAGAGTTGTAGATTGAGGTCTTCTACTAATATTGCATTGGAGTCGATCTCTCTCATTATTAAACCAGGAGATATATATATATATTTTTTTTTTTTCCAGTGTGTTCTTGTTTTCAATGTAGGTAGATAGATATGGTTGCTGTACCGTCTTGCTGAGTTAAAACTCTTTTAAAAATATAATGTCCTGTTTTATCTCTTTTTATAGCTTTTCATTTAAAGTTTGGTTTATTGGATAGAAGACAGCTATGCCTATTCATTTTTGTTTTCCATTTATCTAGTATAGCATTTTTCAGCCCATTCCCTTTTCAGTGTTTGTGTATTTAAATTTGTGAAGTGAGTTCGTTGTATTTAAGAAGTGGTTGGATCTTAGCTTCTTGTCCATTCAGCCACTCTGAACCTTTTGCCTGGAGAATATAATCCATTCAGAACTAAGACCATCAGTCATTTTGTTTGCTGAGTATTGATGATGTGACGGTGTCGTGTGTTTTCATGTGTTTAGTTCTAATGCAGGACTCCCTTCCGGGTTTCTTGTAATACTCATCTAGTGGCAGTAGATTCTCTGCTTTTGTTTAAGCTTTCACTTGTAAAAGATAGCTTGGCTGGATATAATATTCTTGCTGGGAATTTTTTTTAAGACTTCGAGCATATCATTCTACTCTCTCCTTAGCATGCAGGATTTCTGCTGAGAAACCCACTGTTTGTCTAATTGTTTTTTCTTTATGCTTTCCTTTTGGTGTCTTTAGGATTCTTTTAACCCTTGGCAGTTTGACTCTAATATACCTTAGGAATGATCCTTTTCTGGTTTAGTCCACTTTATTCCTTTGTACTTCTTGTACGTAAGTATACATCTCTCTTTCAGGATATGAAAAACTGGCAAGTATTATTTCATTTATTCACATTTTCAATGCTTTTGTCCTCATTTCGTCTCCTCTAGGGACTCCTATAATATGGATATTTCATCATTTAATGGTGTCTTATATTTTATATAGATTTTCTTCATTTGTTAAAATTCTTTTCATCTTTATATGATTGGAATATTACAGATATCTTGTCCTCTATGTCAGAAATTCATTTCTTAAATTGTTTTGTATTTTAATGAAGATTTAATCTCCAGAATTTCTTTTTAGCTTTTTAAACTGTTTCTATGTCCTTAGTGAATTTTTTTCACTTTTAAAATTAATTTCCTTATTTCTTTGAGCTATCTGTATTCTCTTGCATTGTACTGAGTTTTCTTACAGTTACTATTTAATTCTTTTTTTTAAAGATTTATTTATTTTTATTGCAAAGTCAGAGATACAGAGAGGAAGAGAGACAGAAAGGAAGATCTTCCGTCCGATGATTCAATCCCCATGTGGCCTCATTGGCTGGTGCTGTGCCAATGCAAAGCCAGAGCCAGGAAATTCCCCCAGGTTTCCCATTCAGGTGCAGGGTCCCAAGGCCTTGGCTTATCCTCTGCTGCTTTCCCAGGCCACAAGCAGGGAGCTGGAATGGAAGTGGAGCCACCAGGATTAGAACCGGCGCCCATATGGGATCCTGGTGCGTTCAAGGCGAGGACTTTAGCTGTTAGGTTGCTGCACTGGGCCCACTATTTAATTCCTTTTTTAAAATTTTTTTCCTGAAACGCAGATTTAGAGAGAGAGAGAGAGAGAGAGAGAGAGAGAGAGAGAGAGAGAGAGAGAGAAGGATCTCCCTGTTCTGATTCGTCCCAAATGACTGCATCAACCAAAGCTGAGTTAATCTGATGCCAGAAGTAAGGAGTTTCTTCTTGATCTCCTACATGGGTGCAAGTGCCCAAGGACCTGAGCCATCCTCTGCTGCTTTCTCAGATATATTAGCAAGGAGCTGGATCAGAAGTGGAGCATTCAGGACTTGAACCCACAATCATGTGGGATGCCGACACTACAGGTGGAGGCTTAGCCTATTATGTCATGATGCTGGCCCTTAATTTTTAATTCTGCTTTTCTTCAGATTGGTTTGTTTTGAAATATTTGTTTCTTTTATGTTTTTTATTGGAAAGGCAGATTCACAGAGATAGAAGGAGTTACAGAGAGAATGATCGTCCATCCGCTGGATTACTCCCTAAGTGCCACAACAGCTAGAGCTAAACTGATCCAAAGCCAGAAGCCCAGAGCTTCTTCCAGGTCTCCTATGTGGGTGCAAGGTCCCAAGGATTTGGGCCATCCTCCATTGTTTTCGCAGGCCACAAGCAGGAAACTGGATGAGAAGTGAAACAGCTGGAATATGAACTGGCACCCATATGGGCTGCCTGTGGATGCAAAGTGAAGATTTAGCCACTAGGCTATCATGGTGGTCTCTTCAGAGTGGATTCTAATTCTGGGGAACTATCATGTTTTTTGTAACTATGTCATGGTACCTTGCTGCTTCTTATTTCTTGCCACTGGTAGTTCTTAGGAATTGGAAATTCCCTATAATGTATTGCTTATAAGCACTTTCAAAAAGTTAAGTTCACATTTTCATATTAATTAAAGGATAGTTTGCTCTTTCTGCATGCTAATTAGAATCATATATATATACACATATACACATATATGTATGTATATATGTGTACATATCTGCATTGGATTGAATTGTGTACTCTCAAATTCCCATCTACCTGGAAATCCACAGTGAGACTGTGTTTTTGTAGGATTTTTGCAGCTGTAATTAAGTAAGTTAAATGAGGTCATCCTGGAGTGGACTCTAATAAAATGCCTAGCCTACAAGTACAGAGACAGAGGAAAGAGAGCCATATGGCAATAGCTACAGTAAGTGCAATTGTGCTGCTGGTTGCCAAGGAACACTAAAGACTGCTGGCAACCACAAAAGCTGGAAGAGGCAAATAAGAATGGCATCCCTGGAGCTTTCAGAGACAGCTTAGCTGTGAAGACGCCTTGACTTTGCATTTCTACTCTACAGACATGTGATAAAATACATTTCTGTCACATTAGGCCACCAAATTTGGGACGCCTTATTGCAGTAGCCTTAAGAAGCTGATACATCAATACAATCTAAATTACATCCTAGAATCTTTAACAAATAACAGTAACAAATCAAAGAAGTGGAATCCTATCATTTTATGTTTTTAGCTAGAAACAAGTCAAAGGTTTCTTCTACTTAGAAGGATGACTCCGCTGTGGGAGTGTCTATGTGTGTTTACAATGTTTTATCTTGTGAAAGTGAACCCTCTACATGTAACTTGATGATTAAGCAGTTATTTTCTTTGCACAGTTTATTTCAAACTTACCTGCAAAAACATGTCAAAAGTTTCAGTGCAACTGATATTTTCTAAAATGATGGATCTTTTAGCTAAAGCCAATTGGTTCTGGCATTAAACTAATTCTTAGTTGTCTTTTCTTTTTTAAGATTTATTTATTTTTATTTGAAAAGTAGATTTGCAGAGGGAAGGTACAGAGAGAAAAATCTTCCATTTGCTGGTTCACTCCCCAAATGGCCACAACCACCAGTGCAAAGTAGAAAAAGCCTTACTGCTCCCCAAAAAGCATACATAAAAGCTGAAGATAATAATCAGATCTCAGGCCAGAAGAACAAGTTTGGTCCTCCAGCGCTCAGGATTCATGCCCACCCCCCCCGCCACCATCTCTCTCTCTGTCTCTCTCTCTCTCATGTAAATGTAGGTAGACTGGAGCTAATACTGCACCCCTTTCTAATGATATTGTTGCAGCAAGAGAGGTAAAGGTTTTGAGCCCTGATGAAGAGTGCTTATTCAAACCCCATGGAGTGAATGATAAGGTTAATAAAGTTATCGTTTATTGGACATAAGCTTATGCACTAGCTGATTCAACCCACACAAGCATCTAAAGAAGTAAATGTAATCCTACGGTTTACAGAGATGGAAGCTGAACTTTCAAGATGTTCAATGACATGTTCAAAATAATAAAAGAACAAGGCCAAGATTGCACCCAGGGCAGAGTTGACTTCTCCATCCTCATACAACACAGTCAGTCTTCCAGGCAGGTGTCGAGTAAGACGCAGGTGCACCTGCATGGAGCCAAAAACTAGAAGCTTCTTCTGGGCCTCGCATGTGAGTGCAGGGGCCCAATGGTGTAATATCCTTCACTGCCTTCCCACGAAGCTGGACCAGAAGTGCAACAGCCAGGACTGGAACTGGTAGGCAAATGGTATACTGGTAGTTGGGTGAAAGATCAGTTTGCTGAACCATTGCACTGGCCCCTGATTGTGTTCCTAATTGCATTTTTTCTTTCTTTTTAAGATTTATTTATTTTTATTGGAAAGACAAAGATCTTCCATCTGCTGGTTCCTCCCCACCAAATGATTGCAAATGCCTGGAGGTAAGCCAATCTAAAGCCAGGAGCCAGGATCCCTCACTGGGTCTTCCACACAAGTGCAGCCTCTCAAGGCTTTGGGCCATCCTCCACAGCTTTTGCAGGCTGCTAGCAGGGAACTGAATCAGAAATGGAGCAGCCAGGACATAGATCGGTGCCCTTATGGTATGCTAGTGCTTGGGGATATAGAGCATTAGTCAATCAAGCCACTGCATCAACCCTTAGCTATCTTTGTTAAAAATAAATTTGATGGCACTTTGACAGCAGATGATCTTGAGGATGAAAAATTATTAACTATTTGAATGTATAAAGCAGAGTAACATCATTAGCTTTCTGAGATGTTAGTCAGTTGACTTAATTCTATTGAGCAACTGCCATTAAGTTCAGCATTGTGCAAGCATGCTTGCAAGGATAGTTTAGTACATCTTCACTATTTTGTTTCAAGTGTATGAAATTCCACCACATGTACTGATATTGTTTGAATGTGTCTCCCTCAATTCAAGTGTTGTCAATATGGTAGGATTACGAAGTGGGCCTTTCTTTTTCTTTTTCTTTTGAAGATTCATTTATTTTTATTGAAAAGGCAGATTTACAGAGAGAAGGAGGGCTAGAAAGATCTTGCATCTGTTGGTTCACTCCCCAAATGACTGCAATGGCCAGAGATGGGCTGATCCAAAGCCAGGAGCTTCTTCCAGGTCTCCCATGTGGGTGCAGCATCCCAAAGCTTAGAACCTTCCTCTATAGCTTTCCCAGGCTACAAAGAGGGAGCTGAATGGGAAGTGGAACAGCCAGTACACAAACCGAACCATGCCCATATGGGATCCAAACATATTCAAAGTGAGGATTTAGGCACTAGGCTATCATGCCAAACCGAACATCTTTTCTATTTCAATGTATGGAAAAATATGATTAATGGGAAAATCAAGGCTGGTCAGCTAGCAAAATCATTGCCTTTGGATAACTTTTATCTAGGGTTTACTTACAAAAAACAATAAATCTCACCAGATTTATTATATTTGAGAGACCTTCAGATCAGGGATAGGATGAACAATAAAACAACACTAGCAAAACAAAAAGCAAAAGCAGTGACTCTATTTAACTATAGCTACTCTGTGGTTTTCATTATTGGGTCTGGAATCCAAACATTTACCAATAGTATGCAATGCCGTCACATTACAACATATCTCTGGTATTTTCCTATGGATTTCTTTGTGGGCTCTCAGACAGACATGTGTTTTTCTTTGGGTACTGCCATAGTGCTCCCTTATGGGATAGATTTCAACCCATACTCAGCCTTAGGGAAGAATAAATGTTTCCCTGTATATAAACTTAGTATATATCATGTTGTGTAACTATTCTGAGTACATGGTCCCTGCATATGTTGAATAATCTCTGGGGTTCAAATTTTCCTTTCAGAGACAGTCTGTTTAAGTGTTACTTTAGGATTGTCAACGATAGAGGCTTATGAACAAAGTGCTGTCAAATCAGGTCACCAAACTATTGTTGATTTTATAAAGACCATAATTAAAATTCCTTTTTGCCAAATTCCCATCTGTAGCAGTACATGAATATTCCTTTAGGGTATTAGTATTTAGATTGTCAGAAAGAGATATTAATGTTTATAATTCCAGAGAGATTATTTGAGTAATATCCAACCTGGAGAGGTAGAATTCATTTTTGATGTCAAAACCATGAAAGTGAGGTTTCATGAAGTGAAAGTGCTTTGCACAAAGAAGTTCATATGGTCAAGTTTGCTGGCTCTGAATTTTGGCAAAATGAAATAAATCATTCTATTGTTGCTTGATGAAACTTAGATGATCCAAAGCAGCATTTCTCTGAGTTCGAAATTTGGTTGCTGCATTAAGGAGATCGAATATCTTATAAATAAAAGGTCAGTGCTCTGGTAGTTGGGAAAGGGTTTGTCTGGGTTGTCAGCATCCTAAATGATATCAGTTCATAACCTGGCTGCACCACTTCTGATCCATTTCATTTCTAATGGTGTAGGACAAACAACGGAAAAGGTTCCAAGTATTTGTGCTCCCATCACCCTTGGGGGATACCTGGATGAAGCTTCTGCCTCAGTCTCACTCATCCTGGCTGTTGCTGCCACTTGGGGAGTAAATCGATGCCTAGACATGTCTATCTCTCTCACTGTAACTCTATAAAGTAGCAACAAAAAGTGAAATTTCAACTCAACCCTTACCTCATGAGTCTGTGAAGCAAGCTTAGGCACTTTGGAGAAATTTACAGATGATCCTGGGTTTTCTTTGGCTTGCGATACTTACCAAAGTATCACCCACTGACATAGGCACACTAAAACATTCATTTGTCTCCTAGTGCACATGTGATGATTGCTGTAACTTTTGTATAGTGAAAATTCTCAAAATCTGAAGAGTAAACTATGAAAAATCATTACTTTAAAATAAGAAAAAAGAGGTTAAAACAATAATAATAAACCAAAGAGCTTTGATTTAAATTTACATCTAATTCCTTAATCCAATCTATTCTTCTGTTACATGCCACCTCTCAAAAAGCAAATTCCCCTAACATGAATTTATTTACATATATTATAAACAGAAAAGTATAAGACCAGAGAACAGGGCCTGGCATGATGGCCTAGTGGCTAAGTCCTTGCCTTGCAAGCACTGGGATCCTGTAAGGGTGTTTGCTCATATCTTGGCTGCTGAACTTCCCATCCAGCTCTCTGTGGCTTGGGAAAGCAAGAGGATGGCCCCGGGTCTTGGGACCTTGCATCCACATGACAGATCCAGAGGAACCACCTGGCTCCTGGCTTTGGATCAACTCAGCGCCAACCAATGTGACTACTTTAAAAAAATAATAAAATAAAATGAAAATAGATGGTGATTCTTCGGAAAAAACCAATAATAATAAAAAAGTTAAAAATTCAGTGGATTTAAATTGGTGGTTAATAAATGAGACTTTGGCATGGATTGGTTATAAGTGATGAACTGATAAAATAACTAAATTCTATAAGTTTCACTAAGAGGAAACAGGACCATATTTTAGGATAAGACTGCTGTGTTACTTTTGCATATGGTAAATTTAGATGTGCTGAGTTTGAGGCTTCAAATATTGTAGGAAAAAACCTGAAAATTAATAGGTAAGATTCATTAAGTAGTCTTGTTTAAAATATAAATTTAGAAGGACAGTATACTCTATCTAATGTTGAAAGCTATAGACAGGGGTGTGATTTTTTCAGAAGATCACAGTGCGAGATAAGAAAGATTGTTATCCAGGCTTGATGAAATTTATCCATTGATGAGGGTGGATGAAGATAAACTTGTAAAATAAATAATGATCAGAGATAGAAGAGCAAAACCAAACTATTATAGTTTGGAAGTATTTCAAAAAAAGAGGGATGGTTAATGCACATGGTTGTAGACAAGGATTAAAACATGTGCATAGATTTTGAATTATGGGGCGTATTACTCACCTTAGTAAAACCTCTTTTGGTAAAGTGATAATACTGGACTCCAGAGGTTGGAGGAGTAACAAAGAGATAAAAAAAAATCTGTGTAGAAAAAAACATCCAATGGAACAAGGAAACAAACAAACCAAAAAACATGGTTAGACTTTAGTTAGCTTTTCAGAATCTTCGAAAAGCAGTTAGACTTTCACATTTGTCTTCTCTAATTTCCTCTTTTCCACTTGTTTTCCGATCCTCCTTCCCCATTTCCTCTCTCCGTCTTTCTTTTTCTCTTCCTCTTTTTTCTCCCTCCCTCTCTACTTTCCTTTTTTCCTCCATCCCTCCAACTCCACTCTATCTCTTTTTGTTTAAATCGGAAAAGCAAAAAAAAAAAAAAAAAAAAAATTGGCATTTTAAGGGAAAAAACAAGACGCAAAGACTGTCATTTGGGGAAAGCTAGAGAAGTTGCAGAGTGCAGTTATTAAGGTGGTGGGTACTCTAAATGGGTATGGTGAAAATTTAGTTAAGTTAAATTACCCCAGAAATTTCCTCTTTTACAAAGCTTGAGTTCTTGATGTTTCCAAGCTAATTAACTTATTTTTCTTTATATCTTGGTTGGATAATGATGCCATTGCCTGGTGTAAAGAGTGTGGGGGGAGTGGAGATTACAGGGAATGTCTCTGGTACAAAGAAGAGTAACATAGAGATTTTCTTCCTTAGCAGAGTGTTAATGAGTGACTTTGTTGAGCTAATGGCATATAGAATGTTATTCCACTTGTAAACTTGGTAGAAAACATTCTTCTAGTGTTTTGGGTACACTTGACAGTGTGCTGCCTATAAGTTTCTTATAAGAAAAAATCATGGTTTAATAAGGTAATATTGGCTTTCTTTTGATATTCAGTTTTGTGAATTGGGGCACATTTATAATGATACTTCAAAAAGTTAATAGAATGCAGAATTAAAAGATAAGTTTATTTTTATGAAAAAAATTTGAAATCCAAACAGCATTTTCACTGTAAATGTTTTGAACACCTCTGCTATTGTCTCTTTTCTACCACTACAAACATACAAAGCCATTCCATCACTCTCTTCTTCATCCTAGTTGTTCATTCTTCTTGCCTGTTGAGAACCACTGATCTATTTTCACTGTGGTTGCTCTTACTGAGACTTCCATATGAATGGAATCACAGAGTGTATTACGTTTTGAGACAGGTTTCTTATTTTTCCTTTTTAAAAAAGATTGATTTATTTTTCCTTGGAAGGCAGATTTACAGAAAGAGACTGAGAAATAGAGAGGAAGAAGGATATTTCAACTGCTAGTTCACTCCCTCAAATGGCTGCAAAGTCCAGAGTTGAGCCAATTAGAAACCGAAAGCCTCTTCCGGGTCTCCCACATGGATGCAGGACCCCAGGGACTTGGGCCATACTTCGCTGCTTTCCCAGATCATAAGCATGGAGCTGGATGGGAAGTGGAGAAACCAGGACACGAACCAGTGCCTGTATGGGTTGCCAGCACTATGGACAGAGGGTTGACTTGAGATGCCACTATGCCAGCTTCAAGACAGGCTCCTATTAAAGACAGTAGTATCTTAAAAATTAGTTCATTTTGTTTAACTCATTTCTTTTTTTTTCCCCCTGGAATGCTCATATTTTGTAGGTGGCAATGCAAAATGGTATAGCTGAATGAAAAAAGATAGGGTTACAGCCTTTGTAACTTAATGACAAGTGACAGTCCATCATTTTCCCATAATCTATTTCTTAGAATCAAGTTACTCTGCCTCGCCCAAACTCAAGCAGAGGGAATTACACAAGGAGCATGAATACCCAAGTAGAGGGATCACACTTGAAACTATTTGATAAGGCCACCTCTGACAATTATTTAAATAGAAGGAGAGGAAGAATGATAGATTTTTCAGAGTATAATGTATTTATGTGAGTAGTTATGATTCCTATTATTCTTTCATTATTCTTGATATTATAAATTTCATTTTGATATCATTTTCTTCTGAGAGTCAGAAAAATAACTTCTGTAATTTATCTCAGGGCAGATCTGCTGGCAATGAATCCTGTTTTTTTCTTCTGCTGAGGAATACTTTATTTTAGCATCCCAGAAGGCTGCTTTCAATGTATGCAATTTTTTTTTTTGAGGTTAGCAGTTCTTTCTTTCAGCTCTTTCAGCATGTCCAATTTGCTTCTAAATGCTCTGGATTCTGAATATTTTGAAATTCTGTTTATGGGTTCTATGCCACTTACTATGGGTATTCTCAAAAAAATTTCTTTGAGTAGTTTTTGGCAGTTTGATTATGATGTTTCTTAACATGGAGTCTTTGAGTTTCTCCTGTTGGGGGTTCTCTGAGCTTGTTGACTTTATAGATCAGGTACTTTATTTGAATTTATAGATAAGATACTTTACCATTTAATTGAAGTTTTCAGCCATCTTACCTTCCTTTTTTATTTTCAGTGCTGTATTTTTCTACTTCCTTTTTGGAACTCCAATGACGCATATATCAGAACTCTTAGTATGTTAACATAGACTCTTCAGATTTTTCTTTCTTACTTTTTTCTCTGCTGTTCAGTTTGGAAAACTTATATGGACATATAATCAAGCTTACCTACTCTGTTTAAATTGCTAATGATGTTAAATTGTACATATTTATGGTGTGCCTTGTCATATTTCTATTCACATACACATTGGATAATACTCACATATACATAGAATAATGATTAAATCTGTGTAGACATAACTGTCTCCTTAAATATTTCTCATTTATTTATGATGAAAACATGCAAAATCCTTTCTTGTAGCTCGTGTTTAATTATGACTTCTACCTCGTATCTATAACTCTGTACTCATTAGTCATTCCTTCCTCTATCCATCTCTTTCCCTGTCACTGTCCTCCGCCTCTGGTACAACCATTATACTACCAACTTCTAAGATATAATGTTTTTACTTATTTTGCTTAAGGCAATCACCCCTGTTCTATCCATGCTGTGAAAAATGATAAAGATTCGCAGCAGTTTAAGAGCTAAATAGTATCCCACCATGAACAGGTACTACATTTTATTTAATCATTCAACAGTGGTTGGAAATTTAGGTTTTTCATTGTCTTGACTAGAATGAATAGTGTTGCTCTAAGCATAGCAGTGCAAATGTGTCTTTGATTCATAGATTGTTTTAATTTCCTTTGGATGTGTACCCAGTAGTGAGATTGCTACATCATTTTCACACTTCATCCTAGCCAAAAGGCTGAGAAATGATGGCCTATCATTTTTAATTTTAGTTTGCTGAGGAACTTTCGTGTAGTTTTCCAAATTTACATTCCCAATAGAAGGAATGCAAGAGTCCTCTTTTCTCCTCTTCATTGCCAGCACCTTCTTTCTATTAACTTATACCCAACATAACCTGGTTGCTATAATACATTAGGAAGACAGTGATTTGCATTTTCTTGATGATTAGTGAGGTTGATTATTTTTTCATAAATTTATCATATATTTGCATTCTTATTTAGATTTACCATCTGATTTTGAATTGAAGTTTTCCCCTGTTGAGTGGTTTGAGTTTCTTATTATTAGCTCCTTGCCAGATGTATGCCCTGGAAATATTTCTTCCATTCTGTAGGTTGTCTCTTTATTCATTGTTTCTTTTGCTTTTCAGAACTTTTTTATTGAGATAGCGTGTCACTTGCCTAATTTTGCCTGTTTTCTGCAGCTTTTGTAATCTGAGCAAAAAAAAAAAAGTTCCTTTCCTATTTTGTTGTGCTGTAGTGTTTCCTCTGTTTTAGGATAGTAGTTTCAGGGCTTACATTTTAGATCTGTAATCTATTTTTAGCTAATTTTTATATGTGGTAGTGGAAGGGTTTATTCATTCTCTCTCTATCTCTCCTTCCTATTCTTTCTCCCTACCACTCCCCTCCCTCTTTCACACACATACACATGTACCCGTTAACCATCTCCAAATTTTCTATTGACCCTTCAATTAAAGTTTTAATTTTAATTATTCACATATTACAGTTGCACAATTTTATTTAGTTCTCCTTTTATGATTTAGTTTCTTTCACTTATTTCTGTTTGAACATTTGTATACCACGTATGTTAGTCTGTGCGATCACTCTGGTGACTGTCACTTAAGTGTTGCTGTTTGTTGGTTACCTTTTCTCTCGCAGATTACGATTTTCCAGTTCACTTACAGGTAAAATAATTTTAGATTAAATTCTACATATTTTGAATGTTACCTCATGAGATTCAGAGTTTTGTTTTAATCCTATGTCAATATTTTTGTTTCAACTAGAGATTGATCCAATTGGATTTAGGTCATAGGTTCTGTCCAGCTTCCTGTGCATTGTGGCTTTAACATCAGATCCATTTTCATAGGCTTTCCAGTACTATTCTGATCTGTCCAATGGCCAGTCTGGGACTGGACTTTTGAGGTTAGTTTTCACAGTTTCAGCTTATGTTATTTATGATACAGTCTGTCACATTGAACTTGAGCATGAGCCTGTGTATCCAAAAGTGATTTTATGGCGTGACTTTCCTGAGCACCTTGCTGTCCCCAGCATGTTGACATTTCTTGATGTTATCATTGTCATGTTCCAGAGAGAGAGATACAGCACTACGTAATCTGCTTTGCTACCTACATTTGTGAATGTGCCTACATGTGTGACTCATTGGAGTCACAAAACGACATGTAGTCTTTGCATGATTTTTTTTAAATTCATTTGGAATGAGTTTCAAAGGGAATATCAGCTTACTAAGATGGTGTCATTCTAATTTGAATAAATGAAATCTTATTTACTCTGGTACCAAGCAGAGGAAATGTGTAAGACATCTGATTGTCTCGGATAAGTACCATGTGCTGAAGGAGCTTTGCATGGCAAGAGATTGGAAAACAACTGTTAGATAAGAAGCCAGAAATTAAGACAAAGAGAAAGGAACAAGAAAAACAATGATCGCTTCATCTAATGGTTTTTGACCCTAATGTGATGACCTAATGTTCTTCTATCTCTTATCTGTAAATCTGCCTTTCCCATAATTTTTTTTCAAAATACAAAACAAAACAAAAACACCACTAGGTTCATGTAATTTAGACTTTTGTTAAATCTTCAAGGGATTTAGATTTCTAATATAATGCATTCACTTTTTCAGACTTGTGTTTGTTCAAAACCATGTTATCTTCCAAATATGTGTTAGTAATTCAAAGATTCCTTTTTTGTTTCTGTTTTGGGTAAGTCCATGAAACTCAAAGTAAGTGTTAACTATGGCTTTAAGCCACACTCTGGCTGCTTTTTCAATCCTTCTAGAAAGATAAATCCCGTAAAGACCTAGTTTTACGTGAATATGTCATGTAATACATATTGTTCCTGTTTAGACTCTGAATTGGACACTTAAGACTGTGTGACCAGTTACCAAGGAGTATGTAAAATGATACTAAAAGTAAACAAATCCTCCTAACTGCTACATAAATATGGTGTCATCAAAATCTGAAAACTCTCTTTAGAATTTATATTTATATAACAATGTTCTATCAAACATTGCTATTGATGTCTGATATTAAAAAAAATAGCAAAAAAAGCCTATTATGGAAAATTAGCTACTTGAATCTGAGCTGCTGAATGCATTTAAATCCTGAAGTTTTGGCAAAATGTCACATCTAAATGGAGGAAATAAACTCAAAGTGTGAGAAATATGCAATTTAATTTGTATTCTTAACTTCCCAGGCATTAGATTTCAGAAGGTGATAAGTCAAAGATTCTGGGGCAAAAGGGTAAATAAATTCTGGAACTGCCAGTGATGTAGCCTGACTGGACTGAAAACAAGACATTTTCATTAGCTTAAGCAGTGTAAAAGACCTGAAGCTATTAATTTTTGAAGATTTATTTATTTATTTTATTGGAAAATCAATATACAGTGAGGAGGAGAGACAGATAGGAAGATCTTTCATCTGCTGTTTCACTCCCCAAGTGGCTACAATGGCCAAAGCTGAGCCGATCCGAAGCCAGGAGCCAAGAGTTTCCACTGAGTTTCCCACGTGAGTGCAGGGTCCCAAGGCCTTGGGCCATCCTCAACTGCATTGCCAGACTGCAAGCAGGGAGACAGAAAGGAAGTGGAGCAGCTGGGATTAGAACTGGCGTTCATATGGATCCCAGCTTGTACAAGATAAGGACTTTAGCCAATAGGCTACGGTGCCGAATCTAATGTTTTATTTTTAAAAATACAATTTCCACGTTGTTCTGTGAAAAAAATTTCCTTATCGGAAATCTTAAAATTGAGTAAAAACTTAAAATTATTCCTTTTTTCAGCTACAACAACAAAAAAAATCACCTTGAGCAAAAATAAAATGCAATAATATTAAAGAATGAAGAATTACAGAGAATTAATCTTAAGATAATCATTTCTGTTTCTGAGAGGCAAAGAACTGTGCACATCTCTGAGGATGGAAGGTGATTTGTTCAGTGAAAAATACATGAGCTCTTGGCTTTAATTAGATAATTGGTCCAGGAGAAAAAGACATTGTTCTGTTACCCCTGTAAGGATTTTAGTCTGCCACATTTTCTGCTGCTATGAAGGTGTCTACAGGAACAGTGTGAGGTGTCTTCTGGAACAGTGTGAGGTGTCTTCAGGAACAGTGTGCTTGTGAGCCCCACTGTCAGACTCAGCAGGTGCAGCGCTGACTTCACTGTTTATTCTAATCCAAATGATTGCTTGTTTTCTGATAAGCCTCATTGATTCCATCACAAAAGGGGATTAACAATGTCTATTTCATAGTGCTGTTGTGAGCATCTCCTACAATGTGCCTAGCTCAATAAACATTCTGTAAGTTTTAGCTATTACAGTGACACAGGATTCTGTAGAACAAATCAAGCCCTTCAGTGAAAGCTCTTTCCATGGATGGACTTCCCGTGAAAGAATTCTCTCGGGTGTCGTTCAGTATAGAAAGTTTGGGATCACTCGCCTCCAATGTTTCAAAATCTGCTACACATACATTTTTATGATAACTTTAAAATGAGTGACAGCATATTTTAAAATTAAGTTCAGATATTTGCATAATATGGGAAATCTGTCCATGGACTCCCACGTTTCTTAAGAACTGAATTTGAAACACCTTTTATGTCGCAACTTTGCCTTTTTCCTGGATAGAGATTCATGTACAAAATTTGTTTAGGTACTTATTCCAGAACCAGGATATTTAGTTTGCTGAGACTATTTTCTTATTTGGATGATTTAAAACAAAAATATCTTTGAATTTAATTTTTTATTTTTGCATTAAATCTATTTATCAGCATTGCCTTACATACTTTAAAAATGCATACACGTCCCCAAGCTGTAGATAACTGCCTGAGTTGTTTGTACCTAGCAAGTGTTACACTGCTGGGAGAAAAGCAGCCAAAAGCTGACAAATACTCTGGGCCTGGTTAATGCCAAATTTGTGTTAACTCTACCAGTGTGCCAACATAGTTACCCATAGAACACAAGGGCGGGACACACCATTGTGGCCCTCAGGTGTGGGCAAGGTAGGGCTGCAGATTTCTTGAGGAAGGGGACTGCGAATGTGTTGGAGTGAGAGTGACTGAGGGCATGTTTAACAGGGGACTTCTGGGGGCTTCCATCATCTGGGGCACTGTACTCTATATACTGTACTCTGGGGTACTGAGATGCAGTAGTTTAGGGGGTGGGGACCAGAAGTCATGTATGGGTCAGGCCAAGATACTTGCCCAAGTGGGAGACCAGGAATAGACTAAACAACAATGCTCTCTGCCCACTGGCACGCACAAAATCTGGGGCTTAGGGGAACTGCTGGCTAGCCTAAGCCACAGCACCAGCTGGCAAGTGCTGGGACTGGGTGCAACTCGTGTCACGCTACACGGTAGTACCTTATCTTAGTTGCAAGATCTGGGTCTGGGAGCAGGCCTGGTAGGGGAACTGCAGCTCTCACTGGTAAACATGAGGAGAGCCAGGACTGTAGGCTGGCCAGGCTAATCAGGGCAGCAGCACCCACCTACATACACATGGGCTGCGTCTGGGCTGAGCTAAGCTGTAGCACCCATGGGAGTGGATGAAACCAGAGCGGATGTGGGGACAGACCCCACTAGCATGTGCTAGCACATTCAAAAGCCAGGGCTGGATGTGTGAGCCGGGTTGGTATTATTGATGGCTGACTGGATTGGGCCACAGTGTGTGTAAAGACTGGGCATGTAGCATTTTGGACTGGGCTGCACTGCAGCACCCATCAGTTCATGTGGTAATTGGGGCGAGGGGTGGGTGGGCAGAACTGACCAGGTTGCTTCCTCCACCAGTGCGTGTATTGGCTAGTGAAGGTGACAGAGTCAACCTGACCCTGCACTAGTTAGCGCATGCATGAATCCAGTGTAAGGTCACCCTAGGTGATGTTTCTTAGAAAACTCTCCACTAGACCACTGGTCTCAGACCCTGGCTGCAGGGAAAATCACTATATATGTGGTCTGATCTTGGAGTGCATGTGTCAGGACTAGGCCTCCTCAGTTACTGATGCCTGTGTAGTGGACAGCATGCCCAGATGCACATGGGTACATGACAGCCAGCTCATCTAGGCCGTCACAGACAGTTGAACGATAACATAGATTGGATGACTATCCTGGCCTATCTATGCAACGTGTTCCTGGGCCTGTGAATGTGTTAAGGTGGATTTCGTCAGTCAGTTGACTTTGGAAAGATTTTTCTCAGCCCTGGTGTAACTAAGCTAATGCAGTTTCAGAACTATCACAACTATTCAAGTAATAGTTGGATTACTCTTCCCCTCATCAAGGTCTCTAATGCATCCCCAAGTGACTGACCCTCATCCCCAGGTGCTGATGTAATTTGCATCCATAGCTTCTCTTAGCCAGGTATGATTTCCTTTGTTATAGCTATGTAGAAGTTCATGCTGCTCCCACTGGGTGAGGTCATTGAATGTACAATTGATTCCTTGGTCACTTGATTACTCATCTAGAATATGCTTTAGGACCTCAGTAAGTATCTACTTGTTCATTCCTTATATTTCAATTTATTACCCTTGATGCTGCATATGCTTTGCCAATTGTTTTTGTAAATCAGGGACAGATTTCTGGGAGACTTATAGATGACTTTTTTTAAAATATAAACACATAATGTTTTTATTTCATCAGATTTAACCCAACTTCCCTAACTATAGCTTAGGTACCACATGAGTCTGGGGTTTACATGGCTGCAGCCATTGCACCGGTGTTGTTTCCCTGTTGGAATGAATAGCAGAAATGCTATTTTACTTTGTTCACTTGAAAACATGGTGGGCTTAGTATATATTTACTAAAAGATATTCCATGGCAACTGGAGGGCCATGAGAGCATCTCTGGGTTTTGCTTTCTCTAACCAACCCTGTGCTTCTTTCTTCTGTATTATTTTATGGGCATCACAATTGTTATTCAACTCACTGTAATTCACTTCAAGTTGCAGGAGTTTGCATGTAAGAGCCATCTACAATTCAGTGGATGTAGTAAGTGGATGATTAAAACAGGTTCCTCAGCGGTGGCTTAAGAATGAGGCCTAAATAAGACCAAAATATCACTCCAGTGAAGTAAGAAAAGTTCACCAAAAAGGAGATTGTTAGCTATGAGACACAGTGTCCCAAGGTTGTATTCTTCTCTGTGAAATCCAGATTTCCTGGACAGCATCTCTTTTGGATTTAGCCTTGCAAAAGCTACCATGCCTCTGAACAATTGTACCAGAGGGGCACAGGCAGGAAGATTCTGGTTGGTGCTCATGTACTGGATTCTTTCTATTGACCATCCCATTAACTGTCTGCTTCCTGAGAATTCCTTCATTTCAATATCTCAGAAACAAATCTTACTTCCATGTGGATGAGTGGCAGAAAAGGCAAAGACAAAAGCAAAATAAGAGTAATGACAGAGTTTTTATATTCCAGCAAACAGGACCAAAATTAAGCCTCAATAATATTGTATTTACAAACTTGTGTCACATGCATGTGAGCAGCTTTGTTAATCATTACTTCTGTAATGAAATCTCACTGTATCTAAGTCTCTGTGAAAGACAAGCTGTGCAGTTTGCTTTGAAAGGAAAATTATAGTTGGGCTTGCTTCTGCCAATAACAAGGGTCAAAGTCTGAATATTGTCAATTTTTTATCCCTCTCAGTTATTGCAAGGATCTCTTCTACTCCTCTAAAATAACTTTATTTAGTTTTGAGATAAAACTCCCAAGTATTTACCATTACCATCCCACGTATAAGGCACTTTGATCTCCATCTAGGGGTCACACACTACAAAAGAATCAACCTGTTGTAAAGCAAAGTCTGCTCTCTTTTCCACCATGCCAACAAAAACTCACGAGGGTTAAAAATGCTCAGGCAGTTTGGAGTCTAATACTTCTTTGAGGTAGCATTGAACACAGCTGGGAGTAAGCCAGTTGACATGCGTTCAGAACAGCACTCCCCACACACTGATTGTATCATCTGAGAGTAACCACACATTTATTAGAAACTTACAGGAGATTGCTAACGAACACACCCCTGCAGTCTTTCCACCAATATTCTAAATGATTTCCATTGCCTGTCTCTTCTTATTTTCCAAAGAGAAGGGAAAGAATGATACTCTCCCATTTGCTTAGCCTCTGGAAGGGTTTGCAGAAACTTTAGGAAGGTGGGGACATGCCCAGTGCACTTCTTTTCCCCATTTTCCTTTACAGTATTAGAAACATTACCTGAAGGCATTTTGAAGCATTTCCATTCCCTTGTCCTCACCATGCCACTGGCCATAAACATTCAAGTCCGAATGCACAGAAAGAGTACCTGTGGGTACCTAAAGCAAGATTTCTTTTCCCAACTGCAGAGGCAGAACGATAAAAGTGAAGACACGGACATCAATATGTAGTCCTACATATAATCCACTTCAGACAGGCCATTTTGATTACACTTTGAAGACAGAAGATGGCCACAGTCTTCTAGACCTGAATGGGTGCAGAAGATTGTCTGTTAGCTGGGAAGGAAGATAACTAGGAATTACATTGTGGTTTTCAGACTGTGACCCCATTAAGTGTTAATTCTTGAGCAGCAGGGAATTGGTCTGATTGAAAACCCCCCATGAAGAGCCTCAGGATGTACATAATCTCCTGCAGGCAAAGCGCACCTTCTACCTTCATACCTTCCCATCCAGGTTTTCATCCACTGGCATTGTGTGCACTCTACTTCTAGTGGGGCAGTGTTTCTACTTGCTTTCTGGATTCATGAAATCACAATTGTATTGGCTTCTCCCTTCATAATATTCCTAACTAATTTTTTGTTTTCCTCTAGAAATATGACTCTTAACTTTCCTCACAGAGTGATTTCAAGTGGGTTTTTAAGAGGACAGCCTGGTGACTGAATTAATTCACACTTTAAATACGAATAATTGATAGCTTTCTTATTACTCCCAGAATGTTCACATTTTAAGAGGAGTCTTATAACGGCAAAGAATTACTGGTTGGAGACATTTCAGAGGCATGAAGTAAATTAAACCAGGCAGTTTGGTGAATATTTCTGGTGGCAGGGTGGGGGTGTTCAAGGGAGTGGGTGGCTGCTTTCGTCTTGGAACAAGACAAGGTCTGTATTGTAGAAGGCGAGTATTGGGAAGCCACAAATCAGAAGAAGGCTTAGTTGTCAGTGGGAAAGTAAGGTATCCTCAAGGAGGGAACACCACAAAATGTATTAACTCTAGAAAAACTTTAGTCATTTTTTTTTTTAGCACAAGCTTCTCATTTTCTTGGTGAGCAAAATATCAATCAAAGATCGTTACTGCCTGAGGAACACTTGCATCATTTCGTTTTTCACACAAAAAGGAAGAACTAGAAATGGTTGACTTGAAATTTGTAACTACAATTTACTTCTGCTGGAGAAGTGATTTTCCTTCTGTGTCTGCTCCTCCTTGGAGATGTTTTGAGCATTTGTACAGGACGAAGAGCGTAGCGGGTGAAACAGGAAGCAAGTGGGTGGAAGTGATGGCCCTGGCATTTTGTCTTGGAGCCTTGGTTTCTCATCTGCTATGATGAGATAATCAGGAAGAGATAACAAACACACAATTGTCGTGGCTATGAAAACAACTAAGATACAGAACTTGAAAGTGGCCTGGAACCCTGAAAGGTTGGGAGGTATCTTAGGCATCTCGCTCCTTTTAAAGATGCCATTTGAGATCCAGAGTACACATATACACAGGTGAACTGTATCTGTCCTTTGTTTTTCCATTTCAGTGTTTTTGTCTATGTGTATGTGCACCTGGAATTAAGGAGAGAAGTCTGCAGTTTCTAAGTCAAAGTCCAAGCTTTGACAATAATTGACCATAGAATATCTGTTACTGATTGGTAAATTTATTCTTGCACGGTGCCATATAAAAGAAACATACAGATTCTTCATCCGCATGGGTACCCTCCTGTATGAACACACTGCAGGCCAAGACAGGCAAGGACATGTCTTAGGGCTTTCTTCAATCTTTTTTTTTTTTTTTTTTTTAGATTTATTTATTTTTATTGAGAGAGAGAGAGAGAGACATCTGCTCTTCCATCCTATGGTTCACTCCCCAAGTGACCGCAACGGCCGGAGCTGAGCCAATCTGAAGCCAGGAGCCAGCAGCTCTGCTAGGTTTCCCACATGGTTGCAGGATGCCAAGGCTTTGGGCTGTCCTCGATTGCTTTCCCAGGCCACAAGCAGGCTGGATGGGAAGTGGAGCATCTGGGACGTTGAACCAGCATCATACGGGCTGTCTGTGAATGCAAGGCAAGAATTTAGCCACTAGGCTATTGTGCCAGGCCCTTCATAAATATCTTAATTCAGTCAATAGAATTTTGGGTTTTGAGGAGCAGGGAGGATTGATGGGAGCGTCCACAAGATGGAACAGCATCCCCCTGTGAAAGTATCCATCACCGTATTGGAAATGTCATGAAACAAGGTTACCAATGGCTGAAATTAGACAGTTTTCATGACCCTTGAATCATTGCATAAGATGCAGCACCAGGCCCGGCATGATAGCGTAATGGTTAAGGTCCTTGCCTTGAGCAATGGTATTGGTTCTCGCCAGGATCCCATATGGGCGCCGGTTCTAATCCCGACGGCTCCACTTCCCATCCAGCTCCCTGCTTGTGGCCTGGGAAAGCAGTCGAGGACGGCCCAAAGCCTTGGGACCCTGCACCCGCGTGGGAGACCTGGAAAGAAGTTCTTGGCTCCTGGCTCTGGATTGGCACAGCACCGGCAATTGTGGCCACTTGGGGATTGAATCAGTGGATGGAAGATCTTCCTCTTTGTCTCTTCTCCTCTCTGTACACCTGCCTTTCCAATAAAAGTAAATAAATCTTAAAAAAAAAGAAAAAAGAAAAAAATGCAGCACCGCATGTATCATTTGTCTGTTTTAAAAGCTAATTGAAAGAATGAGTTCCAACTATTTTTTTCAGGTAGAAAAGCCTGCAGGACGTTCAGAGTTGACATGGTGGTCATAATGTCAGAGGAGGGGTTTGGGAAATTTAAAGGGGCTGTGTGAGGAATTTCTCACCCTGAAGTGAATTTAAGTTTTGTACTAGTTCTTCTTTATATCTTGTAAGGATAGCTTCTTTAGACAGCTTGATTTACCTCATGGAACTCATTCTCTGAGCTCTAGAATTCACATCTTTTTGACTTCGTGGAAGTATTCTGAACTTGCATCCCCCTTTTTTCATTTGTTCTTTTTTTCCTTCCATCCCTTTTTTGCCTCACAGGTTTTTGATTGTGCATACATTTAATTAGATTTTGAGTTCCAATTTCTTTTTTAAAATGGGATTTGTTTATTTATTTAAAAAGTAGAAGCGCAGAGAGACAGACAAGACAGAGGGGGAACTCCCAATCACCAGTTCACTTCATACATACTTGCAACAGTTGAGGCCGGGATTAGACTGAAGCCAGGAGCAAGCGGCTCAATCCCAGTCCTCCATGTGAGGAGCAGAGACCCATTTACTTAAGCTGTTTCTTGTTGCTTCCCAGGCTGTACAATAAAAGGAAGCTGGAATTAGAAGTGCAGCCAGGACACAAACCTAGACACTTGAATATGATACACAAGCCTAGGAACTGCATCTTAACCATAGTGCCGTGAATTTACCACTCATTTCCCTTTCTCCATGTAATTTTATTATTTTCTGTTATCACTCATTTCCAAATCCATTTTCCCACCATAGACTTCTATGTAAAGTAGCTGTTATGCATTTATTTGCAAGTTTATATGTCTACAGAAGTATTTTTCCGTGTGTATGTACATTTTAAAAGGATTTCTTTATTTGAAACGCAGAGGTATATATTGAGAAGAAGAGAGAGAGATCTTACATCAGCTAGTTCACTCCCCAAAGGGCCACATGGCCAGGCCTGGGCCAGACCTATGTGAGGCTCCAGGAGCTTTTCTGGGTCTCCCACAAGAGTGCGGGGCCCCAAGCAACTTGTGCTATCCTTTGCTGCTTTCCCACATGTATTAGCAGAAAGCTAGCTCAGAGAGGGGGCAGTTGGCTCAGGAACTGTGACACATGTGCTGCCATATCACAGACAGTGGATTTACTCACGACACCACAAAATCAGCTCCAGAGAGTGTTTTAATGTGTTCTTATTGGATGTATTGTTACCTTCTAAACTCTATTTATGTTAGTGTATGTGGAACAGGATCATTCCTCTTGACTTATATGTGTTTATTTCCCTTACTGATGGATATTTGGCACAAGGCCATAGTGTCTTTAGATTTGTCTTATCCAGAAGATTTTTCTCTGGTGTTATCTTGTATGAGCATGAGAGAGCTAGAGAGAAAGAGAGTGGGGAGGAAGAGGGAGAGAGAGACAGAGGGAGGGAGAGGGAGAGAGGTCAAGAGGCCACAAGAGCTGGGCCTGGGCCAGGTGAAAGCCAGGATCCAGGAGCTTCTTCTGGGCACTTTCCCCCCCTGCTTTCTCTGGCACATTAACAGGGAGCATGATTGTAAGTGGAACTGCTAGCACTTGAACTGACTTCTAGGTGGGCTGTAGGGCTGCAGGCAGCAGCTTATCTTGCTATGCCACAGCATCAGCTCAAGCCCAAGATTTTATTTTGGCCAAAATTTTGAATAAGATGTACCATTTGTTTTATTTTGTTTTAGCATTTTTCTGATTGATAATTGACATTATAATGAAAAGTTTAATTCCACCCTCATCTGCATAAATGTATGTAAATTATATTTTCATGTTTCTGTCAGTGTTAATATTGGGCTTCCCATTATTTCTTGCCAATTTTCAGAAGACACTTGCACAATCTATTATTTGTGAGTTGAAAATATCTTCTCTGGAATCTCTTCTCAATTATTAGATATGAAATACGTCAAATGTTTCCTTTTCAAGTTTGTGCTTTTGCATCGTAAGATATTTCTCTGATGCTGTCAATACAGCCTTTTATATTTTAATAGATTTAATGTTTTGTCTTTAATATTTAATACACTACAGGAGTTCACAGAATGTAATAGAAACATTTGAAACATTTGAAAACTAAGTATAGGGCCTGGTGCGGTAGCCTAGTGGCTAAAGTTCTCGCCTGGCATGCTCCAGGATCCCATATGGGTACCAGTTCACATCCCAGATACTCCACGTCCCTTTCAGTTTTCTGCTTGAGGTCTGGGAAACCAATAGAGGATGGCCCAAAGCCTTGGGACCCTACAGCCATGTGGGAGAAGAATCTCCAGGCCCCTGGCTTCAGATTGGCTCAGCTCCGACCATTGCGACCACTTGGGGAGTGAACCAGTGGAAGGAATAGCTTTCTCTCTGTCTTCTCGTCTCTCTGTAAATCTGAATTTCTAATAAAATAATAAATAAATCTTAAAAAAATAAAAACTAAGTATGAGATTGGCATGCAATTTGACACAGTATATCATAGAACATCCATAAGACTCAATAGGGCATTATTAAAACTCGGCACAAATTTAGCAATATGGTTAGATATAAAATTAACCAATTATAGAAATACTACAAACTAACCACTGGATGATCTTGACGTTTACAGAAAGTATGTAAAAGTTAAACATCCATTCAACATTTTTGCATTAAAACTCTACAAAATTCTTTTGAATGGCATGTCATATCCTAAAAGAATAACATCTTACCAGTTATTAATTAACAGAAAATATAATATCATACGCAATGGCAATAAATGTAGCAGAATAAATAAGGATTTTACAGAGAAATATTTTAACTTGTTCTTGGAGCTCCCGAGGGTGATCTGATTGAGTGGCACACCATGTCTCTGAATACAAACTGCAGTGTCAAGTCAGCATTGGATCCTATGTTGATATAAAAATTGAACGGAATTAAGGTAAAAAGTTCAAGTATTCTTGAATAATTAAAAACAGTTTGGTAAAGAAAGGAAGCAATTAAGAGAATATGCCTTATGATATAATCAACTATTAAAATATATAGCAAATTACTGTGGCACTGGCAACAAGAAATGAAATAGACTCTTAGAATGGAATAATCAAAACCATAACTATGTATATAAAGGAAATCAAAAAGGATAGTTACTTAAATCATTTAATGGTAGATTTTTAAAGTGTTCACATGTAGTAATAGCAAGAACAGCGAGAAGTATTACTTATGAAATGCTTATCATGTTCCAACACTATTGACTGCAGAAGTATATTTTGACTTAATTTCTCGATAACTGTATGAATGTCTTTTAGTGTCCTTTTATGGAGGACAAATCTCAGACATGGGCACACAGAGTTTAGCCAAGTTGGTGTTTCCCAATGATGGTTTAAACACGGGCAGTTTATCTCTGAACTATATAAGATTATTCTTTCCTGCAAATTTCTAAAGTGCACAAATTTCACAGATTTCACAATACAAGGATAGAAGCTTAGTGATACTTCCCACCTTATCCTCCCTCCTGCCTGCATTCTCTACCCACCCTTCTCCTGCTTATTTATTTATTTTTCCTAAGTTTTACAATGGCATGTTTTCATTTTACTTTGCAATCATAAGCTGAACACTCCTTTAGGTAAAAATAGCAGCACATAGCAGATAGGGGGGAATTAAAAAACCTACTATTCTTTAGGAGTGTAGACAAAGACTGTAAACAATAATAAAATTGCAAAATAGCAATCTCATTTATATGGATTACTTTTTTTTTTACTCTGTGAATTAGTTATCATAGATCAGAGATAACATGACATTTATCTTTTTCAGAGAGGTTTGTTTCACTAAGCATAATGGTTTCCATTGGGATTCATTTCATCAGGTCTTGACTTTAAAGCACACAAGCATAGAGGCTGGGGTTGTGGAGTAGTAAGCAAAACTGCAGCCTGTAACACCAGTGTCCCAGAGGATGCTGATTGGGGTCTTACTTGCTCCACTTCCAATCCAGCTCCTTGGTAATGTACTTGGAAAAGCAACATGAGATGCTGAATTGCTTGGGCTTCAAGTATCTCATTATAAAAATTAAAAGAAAAAATAAGAAAGGAAGGTGAAAATATAGGCAGGAGGTAGAAAAAGAATCATTATACTTTTAACTTTGTATATATGTAATAGATAGATATATATATGTGTAATACATGAAATTTGGTCATCTATGTAAAAAATATAAAAATAAATTTAAAAATAAAGTGGCATCCTTGGATGAAAAGATAGATATATAGTAATAGTGAGTATAATAAAATTATAGAGAATTAAAAAGAATTAGTCCACGTGCTACTTATTTATCCAACTTGAAATCTCCTGTCTTTAACTTGAACTGTAGAAAAGAATGTGAATTTCAATTTACCATTACAAATATCTTGAAGTCAGTATTATATCTTTGAAGGACAACATTTAAGCCCCACTGTAGTGATGTTAATGACCAGAAAAGGATATAAATAACAATCATCAAATACTGCAAATCATAGGTGATCCAGAGAGTAATCGGCCTCAGGTTTTGAGGCATCTGAGGGAATACTGGTGTGATAATCTTACAGGACCACCCAGGCCTTGATAATGATTCTGAATGTGATCATATGATTTAAAGGGGCCATGAACTATTATCTTATTACTGCATTCATGGTAAGTTCTTTCTGTAAAGCTGCCAAATCCAATCTACCAACTCCTCAACAAAACCAAGTCTTTATGCCTGTCATCACTGCAAATCACAGGGAACCACAGTAAAGTCACCAGGGGTTATTTCACTCATGGTTTTTGTCAACCAAATTGCAATATTAGTGCTAACAGCATTTTTCATTTAGTTTTTTTTCTAAACAATGCAGTAATGAGCCGTTCTGACTATATGACTTTTACCAACACCAGCCTTAAAATTTATTTTTTTTTTAAGATGTTTGATGTGGTTTCTCACTTTTGTAGGTGATTTGCTGGGTGGGCTTAGGACTTTGCCTATAATTTATGTATATCCACTCCTATGATCTCTATATAATTTTGGAAAATGAGATACTTCTCAGACCTTCTCCAAACCATGCACTATCTTTTGGACGGTGACTCTCAGGATGTGTCAAAGGGATGTTGAATTGCATTATGAGAATACAGAAGCTTGGTCCTGACAGTTTTTTCTTCCATGCACTTTGAGAAAGGAAGATTGAGCAGAATGAAAATACCCCTAGTGATGTGTATTCAGAAGTTTGTCAAAATTCTTGCCTTTGAAAAGCAACCAGAACTTGGGAGCTCATATGAATGGACACTGACCTCCGTGACTAGAGCCTGAATCTCTGGAACGGGGTGCATGCTTTCCCATATTACTGTTCTGGACGTAGAAACAGCATCATTTTATTTGTTCTTTGTCCTCTATGTTTTCTGTCTTGTGTTTCCTTTTTTTGACTTATTATGGTTTATTTGAAGAATTTTTAAGAGTCCACTTTTATTGATCCCTAGTATTTTCTGAGTATTTCTTTGTGTAACTTTTAAAAATATTTACTGAAAAAAGATTTATTTGAAAGGCAGAGAGAGAAGGTTATGATGGGGTGAGGGAAGAAAGAACCATTAGTGGTTCACTCTCATAGTTCCCTCAATAGCCAGGGCTGGACAAGAGTGACATCAGGATCCAGGAGCTTCATCCCAAGTGGTTCTCCCATGAGGTGCGGATGCACAAATTCTTGGGCCATCTTCTGATGGGTTCTTGATATTTCAAGTTTGTATGCTCCCTTTCTTTATGCTAATTTTTTTGGTTAACCTACTTATTTTGATTTTTCCTTGTAGGCATTATAGTGATGAATTTTCTTTTATTTCTTTCATCTTTGAATGTACCATTTCTTTTTGTTTCCTAAAGGATATTTTTACTGGATACAGCATTTTGGGTTGACAGTTCTTCACTTAAAAGTATTGTTCCTTGGGCCTGATGTGGTAGCCTAGTGGCTGAAGTCCTTGCCTTGCATTTGCTGGGTTCCCATATGGGTGCCCGTTCATGTCCCGGCTATTCCATATCCTTTCCAGCTCTCTGCTTGTGGCCTGGGAAAGCAGTGGAGGATGGCCCAAGGCCTTGGGCCCCTGCACTCACATAGGAGACTTGGAAGAAGCTCTGGCTCCTGACTTTGGATTGGCTCAGCTTTGGCCATTGCATCCACTTTGGGAGTGAACCAGCTGATGGTCCTTCTTTCTGTAAGTCTGATTTTCATAAATAAATAAATAAATAAATAAATAAATAAATCTTAGAAAAAAATATTGTTCTATGTGACAACAATTTCGACATTGATATAGGTGTATTCCAAAGGTTTATGTGCCAGGGATATGGTCCCAAAGTCTTTTGTTAATGGTTAATAGAATAATGTTAACACCTAATGAATTAAAAGTATAATAAAATTATACAGAAAGTGAAAAAAAAACCCACAATTAATCTAAGTGCTACTTAATTATTCAGCTTGACATCTCCTGTCCTTAACTGGACTGTAGAGAAGAATATGAATTTCAAGTTGCTATTGCAAGAATCTTAAGTCAGTAGCTTATCTTTGAAGGACAGATTTTAAGTCTCACTGCAGCCATGTTAATGACCAGAAAATGATATAAATAACAGCCATCAAATGCTATAAATCATAGTACCTGATTATAAATATTAAAAGAAAAAATAAGGAAAGAAGGTGAAAATTAAGCAGGAGGTGGAAAAAATCATTATACTTTTAACTCTGTATATATAATATATATTTAATGCATGAGATTTGTTCATCTATACAAAAATATAAAGACATTTGAAAATAAAGTGACATCCTTGCATGAAAAAACTAGGTACATAATAATAACGAGTAGAATAAGTAGCTCCTGTTTTGAGGAGTCTTAAGAAGTAGTGATGTGATCATCTTACAAACCTCCCAAGCCGTAATTATGATTCTGAATATGATCTCACAATATAGAGGAGCCCTGAACTACTTATCCTGTTACCACATTCCTGGTCAGTTCTTTCTGTAAGCCTTCCAAATCCAATCTACCCAATTCCTCAACAAAATCACATTGGATAGGTTGAATAGACTATATTGGATCACAGTACAGTAATTTAAAAATGAGTTTATCGGCAGTTATACATTCATCTATGTGCAGATTTTTGTGAGTTTAAAATATTCCAAAATTTAGGGTCAGTTTTGTGGCACAGTGGGCTAAGCCCCTTTGAAACTGGCATCTACGTGCCGATTTAAATCCCAGCTACTCCACTTCCAATCCATCATCCTGCCATTGCTCCTGGCAAGACATCAGGTAATGGCCCAAGTGCTTGGCACTGTGTCACCCACGTGGGGGATCAGGTTGGAACTCCTGGCTCCTGGCTTTGGCATGGCCCAGTCCTGACTGTTATAGTTATGTGGGAATAGACTGATGGATGGAAGCTGTGTTTGGCTGGCTGGCTGACTCTCTGTGTCATTCTGCCTTTCAAATAATCAATTAAATTAGCAACTTAAAAATAAAAATAAATTCATATGCGAAATATATTTGTAATTTTTTTTCTGAATTGTTCATCTGCTTCGAAGCTCAAGGTCACAGCAGCTCATAAACAACTGGGCAACTTTCCCTTTTCTTCTATGTTTCTGGAACAGTTTTTATGAGAAGGGGATTATCTGTTCTAGAATATTTGGTAGCACTCAACTGCAAAATTATGTGAAACCAAGGTTTTGGTCTCTTTGGGAGGAATCCTTGATTTGCATATCCAGTACATTTATGGTAATTCATCTATTTAAGTATTATCTTTCTTCTTGAGTTTATTTTGGCATTTTATGTTTTTCCCAGAAATGTGTGCGTTTATGTCTGATTTACAAATGTCTTGGCATTTAATTTTAATAGCATTCTATTTTTAAAAAAATCTCTTTTACATGTACAATTTTTTTAGTGATTCCTTTCCACATTTTAAATGTAATATTTCCAAAGTCTTTTCTGTTTTACTCAGGGAAATTCAGGGAATTACCATTTAGTTTTGGTAACTCTTTTTATTAAAAATAATCTTTATAGAATTGATTTATGGCCTATCTTTATTTTCTTTCATTTTCTGCTTATGCCTATTAGATTTTCTCTTTATAAAATTATACTGGGATGCTAAACTCAGTCATTTGTTGCCTTTATTGTTTTAAGATAGAAAATTTAAACTTTAGATATCTTTCAAAGCTCAACAAAAGCTCTGTCTCAAAGCTAGTATTTAGTACTTTCATTGTCAGTTTGAAGTATATTGTCATTTCCACTGTATTTTTCTTGTTTCCCTGACATTATTTGGCTATATGAGTATTTATAGGTTTTCTAACATATAGTAGATAAAGAAAATATGTGTAATTTATATATCTATTACAAGTATTGGATATAATATATAACTTATATGTCATATATATTGATGTAACACTGTAAATTAAATGTAATTGTTAAGCTCATTTGTGGTTTATTTTTACTTTTATGTTTAGAGTAAATAATCTACATATTATCAATGACTTGATGTTTCTGGAAGCTTCATTTTTGTTTTAATTGCTCTAATATTAGTTTATATGAATTTCTCTTGTATGTTGAAATGTGTTCTGTCTTTATGTTAGGTGCAAAGGCCTCTATATAACTGTAGGCTCAAAGTATTTAATTAGGCTCTTCAAAATCTTATATATTCATATGCTAGTTTTTCATTGATTTAAACTTTTAGTTTTTGGCAGTAGTGGATTTCCAAATACAAATGCCTCCATGGTTCTTTTCTTATTATTTTGCATATTTTGAGGTTTTGTTGTTAGATGCTTATGTTTATTATCTTTTATTTTTTTCATTTGTGATTGTCCTTTGTATGTGTGTCAAAGTAAAAAAAACCCTCCTACTGTGACAAAAGATGTGAGAATTTACAGGCCCAGTTACAGAGTAGAAGGCCATAATCACAATGTCACCTCATGAGGGTTTTTGCCAGTTATGGCAGCCTGAGCATGTTTCTGCTTTCCCTTGTGACTAAGTTTGTGTCTCGTTGCACTCACACTTCTGCAAAATTCTGGCAGTCTGTCTCTTCACAAAAGGTGCGATTCACTTGTGCAAATGGTTCAATAATTTTAAGCATTAATTCTCTTTTGAATGTTTGTTTACTTGGAAGGTATAGAGAGACAGTTTTTATTTGTTTTGTTTTTGTTTTTTGATCTATTAAGTCAAACCCCAAAGAACTGGAAGAATCAGGAGTGATTTAGGACAACAGCAGGAGCCCAGAACTCCCTCTGGGTGTAATATGTAGATTGCAGGGACTTATTTAAGCCCCCATTTGCATTAGCAGGAAGCTGCATCAGAAGTGGAGCTTTGACTTATTCCAGGGACTTTGATATGGGAGGAACGTGCGCATCTCAAAGGGCAGCTTAGCCTGCTGTGCCATGATGCCTGCATCCACCAGGAGAATTCAATAAGCTGCAATAACATTTCCTTGGAACACATTCTCTTTGGTTGTCTTCCAGTGCACAAATTTCAGCTAGCATTCAAGTCACTCCTTAATTTTCCTTTCCTGCTTTCTGCTCATCTTCCTAATGTATAATATAGTATTTGAGGTTCTTGTATTTCTTCTCTTCAGTCACTGATATTTAGTACATATTGGGAGTAAGTTCTATGGTTGAAATAGTATTTATATACTAATTAATCTTGAATTTATTTTTCTAAGTTTCAACTACATGAAATTATTTTATTCTTCACCATTTTTTATATACAAACATGGTATTATATATGACTAACTGTAAGAAAATATAAACATACACACTCATATACATTGAATATAACTTGTGAATTTATACAATGGATCTTCAAAAAGTTTACAGAAAAGAGAATTAGGGGATTATTTGTTTCAAGAAATTTTGAAACACATATACATGAAGTCTTCAAAAATTTGTGAAAAATGTATTTAGAAGTATGGGTTCTGGCATGGCAGCCTAGCATAGCAGTTAAAGTCCTCACCTTGCATGCGCCAGGATCCCATATAGATGCCGGCTCTAATCCCGGCATCCCTGCTTCCCATCTAGCTCCCTGCTTGGGGTCTGGGAAGGCAGTTGAGGACGGCCCAAAGCCTTGGGACTCTGCACCCGCATGTGGGAGACACGGAAGAAGCTCGTGGCTCCTGGCTTTGGATTGGTGCAGCTCCGGCCTTTGTGGTCACTTGGGGAGTAAATCAGTAGATGGAAGATCTTCCTCTCTGTCTCTCCTTATCTCTGTATATCTGACTTTCCAATTAAAAAAAAAAGTATGTATGAACTTTAAAGATTTTTCCACTGAAATAAGCTTATCTTTTCTTTAATATACATATATATTTATTTTGAATTTTTGATTTATGTGGTACAATTTCATACAGACTAGGATTTTCCCTCAAACTCCCGCCCCCGACAGATTTTCCCCATTTTACTACAATGGTATAGTCTTTTATAAGGAATCATAATTCCATCAGTCTCTTATTTAAGTGTACCCCGACATTGCTGATACAGACAATGTCAGACAGTCCAGCATCCCATTGTCTACATATGTCCAAGAGTTTCATTGGGAATCCATCTTTCGTCCAGAAGCAGGGATGCATGTTGCATTATACCCCCACATCTGGATATGGTAGACCCTAGTACTCATCGTTATACATTTCTATAATTGAAGACGCCATGAAATAAGGTCAACAACTGGTATGAGTTAGAACAACAGCCTCAACAACAATAATCTTATTTCTAATTCCATTTCTACCCACTTTTTGAAGTTGGACAATCAGTCTTTCCTTTTTTTAACATTTAAATATTAATGTAAAGTGGGTAAATTTCACATGTAACAATGCAAATTTAGGAGTTCAGTGATATTTCTGCTTGAATAAACTCCTTTTGTTGCAGTCACAGTGCTTCTTGAGATCTGTAGCATGTCTAGTAACACACTTTTCCTGAAAGTAGTAGGTCTATCTTTCTCCTTTCCCCATTAAGACATGCTTGGAATACTCCTTTTACATACTGCTATAAGTCACTGAAAAAAAAACTGAGCTGATGTGCAAATTTTTATTCTAGACAAAATGAATAAAGGTAAGTTGCTGTTACTTTTGGAAGAAAAAAATAATAGTAACATTCTAAGTTTTTGGGGTTTTTATATCATCATTTCCAAAACCAGGAAATCATAGTTTTCTGGTGCTAAAATGAAGGAGTTAGATGGACTACTAGTGTAATTAGGTCATTCAAAATTATTGTTTTTATTCATTTCAATTAAAGTTATATTCATTTTTTTAGTGATATTTCAACACAATTATAGTTCAAATAAACAAATGAAAGAATGCAGAAATGTATTCAGAAGACATGCTTATAACATTGTTTTATATTTTTTGAATTTATAGCTGCATTCAACGGATTCCTGTGGGATTTAGTCAGTTTATTTCCTTTTTGGTTTTAATTAGGAAACCCTACTGGAATTGTGGATAGCTATACAAGTTAAAGGAATGATTTTAGTTTTTATTTGATTATATTTGATGTTAGTGATTCTTTTTATTTAATAACATTTCAATGATGTTATGGTGTCAGTTAAATTTCTTTTTTTTTTTAGAATGTAGGAAATGAAACCAAGTATTTACTTGCAGTCATTTTGAATATTGCAAAAGTATGTGCTTATTGAGAAAGCTGAATTTTCTCTAAGAATGAAACCCTCCAATTGCTATGTTTTTACTACATATCAGTTAGGAATGGAGGCCTTGTGAAACTCTAAGTAAACAAAATAAGCATTTAGAAAAACATTCTTTGATTTGTGGTGGTGAGCAGAGGCGAGACAGAGGGGAAAAGACTTAAAAAGATGAGCCATTCTTGAGATTTTCTAAAAGATGCCACAAAGAATTCGCGTTGGAGTCCTCAAGTGTAAGAATATATCTGGGTCATGCTACTAGCTCTGCCTTCTCTTCTGAAGCTGAGAACCAAGGAGCTCAGTCTCTGGTTCCAGGCTGAGCCTTTCTCTCAGGTTGTTCTCACTATGCAGGACTCCTTCCTTCACCGTTTCTTCGTTGATGACAGCTAGTATTCCATATCTTGCTTCTTCCATCCTGAAGCCCACAATGATTGTCCTCAGTGCCAATTTCCTGTCTCCTCTTGAACATGCACTTTTTTGTTCTGCTCATCAGTTTCCCACTTCCTCTGCTTAGCACATGCTTTTCTTACTTTTACCTGTTATTCATTCCATCCTTTGACACAATTTCAGTATACAAAACAATTTTATGCATCAATTTTCCCTCTTGTTTCATTTCAATTTCCTTAGCCTAAATCTAGTTTCTGGAGCTGTGTGAAATCTGAAAGGAAAATTTAGCTTGCTTTCTTCTGTTGATGAATGCAATGAATTCTAAGAAAGTCGAATGTTCACAGTCATGTAGCTACATGAGAACACTGCTGTAAACACTTGTAGTGTATATGTCCTTCACATTTGGTAATAAAATTATTCACAAACTGATAATAGGCTAATTTTATCAAGACACTATATAATAACTAGAAATAAAGCTGATGTGAGGTGATATTAAGTCATTTTTAAGCATATTTATTGGATATGCATGAGGCTGCATCAGAAACTTTGCAGAAAATAGAATGAGAAATTAAATTTATTTTAGCATGAAAAGCTTTTGAAATCCATACATATACTTTTCATATCTATTTTCTGACAAATTGTTGAAGATCCTAGAACTATGTGTTAATAATTATTATTCACAATGAAAATTTAGCTGTACATAAAATGGAAAAAACCTCACATTTCTATGGAGGAAGATAGATTCTGAACTGTTGCAGCAGTAAAACGAATAATGGCTTCTGTGCAGCTAAAAGTTCAGGTAGGTAAGGGCAAGTCCATAGTCGGGAGTTGTGCATTCTTACGAGAAAGTTAGGGGAGCTGTGATTATAGTAAAGCTTTGTAAGTGAGAAAATGGAAAGTGATATAATGATTGCTAATGTAGAAGTGTTTTCAGTTATAATTCTTTCCAAGTTTGTTTTCTTCCTCCAGAAATGAATAATGTAAAGTTTTTTTTAAAGATTTATTCATTTTATTACAGCCAGATATACACAGAGGAGGAGAGACAGAGAGGAAGATCTTCCGTCCGATGATGCACTCCCCAAGTGAGCCGCAACGGGCCGATGCGCGCTGATCCGAAGCTGGGAACCTGGAACCTCTTCCGGGTCTCCCACGTGGGTGCAGTGTCCCAATGCATTGGGCCGTCCTTGACTGCTTTCCCAGGCCACAAGCAGGGAGCTGGATGGGAAGTGGGGCTACCGGGATTAGAACCGGTGCCCATATGGGATCCCGGGGCTTTCAAGGTGAGGACTTTAGCAGCTAGGCCACGCTGCCGGGCCCCGTAAAGTTTTGATAGGGGAAATATCCTGGCAGGGTGGTTCGCCCTAACTGCCACACTTCTTACTTTGGTAATCTCATTTACCAAAAAGGCACAATTTTCCCATTGACCTTGACCACTAAATCTTGTGTTTATTTTCAAGAACTGAATTCTTTACTTGGAGGCAAAGGACGTTTGATTAAGGCTGCAGGTAACAACAAAACAAGATGCAATTCTAAGAACGCAATGATGTTCCTTCTTCTCATCCCTCTCCCAGCCTCCCTTCTCCCTTTCTTGCTGCTTTTTGTTTTGTTTTGTTTTCAGTTTTGTGGTAACGTATTTTAAATTTACTTATGATAAAAAGGCTTACTATTTCACCAGATAAGAAATCCAGCAAGTCAAAAAGAAAAAAACATAGTTAAGTGGGAATGCAGACAACAGCTAAAACAATACTTGAATGGAAAAAATGACTATTACATTCATATACAGTAAATTTTAAAGTAATCACAGCTTATTAAAAACATAGTGGTATAATATTCTTAATGATTGGTTTAACAAAGTTTTACAAAACTGTATTTGCAGTAATTCTGACCTACGCAGACATTTTTTTCTTTTTACTTTTTTGTTTTTTAAAATTTAGCTCCCTTATGTAAGAGAGAACATGTATTATTGGTTTTTCTGTATCTGGTATATTTCAATCAACATGATGTGCTCCAGTCGAATCATTTAAAAATGGTAAGTGCATTCTTTCTTGAAAGCTGAATAATACTTCACTATATAGTCTTTTTTTAAAAACATATATTTTTATTGCATTTCCTTTTTTTTAATTAATTAGATTGCATTATGTGATACATTTTTTTATGCACTGGGATTCCCCCCGCCCCTCCCCAAACCCTCCCCCGACGGTGGATTGCTCCACCTTGTTGCATTTCCATAGTTCAAATTCAGTTGACATTCTTTCATTGGAGGTATTTACCAAGCATATATAGTCTTTATATATGTATTATTTATATACATATATGTATTACATATTTATCATGTCTATACATATATAAACATACAGAATGTTTATATACAAAGCATGTGTTTATTTTATATGTTATACATACACACATGTATGTATATATGTATTATTTATATAATAAATTGTATACATTCTTTATATATGTATAATTAGATACATACTTCCTTTTATATGTGTATATTTAAATGTATATTCTTTAACCATTGATCTAGTGATGGATTCCTTGGTTGATTCCAAGTTTTGGCTGTTATGAATAGTGCTATTAGAAATATGGTGCAGTTGTCTCTAAAGTCTTTTGGGTATATGCTCAGGTAGTGGAATTGCCGGGTCATATGGCAAGTCTGTTTCTAGGGTTTTTTAAACAAACCTCCACCACTGTGTCCCACAGTGACGGCACTCATTTGAACGTCTCATCTCTTTAATCACTAGATGTAATATTTTCACTCTTGCATCACATGAGTGACTCAAATGTTTTTGATATGAAATAAATTAGCATCTTTGATCTACAAATTTAGTCATCTTTTTGCATTTTCATTTTACTACTCACCTTATTTCCAACACAAGAAAGATACTGAAGTCATTTTTATTGCTAGTATTTAAATCATCAGTCAGCTACTGACAATGCTAGTTTTATGTCTCAATATATTTTAGATGTGTTCTTCCTCACCCATCCTATTTGAAAGTAGAAATTTTTTTTCCACCAAGGGCCATTCACACATAAGTACAGGAATAGCTTAGAGTTATTTTAGTTCCTAGTTTGTATTGTTAGTGTTGGTATTAGGGAAGAAATCAAGCTGTATCGTCCAGACATACTTAGCTCAAACTCCAGCTTTACATCCAGTACATATTACTCATGCAATCTTAGAAAAAAGAACAGATTATTGGACTTATTAAGTTTCATTTCTGCATCTGTAGGATGAAAAATTATTTACTTTCCTCAGAAATTCTGTGAAATTTTTTTTAAAGCTTTAGTAATTCTAAGAAGTCCACATCTGTTCTTGCTCAGATTGTTGGCAGAATTCAGTGCTTGCAGTTGTGGACCTGAGGTCCTTGTTTTCCCCTGGCAACAGCAAAGGACTCTCAGCACCTGAAAGGCTCATTGCATTTCTTTACACATGACACTCTATGTCTTCAAGCACATACCATTACCTACATGTAGGGAGATACACACAAACACACACATATACATGCCAAAAGATGCACATGTATACATTTTCATAGATTTATTAAGAGAATTGGTTGAAGATTATGGAGGTAGTAAAGTTTCAAGACCTACAGAGTAGGACAGCAAGTTTGAGGCCAATGTCAGTGGATGACTTAATTCTATGTTGGGGAGGGAAGCCTGAGAAGCAGGAGAGCAGATAAAGTACTTCCTGTCCAAGTAACTACTGTCCTGGCTTCAGGCAATTTGTTAGGAAAAAGTCTCTAACTCAGAGAAGTTTTTGTAGTTGTTGTTGTTGTTTCAATCCTATGCAGGCCATAGACACTGTGTGGGAGGGGAATTAATTTCACTCAGTCTATCGATTTAGATGTTTATTTCATCTAAAAACACTTTGATAGAAACACCCAGAATAATGCTTAGCCAAATAGGCGCCTTATGACCCAGTCAAGTTTTCATGTAAAGTTACTCATCAAATTTCATTGTTGAGTGTTCATGGTTCATTTATTGAACATTTGCTCTGGGCAAGTAGACACTTTTTCATTCATCTAATTTTGCCACACAACTCTACAGGCCTGTGTTATGGCCAACACTGTTTTCTAGATAGAGGTATAAAGGGAAGCTGTTAGGAAGAGGGAGCTGTTTTAACAATATCCCCAGTGTATCAAAAATAGTAAGTGGTAGATCCAAGACTTGAATCCAGTTAATCTGAGTGAATATGCCACACTCACCACCTCTGTGTTTCTCCAACTCATCAAATCGCCCCTATTGACCAACCATTAGCCCAAAGAATATGGCATCCATCCACATGGAAAGTCGGCAGATTTGGTCCAAAGGTGCTTTCACGTGTATTTCACTGATATATCTGGAAATGGCAGAGAGCTCTTTGGAGGATTTAAAATAAAACATTAAGTAATAATATTCACATGTGTACTACACTTAAATGGATTAGAATGACTCATTAGCAGCACATTACTTATTGGAAAAATAAATGAAGATAATCTCTATTTATAGGGCTTAACTCATTGCGTAGAAATAAAACCCATGAACACCAAACAGACTCAGTTATGGAGTATTTTTACCTGTGCTTGTTAACATGATTAAGTAAGTGCTTCCAAACCATTAACAGTTTGGTCATGACCAAATCCCGCTAATCATAGGGTACTGGAGAAATCATTTGGACAGGAGGGAAAAAAAGAAGAGAGAATTGCATGATCTAATGAGGTTTCCCATCTCCAGTATCTGTGAAACATATTATTTGGTAATACTTCATGCATATGTAATTTGAAGTAAATTAATATTATAAGCAGAAATGTCTGTTTTGGGACTCACATCCGATTGCTATTGGTTTGGCTTGTTTGGCTCTGTGTGCCTGCCTGGCTCCCAGGAGAAAGGCTCTGCTGTCTCTGCATTAGACAGGAAACGGTGTCTCATCTGAGCTGTTGGAAGCTTGCTTCGCCAAGTGACTTAAGGGATGGCCAGCGGAAGACGAAGCGTCCCAGTCTGTTCTGCTTGCAGCCATACTGTTCGATCATTTGGTCACTCATAGTAGATGCTTGATAACTGTCTGTTGAAGAACGAAAAGTTGAATATGGTTCCATAGGAAACGGGTTGCTTAACAACATATCCTGGCGGTTGATAGGGCAGCAATGCTGGGATGTGTGCACACCTGGACACTCCTATGAAAAAGGATATTTTGAAAGTGACTTGATAAAACCCAGCACAAATACTGATTAGAGAATGAATTCTGTTCTGTGTGATCAAAAATCTTTTTTGTAACTTCATCGGCTGGGCTAGAAGGAGTTGTGGATTTATGTGACATATTCTCAAGAGTCATTTCTGTTATAAAACGATGTATCAGCAAAGAAGTGTGCTTGAGACCCTCGCTGACCTGGGTCTCAAGCAGTGTTTAAAGGCCATAGGGACGTCAAGATGGCCTGGAGATTTCACTAGCACAAGAGAAGAGCACAGTTGGTTATCTGATATGGAAATGGTTTTACATTGGCATTGTGACAAAGTGGGTTAAGCACTCCTCCCCACCGTGCTGGAACCCCCTCTGGGCACCACTTTCAGTCTCTAGTGATCTACTTCTGAGTCAGCTTACTGCTGATGCATGTGGGAAAGCACTGGGAAATGTTCCAAGTCCTGGGTCACTGCATGCATGTGGCAGATCTGGAAGGAGTTCAAGGCTTTCATCTGGCCAAACCCTGGCTGTTCCTGCCATTTTGGGAGTGAACCAGTGGAAGGAAGATCTGTATTTCCCTGTCTCTCCCTCTGTCAATAACTGTGCCTTTCAAATAAATGAAGTGATCTTTGAAAAAAAAAAGAAAGAAAGTTCTGTAGTCTTAGAACGTTAGCAAAGGCCAGGCCATGTAGCTTTGCACTGGTTCCCCTGAATCACAAATATAAGCCGTTGTAGGACAAGAAAGTTGCCTTTAGTAGTGTGGGAATATTGCTTGGGATCCTGAGCTGCTTCTAGGCACTTAAAATACTTGAGGTCTGAAAAACACAGATAGTTTCAAGTGTGAAAACATAACAGCAAAATTGAAATTAATAGTTGTTAATTCAATATATGCAAGGTCAAACATACGATTGTCTATTAATTTTATTATTGATTATCTATTGATTGTATTTGAAAGCAATTTGGAGATTAGATGCTATTGCTTTGCCCAAATTCTAAATAAATCATGACTATAAAAATGTGTGGCTGCCAGTCTAGATTATCGTAAAATCTGCCAAGATCAGCAAAATTATACTTCAACACAACAAATGGCTAAATACTAAAATGAAATGGACACGAGACAGCTGAATGGTACCTTATAGCCATTTTAAGGTATAAACTAAAATTGAAATGTCAATGAGCTAATCATAGGTTGTGGTTAAGAACTTGCTTTTAACTTGCCTTTTTTTTCTTTTAATAACATACTGGTTACTCAAAACCATGTCAATTCCATAATGTTGCAAATTGCTGTTGATGTTATATTGGGACTCTTAATTGACTGGGATGATATTCTACTAGCTCTAACTTCAGACCAGAAATGGTCTCCCCAAGAAACTGTTCAACCCATCTGGACAATAAGTAGCTGGACTCTATGCTTGGTATACGTTTGCAAGGAAAGAATCTTGATTGAATTTGAACTGTAATACTGCATCAAGGTGGAGGAATTCACCAGCGGGGAGGGGCGTGGGGAGGAGTGGGGGGATTCCCAGAGCCTATGAAACTGTCACATAATGCAAAATAATTAATAAAAAAATGTGTGGCTAATTCGAAATTAAATCAATAGGTTTACCATTTGATGTCCAAAACAAAATTGTGAAGATGTTTCAATTTCTTACTTATTCATTCTCTTTAATAAGAGAAATAAAGATTTAAATTTTTTTTCCTGGAGCATGTGTGTTTCCTCTACCAGTAAGGTATTCCAAGGCTAAACCAGGCTTTTAATTAAATGTGAAGATGAGCAAATAATGATGATACAGCAGAGTTTAGAAACGGAGATGAAGCAACATGGGCTACTAGAGTAAACTAATCAAACTTGTCTCCACCAATGACAAGTAGCAATTACAGTTAAAGGTCTGAGCCCTAGACCACTGAAACAGGAGCTTGAAGCCAGAGTTCTTTTTTGTTTTAAACTCATATGAATACGTTCGATACTGCATTACTAGATTATATTCTGAATTAATAGGATAGTACAAGATGGAAGAATGTCTTGTTGGCAGGTTGAATTTGAATCATTTGTTTTAAACACAAAGATTTGCATTTGAGAGTCAGATAAAGTTAATCCGCAGAACTTTGTTCGGCACTTACTCTGTGCTCTGGCCTGTGCTCAGTATTAAAAATAGAGTGGATAAAACTCCAGATGTTAGCACCTGGGCCATTGTGCCTTCTGCCCAGTGAGAAAAGAGAGACATTAAACCCACACCAAGTTGAAAAGCACTACTGGAGAGAAGTGCAGAACATAAGGACAAAGTAGCACAAAGACTGCAGGAACAAAAGAAGCAGACATGGCTTTACTGAAGTGGTAATGAAGGGGTGGGGGGAATCCCAGTACCCATAAAACTGTGTCACATAATGCAATTTAATTAACAATAATAATAATAATAATAATAAAAGTAGATCAAACATGTTTGGAAGTAGGGACCTCCCAGCAGGAGCATCTTCTGTAGCAAAGGGCATCATAGCAGAAGTTTCTGGATGTTGGCCTGCTGGAACCACAGTGGACTTTGTGAGATGACTACTTTAATCTGGGCTGAATTTTTCCTGGTTGGCCATGCTTAGACAAGATCTTTCCTAGGGCAATATGTAACATTGAGAAATGGTCTCTTGGAATATGTTTGAAGGCCTCTTGGTTACTGTGCTTTGTCTTGTGAATGAGCTATCTTTTAAACTTTTCTTTTACTAACACTTTCTCTCATCTACCTTGGCTACCATATGTACAAATGATTAGTTAATGTCATATTATTGGACTGTCCAGTTGAAAAATCTGTCTTTTTTAAGCATTAATGTGCAACTTAAGGTTTTGGAGCCCCAGGCATCCCTAACACATGTATAATTCTGAAGAATTATAAAAAGATGTATTCAACACCAATTAACGTCATCATCAAAAGTATCATGTGTGGCACACATCTCATGCAAGCAGCAAGCACTGACGATATAAAGTACTCTCAGTGGGAACTATCTTAGTCCAAATGACTTCATGCAGAGAAAATAAATAACAGTGAGCAGGCAGCGTGATCTGGGCAAAGTAGATTTTTTTTTTTTTGACAGAGTTGGGGGTTGTTTTCTTTTACTACCTCTACCAGTCCTTAGCAATGGCAATGTCTTACTCATTAATGAAAAGTGTACAGAATTAGGTGTATTTTTCCAATGCCACATCTGATTTTGAAAATAAACTAGCTCAATTCAAATCACCCTGTGCTTTTTATTTATTTATTATTAGTTTACCCTGGCTGTCTCTTTTGCCTTCCTATGAAGGAGGGAGATGAAATGTGATAATGCAATCATTTGTACTAAGCATGTTCCAGCTGAAAGGCTTTTGTAGCTGATTTTTTTTTTCAGTCTCATAGAAAGGTATTCTGTGTTCATCTTCAGGTATCTGATGAATATAATCTCACCAATAAGCTTTTATCCCCGAGTTTCTGAAAGGGCTGTGGTCTACAAGGCTGTGGGAGGCTCTCTTTAGTTTGTGGTGGGAGCCTGTTTACAGGGTCTGGCATTTGTAGTACCACCTTTCTTCAGGCTGCTTGTCAAGATGAGTTGGCTTGTATCCGCTAGCTATACACCAGGTTCCCTTGTTGGCGGGTGTTGTAACTGGAACTCTACTGTTGTCAAGAAATGGATTATGTCAACAGAAGCTTGTATTGTGTCTTGAGGCACTTTGCAACCTCTGGCAGCTGCTCTCAACTTTGCAGAAGAAACTTTTGTTGAAGATTCAGCAATGGTTAATTTTTAAGTGTATCCTATGCTGTAGCATGCAACGTTTCCCTTGGAATTTGAATCATCCAGCATATAAACCCATTGTTATCTTTTTTTTTCATAATGAAGTGTTTGCTGGTTACCTTTAAAGCTGCATCAATCACTTGGTAATGGAAAAAAGTCAATGTAATGATCTGCTTGGAAATAAACAGTGTAACTTAACTTTGGCATTGAGAGCCTATTATCATGTGGTAACATCATTCTATTCCAATGACATTATCTGCTAAGGATATTATGATGGTGGAAAATATTTCAATTTTGTTATCGGAACAATGAAGCTGCGATATTTAATTATAGAGAAGTATGTTTAATTTAAGGAAATCTGGTATGTTGACTGTTACAGTTTACTCATCAGAAGCCTGGGCATTGGTAAGCAAATTTGAACAGAATATTATTTAGTGACCCATTCAAATTACTGATTTAAAAATTCTCAAATTACTGAGTCAACATTTCTCCTTGCTTTTGCAAGTCTTTTCCTTTGTGCTTGCAATTCTTCCATTAAGTTTTCTGATTCACACATTAATTAGTGAACTCAATTAACATGGTGCAGCACCAGGTGGTAGAGAAGAACTAAGTTGTGGGAACAGCACACAGTTCTAGGGCTGACTTTTGGAAGATGAGATCCGAATGGACTGCCAAACAAACAAGCAAACAACCCAAAACCCGACACACACACAAATATGCATTGTGTGTTGAGGAAAATGAAAATTAAACCATATGGATTACAGTGCTGAGATTATTTTGTGGTGGATTAAGGTGACCCTTGAAATGGTAGAGCAGGTACCTCTGAGATAAGATTTGAAAGATAATACAGGATACTTCCTGCTCTGCTGCAACTATTCTGCTAACAGTCTTCTGTGTCATGGTGCCCTCTTAAATTGCCTTATTTACAGCCAGTCGTTGTCCAGGACATAGTTGGGCCTCTTCCTGTAAATACTTGTGGCGTGGTAAACGTTATACCTGATCTCAAGGACATGCAAGTGGAGAAGGCAGACATTGTCTTCCAGGAATTCTCCAACTTACGGAAGGCAGATATAACAAATGAGTTGTGCTTGGTGCTTACTAGTGATCCAGAATATAACAGAGGTCACTAATAGGAGATTAACAAGGACCAGTTAATCAGAAGGCAGAATCCACCCCCATTTGGTAATGAAGCTGCAGAGCAACTAAGAATTTCAGGAACTTGCCTAAAATTGGGGGCAGAATGAGGAGCACAGCCCTGTCTCCGCACTTGGATTCTTCCCATTGTATCACATTCTTTCCAAAGCTCTGTTTGCAGCCTGGGCCCAAGGGGATTGGAATTCTTCTAGAGAAGGAGTTGCAGGGTAGATTTTGCCCACTTCACAATTTCCCATTGCCACAAGTCCTGATGCAAAAACTGTATGCTTCCCTTTTCAGTTTTCTGGGGACAAAGAATAGATTCCAAAGGAACCTGGCTAATGGCAGTCTGCTTCTGCAGCTGGGCCAGAGACACTCAGTGCCCTGGTTTTGGCTGCTGAAACATTCTGAGTCACTTACTTGGAGTGTCCCCAGATTCACAAAAGCGCCACAGGGACCATGAAGCAGAACCTTTGTATATGTGCAGGCTTGGGAAGAATGGAGGTGGTTGTGCTGAGGGCTACCACCAAATTCACATGGGACTTGTGTTCTCAAATGCAGCATAAGAAGACAAAAATCCCTTTTGTTTTTGACAGGAGGCCACAGTCAGTTTCAAGGCTGGTGACAGTAAACTACTGTGGAGAGAAGTAGCCCAGCCAGCATGGGAGCTGGCTTTGAGTTTGGGTGATTTGAGCAATTGATGGAAATATCACTAATCTGGCTTGTTTTTGTTTGTCCCTTTTAGTTTTGATTATTTAATATTTTTTGAACTGAAAATAAAGCTGTTTATGCTTATAATATGCAACACATTGTATTTTTGGTATTTTCATGTATAGATATATTGTATACTAGCAAAATCAAGCTAGTGAACATATATACCACTCACATACTTCTTTGTGGTGAAAACACATTAAAAAAATCTCTGTTCTCAGTGACTTTTCTGGCTTATGCTTCTGTGCTTCAGATCAATGCCTTTTGCAGGCTCTTAGTATTTCCAACAAGCTGAAATCTTCTCTGTCAATAGACTATTTATGCAGCATGTATATCTGAAAAAAATCATTGAAGAACTGTCTTTAAGTAACCCCAAAATGGGTTCTGATACAATGCTGATATTATTCCCTATGACAGGGAAACTCTAATGGCTTCTTCTTTATAAAAATACCAGGACAATATGTAAATTTACAGAATTATCTCTGCAGGTACACCACTGGTAGGTACCTCTGTGTAAGAAAGGAAGGGTGAGCAAGCTAAGTCTGGTTATCACATGCTCACTTGATGTTAGCACATGGCTTTGGGATGCAGGAAAGTTAAAAAAAAAAGTTTTGGGAAAATATGAATTCTTTCACTTGAGCCAGTCCATGCTATTTATGTATTCATGTATGGATATAGTCATTCATATTTGGTTAGGAAGCAGGGTGTTGGACAGGGAAAGGAAGGAGTGGGAGTCAACCCTTGATGGTGACGATAGTGATTCAGGCTCTGGAAAGGTTACTTAATTCTTTTGAATCTCAGTTTTCTCATTGGCTCCCTGAAAAAATTATTCATGTAAAAGTCATGGGATAATTATTGCTTAGGGGCATTTAGTAAATGCTGGTCCAATTTTTCTTCCCTATTCTTGTCAAACAATAACAAAAATTCCCACAATAAAACAAAATATAGTCGCCAGCTGGGGCATGACTTTGGAAGGCCTAATTAACAATTTCTTTTTGGTGTTTCTGTTCAGCAGTAGCACTCTGACAGCTGGGGAACATGGTGGGTGTATCGCAGTTTAATAAAAAAGTCCTAATAGAGACCGAAGCGCACAGAGAACCAACTGGGAAGGGAGATCCCAAGACAAGCTGTGGTCTTGTGTGGCGAGCAAAGGAAAAGAAATCAAGAGCAAAGTTGTAGAGACAAAGAGAAAGGAATTGAGACATATATCTTTCCCCTCTGTGACAGCTGTCAGAGCTCCAAAGAGGGCCATCCTGGCATGTGCTATCAAAACTGACATGCCTTTGAAAATGAAATAGGACAGGAAAAAAAAGATACCAAGTAACTGGGATACAGGGAGGACAGATAGACATCTGGACTTTTCAGAGTAAACCAGAGCATATGGTCACTGTGTCTATTAGTCTGTTTGACCTCCAACAATGTAGTTATATAGACTTTGACCAGAATATACACTGAGCTTCTAATGGTTGGACAAGTCATTGTCAGCTAAGCACCTTCCATGAGGTTCAACACGTTTATTCTTGTAAGTGTGTTAGTGAGGGCAATGCCTTGGGTGTGTTCTCAAGTTCGAAGAAATGCATCTCCTTTACTCGGTTTGTGTACAGTAAGGTTATTTGAGGTGCTTAGGCATAAAGAAATAAGGCAGTCCTTCTCTCTGTAAATCTGCCTTTATGATGAAAAGCAATCAATCAATCAATCAATTGAAGCCTTGAATAGGTATCCAACCCATGCTCACTGTAAATGCAATATTTACAGCATCTATAAATATCATAATCCTGAAACACATAAGTGATAGAAACCACAGGGTACTGTTGATGACTGTGATGTGACAAGATTATTTGCTTATGGGCCTGGGTGTTCACTTTCTTGATTTCTATTAGTAAACCCAAAGAGGAGATTGAGAGTGGGATTGCTTTAATAGCTTTAATAGATAAAATCTGTACTCTTGATAGCTAGTGAAATGAGGTGACAATACTTTTATGAGAAAGAATCCTACTGGCTGGACAAGGTGCTTCACTCAAGAAAGTGGTGTTCATGCTGTTCTGTTCTCATTGATGTTCCTTTAAAAGTAAAATCGTTTCTGAAAATCCTCTGTAGGGGAGGTGGGTGTTTTTTATTACTTCTTAGGAAATAATATTACTTTTAAATTTTATTCTATGACATTTTATTTTTCGGAGGAAAAAATACTTTTCTTTGGGTTACCAAGTGTTTTACCTAGAAGGAAAAATCAGTATATTCATGTTTATTCATTTACTGAAACTGTTTCAATAAAGAAATCATATATGGTGTAAATCTTACCAACCCACATGCATGACCCAATATTAGATTTTTTGACTTTTTCCCCTTAGCCAAATCTGCCCTTTGCATAATCATGATGTATTTGCAAAGAAGCCTCATTTTGCAATCTTTATAATAGCAATGTTAGCATTGCAATTAGTATTGAGCAAGGGTGAAACTGAGATCTTTATTTCCCAAGGAAATGTTTAGTTTGACGTATTTAAGTCAGCAATAGGTAAATGCCCCATTCCCTTGGTAAGAGAGCAAATCATCAAAGTCCATATAAATGCTATCTTATAACTGACAGGGTTTGGTTTGGCAATTAAGCTTCTCAAGAATAACAGGGTCTGGCTTCCCTGAGCCTTTTTTCTTTCTTTTCTTTCTTCTTTGGCAGTTCTTATTCTGGCAATTTTTTTGGAAGTTCTTCTGTAATTCTTGGAGAACACCTTCCCTAATGTGCTTGTATGATTAGGAGGCACATCTCGGCTAGACAATTTAATGCATGTCTGGTAGGATAATCCAGCTTGGCTAAAAGTTTTTGGCAAGCTAATGTCTATTACCAGAAAGTAAAGGGAGTGAGCAAGAAATTCTCTCACAACTTCTTCCCACTCTTCATTTTAGATTTGAATTAATAGAGTAAATTGGCCTTTTCATAAATGTGTGTGGCTCTATTTTGTCTTGCCTTATTCCACGAATCAGAATTTCCAGTGTGGTGTTGAACAGGGATGGTGAGAATGCACATCCTTGATTTGTTACCAATCTTTGGGGTAAATTTGAACTATTCACAGTGTTGGGGGACTCTACCTCTGTCCTGTTTGTTGCACCCAGACTAAATGGCTCCCTTCATAACTTCAGGTTGATGGCACTTCCAATTTCAGGCTGCCTTGTGTTCCAGGTGGTGGAGTGGGAAGGAACACTGTGATGTACTGCAGAATAGATGGTTTTTATGTTTTAAAGAGATTTTTGTTGTTGTAATCCTAGATGCTTTTTACTCCTCAATTGTGGTGGAAATAGTTCTAGTGCTGAGAATATGAAAATAATACTTGGAGGAAAATTTTATCCATTTTGCATTTTTTTGTGTTTCTCTGTATGTGTGTGTGCTTATTGGGAAGGTGAGGGCTTACAGGCTTACAGAGACTATATCTGTAAGGAGTCATTCCAATATCCTTCCCTGGACCCGTCGCCATTCCTTCTTCCTCAGAGCTCAGGAAGTTCGCGCCGGCCTAGCTATCCACCAATCGGATGTAACCTGGCATTCCACCTGAATCCCACCCCAATCTTCCAGCCCCCTCCCCAACTCTGCCCACTCGCCAATCATTCCTAGGCATTCACCTGCAGGCACCAATCCTCTGGGGGCCTGGCCTCAATCCCTCCCAATCCCCACCCCCTACACCTGGCAGACAAAAAGGCCCCCCCAGGTGAGGCTCGCTCTCTTACCCCTCTTACCTCTCTTACCCCTCTCTTACCCCTCTCTTATCCAGCTCTTATCCCGCTCTTATCCTGCTCTTATCCCGCTCTTATCCCTCTCCTACCCTTCTCTCTCTCCCCCCCTCTTTCTTGCTGTTCCTGCCCCGTTGGAATAAACCTCCTAAGATACCTCGTTGCGTCTGGTGTGTTTCAGCTCACGGTAAAGAACCAGGTTGTGGGAATTAGCTGCGCATAATAATATCGTAATAATATCGTAATATCCTATGAACTAGAACTCTCTACCAATCTTTTTAAATAACTAACAATATCTTCATAAGTATGTATTTGTCATTTACAACACAAATACCATACAATTTTTGTAAAGATTTGTTTACTATGTGTCAAATTCATTAGTGTGCATCATTACATCAATGTGAAAGGACTTTAATATCAATATTATTTTTAATTTGTCAATCATAATCATCTGCATGTCTGGGGTATGGTGTGCTGTACAGTGTGGAATGATCAAATCAAGGTAATTGAATCCAGTATCTCACTTCCTTATCATTTTAAAAACACTTATTTTGTTTTTATTGGAAAGGCAGATATACAGAGAGGAGGAGAGAGAGATAGGAAGATCTTCTGACCAAAGATTTACTCCCCAAGTGATTGCAACGGCTGGAGCTATGCTGATCCAAAGCCAGGAGCCCGGTGCCTTTTTGGGTCTCCCATGTGGGTGCAGGGTCCCAAGGCATTGGGCCATCCTCCACTGCTTTCCAGGCCACAAGCAGGGTGCTGGATGGGAAGCGGGCCTCAGGGGTTAGAATTGGCACCCATACTGGATTCCAGTGCATTCAAGGCGAGTACTTTAGCCACAAGGCCACCGCACCATGCCTGCTTCCTTATTGTTTTCTGTAATAACACTTTTGAAATTTTCACTCAGCTATATTGAATTATACCATGTTATTGACTATTATCACCTTGCTGTGTAATAGACCTCAAAAATCTTGTTCCTCTGGAGAGGAACATTTTAAAGCCTCATTTTAAAGTTGAAGTTTTTCTTCTAAGAATACTCCAGATCCAAGTCCTAAAGCGACAAAAAGTCAGAGTTGTCCATTTCTCTGTTTTGACTGCTAACCCCTCATTTTTCCTCCTTCACTCCCCTGGCACTCTCGCCTCCTCAGGAATGAGGAGTAGAATAAGAAATGCAGACAAGGTCGAAGGGTCAGAGATGTATTACTAGACTGGCACTATTGATAGCTGACATTGACCCTGACCTTGCTAGATATTTCAAACTAAATGGACTCACAAGTTTAGTTTGAAACATTTCCCCATTTCAAAGTTCTTACCCACAGTTCCATGGCACAAGTGATGGTACAATGTCCACACCAATTCTCGATGCTGGTCTTCTAGCACCTTTCCAGGTAACTCTTCTGGGAGAAATCCATTTAAGAATACTATAGACTAGGATCAACTTTCTTTCTCTCATAAAAGCACAGTCAACAGGCAAATGTGCTGCATTTCCAAAAGCTTAACCTTTCACTCTGCTATTTCTTGCTGGTTAACTTTCTTGTGCATAAGTCAGACCAATCTTCTATATCCTCAGGAGAGATAGGAAGATCTGGGGATTTGTGAATGAAGCTGCTCAACTATTTTGGCTCTCTCTGGGGTAGTATCATACCTTGTCAGTCTTACAGCACACCAACAATTACCTCCAAAGCACGACTGTAGTTTCCTACTGATGCATCTTAGACTCTCAAGTTCTCTTACAGGCTGGAAGATAACGAGCAGCTTAGGTCACAAGGAGTTCTCTGCCATCTTTGATATCCTGCCTGGAAAGTGTGGTAACTCTCTATGGAATGAGATAAAACCAAGAGGAGAGCCCCTGGATTTGTATTCCCCTGGTCATCTTCAGAAGACTGACCACTGTGGGTTAGCTGTAAGACAATACATCATGCTGTTGGTGAAGGACTATACTACTGTAATAATATAGAGGAAATCATATGGGGGAGAGGGAGAGTTGGGGTGAGAAGAATCCCTGTGACTATGGAACTGTATCATAAAAAAATGAAAAAAAAAGTAAGTCATGTGTCAAATGTATGCTGGTAACTTAGAAGGAAAATATACTAGTTACATATCTATTATAAGTTAGTAGCTTCATTCTTTATCATTATGCAATAGTATTTGTATTTAAAAGTTCTTTATATTCTTTCTGCAACTATATACTTATTTTTATTGGAAAGGCAGATTTACAGAGAGAATGAGATATAGAGAATAAGATCTGTCTTCTGGTTCACTCACCAAGTGGCTGCGACAGCGAGAGCTAAGCCGATCTGAAGCCAGGAGCCAGGAACTTCTTCTGGGTCTCCCATGCAGATACAGAATCCCAAAGCTTTGGGCCATCCTCCAGCGCTCTCATAGCGAGCTGGATGGGAAGCAGAACAGTCAGGACATGACCTGGCAACCAGATGGAATCCCTGTTCATGCAAGGTGAGGATTTAGCCACTGAGCCATCATGTTGGGCCCATAAGTTCTGTATATATTTTGAAAGTTCTATAAATATGGGTTCAATCAAATGTTGATCAACATTTGGTTGCATATGTGCTGAATAAGCAAGGACTTCTTCTTGTTATTCTCCAAAGAATGTTACTTTGTACAGGTATGATCTAAAATGTGTGGGAGGAAGGCATAGGTAACATACGAATATCATATGCTTGTCTAAAACAGGGCTTGAGCATCTGCAGCTTCTGAATCCACCAAGGATCCTGGAGTCAGTGCCTCACAGACACTGTGGGATGGCTACATGTTCAGTGGTAATGGCTCAGTGCTGAGGCGGCTTGCATTCCGTACTGCAGCAATGACACAAGACAGAAAAGGATCACTGTCCCGCTCTGTTTAAAAAGCCTGCAGGTATCGGGCTTTTATATCATTCATCAAAGTGAGGGTGGATGCCTGCTGACGTAAAAATGATTTTTCCACCATGCAGAAAATCTAGGGAGAAACACCTCATAAGAAATGGAGAAGTAAAAAGACACTTTGGGAAGAAGGTGTGGGAAACCTAATGTGCTTCCTTCCTTCCACATCTGCATATGGATTACAGTTTTCTGGGACCTGCAGACTTGTATTACATTTTGTAAGGACGCCACAGGAAATGCTGCCCTGCTCTTAGAGATCCCACTTCCAAGGAAGACCAGAGGTTGGAATAACAAAGAAAAAAGGCAGGAATGGCAGGGAATGGAGCTGATGTGACCTGAAGTTAGCACTCCTTGCACCCACTCCAGTGACCTGGAAGAATAGTTAACTTTTCCCATGGCTTCTCTGAAGAAGGGATTAAGTGGCTGCTGGACCACAGACTGTGTGACTTATATGGCTAAATGCCACTCAGGACCAGGGTCTCAGCAGCTTTCAGAAAGAGTAGGCTCAGCTGCCAGAGACCAACAGCAGGAGCAACATCAAACCTCACGAGGCTCCAAAAAGGTCAGGGAACTGCTGTGGACTGGACATGAGCCCACTCCCCCTGCCTCCAATTTCTCGGAAGCCTCCCCCCAAACCAGACATCACCCATAGAAAAGGGAAAGCCAGGTGGGTAGTGAGACTCATGTTAATGGAATTAAGAATAATAAAAAATAATAAAACTAAGTTTTAAACCAGAAGTGTCTCAGATGGGCTTCATTAAAAATTTCCATTGATGAGCCAGAAAGTCCAGTTTTGCCTGACATTTGACTGAGAAATTAAAACCCATTAGTTATTTAGTGTACTTGTCATCTAAATTGTGAGCAACTTGAGGGCAGGGGCCAATTTTTATGAATTGAGGAGGATCTTTAACATACTAATGATTTTAGGGCCCGGTGGCGTGGCCTAGCGGCTAAAGTCCTCGCCTTGAACGCGCCACGGGATCCCATATGGGCGCCGGTTCGTATCCCGGCAGCTCCACTTCCCATCCAGCTCCCTGCTTGTGGCCTGGGAAAGCAGACGAGGAAGGCCCAAAGCTTTGGGACTTGCACCTGAATAGGAGACCCCAGTCTTTCACTTTTTTTTTAACCCTTCAAAACTCTAGCTAAGCCACTGAAGGGCATTTCCAAAGCACCCCATGTTTTCCTAAAACATTTCTTGTAGAATTTATTTGCTTTGGTAGAATGTTTATTTTATTTATTCTACTTTACTTGAAACTTAAAGAGAGAAACAGGCAAGGAGAGAAAGATTAGAAGAGAACTTCCTGTCTTCTGGTTCACTCACAAATGTCCATTAGAGTCAGAGCTGGAACAAGCTGAACTCAGGAGCCTGGTACTCCCCCCACAGGTCTGCCATGGGGTGGGAGAGACCCAAGCACTTGAACCATCATCAACCTCATGGGTGGTTCACATGTACAGGGTTCACCAAGTCATTTAGTCAGGCCCTCCTGAGGCACTGCAGGCAGTACTCAAAACTCAATGAATCTTGTTTTTTTTTTTTTTTTTATAGCAACATCAATTTATATAGAATGACTTACAATAATAATATGATTTTAAGGGAAAAGTAAGGAATGAAGGAATATCCATTACAAGGTAAACAGGACTCTTACAGGAACATAATGGGATGGATACGTAAGCTTGTCATGGACTATCTGTGAGTCAGCTGCCTCTAAGGCGATGACTCATGGGCACACACATGATAGCACACTGTGGTAACACCGTCGCTACTGGAGATGATAAGAGATGCCATGAGGTGCTTCCTCGCCTTTCTTGCAACTGACAGACAATGTTGACACCTTGTAGGTACAAATGATAACTCCAATCCCAACCTTTATCCACACATCTGTGATGGACAATTCTGGAAAAGCTGGATCTCAAAAGCCCAGGCCAATTTCACAGAAAAGACATCAAGAGGCAGTGACGTGAATGTTGGAAATGTGCCACATCTCAGATGCACCCTGGGGACACCAGTCAAAGCAACATAGTCACGCTGCCTGTGACACATACACAGGATAGCGAGCAAAACTGCAGCGCTATGACACCTTACTCGGTGACACAAGAAGTTGGAGATGAAGTGTTGATCTTTCCAAGAGAGAGGGAAAATGATTATTTTTTGGTTGAAACGAAAGGGGAAATGATGTGGACAATGAACCTATTCATTTTCTATTGAGGTTTTTGTCTCACAAAGGTTAGAAACTCTAAGTAGACATTATTGTGTGCAAGTAGGAACAGAATTCAGGTGAGGGAAATAAACACACACTCATGTGCCCATATGGGACACAAAGAAACAGCCAACATGGGTGGGCCAAAAAGTTGCCCAGAAATGAGAGAAAAAGAAAAAATTCCAAACAGTGTAGCTGTATGTCAGAGTGGCGGCATCAGCTGAGGATGGTAGAGATCTTTCTGACATTGGCCCAACAGGGCAGAACTCTAGCTGCCTTCCACCTCTTTCTTTTTTTTTTTCTTTTCTTTTCTTTCTTTTTTTCTTTCTTTTTTTTTAGGAAACGGCATGTCACTGCCAAAGTACACATACAAATGGTGTGGTGCGTGCCAGTCCCCAGACGCTTGGGCGGATCCCAGGAAGGTGGATGTTTCCTACTGACATTTAAAGAGACAGCATTCTTTGCAGGAATACGACAGTTCGGGCTTGCCTATACTTTAACTCCCTAGGTATAGCATACCACACATGTGTGTCTAGTTCTTGGCACTGATTAGCAGTAACTGAAAAAGCAACGTGCAGTGTCAGTATAGCTCAAATCATGCTAACCTCAGTCAGTTGGGAAACCAGATACACCTGGTTATAGCCGGTACGCTTCAGCAGCGCACGGGGTCGTAAGCCGCGGTCACCCGCCCGTGGCAGAAGCCGTGTTATTCAGAGGAGTTACGTGAGGGCCTCGTCCAGAGGGGGAGTTTGTGGAAGAGCGCACTGTGGTTGCTACAGAGTTATTAGTGTCAAAGTAAACTTATTTGCAGCGTAGGTTTATCTTGGAGAGCATTTTCAGGTTAGATTATCGACCTCCTACAAGATATTTAAAAAACACGGAATCATTCCACAGATGTCCAACTTTTCTCTGCTGCTGTGTGATAAGCCTACAGACATGACAAATGCTGCCCAACTGGCCATTGTGTTTGTAGGGTAACTACAGTTTGACATGCCAGAGAAACTGCTGTCGCTGGATGCCCTACGTGCTGCTACAAGAGGTGAGGATTTGTGCGTTCGGTTTTATTAATGAAAAAAAAGTTAAACTAACATTCGAAAGTTAAGAAACCTTACCACAGAAACTGCTCAGACCATTGCTGGAGGTTAATTACTTTTTTTTTTTTTTTTGAGAAAGAATTGATTCGTTTCAGTCTTGCTCCAAGTGGTTTGCTTTTATGTCGCTGAATCATACCCCAAATAAGTCCCTATGTGCGGTCATTGCGGCTCAACAATTTGATGGGGACAGAAATGTTATGCAGGGATTTTGTCAAAAGCTGGGGTTGGGCATGGCACGATAATCTAGTGTCTAAATCCCAGCCTTGCATTCACCAGGATCCCATATGGGCTCTGGTTCTAATCCAAGCGGCCCTACTTCCCTTCCAGCTCCCTGCCTGTGGCCTGGGAAAGCAGTCAAGCATGACCCAAAGTCCTAGGACCCTGCGCCCGCATGGGAGACCTGGAAACAGCTCCTGGCGTTAGATCAGCTTAGCTCCTCTGTGGAGGCGACCATGAGCGGAGTAGAACAGCAGAGGGAAGATCTTTCTCTCCATCTATTCTTCTTTCCGTAAAACTGTCTTTCCAATAAAAACAAAGAAATTTTTTAAAAAGAAAAAAAAGCTGAGGGTTTAACATCTGTCAGTTTTAGAAGTTAATGATCTTGATTCTCATGCAGTGTTCACGTTTATCAGTGTGAGTTAGGTTAGTAAAGGGAACAGGCTCATGAGGTCTTGCAAATTACAGGATGAAGTTCGGCAGTTCATAGAAATATAGGGAAATCTGTCAGAGAACTCAACGGTAGCTAATGCTGAGTGATGCAGCATTCGTGGTGGACACGAGCAGGTAGCTCTTGGGGCCATTGTCAAGAAGCAGGGCTGCAACAGCGTCTCAGCTTGCTGCCTTCACACGTGAAATCATTTGAAGCTAAATTAAGGCTGTGGAAAGTGTATCTCAAAAGGAGTAACATGGTGTATTTCCACACTCTGGGAGGACTAAAGTCTTCTGATGCTTGAATGTGCTAGTGAGTATGTAAAACCACTGTGGCACTTAATGAACGTTTCAAAGATGAGGAAAATATACAAATGGAATTATCTTCACTTCATCATTCAGTGTGGAAAAAGCTGGTGTGCCTGGATCATCTGCGGCACAAAATCATTCAGGTGCAGCACTAACGAGCCAAATGCTAGGTACAGCAATCTCCCACTGTTTGAGGTTTTTACATTGTTAACTTACATAACCAATGTGACTCTCCCACTTGGACGAGACATTTGCTAAAATATGTATCTGTGTTCAGAATGAAAAAAAAAACTTGCTGCTGGGAGCAATCCTTTAAAGAATTGAATGGGCTGCAGACTGAAACATACCTGGAAAAGCAGTTGGGAATAGCAGCATCACTTGTGAAAGCTGACAGCACACGCTCACCAGCAGGAAGCAGTTCCAGCCATCATATTGGGGTGAGTTAAATGTGTGGCCAAATGGGGCCATCACATGTTGCACAAGTTGATGTTATAAATATATAAATGTCCCTTGGCAGAAAAAGCATTCCACTTCGCGATCTGCTGCTTCCCAGGGTGCACGTTACAGGAAGCTGGATTGGAAACAGGAATGTACACTCAAACCAGACCTTGCGAGAAGGGATGTGGATGTCCCAAATGGCATTTTAATTGCTGTGTCACACACCTGCCCCCGACTTTATTTTTTAAGGCTAGCTTGTGTAATTTAAAGCCTGCAGTGTGATTAAGCATTAATCTCCTCCATAGATAACATTTGATGTTCAGTCTTGGAGGACTTGTTTGGGAACCCCAGTTTCTGAGTAATAATCAATTCCCACCTGACTGACTGTAACCCACATTTCCGTCATCAATATTCCCCTGGTGAGCATTCTGTTTCTGTCCAATCAAAGGAATTCTGTGAGTTCAACATGCACCTCTCAACTCCAGATTTAACCTGTGGAAACCTCTACCCTTCTTGAGAAGTCTGGGAATTAAATGCTAGCTGTCCAGCATTATGGTCTGTGCTTTGCAAAGAAATACCTACATTCTTCTTCCATGCCTCTGTTACTGATTGGCTTGCCACACCATGGATGTATAAAACAGGTCTGGGTGATTCCACAGCATTTCAGAGAGTTGTGGGAATTGAATGTGCAGCAACTACAACAGAGCTTGGCACATTGTAATCGCTCGGCATGCTAATTATTCAAGATATTACTGATGGTTGAATTTTACTGTTGCAGTCTAGTAATAATTGCCATGTTCTGTTTGTCTTGTGATATGGTATTTCCAAAATCATGGTTTAACATCAGAACTCTGATATCCAATTCATCTACGTAGCAATGTAGCAAGTGGTGTTTAACTGGTTTATTTCTAACAATTTGACACAGTAAGACAAATCATTTATTCAGCCCAGGGAGCAGAAAACTTGTTTCAAAAAGTATATGTAGATGATGTATGTTCCAAAATTAATGATCCTGATACAAATCATTTTAACTTGTTTCTTGTTGTCCTGAGAGATGATTGGCAATTCCTGTGCCCAGTTTTCAATCTAAATTCTACACAGCTTTAGAGGCTTGAGGCATTGATTGACAATTTATCCCTCTGTAGCTTGAAACTAACCTTATTCTCAGACAAAAACGCCACTTGTGAGATGGCTCTTCATTCAGATGTGTTTAGGTTTTTCACAAGAATGCTAACCTTATATTCTGCTTAGTTGGTTGCTAACTATGTAACAGAGCTTTTGCAGTGACTACTTGCTCTGAGGGAATGTTCTTTGAACTCTTTTGACCAATTGTTATGGAAACAAGAAAAATATTTGTGATAATTTTGATGGAAAACTACCTAAAGGATGTAAGTTATTCAAGATATTTCCATATTTTCCTCTTACATCAGGCAGTACTAGCAACAGTGGTATACTAATGTATTTAGCAACAGTGGTATACTAATGTATTTATTTCACATCATTATACAAGTAATGTTATTGAGTAATGTCTCAGCTTAGACTGTTATCCAGTATTGAAAAGCAATATAGAAATATATGTTCAGAATTCATCATTATATCCTTGGCCATGGCATTGTGAAAGATATTATCCACTACATAAAGGTGAGAGTACTGGATAAATTACTCTGAGATTTCTCAGAATAATTCCTTCATTTTAACAGTTCTTAAAATTTTTCTGGTTCCTTTTTCACTTTTTCTTCATAAATATTGCAACTTTCAAATATCTTGCAGAAATTTAGCAACTTTAATGGTGTGTCCTTTCTTTTTTTTTTTTCTTCCCTGGGTCACATAATTTTTCCCTTTTCCTTGCCTTGAGATCTATTTGGGAAATAAAATTGTATATACGTTTGACTTTGACATGTGTTTAAATTACACACACACACACACACACACACACACACATAGAACATACATTTGTGTATTATTCAGAGTATAGTGTGCTTTTAGTCATTTAAAATTATTTCTGTCAAAAATGGAAGGATCCTTGCCACTGTTGTTATTCTTGGCAGATTGAGGAGATGGCAGTCTTTCAGACAGAATGCTGAATCTAGAACAAAAGCAGGTGGCTGGAACTTGTTAGGAGATGCTATCATAACGTGGCAGTTTTTAGGATTTTCTGGTTTTTATGTATCCATTGTTCTCTAGACCTAGCTTGTATACTTCTTCCACTCAGAACTTTATCTCAGTTGATGATTGCATATTTCAAGTTGCTCAGGTCCTTTAACAATTTTTACATCTGTCATTTATTTTCATTTTAAAGTGTGTGGTAGTGAGAAAGCGAGAGTAAGAGTTAGTGAAAGAGAGAATGATCCATTTGTGATGTACTGGTTTACTGCCCAAATGACTGGGTTATCCAGCATGGGGCAGGGCAAATCCAGAAGCCCGGACCGTATTGGACTCTCGCATGGTGGCCAAGGACCCAAGTAGTTCCGCTGTCACCTGCTGTCTCCACGAGTGAACCTTATCTGGAAGCTGGAGTCAGAAGCAGAGCAGAATGCCTGTATGCAACTGGCAGCTCAGCCTCTGCACCAGATGCCCTCCTCATTCTTTGTACCTTTAGAATCAGTTTTCAACACAGGGGTCAGGGAAATTGTTTAACAAAGAAGCCAGATTATGTTGCCTTTTATTTATTATTATTGTTTACTTATGTGGATACTGTAAAGGGCATGGGTCATTATTATTTATGTTCATTTGCATTTTCTTTTTTTTTTAAAGATTTATTTTTATTACAAAGTCAGATATACAGAGAGGAGGAGAGACAGAGAGGAAGATCTTCCATCCAATGATTCACTCCCCAAGTCAGCCGCAACGGGCCGATACGCGCCAATCCGAAGCCGGGAACCTGGAACCTCTTCCAGGTCTCCCACGCGGGTGCAGGGTCCCAATGCATTGGGCCGTCCTCGACTGCTTTCCCAGGCCACAAGCAGGGAGCTGGATGGGAAGTGGAGCTGCTGGGATTAGAACCGGCGCCCATATGGGATCCCAGGGCGCGTTCAAGGCAAGGACTTTAGCCACTAGGCCACGCCGCCGGGCCCTCATTTGCATTTTCTAAGCTCCTAGAACAGTGTCTGGTCCACGATGAAGCAAATGAATACCTGTTCCTACAAGGAAACACTGATGGAGAAAGCGATTTATTGCTCAGTAACCAATGAGCAGTGGCAGAGTTTAACTCAGGGTTTTGAACTTTTTTCTGGACCTATTTTCACTATCATGTGATGCCTCTTAAACAGGTTGGCAGAATCCTCAAGGTGAATATTAAGAATTTCGTGAGGAAGGATGTTGTTTGAGTTTAAGCCATGGTTCTGTCTTGTAGCAGGCAAAATCTGAAAACTACTACCTTTCATTTGCAGAAAGCATTTGGTATGATCCCTAAAGGCGATTGTAGAGCTATATAAGCCTAATGATTCCATAGAAATGTTTCCCAAGGTGCCTTACAATGGATGAAGAAGAAACAGAGAGGGGGCGGGTGGTATGGAGGGAGATAGGAGAGGGAGAATCTTGCATCTACTGGTTTACTCCCAAGAAAGCTCAATAGCCAAGGCTGAGCCAGGTCAAAAATGGAAGCCAGGATCTTCATCCGGCTCTCAGGGCAGCCTTCTGCTGCTTTTCTTAGACCATTGACAGGGAGCTGAATCAGCAGTGGAACAGCTGGGACCTGAACCATCACCCATTTGGGATTCCTGCATTCCAAGTGGCCGCTATACCTGCTGTAACACAATGCTAGCCCCTGAAATGATGTTCTGATGACGTTGGGGTAGATTGTTCTTTGATCAGGTCCATTACAATAATCATTGCTTCTATTGCAAAAGCTTTTGTTGCATCAAATGTGATGAGGTTGCCATATACTATGGTATTCCATTTGTAAATGACCTAGACTTTAGTTTGAAGTCTTAGTTAAAAGGCACTCATGGGCTTTCTAATTTAGCTCCCCATCTCAATGTCATTACTCAGTCTTGTATTATTGTTTTTTATTTACACAGTAATATATCACTCAAGTACATTAATTTTCTGTAGTCAATTATTACTAAAATCTGTTTAAATATGTAGTTTTAAAATTCTAGGCAGGATAAAAGGATCAGTTGTGAGTAAACTGAGTAAAATGAGATTCTACAGATGTGAGGATACAATGCAATATGCATCTCTACTTCCAGACAAAGATGGACTCCCAATGAAACTGTGTACTATATGACAATAGGATGATGGACTCTCTGCCATTGTCCACAATAATCGAAATATGACTATGTATGAGGAACTATGCTTCAGTAATGATACAGGGGAACTCGGTGGGGGGCGGTGGTTGGGGAGGAAATAAAGGAAATCCCAGGGACTATGGAACTGCATCATAAAATGATAATAATAAATAAAAGATTAAAGAAAGTGATTCTAGTGTCTGAAATTTAAGATTACCATCCTCAAGTAAGTATTAATCTAGAGATTTAAAAAATCACATCCCTTATCAGAGTGCTGGGCTCTGGCCCTTGACTCCAGCTTGCAATTGATGGATTCCCTGTGCGACAGAGGAGATGACCCAGACCGTGAGTTCATGTTACCCAAGTGGAGGTCTGAATTGCGTCCTATGCTTCTAGCTATGGCTTTAGCTCAGCCCAGGACAGTATAGGCCTTTGTTGGTGCGATCTCTTCCTCTCCCTCCCTTCTTCTTCCCCTCGACTCCTTCTCTCTAAATTCTATCCAAAACAAATAAACAATGATCCTGTATATGTGAATATATTTGTGTTATGTATATTGAAATTTGAGTGAGCTTGTTGATGTAGGCCACAGAGAGCCAGATAGTCCATCTTGAAGTTTTAAAGTGGAACATTAATACTATCTTACTCACTATTAAGTGTTACTCATTTTTCCCTCCTTCATGGACTCTAGGCAAAGAACCTGGCACATTTTATGTATTTAACAGCTATTGAATACTCAGTCATCTGGAGTAGAGCTTCTAATAAGATGGAACTACTGCTCCTGTTGTTAAACTAATGCTGTTTTGATCAAATTCAGGATGTGCAGTCAGTCCCGAGTACTTCAGCATCCCAGAGATATGCGGAAGAGATTTGGCCCTTAGAGTTGTTTGGTTCATTGTACTTTGGGTGAATCTGGCATACCACAGTCCACCTCTTATTGGTACTTACTTACCTGAAGTATATGCAAAGTTTTGCAAAGTTTTTGGAATCAAATATCCTTCATTGAAACATTACTTTATATGGAATGAATCAGAAACATGTGGATTAAATTTCCCTGCAAATTTCTTAGGTAATAAAAGTTAAAGGAAAGTGTTTGGCTAGATGTATTGTGGGTGATGCCAAACCCCAACTGTTTGCAAAATGTGTGTTCTGGTTAGATAAATAAACAAATAAAAATATAAACACATTTTATTTCCCTCTTGCCTGGTAAAACCCCACACTTAAAACTATCAAGACCAGGTTTTTAGAAGGACGGTGAGACATTTATGTTTTCCTTGTCTCATCTTTAGAGACAAATAGCCATATAAAGAAGCCATTCTGAGAATGCAAGCAAGCAATGCTGCTTCCCAGTGGAGTCCGAGGAATAGAACAGGGTAAGACATACCTGTAAGATTTGGTTGAAAAAAAATCATCTACAGCAGATCCCTTCCAAATAAAAGCAGCTATTTTGTTCAATTTAAGCTATTTGTAAAATATTCAAATTCTAGATACGATATATGTGTACAGAGAATAAATGCCTTCATCACTCAAAAAATAAACTTGGAAGTAATTAGGTCCCTTAACTGCTGTTACTTAGTGAAAGGGAAACATGTGAAGTTTGCCCTGATTGGACATGCATTAATAAAGCCAAGGCATGGTATCCAACAAAAGCATATAATTGTTTTCCAGTTAAAATTAAGATAAATTAAAAGAAACAAGAAGATATTGGGATTGACTCAATATTATACTAACTGAAGAAAAACTAAAGTAATATTTAGCACTTTTTATGAAGAGGCATACAAATAATAAATAGTAATTGTGTTGAAAACAAGTGTCAGAACTTAAAGGATTAATCTCATTTTAAAGATGAGGAAATATAGTTAGTTGGATTGTCACTTTTGTATGGTTGACCCATGTCAGAACTGGATCGAGTTAACTCAATGTCAAGCCCTGCATTGTTGTACAATGCTCTATAATAAGTGTCTAAGTATTAGTCTATGAAAGTTCTTAGGCCAAAGACAAAGGCCCATCTAGTCTATTACATGTATTTAATGTCAAATAGTGACATTCGCTGTTAGAGAAAGGGAACCTTGGATGTATGGTCCAACTCATTTGTAGATCAGAAATGTGTTTTGTGATACTTTCATGATCCAGCCACTTCTGGCTCTGATTAGATATTTCTTCATGACAGCCTGAATTTTCTTGATACGGTTATTTGAACAATCCATTTTGTTATCATCACTAAAATGAAAATTTTTAAAATATAGGTTTCTTATTTCTTGAAATCGGGCTTTCTAGTAACACTCTCAAAATTCTGACTGTGAGTCACTCTATCACTTTGCTCAGCAGCCATTCAGAACATAAACTTCTGGATTAGAAAAATAAAGAATTCAAAGAACAAGAAGCAGTGTTTGGTTGAGCTGGCTGGGTTTTCTTTGCTTCTTTAGTATTCAAGTGCACAATTTGTACAATTTCCTTTACTTTCATCTTAGCTGCCCACGCTACCAAGTTGCAGGAGCAAATTACTTGACCATCCCTCCATCCACAGACTTTGAAGGACATGGGGAAAAAAATCCAACCATTGTGACATTTCCAGACTAAAAGTTCCTGCAGTTGCTGCTGCTTCTGATTTGGCCCATGGAAAAGGAGGGAGCTCCAGCCAGGCCTGCCCCAAGCCACCCACCCTGCCAAACCTCCTAATCTTGCCAGCCTCATTTCCTGAATGATGAAGCTCCCCTTGTGTGTCCACTGGTATGCCTTGGGAGATCAGGAATACCCAATCAGGAATCAATTAATGGGAGAGAATAACACAAGACAGTTGCTATTTTGCTTGGAACCATGATAACCACGAAATGGCTCTGGGTATTTTGTGAATCAGATTGCTGTCAAACTCGTGTATTTTTTTATTTGGATACACTTCAGTGATTGTACTGTTCTTTGGTAAGGATTGTTTGATGTTCAAAAACCTTGAAGCCATTTAGACTACTTTCTTTCTTCCTTTGCGAATGGAAGTTTGCATTTTGTCCACCACAAAATGAATGTAAATGCCAAAAGGTCTGAGTTTACTTTCAAAATCCAAACCCACAAACTCTGATTGGCTTCTAAACTTGGCGAGACACATTCTCCTGGGTTCCAGACGTTACATCAAATGGGACATTGTCATGTCATAATGAGGAGTGTGTACTTGGGCATATTACGTGAATTCAAGTGTCTCTACTGAGACTTTCAGCACATTGCCTCACTCCACTCAACCTCAGTTTACTTCATCTTCTAATGGGATAATAATAATGCCAACTGCTTTTTAACACTGTATGTATTTCAGACTGACACACAGTAAGTGACTACTGTGAAGAACATGAGAACTAGCTTTTTGGTGAAGCTTATTTGTATCTTTTCATTTAAATAAGCTGAAATGATCTTTACCGACATAGGAGATTAAACAAGCAATTGCACAATGTTATTGTGGGTTAGTTTAAAAAAACGGTAAAAAAAATGTTGTGAATGAATATTACTTACGCAACAGTTTTTGTCCAACTTATTGCAACAGTGTGACCCTTCTCTCTCTTTTATGCTTTAGTACAATTAAAGTTTCTTTTCCATGTTCATAAAGCAAAATCAATACATTTTACCATTTTCATTGTCTTTATACCAATGAATGAACATCAAGTGTGTTTGATACTCTTTTTGTTTGGTTTAAACAGTGGAGTTCTGGAGGAAATGTACTAATAGGGTCCAGAGATTGAAAATAGCATTTTGTAAAATTTATTTTTATTCGAAAGGCAGAAAGAGAGAAGGAAAGAGAGAGAGAGAGAAAGAATCTTACATCCTCTGGCTCATTCCCCAAATGGTCACAGCGGCTGGAAATGAGGCAATTTGAAGCCAGGAGATAGGAGCCTCCTCTGGGTCTCCTACATGGATTTGGGGGTCCAAGGAGTTGGGCCATCCTCTGCTGCTTTCCTAGCCATAAATAGGGAGTTAAAGTGGAAATGAAGCAGCCAGGACATGAACCAGTGCCCACATGTGGTGCTAGCATTGTAGGTAGAAAACTAGCCTGTTATATCACCTTGCTGGGCTCTAAAAATAAAAGGTAAATTTAAATAGACTAACAGGCAAGAGGAAGGGAGGAGGAGTAAGCACAGAGATATCAAAAAAGTGAGCCAGTAATTAAACTATGAACATATCTGTATCAAGGAAAAGACAGAAAACCAAGTTAACAAATTAGACTTGTAAACTAACTGGCAAGATTTTAGTAGAATTCATATAGACCCCAATGATAACAAGAGCTATGTAGGTATGGAGTGTTATGTGATAAACTTTGCATAATAACTCAAATATATAGTTCATTTTGACAGGGGCACTGCCTTGTGCCAGGAATCATCAGGCGCTCACAGAATGCTGTACTCACTTCCCAGGAACATTAATGTATGTACCTGCTGGAAGACTCTGAAGTGGTATCTGTCAAATGAGTAAAAAATGAGTAACTGAATAAGTAAGTTTTATAGACAACTTGATGTCATCAGCAAACTAATTAAATTTATGTTCTCATAATTATTAGTAGCATGTTCTGAGACTTGTACGTGTCTAATAAAAACTGAACTATTTTAACAGTATGAAATGAAGCACACCGTTTTGACGGGTCAATGTGCTTCACCCTCTTGAATGACAACAAAAATAAACCAAATGGCTCACTCTTCCACTTTTAGCTTGTGAGAGAAGCAGATGAGGGGAATAGTGAATTGGCTCAATAAGTCATCACTCCCTACCTTCTTCATACTAAGATACTGCACAGCCCGGAGAGGTGAAATAGCGAAGACATATAACTGGATCAAAGGGGAGAGTTCAGGGGTTAGAAAGGCAATGGGCCACATGCACTGTGGTAGTGCAGCTTTCACCCAGGGAGTGGTTAGCACCCAGGTTATCACTGAATGAAACACATTGACAAGCTGGATGGCAGCCACCTAGGAAGTCTCCCTCAGAGACTCACTAATCTCAGCTTTGTAAGTACACAAACCAACACTCTTGCACTCAAAAAATCAACCTGTTCATTTAACAGTTTCTCAATTTCCAGCCATTTCCCTATTGGCACCAACTCAGTTACGGTTTTGTAGGTTGAGTTTCTCTGTGATGGATCGTGGGATGGGGATTAATGTGTACCGTATGTTTTAGAAGGCACCTTGGAGATCAACAGCAACTGCAGAAGGGAATAAAGGGAAATAGTGTTATAGAAGGGAGAAAAGTTTAGATGGGATGCAGTTGGGTTGATGATCCCAGTATGTTTTTCTGGGGTTCTTGGGCTGGGATGACACTTTAGAATTTTTAAAAATACATTTATTTGTTTATATTGGAAAGGCAGATTTCTAGAGAGGAGAGACAAAGATCTTCTGTCTGCTGGTTCACTCATGAAGTGAGCATGGTTCACTCATGAAATGGCCAGAGATGAGCCAATCTGAAGCCAGAAACTTCTTCCAGGTCTCCCATGTGGGTGCAGGGTCATGTGGGTGCTTTGGGCCATCCTCTACTGCTTTCCCAGGTCACAAGCAGGGAGCTGGAAGGGAAGTGGAGAAGCTGGGACATGAACCAGTACTCATATATCCTGATGTATGCAAAGTGAGGGTCTAGCCACTGAGCCATTGTACCACGCCATTTAGAATTTAATAAGGCTGGGCACGGCAGCGTGGCCTAGCGTCTAAAGTCCTCGCCTTGAACGCCCCGGGATCCCATATGGGCGCCAGTTCTAATCCCGGTAGCCCCACTTCCCATCCAACTCCCTGCTTGTGGCCTGGGAAAGCAGTTGAGGACGGCCCAATGCCTTGGGACCCTGCACCTGCCTGGGAGACCTGGAAGAGGTTCCAGGTTCCCAGCTTCGGATTGGCGTGCATCGGCCCGTTGCGGCTCACTTGGGGAGTGAATCATTGGATGGAAGATCTTCCTCTCTGTCTCTCCTCCTCTGTGTATATCTGGCTGTAATAAAATGAATAAATCTTTAAAAAAAAAAAGAATTTAATAAGGCCTTTATATTCATGTGGTGGTTGAGTGTGGCCGTGAAGGAGGTTTCTTCTCTAAGTAGACATGGTCTTTGACAAAGCAGATTTCTTCTACAGAGTCTGTCCTCCAAGAAGGCTCAGAGCAGAGGGCCTGCTTGAGGCAGTGTTGCCTGTAGTTTTTGAAATGAGCTCCTTGCTCCAAAAGCAGAATGTGAGCACAACATTCCACAAAAGCACTTCCTATGTGTTTCCTGTACCTTCCTTTTAATGTAAATAAATAACTTCATTCCACATAACGAAATTAAGTAAGGAAAAACATTATTCTTAGATTCTTTATTGTATAATCACAGTTGAACCTTACATTGCCATTATGTGCCGTATTTTGTTTTATTGGATGATTTTTATCAAAAATTCTTACACAATTTTCATAGGAAATTTGGGGATTTTTTCCCCATGTATATGTGATAATTACTTTTTAGGTTTTGTTTACTATATTGAGGTATGGTGGTGTATATATATGTTCCTAGAAAAAGTTTTCCTTCCTGTGTTTCCATATTAGAAGATCTTTAGTGTTCTAATGACTTTCGTAATAGCATAGGAGAGTGTACCAGCGTACATATCAACTTAAAATGAGCTAATTTCCAGGTTTGTTTTACTTGAGTAGATTTATCCTAAGCTCATTGTAGTTATTACTCAATAATATAGATGCTGTATTATTATTATATTTCAGATACCCTGGTTTCCCTAACAGTCTGTGTTCATGATCCACTTTAGATGTTTGTTCTCTGTCATGACACTTGAAGTTGGTCAACTTCATCTGACTATAAATATTTTACATGCAGTGGTAGAAACAGGGCAATTTGGAGAGGGAAGAGAGGAGTTCTCCTCTGGAGACTGGGAAACAGTTCTCTGTAGGTAGAGGCATGGACCATCCATTCCAAACTTTATTCCTGTGAAAAAGACCAAAGAGGAAACTGTATCAAACAATGATGTCTTTATGCTTCAGCCTCTGGAACTCCTCTACTACCTGAACCTCAGCATCTCAAAATATATGATGTGCATTGATCTTGATAAGCCACATGATTCTTCCATCAATCTAAATGTCAATTATAGGAACATATTATAAGAATTATCAATCCTAATTTCCATGTAGACAGAACTTGAAGCACTTATATAGGTATGAAATGAGTTATGTATAACTGTGAAGCAGCAGAGAGCAATATATAAAGTGTATATAGTTATGATGTGAGTAATTGTCAAACCTGGATATTTATGCCTGTTGTTACAAATGATGCTTTCTAGGAACAGAGGTTGAGTAATATAAATACATATATTATACATAATATACTGTAAGATACATGATAATATGCTACGTAATGTGTAAGATGTTAGGTAGTATCTTATGAATTATATAAATAACAATTTTTATGAGTAATAACAATATCTTAACAATAATCAGGGTAGGAAACTTAGCTATTGAGAGATGGAAGGCTTGAAATTACCTGTCTCACTGAAAGTTCAGGGTCTGCCCTGAATCTTATTTGTTATTTTGTTTATTTTAATTAATTAATTAATTAATTAATTTTATTTTATTTTATTTTATTTTATTTTTATTGGAAAATCAGATATACAAAGAGGAGGAGAGAAAGAGAGGAAGATTTTCCATCCACTAATTTACTCCCCACATGACCGTAATGGTTGGAGCTGAGCCAATCCGAAGCCAGGAGCTTCTTTCAGGTCGGCCACGAGGATACATCCCCAGCTACTTTCCCAGGCCACAAGCAGGGAGCTGTATGGCAAGCGGGGCTGCCGGGATTAGAACCAGCGCCCATATGGGATCCCAGTACGTTCAAGGCGAGAACTTTAGCAGCTAGGCTATCACGCCGGGCCCCCTGATTGCTACTTGTTTATGTAGGTGTGCTTTGTTTTCATTGACTGAGTGTGAAGCCTGAGAGCTTTCCATTGTCTGCAATAGCCAGTTGCCAAAGACATGGGTGACTCGTTGCAGGGTATGCGACAGGTTATGGGATAAACCTGATGCTGGGAGACTCGGGTACATGGTTCTCTGTGCTTTCTCTGTCTTTGTGATGGGTATGTCCATAGGTGAGGAGTGATGGACATTTCTCGTCCTCTCTCCAGCTCTCCAGTAGGATCTCTCCAGAGCTCTGATCTTGGACACAAGATATCTATGTGGTTACTAGCAGGGATAAGGAATGTCTGGCCTGTGGGAGCTATAAGGAACACAAAATTATTTGTTCTTGCTCTGCCAAAAAGGTAGGACTTGAAATTGAATAAACTTAGAGCAGGCCAATGTTGTAAGGCCTGTGAATGATGTTTTAAATTTCCAAATGGTCCTTGATAGAAAAAAGGATTTCCCATCCTTGGAACAGTGTCATCAGATAATTAGCTTCATGTGAGAATTGCTCAGGAAAACTTTATTGACAAGTGACAAGTAAAGGAGACATTGAGAAGGTATAGCTTCCTAACGAAGCTGCCTCACAGAGAGGCAGTTTGCTAGGGCTCTTGAGAATAGCAAGGTTTAAGGCGAGTGTCCATGATGTGGAAAGACAGGTAGCAGGAGGGGCTTTTCTGCTGGCAGGAGACATCTTTATATAGTACATGTTCGGAAATCTCTGTCATACTTTGTGTGTGTGTGCATTCCATTTCTTGTTTGTGCTAGTCTGGTCCACCTGGGAGTGTAGTGTTTTCAGGAAACATCCTCTAAAGAACAATTTCTAGAAAGTAAAGTGTTTCAGATTCTCCTGCTGTATTCCAGTGACTCCTTTTTGCCTATATCCTTCCTTCTTGATTATAAATCCTGTTACATGAAAGCCGAAGCTATAGAGTTAAAGGAGTCCTCAGAGTCCAGCCGTCATTTTCTGGGAGGACAATTTCCTATATGTGTGGATGCTCCTTTACTTTGAAGCTAGATTATTTCACAGCATTGTTTGAAATATTAAGAAAGCATATGTGCAAAATCTGCTCTGGCTGGATGTTCTACATGTCTGCGTCATTTACATATGGATCATTTAAGTCTTTGTGAGAGACATATGGAAAGGGAGAAAGAAATGTTGGAATCCAAGGTAGAAGTGGTACTGCCTTTTGCTGCTGCTGTTAATCCTCCTTCTCAACCTTCTTTTAAAAATTAGTTTCTTTTAAAAAGCTAGTTTATTTGTCACAGAGGCTGAAAGGATTATTTGTTTGCCTCGCTCTTATCAATGGCATGCAATGGAAGCCATCATTTCTCTTAAACTGTCATTTCACATGCTTGACTATGTCAATGCACATGCCTTGCCATTTCAAAATCTTATGTTTATTTTCATATATACTTTCTCTGTCTTCTTTAGGTTTCTTTTGAAAATATAGGGAATCTGGCTCATTAAGGGCACAAAGGGAGTGCCTAGGGAGTGAATTTTCTTTAGCATATACATGTAGGATTTCCCTCAGGTTAATACAACAGAGCAGCAGATAACCCTGCATGTGTGAGATTGACAGTCATTAAGAAAATAGTCCATGGTCTTGTCTGAGAAGTGGAGAGTAGGAAAGGAAATTAATATTGTCTAAACCACTTTCATATGCATGATTGCATTTAAAACTTTAAAAATTTGGAAAGGAGGATATTCTCAAATCCTTAGGTATTTATGAAAATCATATTCTAAGGAGGTAATTTGCTTTAGGCCAATACTTTATGGTATTGGACTTAGGGCTTTGTGTTGCTAGACTTATACCTATTTTCTACACTGAATCATAACTCAAAAGATTTTACTCAGTAAGAGTATTTGGATTCCTAACTACACAACACATTCACAGAAGTCTGTTTTGACAAATTATCAGCTGTTTTTTCCTTTGCAATCTTTATCTTACAGAGCAGTGATTTTTGTTTCTACTTCTTCTCTTTCATGTCCTTATCTTCTTGGTACATGTTGTTTAATAAGGGTAGAGAAAAAAAGTGGATTGGCATTATGATGCTCAGATATGATATAGAGTGGTCAACATTAGTAAAAGAAATTATTTGCTTTTCAGTTTGAAGAATCCAAATGATCTAATTGTTTTTCTTAAGCCCAATCTTATTTCTGTTCCTTGATGAACAGATTAAAAACAGAGCTGGGATCCAAGGGATTATGCAATTGGATAAAGAAAGCAATTTCTAGATGCCCATCAGGGGTTGTTTGGATTTTACTCAGAATAAACCCTGAGACAAAGCTGCAGGTGCCAATAATGTAAGAGATGATTTCAAAAAAAAAAAAATACACTAAAGGAGTGTGGGACATGAACAGAAGGGAGAAGAGCCAATACAAGGTGACTGAATGAACATGTATTCACTGTGGGCCAACTAGACTCAATTCCACTGAGGACTGTATAACTGAATGGAATGGGAAGGATTGGAGTTTTATTGATCAGTGTTATCTGATATTAACTAAAACATGTCCCCCCCGATTTTTATTTCTCTTGAATGTTTAACCTGTGTTTGCTTTGGTCCTAGTCCACAATCCCTGAAAAAGTCCTCAGGCAGGATTCAGGGAGGTATATGTGGGAAGTTGTCCATTTGTGGTAAGTTGTACTGCAGTTGTAGTTGCACTGGAGAGCCGAAGGAGCTTGCATCAGAATGTCAGCAGAGCCTGCTCTAGAGAACTCTATGGACTATGGGAATAAGGCAGCAGCGTTTTGTGATATTCTGTATGCTCCATGCCTACATGGGAGCTGATTAGAGACTAGACAGCTTTGGAGAGAGGCTATGTACTACAACCGTGTCATGCATGGATCTGGCAGGAGCTATAGAGTCAGATCATCTCTGTTAGTTACTGGGTGAAGTTAGCCTGGATATTTAGCTGCATAGTGCTTGGCCTCCTATCTGTCAAAAGAAGCAGATGATAACAGAACTTAGCTGCACTGGTGGCAAATTAGTATAGGCTTATATATATGAAGCATTTATAATAGAATTGAGCATAAAGTAAGAACTTTATCTCATGAAAGAGGCCTATGTTACCATTTAAAATTTTTCAAGTGTGAAGCTAAATTGAAAAAAAAAAAACTATTCATAGTGAATTCTTTAACCAGAAAATGTTCTTTTATATCCATAAGCAAATTCTACTCTCTCAGATTCAGGACTTGATATGTATTTTAACATATAATCTACCCAGATTTTGAATTCATCTTTTAAGGAGCATGACATAAGCATAGATTTTTGAACACTGGTGTTGTGCCACAACTCAGTAGAAACAGCAACTACCATAACAAAATCCACGACATGAGTGATGAAATCTAACAGCAGTTGCCAGTGGTGCAGCAAGTGCTTGAGTACCCTGTGCGTCAGTTAGTATTTATATCAGTTGTACGGGTTAGCTCAGAACCTGAAAAGAAGACATGGATTCAAAGGGTTGAAAGAACTTGTTCAGGATTCCACAATTATAATTTGTGGGGCTGGGAGTCTGACCCTATTGCATGTTTCTTAAACTGTTATGTACAACTGAGACATCGCAACAAGCTAAATGTTACCCTCTGCTGACATCACTCGAGACACTGTATCCTCATGGTGGCTTTAGAATTGAAGCTTGTGTTGAGTTGTTGCTCTACTATTTGTGGTTTTGGGTATCATTTAACCTCTCCAAAGTTCATTATGTTGCAGGTTTTCTGTAAAAGAGGAATAATGATCTCTACCCCAGAGGATTGTTCTGGGGATTCTGTGAAATGATCTTGAAGCTTTGTAGTCATTGTTATGTAAATTTTATCGTCCAAATATAAGCTTTATCATGGAGTGTGGGGGCCGATTATGAATGAAATTAGTAACAAGGGAGTTGAGATTTAATATTTTTTTCATAATCTCTCCATCTCTCATTTCTGTAACTCTGCCCTTTTAAAAAACATACTTAAATATATTTTATTTTGTTTTATGGTGTAGTTCCATAGGTTCTGGGGTTTCCCATGCCCTTTTCCAAGGTCCCTCCCCTCACCACACTGATTTTCCCTCTAGTTTTACAATGAATGTCCTTCATGTAAAGTCATAAGTGTAACTCTGCCTTTTAAATAAAAATGTAAATTGGGGGCTGGCATGGCGGCATAGCAAGCTAATCCTTTGCCTGCAGTGCTGGCATCCCATATGGGCACTGGATTACTCCTGGGTACTCCTGATCCAGCTCCCTCCTTATGGCTCAGGAAAACAACAAAGGATGCCTAAGTCCTTGGGCTCCTGCGCCCATGTGGGAGACATGGAAGAAGTTCCTGGTTCCTGGCCTAGGATCACCTCAGCTCCTGCCATTGTGACCCGTTTGGGGAGTGAGCCAGCAGATAGAGGCTCTTTCTCTCTCTCTCACTCCTTTTTCATTTTTCACCATTCAGCCTTTCAAATAAAAACAAAATGATTATTTAAAAATAAAATGTGCTCACAGTCAACTTTAAAGATTAAATTTTTTTGGAAACGCAGATTTGCAGAGAGAAGGAGAGACAAACAGAGAGATCTTCCTTCTACTGGTCACTCCCCAAATGGCTGCAAAGGCCAGAGCTGAGTTGATCTGAGGACAGGAACCAGGAGCTTCGTCTTGGTCTCCTTTGCAGGTACAAGGATCCAAAGCATTGGGCCATCCTCCACTACTTTCCCAGGCCACAAGCCAGGAGCTGGAAGGGAAGGGAAGCAGCTGGGATGTCCATATGGGATCCCAGCAATGAAAGGTGAGGATTAGCGAACTAAGCCACTGTGCAAGGCCCACATGTCTGTTTTTATTTAATTTTGTTGATCATTTCACAAAATATCTCAGGCATTTTTAAGTGTTTGGAAATTAAAAGATGAAAGTAATATCATACCTATATTCAAGTTGATTAAAAGCTTGGGATCATACAGAGTTTCAGAACAATCATAGTGACAGGTTTTATTGAGCCAGAATCTTTGAAGATATTCTGTTCACAGAGAAAAAAATAATCCGCTCTCAATTTTATTTGCTCTGATTATTGAATGTTTCTAAATTAGTTTAGACTGTATGTCAAGACCGTCGTGAGGATGTGTTCTCTGTTAGAGACAGATACTTCTATCTGCAAAATAAAGTTCCCCCCAAAGCTGGGAGCATTGAGATGTTCAGAACCATTAAGATTGTTAGCTTTCCTGGAGATAAGCAGAATAAACAGTCTGCTTTCCAGGGGCCATCGGTTCCGCGGCTTTAGTTAGCTTTTGAAGGTCGAAGAAGACAGGTTTCAAAAACTGCTTTTTCCACCAATCTCATAACCTTCTAATTGATCTCACTGTTTCTGCTGACTTTCACAGATAATAGGATGTTTCTGAGTTGGCTGTGAATTGTCTTTGATGATTTCTTGATTTGTGTACATCTTTCCACAAGTGTGTAATTAGTTATCCATTCATCTTTTTGATGAGTGATAGTATAGGTATGTATGTGTATTTTTTCATTCACAAATAACCACTCAGCATGTAAGTGCAAATAGACTAGGAAATGTATTACTAAAGTTATAATAGTGGGCTTTCCTGTTAATTCACTGGTTTTGATGTTGCCTTCTAACTCAGTGGGTATCAAGGAGTGAGATTGTCTGGACGCATTTTGGGTTGTTTCAGTCCTACTTCCATTTACAAGATGGAGCCGGATATGCTAGTCAGCACTCTCAATGCACAGAGCAGCTCCTGTAGCAAAGAATTTTCTGAATCCTAAAGTTTGGAAAACTCTATGTACATAAACTTATTCTTTTTTGATATCCTAAAGTTGTATTCTTGAAGTTCATTCTGCCATCCCTAATTTTGGATTTCCCAGTGGCATGATAAGCACAATCTTACACATTTTCTTGGGACATTAGGAAATCAGATAAACCAGTGCAACATCTACAGAATTAATTATTCCCAATTGAAGCAAATCAGAAATACGATCTCCTTTCCTTCATTTTGTACAATACATTTGACCTGTTATCTGTGACTAGATGGAGATCTGACATTGTTTTTTAATTGGTTTAAGAGCTTCAAATGGTTAAGATGGTTTCTTGGCTGATCAGAGAGAAAAGTAAGAGTAATGACTGCAATGGCAATTACAGCAATAGTGACAGCACCTGTTAAAATAATCAGGTGTCAAGGGATTCCTGTGAATTACACTTTTCTCGGAGCCTACTTCAATGTTACACTTTAGCATCTTTGATCACACTTCTACACTCTTCTCAATTAACATTGTATCTATAAGTAAGGTTGTCTATAGTCCAACCCAAGGGAAAAACGGTTTCCTTCTTTCTTAACTTTGTACATGCCAGCACTATACATTCCTCTTTCAAGTAAAGGTATGTATATGTATTTATACATGTAGATATCCTATTTTAAAGTATACATAGTGTCTTCAAGCTCATTTAAAACAGTTTAAAAATAAAACATTCTATTTTTTATCTTTCATGTTTTTTAACACCCATCTACTCACTATGCAGTAACTTGGGACCAACAGAGTTTGGTTTGATTATTAGGTAATGGAAGGTTTTCCTTTCTCATGCATGTACTCTACACATATCCACTTGCATGCTCAAAGTGATCTCAACTACTTATCATTGCCTAGCACAATGTTAATATTTTAGAAATAATTATTTTGTGTTGTTTATGAAATTAGGACAAAGAACCAAACTGTACCCATGCTCAGTACACGTGTGATTAGATTTGATCTGCATCTGGTTGAATCCACGGATATAGAACTCACAGACACGCGGGGGCAACTTCACTAGAAAAAGAAAGAGGTTGTTTATAAGCATGCTTCACTGAATTAACCTGGTTAGTTTGGTAATTTCAAAGCATTTAGCAATTCCACATAATTTCCCCAGGGAATGTTCTTTATTGTTGATGAAAACTCTGGAGGGTGAAAGGTGAGGAAAGATAAGAATTTGGAAATGTGTTTCTTGCAGGGCAAGCAAGTGGTGGGAGAGTTTGACCCAGGCCTGGAGAGTTTATCTTACATATTTGTTAATCATGTGGAAAAGGGAACCCACAGATTGTGAGCTGTTGACTGCAATGCAAACCACACATGTGAAAGGACAGCAATGAAACAGGAAAGCAAAGCACCGAGTTTAGCAATTCTTTTTTTTTTTTAACTTTCCCTAACTATGCTCATACCATGAAAAGCAAATCAAAATATGATGAGGTAAACATTCTGTATGGTCATGCAATGAGATCACAGTTAAATACTAACACATTTCTTTCCAGTATTCCCTTGAAAGTGTTTTCATCTATTGCTTTCCAGTTCACAAGTAGTTTTACTCTCCCCTTTTCGGTACTGAAAAATTTTTGGACTGTTTAAATTTTCTTTTCCAAACAATACAGACAATTATGCATTGCAGATGTGGATTTTTTAGATTAAGAATAGGATCATAGTTTGAAGTTAAAAGATAAGGTATAGCAGTCAAAATATTTGCAGAGTATATTTTATCAAATGTATATTATTTAATATCCCCAATGTGCTTGCACTATTGCTCACTGCACAAAGTAATTCTTGTTGACTGGTTTTGCTCTGCAGAAAGCCTACTCATTTTTAAGATCCTCTACTCAATATTATCCTGAAGAGGAAAGCTTAATTTTACTATTGGGATGCAGCCTGAAACTTCTCAAAGATCAATTTTATGTTTGGGAAATACTTTTTACCCCTATTTGAAACATATGCATCCCTCATATAGGAACAATTGGTGTTAGACATTCAGTTTGTCAGGCCTACTTCAGATAACTTTATGAACACTCACAGAAGAATAATCAACATATATTTGAATCAGTTAATAATGTGATCAGTTGGCTTAGTATCCTTAAATGTTAAGACTGATTTACAGAGAGTAGAATCCGTCTTTTTTCTTTTGTTTTTAGAATTATTTATTTATTTATTTTGAGAGATGTTAGAGAAGGAGACAAAGAGAGAGCTCTTCCATCTGCTGCTTCAATTTTCAGATCGGCACAACTCTCCAGCGCTCAGCAAGGCTGAACTAGCAGCCACGAATTTCATCTGGGTCTCTCATGTGACTGACAGTGTCCCAGAGAGTTGGACCATTTTCAGCTGCCTTTCCCAGGCATTTAACAGTGAGATCAGCTGGAAGAAGAGAGGTAGGACATGAACTAGCCCCTACAGGGATGCTGGCACCATGGACAACAGGTTAACTTGTCACACCACAACATTAAGCCCCAGGATTGCTTCTATTTCATAACAGCCAATCACCCCATTCAGTCTCTGTCCTTAGATTTCTGATGACTCAAGACAAGATACTTCTAAAATGGCAACTCACTAATTATCTATTATTTCTATTATAATCATTCTCTGCATTATTTCTAACAAATCTAGTTTCTATAAAGCATTCTGCTTGTACTGGAGAAATCAAGAATGCTATTTTGTGGTTTAAAACAAACATTCGCAAATGAAATCCTGTTCTGAATTTCCTTTCTATCATTCAAAATTTTGTTACTGTATGTTTCATTATTTCTTTTGGCTTATGATCATTTTGTCAATTTACACAGATAGTAAAAGGCCAGAGAATTACTAGATCCTCCTTGGACTAATTTGAGCATGAATGTTTACCATGTGGGAACTGTGAGTTAGCTATTGTTTTATATTATGTGAGGTCTATCTAGCCATACACATACATATATATGTATATGCATATACACACATATATACACACATATATATGTATGCAGACTTCATAAAGCATAGCATCGTTTTCCCACTGCCCTTGTTTTGGAATCTGAGTGTGACAGTGGTTATTAAGCTGTCTGAGGGTGAGAGTGGTTGTTAAGGTGGTCTGGTCTCATGACCTGATGACTAGAAAATCAGTGACAGTCTCAGCGTTATCATTCTTCTTTGTTCTTAAGTGAAAAGGGAAAGATATGGCAGTGAGATGAGCATTTGTTTAAGTGTATGCTGTAAAAATGTAGTTGTTTCTTTATTCTTAATGGAATCTCTGTGTGTGTGTGTGTGTCTGTGTGTAAATATATATAAACATAACCTGTCCATTAGTCACTTCATACATTTTATTATCACTTCATCCTTTATTTCCTTCCTTTGACCTATAGAATATTCCCAAGTAATTATAAAACCCATTAATATCTCAGAACACTCAGCAAAAAATCCATGGAAGCTTTCTTAATGGTCATTACTAATCAGTATTAAGCAATCTTGAACTGGCCAGAAGTCATTGTATGGAGATTTAAAAACATTTTTAATATGTAAATTCTCTTACTCTTTTTTGGTAATGCTCTCATTTCCATTTCCCGTATTTAAAAAGAACTCAAAATATTTACATTAGATAAAAAAGTATAATGTGCAAATTCCATTTTAACAGGATTTATTTGGATTTGTAGGAAGAAAAAAAAACATTGCAGAACTACTCTATTTTAAAGAGAGAAAGATCCTTTAACTGCCCTCTGCCCCATACTGCTTTTTGGTTCCTTGACAAGCCACTATAGACATAAGCATAAATCAGTGAAACAGGATTTCTATCTCTTGTGCAGACCTGTGTCATGCAAGAAGTAATCTATATAGATATGGGGTATGGTATAACACAGAAAGATGGGACTTGGGATAATACAGCTGGAGAGTTCAGTTCCTGACTCTGCAACATTCTGGCTGTGTGCTTTGGGCAAGTCAATTGTAAAGTAAGGATAAGGCCAATAATGACCTTCCATTCTTGTTGTGAGGAATAAATGAGATAACATATAAGCATATTACCTGATACAAAATAAGCACTAGGTAGAGGTTAGCAATTACTCTTATTCCTGTTTGTTTGCTGGAAAAAGTACCTTGAGAAAGACTCCTAATACTCAAAGGAGGAAGCCCTTTGCAATGTGTTTAACTGATGAGATAAAGCAAATCCCCAAATGGGAGACCAGAATTTTCATTGAACAATGGTGCTGCTTGTTGGGGCTTATTAAGTTTCAAAGTAAATCTACAAATAAAGGCTGATGGAATAGCCTGTAATTTGGCTTCTTGAGTTTTGTGCAGTATCCTGGCTTAACCTGGTATAGTCCAGTCAAAAGTAAAAATTTTCCAAAGTTATAACATCCTGTTTACACTACAAAGCTAACTCAAACCCATTTATCACCTTTTTCAAAGTATGAGAAAACAAGTTCTTTTTCTCTTACTCAAAACACAACACTTACATCAGCAAATGTGTTAGCTTTTGCCCCTGAAAATGGAATTCTCCAACTGTTCTCAGTTAAGTGTGCAAGGATTCAATTGACTTTGACGCTATCTGGAGCCAATGTAGACCCTAGCAATCAAAGGCTCACTCCTAGGAGACTAAGCCTCTTTGCAGATACCAATTGAAAAGTATGGGTCCCCAGATTCGTCACTGCTTCTGTCCTACTTATGTATAAACTAGAGGTTCCCGTGAATCTGTTCTCCAGTTCAGTTTTTTGCTAGAATGGCTCATAGAACTCAGGAAAAGATCTTTACCAATTTATTGTATAATGAAGGGTATGCTAAAGGATGCAGATGAACAACCAGAAGAGGTTCCTGCTTCCAGCATTGGCAGGTTCCTGAGTGTGAGAAATTCTGTCCCTGGTAGTTGGGGTACACTACTTTTCTAGTGTATGTATGTGAACACCAAAATATGCGATCTCTGCACACTGTGATTTGGGCATTTTCAGGGAGTCTTCATCACACAGACACAGAATGAGGAATGGGGCTTAAGTTCTAAGCTTCTAGTCATAGCTTAGTATAACTTGTGACTAGGAGCCCACCATATGTTACTCCATTAGAACAGAAAGCATTCATATTACCTAGGAATTTCAAAGCATTTAGGACCTCTGTGTCAGAACTGGAGGTAGAGTTAAATGTGTGCATTTCTATAAGAATGAGACTTTTTGAAGTCATATTCCTTTGTAACCAATTAGAATTTGAGCCTTCTTCCTGCTGTGTAAGCCTGGGGCATGGCAAAGTGGTTTGTGTGATGCTTTCTGCATTCACCATGTGAAATGGGCACAGAAGGGTAGTGCACCAGCTTTAGAATTCATGCAAAAAATCTTTTGACTTACCCAAATTTGGTTAAGAATATATGGATAGATATGCTCCTATTTGTAACCACTATATGCATTTGGCTAGTTGCTCTTAGCCAAGTATGTTGGAGATTTTGTGCAAAAGCAAGGACTGTGACAGTCAGGAACCCATATTCACAAGAAAAATGGTGCCTGGAAAGAGCTTAGAACATCCAGATCTCATCACTATTGGCTTTGGGTTTCATCTTGTTGGTTAGTTCCTTTCTCAGCCACAGCATCAAAGGGGAAAATCCATAACCCCAGGGGTTACGAATGTATAGCAAGATGAGGTGATTAAAGATTCTCTAAATATAACTTGTTTTTAATCTTGGTGCAAGTCACTTAATTTTTTTCTGTTTCTAAAATGAAGGGGAAATAGGATGCAATTCACAAAATAACACGTGTCCTGAAGCAAGATGGGGAAGATGTTGTTGATATAGGTAGTGGCATGTGAAAGAAGCTAGGCCTCCTTGGGCTGCTGAGCCAGGGATACAGACTCCAAGGCAGGGAAGACATCATAGTAGAGTAGCTGTGTGCAGGTGGTTTGATCATTTTATGTCACTTGGGATAGGCAGGATCCCAGAACATTCTCTACTTCTACTTTCAAAAGTTTTCTTTTTTTTTTTGATAAGTGAGAATAACCTTCCGTTTGCTTCCACTAGGTATCAAAAGCATGCTGAAAGGGCTAAATATCTAGGTGAAAATCCTCTTTGTTTTGAGAATATTGGAAGCAGAAACTAGAGAATCTTTTTCTTGATTTTCTTCAATTGTGCGAATCAGACTTAAATTACAGTAAGCATCAAATAGAAATGCACTATTGTTTCACTAATACAGGCCAACGAGGGTATAGGTATATGAAGCTAGTTTTTAATGTATTCACTCAGTCTGTTATTTGTCAGACAGCTATGAGCCCTTCCTATAACTCCATTGTTGTACTCCATTGACATTAGAGCATCAGTGCAGATAATATCTGGTTCCTGTCAAGAGAATTACCATTTAGAGTGGAAATCACATGCATATAGTTAACTAGCATAGAGTTTTTTCACTGCTGAGTAACTCTGTGATGCTGTGAAAACTCATAGGGCAGCATTTTGGCTTGGAGATGAAAGAAGCTACGAAAGGCTTCTTCCTGTAGACTATGCCTGAAGTGACTCGAACACATTCTGCTAGTGAAGTGAACAGAGGTAGAGCGAAAAGATAGGGCAATCTGGACATTGGGCATCACACACACACACACACACATATATATATGCACATGAGGGAACATGGCACATCTATGGTAAGCATGAATAATTTTTCTCATGGAGTATGGAGAGAAGGAGGAATAACCTACGCAGATCCTCCTGTACACAATAAACCAGCTCTATATGACTGTTTAATCCATGAAAGTTTGTAAACAGTTGTTTCAATGTATTGTTTAGGGAATGACAAAAACTGTACATATTTAATACAGATGCATTTTAATTCAACACATTCCATCAATAATTGTTAACATGTACAAACACACAACCTATGGATATAGAGGGTCCAGTATATTGGGGGATTCAGAATTCATTTACTCATTTAGCAACTGTTAATTGAAGTTCTAAAATATGCTAAGACAAGGAGAAAGATCTCTTTTGCTCATGAAAAAAATGAAATTTGCCTCCCAGCAGTGTCATTTCCTTGCTGTGTGGTTTCTGAGAAACTCACAAGCGCAAAGTGAGAGTCCCCACACCTAATGAGAGAGGAGGGTTAGAAACATTCCCGCTTCTCAGATGATTCTCTCAAGAACACTGAGAGTAACATGTTGCTCTGGTTTACCTGGGTAGAATTTGTGATTTTCCAGCTTCTCTCCCTCCTTGCCCTCTTTCCAACTCAAGTACCATGGTCCCAGCATATACTGAGTTAATGATTTCATACTGGGAAGAAGAGTGCTCAAATAATAGTCCCATTAGGCAGCAATTCCCTTCTCCCAGAGTAATAAAATCACACATTTATGACTTGTGTGAAATAAAAACCATGAGCTTTGGTTGTTCCTGTGAATAATCTGTCATCCCTCTATGAAAACTGGTTTTTATCACTCAGAGGGTTACTGTAATAATCATGGACTTTTTCAGCATATTTTATATTCATTCTTTCCTTCAAGAAACAATGGAATTTTTCCTTTTTTATGGCCCATTATGACTCAATAGTGAAAATATTAACTGTTGAAGGGTGTGAAATGTGGCTGGCACCAGAGAAATAGCTCAAGCAAATAAAATTTGTGCTAATATTCCGTTCGTTCCTTGTTTATCCTAAAACCCTTTCTCACTTCCTTTGTCTCAACTTCAGTCTGACTTCTCATTTTAGCTTGGTTGGCAATGAGTGATTTGTGCTTATCATCCACTAATTATGAATTCAAGAAAACAATCCTAGATCTTCCTTGTAATAGCTCAAGCATCACTTACATGAATCCTGGATGAACACGTTTCTCACGGGTAAGAAAACTGAGACTCATATATGTTAGATTACTCTCACAAAGTGGTGAGTGTGAGGCTAACTCTCAGCCATCGTTTTATTCTTTTTTCTCCTCCACTGTTCCTTTCCCTTTTTCTCCCCCCTCCCACGACTGATTTATTTATTTGAAAGAGTTAGAGGGAAGGAGAGAGATGGAGAGAAAAAGGAAGAGAAAGACACACACACACGTACACAAAGATATCTTCTATCTGTTATTTTGTTCCTTTTAAGGTGACCACAACAGCCAGGGTGGGCCAGGCCAAAGTCAGAAGTCAAGAGCTTCATTTGGTTCTCCACTATGGATGCAGAGCCCCAAGGACTTGGACCGTCTTGTGATGCTCTACCAGTATATTAGCAGGGAACTGGATTGGAAGTTGAAGCACTAGGACTTGAACTGGCACCCAGATAGGGTACCAGTGGTTCAGGCAGTGGTTTAACGCACATTGCCACAGAACCAGTCCTCATCATTTCTATTTCTGTCTCCATCTATGAACAGATTGACTGGTTCACGAGCTCACAGAGGCATCAATAGTGACTTCCAAACAATAGTGTATACTTTCTAATGTTTACCACTCTAATGTAAGAGTTTGGAAAAATTAAAGAAGCACATACCTTCTTATAAATGGATTTCTTTTTTGTAAAACAAACACTCCAAAACTTATATTTTTATTTTATGTCCTTAAAAGACAAGTACACACACACACACACACTTCCCATCTGCTGATTCAGTTTCCAAATGCCTTTAGTAGTTAGGGCTGGATCAACCAAAGGTGGAAATCAGACGCTCAATCTAGTATCTAACATGAGTGGCAAGGATCCAAGTATTTGAGCCAATAGTTACCCTTCTCTGAAACTACAAATTAGCAAGAAACTGGAATCGGAAGCAGAGTTGGGATTCAAACGCAGCTTGGACATGGAACGTAGGCATCCCAAGCGAATTCTCAAATGCCCACTCCTGATGTGTGCGTGTTAAAACAATTAGATATTGTTTGGATGATCCATATTTGATATTTTATGGAGAATCTTAAAGACAGCTATGTTGATGTATGAAAAGTGAATATTAATTAAAGGGAGAAAAAATTAACAAATAGGTGATAAAACATCAATAAGTTGAGTGCCTTTATTTACATTTCAGGTTACTAATCAGAGAAAAGGAAGTGACCCAAAATGGTCACTTGTGGTGTTTTCATGGCCATGTGACATTGGAAGCATTGGAAAAAAAGCCAACTAACTAGAGAAACCTCATTGTAATAATCTCTTTCCCATTTCTTCTCCAACAGGATGGCATTCAATGAATGGCCAGTAAGTCTAAAAACAAGAAGAGAGAATCATGGTTTGATATTTGATCAAGGACACTCTTGCATTATTTAGCTTATGTTCAACCAAATACTACCACTATTGTCCCATTTTGTCTCCTCTATGAACATTGTTCATTACACAAAAATCTGTTCTTTCTTTCAGAAAGATTCAGTTCTCTTGAGGACCTGTTATAACTTTCTGAATTGGTCCACAGATGAAAAGAATATCTACCTCTCTCCAAACCTGTTTCTTTGTTTATGGTCAACTTCCCTATCACTCTGTTGTAGTCTCAGAAGCTGGCTGCTTTTTCAGGGGATTCTCTAGTCTAAGCAAATCGAGATCAGAGCTCCTTTTAAGGACAGGGGATGCTTCCCAAAACTTGATGTTGTGGCTTTCCTGGGCACATAACTTGGGCTCTGGGTAAAGCCAATAGATTTACACAGTATTGTGTTCACAACACCTAGAGCTCCCCAGATAAGCAACACTAGAGAGAGGACTTGGCTTCATAGTCTGAAATATTGAGGTGACCTGAGAATTTCGTCTTCCCTTATGTGAGTCTTTACACCCTGACGTGAATGGGTATCAAAAAGACTCCTTCTCTTGTCCTTCCTACTGCTGATGGGCTTTACTGAGCATTCATCTTCACTGCCACCCTGATTTTGAACTTGCCATTCTCACATTACCTATCTTGTCAGGACTGCAGACTCACCAGTGCAGCATGGTCAACTCAAGGGCTTTACCTTCCCCATTTAGTCTATCCCTGTCTGATTCTCTCTCTTGTCAATTTAAACTGTCATTTCTGTGTCTGCCATTGCGTTGTAGTAAGTAAAGCTGCTACCTGCAATGCTGGCAGTTCAAATAGGTACCTTTGAATCTGCTTTGAATCTGGCTGCTTTCTAAAGCCTTAGACAAAGCAACTGAACATGTCGCAAGTGTTTGGGCCCTTCTCACTCATATGGGAGACCCTGATGAAGATCTTAGCTCCTAGTTTCATTGTGACCCAGTGCTGACTTTGGCAGCCATCTTGGAGAATGATCCAAGTAGATGGAAGATCTTCTTTTCTTTGTGTCTGTCTGAACCTCTCTCCTTGTACTTCCTGATTTTCAAGTACTTAAATATATCTTTAAAAAAATTTAAAAGCAATTTCTGACTTATAACTCAAATTTCAGTACAATTTGAAAACCAATAACCACATCTCAGTGACTCCTCCTTTTTTGATGAAATGTTCCGTTAGTTTCTGCTTCTGATGCTTTCCCAATCTCTCCATTTGAGAAGCAGCAATCCTGTCCTAATAGTGCTACTCATTTTTCTCACTATCATCCTCTCGGCACACCATACAGTTAGGCTTTTCCAAAAACAATGTTTCTATTTGGTTTCTCTTTTGCTCTGAAGTCTAAAGTAAGATCCATTATCTCTCACATTTCTAATTACTTTGCTGCTTTTTCAAGGTGTTAAACTCAAATTTCATAAACTTTAAATTTACGAAATGACATTTCCTGCTATTCCCTTAAACACCTCTAGTTTAGACAAGACAATTCTTATTCACCTCACCAGCACTGAGTTTATTTTTAACTTTCCTATCTCTCAGCACTTGAAGGGTTTTTAAAATGCCCTGTGTTTATCTGAATCCTGTTCATTAAAAACCGATGCTCAGCTCACATTCCTTTACATAACACTTTGATGGATCACTGAAGTTGGTGGCATTGACAGATTATTTTACTGCCTTGCATTTCTGTTGGTCTCTCTGTTCTGGTTGGATGTTGTGTTGAATACTACTAGAACCCTGGATTCAGTACTCAGAAGCCCCACTGGTATGAGAACAACCCTGCCAATAATCAGTGATGAGAAGTTGTACCAGAGTCTTTAATGGAGTGGTCCAAGTCTTGGGAAAGATAATACTTACAAAGAAGAAAAAGTGAGCTTCATTTTCTGTATTTGGGGCAGCAGATACATCTAGATTGTATATTGTTTATCTGTCATTATCTCTAGTAAGTCACTTCTTCTGGGGGATTACTTGCTTAAAAAAACAAAAGGTCAAAAGGACCTGAAAAAGGCAGTTTGAAGGCTCAGCATGATGTTCTGAGAAGTAACTCCCAAGCCAGCAGTAGGACTCTCCCTCTCTGGATAAAATTACCGAAAGGCAACCAACCTGATACAGAATATCCTGCAGAAGTCACTGAGTAAAAGAAGGAAGAATGTGTTAATCTTGGGGAGCCTAGCCCTCTTTGTTAGGTATTAGTTCCCAGAGTGGAAAAGGAAGGAAAATTTGTCTTGGTTGGTTCAGTCCCCCAAATGTCTACAGCTTACAGCATTGGGCCAAACTGAGGCTAGGAGTTAAGAACTCTGTGTCTCCTATGTATGTGGCAGGTACCCAAGCGCTTGGCTTTTCTCTGTTGCTTTGCCAGGCATATTAGAAGGTAGCTGGGTTGGAACTGGAGCAACTGGGACTCAAACTGGAGAAACTGGAGTTCTTTTTTTTTTTTTTCTTAAGATTTATTTATTTTTATTGGAAAGTCAGATTTACAGAGAGGAGAGACAGAGAAATATCTTCTGTCCACTGGTTCATTCCTCAAGTGTCCACAATGGTCAGAGCTGAGCTGATTTGAAGCCAGTAGCTTGTTCTAAGTCTCCCATGTGGGTACAGGGTCCCAAAGCTTTGGACCATTATCTACTGCTTTTCCAGGCCACAAACAGGGAGCTGGATGGGCAGCAGAACATCCTAGACATGAACTGGTGCCCTTATGGGGTCCTGGTTCATGCAAGGAGAGAATTTAGCTACTAGGCCATCATGCTGGGACCCAAACTGGTGTTCTTATGGAATGCCTGCACTACGAGAAAGCCATTCCCAATATAGATATTTTAGAGATATTAATCATTTCAACCTATGAGCAAGGAATGTTTTTCCATTTTTTGGTATTCTTAACGATTTCTTTCATATTATAGTTTTCACTGTAGAGATCTTCTCTAATTAAATCAGGATTTAATTAAGTTGGGGTGCTAAATATTTGTGGGTTTCTTGGTGACTATTGCAAATTGGATTTCCTTCTTATGATGAGTTCATCATTGGCATATAATAAAGCCACTTCCTTGTTTGTTAATTTTGCAACTTCATGGGGACCAAGTTAAACATTTTCAAGATTGTTTTGTGAACAACATTGGAGATAATTCTGTGCTTCCTTCCCTCCCAATCTCCTCCCACCTCTTCCTTCTTTCCCTTTTCTCTTTCTTTCCCTCTTTGCTTTCATCCTTTTTCTTATTTAGAATTTATTTTATTCATTCGGAAAGTAGACAGAGAGAGGGGGTGGTAAAGATAGGGAGGGATCTTCACATTCACTGGTTTACTCTCAAGCAGCCACAGTGGCTGGTGCTGAACCAAGCTGAAACTATAAGCCTGCACTCTCAGTGTCTTCCACGTGGCAGTAAGGAACCCGGACCCTTGTTCCACTTTCCACTACCTTCCCAAGCACATGGTTAGGGAACTGGAATGGACGTGAAACAGCTGGAACTCAAATGGCACTCCAGTATCAGATGGTATCACAAGTGGGAAACATAGCCCGTAGAGCCACACCATCAGCCACTGCTCTTGTTTCATTTTTTTTTGTCTCTAACAACTTTTTTGCTGGGAACAGGATTCTAGGAAAATTCATATTCTATTGCTCTTCTCCCAGGTTTTTTTGTGGCTTTAAAAAGATTTAAAAGTCAATTTAGATTTGCATAATTACCTGTTAGTAAATTGATGGAATTTCCAAGATCTAGAATTAAAACTATGGTTTAGTAATAAACAACCTCAAATTTCAACACTATTATATTTGTGTAATTTACTATATTCAGTTCTGTTGGATGGGCTGTCATGTTTACATTCTTGAAGGGTAGAAGTGAGCATTATAAAATAAAAAGATGTAATTTTATAAAACTTTAGGTAATCGTGGTTAGTCAGTTAACTTCACGTAAGTGATGGTCATTCTTTTGTTATTTGTGTTCCTTGTGCATTATAATGTTACTAATGTTCCACTAAAAATGTCCACACAGTAAATTTGATTAGTAACTTTGTGTCTATACTTTGCCTCAAATTTATAAACATGTTTGGATGGTGACTAGGGGAGAGGGGTAACTTGGAATTGAGAAAAATTGTTGGAATTTTCAAAGTTAGATATAATACTAAATACAAGTGAGTTTTTCTTGGGTATATATGCACTAGCTTAAAAATGATTTTATTTGTAGAGCTCAATAAGTTATTGTGAGGCAAACATTTGAGATATCACCACTAAGGTGAAAAAATAGTTCGTTAGCTACCCCTGAAAGTAGCTACCATCCTTTTATTTTATTCTATTATTTTAAAATGATTATTCTGATTATTTTCATCTACTCATAGGGTAGAGAGCCAGAGAGGGAGGAATCCAGAGAAAGAAAAGAAGAGAGAAAGGAGATGGGAGAGGAAGAAGGGGAGCCAGGAGAAGATTCTTCTAACTAGTTTGATTCACTTCCCAATGTCTACAGTAGCTGAGTGTAGGCCAGGCCAGGCTAGAGTCAGCATTCTGGAATTCCAGCTAATGCTATCATGTGGATGGCAGAGGCCTAAGCATTTGAGCCATCATTGGTTGCTTCCCTGCATGCGTTCACAGTATGCTGGATTGGAAGCTGGGTTTGAACCATCACTCTGATAGGGGATCTGGGCATTCCCAGTGGCAGCTTAACTTGCTATGCTACAATGCCCACCCATGTTTGAGTTTGATAGAAATCACTTTTAAAATTTCTATTATGGCATTGTCATTCAAAAAAATATTTTCCTATTCATTATAATCATATTTGGATCAAACTAAAAATATATGATGTCAACCTTTTTTCAATCTGTAGAAATTCGCTCCATGTATTTCTTTTTCTTACAATTGATGGGTTGAAGAATCTGGAATATTTAAGACCTGGGACAATATCAATGTGAGATCAATACATTGTTTGAAACAAAATTGTGGTGATAGTATGTATAGAGTCAACCTGTGCAGAGTTTACTCAGACTCTGTCACGATGTTTGTCACATTGGCTCAGAAAAAGACACGCATTTTTGTATAATTTATGTTTTGGGATAATGACTCTTGACTTTTTTCAGTTAGCAGCAAGGCCAAAGAACACATTATATTAAACACTGAACTAAATAATCATTCTCAAGCAACAGGCCTTGATTTGCTTCCAAGGAAGCTTTTAAAAGTATCTCTTTTCAGTCCATACCTATTGAAGCATGACATCATCCCTTTAGCCGTTTAGTATCACCTTTTAAATTAGCAATGATATAGGCAGTGGCTCTGGCTTCAACCTCTTTGCCAGTTGCTGTTTCAGGACTTTTTCTTTCCAAAATGAGAAAAAAAATTTTAACAAACTCCTGGCCATTATATCAGGTCATGGTACCACAGCTTGGAGTCCTTTTACTTTCTTTAATTCTCTAATTCAGAATGATTTTAGAATTTCAGCTTACCACATAATAGAGAAAGTAAATAGCTATCCTTCAGAAGCTGGCATGGGAATAGATTGCCTGGAAATCTTAGTGCTATTCAAAACCAACACAATTTGTTTTCAGGTAATAATAGCAATGCATATTCATTAGCGAAATCTTTTGGAGAAAACAAAGTATAAATAAAACAACAGTGATAGTGTAAGTACATTATTGACAGAGTCTGTTTTCATTTTCTTGGTGTTATATCTGTGTCTTTTTTTTAAAGGAGTTTATTAATCTATTGCATTCTCAGGGTCATAGCAAATGTATGACATTTACTACAACACAGTTCTCTGCTAATCTGCATGTTGATGTGAGACTGAGACAAAGAGAATAGATTCCATGTACTTCATAGATACAGTTCTAAGGATAAGATGACTAGGGCCAACATGCCACTGTCATTGCTCATGCACTGTTTTCCTAGCCCTGGACAAAGCTGCTTTCCTGCCTGTGCAGGAGTGCAGTTCTCTCAGCTATATTCTTGCAAAGTCACTGTAAGGACACATTCACTACATGAACTCTTTAATATTCTGGTTTTGCCCATATTCCAAACAGTTCTGTCTCTGCTGCACTCGATGTATCTCTTACGACTTTGGCACTACTGCAAAGACTTGTCCAAACCAAACAGATTCATACTATACCAGTCTGAATGGGCAATAAGAAAAAAATTAAAATTAAATTAACCTACATTTCAGACCAGTAAGCTCTTTTCCTCTTATTCAAGCCTTGTCCTTTATTTCAAATTAGAAAACATTTGATCATATGGAATTTTCATAAACCTTACTCCATCTTTATTTTTTCATGAGCTCTCTTAGCTTCCTGGGTCCTGGAGGATGCACTCAACTGGTCTCAGGTTGCAAATATTATAAGACATCAATGCAGATTTTGTACTTAAAACCACTTGGCAGAGAGAAAATTCAATGCATGTTAGTGAATACAATACTAGTAGTTTTAATTTGGGGATTCCATGTATTATCCAGGTAAATGTAATCTGTATATAGTTAGAATTACAGAAGAAGAGACAAGAAAATGCATGTGTTTATCTCAGTGGTACATTGCTTATCCATCTTGAGCGGGTCTGTATATGTAGCCCTTAAGAACCATTGACAAAGCTGCGAGTTTGTGGTGATTCTATACCTTCATCTTTGCTCAGAAGATATGGATGACTGCATTTTTCATCTTGCAGTAATTCATGGTGCTCCATTGTTCCATGGAATAATTTAGGTGTGTATAATAATTTATCTACCAGAATGCACATTTTTTGATGAGTTACTTATTTTTTTAAAAGGCAGATTGAGAGAATCTTCCCTCTGTTTGCTACCCAAATGGCTACCATGGCCAGGGCTGAGCTGGAACACAGGAACTTTTCCCACAGGTCTAGGGGAGCCAAAGCTGTTCGGCTAGTCTCCACTGTTTTCTCAGGCACTTTAATCGAAAAGCTGGATCAGCAAGTGGAGAGGCTGGGGCTCAAACCAGTGCTCACACAGCATGCTGGTGTCACAGGCAGCAGCTTCCCTAATCATGCCACAACGATGGCCCCCAGGAGTATATTATTTTGAAAGCCAATAATGCATTGTATGTATCTATCTAGAGCTCAATAGTCCTGACAGAAGATCCAACAGCAAGTGGGTTTTTTTTTTTTTTTAAAGATTTATTCAGTTTATTACAAAGTCAGATATACACAGAGGAGGAGAGACAGGAAGATTTTCCGTCCGATGATTCACTCCCCAAGTGAGCCGCAATGGCCGGTGCGCGCCGATCTGAAGCCGGGAACCAGGAACCTCTTCCAGGTCTCCCACGCGGGTGCAGGGTCCCAAAGCCTTGGACCGTCCTCGACTGCTTTCCCAGGCCATAAGCATGGAGCTGGATGGGAAGTGGAGATGCCAGGATTAGAACTGGCGCCCACATGGGATCCCGGGGCTTTCAAGGCGAGGACTTTAGCCGCTAGGCCACGGTGCCGGGCCCAGCAAGTGGGTTTTTAAAATAAACATTTAGTGAATGAATTAGCCCATGCATTGCACAGTTATATTTGGAATGATGTGGATAACAGCTGCTTTCAGTTATCTTAAGAAGAGGTTTGAACCTAAAGAGGTATACTATCATCAAAATTTAATTAATTCCTTTTAGGAATTGTTAAAAAATGATGATTGCATCCTGAATGACAATGTGGTAAAACTAGAAGAATTATGCTGAGAATAATTCAAACATCACTTTTTTCATTAATTTACTGATGTGCTCAACAAATATTTGTAGTAAGTTTCCTACAGTCCCTTTTCCCACACTTCTCAATATGAGCCAATGAGATTGTAACAATGCAAAATATGGGCATTGTTTTTGCTTTTATGGAATTTATAGTTTAGTGGAGGAAACAAGTAAGCAGTTAATTTCACAGGTACATAGTTCATGATGGAGAAATATACAGCCTGAGCTAGTCTCTACATAGTGTTCAAGCTCAATGAATGTTAGAATACTTTAAACAGACTTCATAAATTTTTTTGTTTGCTTAGATCCATTTTATTTGCAAGGCAGAGAGAAGCAGAAAAAGGTCTTCATTTGTTGATTCTCTTCTCAGATGCCCACAATAGCCAGGACTGGGCCAGATTGAATTCAGAAGCCTAGGACTTAAATCAGGTTTTCCACATGGCTAGCAGGGACCCACGTTCTTAAATGCATTACCTGTTGCTTGCAAGTGTGTGTATTAGTAGGGGACTGGATTAGAAGCAGAGTTGCTAGGATGCAAACTACACACTTCAGTAGGAATTCAGCAGTAAGGGCTGTACCACACACCTGGCAGGCCTCTAGAAGACATTTTAAAACACAAGTTTCTGGACTCTCATCTAGAGTTCTGATTCAGTTCATCTTTAAAGAAACCCAAGGCTTCGCCTTTCAAGTTATCAGGTGGTGCTGATGTTTCTTGGTCCAGAAATTGTATTTGGAGAACTATTTACTAAGACTAAAGGGACCATTGATTAGCGTGAGCTCAATTTGTGACTCATTATTTTCAATATAAATTATTGGTAACATAATTCACTGAAGTATTAATTGTGCAAATTCATTTAATCCTGCATGTTTAAAATGAGAACTTGATCTTTTTTTCAATATTTTGCCATGTACATTTGTGTAAAGTATCAGACAGAAGCTCTTTGAATTCAGGGACCTTCTGTAAACTCCCATGCTCCAGGCAAGAGTGTATGTTAACTGATCTTGAAGAGTAGGAGGAATTCCTTTTAGACTCAGCAGAAAGGGGATATGCTGGCTAAGCTGGAGAGAAATTTAAAGTCTATTTTCAGAAGTCTGTGATTTGAGGAGAAGCTTGCCTTATTTTATGGTTTTTGTCCTGGAGAAATGACACTGTCAGTAACATGGAGAATCAAGGTTGCCAGCCCTGCCATGACTTCATTCCCAACACAAGGAACACAGAAAGAGCAAAGCAACCAGAAATGCAAGATGCATGTCAGCAGCAGAAATGGGCACTTGGGGATTCCATCAAGTGTTGACTAAAGGATTAGTTCACCCCAGTCCCCGCAGGTGTATGCTAGATTAGACTGGGCCTCTGGCAGCTCTGCTTGTGGAAAGCACCGTAGGAACAGAATGGATTGAATGCTAGAGAGGCCTAGGCATAGATTTTAAAAAAAAATTTTTCTCGTATTTTAGAATTGAGTTAGGTTTAGCTATATTCAACAATATTATTTCATAAAACATCTGGGTTTGTAGGTTCAGATTTATACTTGCGTCTCTTAGTTAATTAAGCAATTTTAATTATTTTAAAAGAATTTACAAAACCAGTAACCTTGTACTTTATATATAGTTTCCATGATTGGGGAAAAGTATAATCAAAGTCTTTAGACTTAACATGTTCTTAGCAGTATTTGTTGAATTGAAATAATCTGTTAGGCTGCTTGCAAATCATCCAAGTATATGTAGATTAAATATTAACTTTAGGATGACAAACACAATATGTTGTAAAGGAAGCAGTGTGGTGCTATGGTTGAGGGAATTGTTTCCAAAATTACCTGCTTAAATTCAAGGATGTCACTCAATAATGAACAGACTTGGAAAAGTAACTAAGTATTTTATGATCAGTTTTGTATTTGAAACATGAGGTTAATAGTAGTATCAACCGCTTGGGGCTGTTTGAAGATTAAGTGAATTATGCCTTCAAGTTTTTAGTTATTTATTTATTTAGTTAGTTATATTGGAAAGGCAGATTTTACAGAGAGAAGGAGATGGAGAAAGATCTTTGGTCCACTGTTTCACTCTTCAAGTGGCTGCAACAGCCAAAGTTGGGCTGATCTAAAGCCAAGAGCTAAGAGCCAGGAGCTTCTTCCAGGCTTCCCATGTGGGTGCAGGGTCCCAAGGTTTGGGGCCATCTTCCATTGTTTTCTCAGGCTGCAAGCAGGGAGCTCAGTGGGAAGTTGAGCAGACAGGACATGAACCAGTGCCCATATGAGACCCTGAGGGGTGCAAGGTGAGAATTCAGTCACTGAGCTATCGTGCCGGGCCCACGCCTTCAAGTTTTCAAGCACAACTTCAGCATAAATAACAATTTTTAGTTTTTAGCCCATTTACCTGGTTAGGTATTAAATGAATGAGTTTTATATAAAAGAATCTACCTTTATGGGCTATTCTTGTAGGCTTAGAATGCAGAAAATTCCTCCAAACCCTGTATTTTGTTATTAACTGTGATCTGCTTAAAGGCAAAATTAACTAAGATTCTGCAAAATATTTAATATTTTAACATTTTAATAGAAACACTCTCAACATATTCAAACTTTGGCTAACTTAACTGCTTTAGAGATTCAATACTATCTTTAATCATTTGTGTCCCTTATAACTCAGGTTATAAAAATATCATTACCTGGTTAAAAAAAAAACACTACAGAACACTCACACCTATTCCAAACGTGAGCCATAGAATGTTACACTGGAGAATAGCACAGGGGTTATTCGCTTTGGTTATGTCTTCCTATTGAATGATCATTTGCACATTTCATTTTGGCTTGTATTATGACTGGCTTGCTTGGTTACAGGCACACAGGGTATCCTTTCTCCAAACAAGCTCTGTTTCTTGTAACTCGCCATCTCTGTTTCAATTCTCTAATTCCACTGGCAATTTGGAGCAGCCTGCTTACTCCTGTTGTGTCTGCACGTTTGGAATCTTAGCTCTTGAATCATGTAATTTTGGAAATTTTTGCCTTCTGCCTTATGTATTAGCAGCAATCAGCCAGCCCCTTAAGACCTTCCTGGAAACATCCCAAAATACTTGTTTTTATTCTTTTATTGTTTAAGGGAATTGCAGTCAAGTTAACCTTGGGTTTTCAGTTTTGTCTGGCCACCCAACTAAAGAGTCTCTGAGATGTCTAGGCAGCCTCCTTGGTGACAAACTAAAGATTTACTAAATGTGACATAATCAACTTAATTATATCAGAGTTCCAACCAGAACCGTGTTAAAGCAATTTAACTTTGTATTTTGAAGAAACTTTTTTATAACTGAGTACAAATAAATTTCTTCCTTTCCTATTTGACATATCAAAGTAAGCCTAGGTTCCAAATTGGAACGAAGAGTAAGATTAAAGGCCATTAAGCAATATCTATATTTTGTGAAACACTAGTGATAGGGAAGGGATGGGGTTTATACACTCCTTGTTCAACAAATTCTTGTTCACCTCTACATTGGGAATATGTACTGCAAACCATAGGGAAAGCAGGAACAATTAAAATCTATTTTGGGATCTATACGAAAAGACAAGAAATTAAGTAGGCCATTTCAAAACAGAGTATTAAGTTCTGTATTAAAAACAAGTAATATGAAGTTAAATAAATTAAAAGTTAAATCAACATGAAGTTAAATAGCATGTTATTTAACTTCATATTGTAAAATTCAATTTTTCTTTCTGTTGTTGATTTTATTTCATGACTTTTCATTTAAGGAAATGTAGCTGTGTAGTAGAGACTATCATACCAGATGTTAAAATGCAATGTAGCATGCATCTCTACTTTGAAATCAAAGGTGGAATCCCAATTAAACTGTTAGATATATGTCAACAATAGGATGCTGGACTGTCTGCCATTGTCCATACCTACAATGTCAGCATATACTTAAATAGTAGATTGGTGGATTTCATGACTTTATGAAGGACTATATAGTATTGTAATAATACATGGGAAATCAGTGGGGTGGGAGGGGCTTAGAGAGTGTGGACGGGAAATCCCAGGGCCTATGATATTGTATCAGAAAATAATAAATCAGATAAATAAGTAAAAATAAGTATGATGAGAGCACATAGATAAGCACCACTAACTGTTTGGTTTGGGATTGAAGGGAGCTTCTAGGAGGAAGTTGTATCTAAGCTATGATCAGGAGGACACGGATAATTTAACCAACAAGAGACAGGTGCATTCTGAGCACTTTAGGCAGAGGGAACCGCCTGTGCAGAGTTCAGTTATTCCTGCTGGTGATAGATTTGTCTTGAAGATTTCATGCATACATTATGCCATTTGTAGTAAATGATAAATATGGTTACACATTTTTATGTGTATCTCAACTTCTTGAATCTGGCTCATTATCTAGGACTTGCTTTGGTTAAAAAGAAATAAGCAAATAACCATAGCAGAAAGCACATAAGTGTTTGTGCTTCGGGGTCTGAGGAGCCAGAACCCTGAGACCATTGTGTTTTATGAAGCCCCTCTCATGCCCTCCCTTCTGCTCCACTACCCACAAAGAAGAAGATTTAGAGGAGGCTCCGGGCTCCTGCTATTGCAGCCACTTGGGGAGTGAATCATTGGATGGAAGATTTTTCTCTCTGTCTCTCCTCTTCTCTGTATATCTGACTTTGCAGTACAAATAAGTCTTTAAAGAGAGAGGAGGAGAGAGGGAGAGAGAGCGTTCAAAAGTGAGGAATCTCCACCAGCCACCAGATGTGTGAGGGAAATCACCTACAGAAAGAAAAATTAAACTATCTCAGTTTAGGTCTGTGTCTGCTCACCAGAACATGTGTGTACCTTTCTTTCTAAAGTAAAGGAGAGGCTGCGTATCTGTTAACCCAAGGATTTTTGAGATAAACAGGCTTAGTGGAGTAAGTTTTGGCAAGTTTGTTGTCATTCAATACAAGGCTTCTGACATGAGGGATATAAAGCAGGTTGAATCAGGGAAGATGTAATGGGAACAGGAGTAGAAGTCGGGTAAGAGTTGATGATGCTCTACTGATGGTTTTGAAGGTGGAGGGAAAGATCATGAGACGGAAATGCAAGTGATGTTCAAATCTAGAAAAGGCTGGAGAATAGGTTTTCCTCTGAAGCTGTGGAAGGAAGCAGCCCTGCTCCTGCATTGCTTTTAATCCAGTTAGATTCAGGTCCCCAGAATTGTAAGATGATAAATGTATGTAATTTTAAGCCACTGAGATTGTGATAAAAAAACAGTAGGGAATTAATGCATTCTACTAGATACTCAGTTTGCCAGCACACTTGCCAGTAGATCATGCTTGCATGGCAGAAAACAGCAAAATTATCACCATCAGAACAACAGAACTTCCTGAATTACCCAAGGGAAATAGGAAGAGCAGTAAACACTTGTTTCAAGTCACTGTGTGTGAATGTGGTTTCTGATATAGGAATAGCTGCATGATGCATTGATCTGTGAGCTCAAAATATAAAACACAAATAGTTTTCTATTTTTATTTCTGTTTATTTTCATTTACATGAAAGAGAGTGAGAGTTCAAGAGAAATTATCCATCCTTTGGTTCATTCCCAGAATGTCTGCAATAGGTAGGGGATAAGCCAGACAAAGTCTTGTATCCCAAATTCCATCCAGGTCTATCACATGGTTGGCCAGGGACCAAGAACTTGAGCCAGCAGCATCTGCCTGCATCCTAAGGAACATTATTATCAGGAAGCTGGATCAGAAAGCAGAGAATCTGTGACCCGAACTGGCACTCCATTGTGGGATGCCAGTGTTCCAAGAAGTCACATAATCTGCTGCTTCAAAATACCTGACCTTATATTTTAAGTTTTTCATTTAAAATTTTTCATTTTATTGGGAAGGAAGAGAGACAAGCTAGATGGGCCAAGAGAAATCTTCCATGAGCAAGGTCCAAGCCAGGAGTTTAGAGTATAATTCATGTCCCATTCCAGGGTGGCAGGGGCCCAATTCTTGAGCCAGGACCCACATTAGCAATAAGCTGGAATAAGAAGCAGAGCCAGAACTCAGACCCAGGCATTGTCATATAGGATGCAGGCATCCCAAATGGTGCATTCAAGGCTATGCCAGGCACTTGCCCCCCAGATAGTATTTACAGTATGATACCTCTCTTATCGACGATTTTGTACATTCTTTAAGTTTTCTGAAATTCTAAATGAGTATTCCTTATACTCCTTTATCTAATGCAAGTTGATTTCCAGTGGGCTGCATGATTATGAGGAGCCCATAGCTATTTTCATGGAAGGCTGATCCTGATGATGTTGATCCAGTGCCTCAATTTGGGTTTCTGCGTCTTCTAAAATTGGCAGTAATAGTACATGACTTAGTGAATTGGTGTGACACTTAGAAAGTAGTTTTACTATATTTAGCTTTACATGACATTCAGTAAGTATTCAATAAACACCAGCTAAATTGAAAAGAGATGAGGAGAACTTAGATAGTAATATAAATTATCATAAAAATAGGTTAAAATAGTAACAATAACTACTGTTCATTATTCATAATATTCTGGGAAATTAATGTTTATGTTTTTAGTAATGAGATTGGCCATCCAAGATAGATAGAATTTCCATTTTGCACGTGCCAAAATTGAAATTTCCAAAAAGTATTGTAATTATTGTAATAGAAGTAGCAAATAATCTTAGGCCTCTAACCCTGTCTGATTCTAAGATCACATATCTTTTTTATAACATGTGGTTGTGAATAAACAAGCTGCCTTCCAGATACTTTTTTTTTAAGATTTATTCTGTTTTTATTGGAAAGGCAGATATATATATAGATGAGGAGAGGCAGAGGAAGATCTTACATCTGATGATTCACTCCCCAAGTGGCCACAATGGCAGGAGCTGTGCCAATCTGAAACCAGGTGGTTCTTCCAGGTCTCCCACATGGATACAGGGTCCCAAGGCTTTTGGATGTGCTCGATTGCTTTCACAGGCTACAAGCAGGAGCTGGATAGGAAGCGGGGCTGTCAGGAATAGAACCAGCACCCATATGAGATCCCAGTAAGGTGAGGACTTAAGTCTAGGCTACAGGGGAGAGCCCCAGGTACTGTCTTTTAAAAAGGCATATATAAGGGTCTGGCATTGTGGTGGTTAAGCAGGTTAAGCAAGTTAAGTCTCTGTTTGCCATTCCAGCATCCCATATTGGAGTGCTTATTCAAATCTCAATCGCTTTGTTTTCCATCTACCTGCCTGCTAATGCACTTGGGAGAGCAACATGGGTCCCTGTCATCTTTGTGGGAGATCCACATGGTATTCTGGACTTCGGGTATCCAGCCGGTTCCAGCCTGGTAATTGTGGCCATCTGGGGAGTAAGCATCCTTTCCGTTACAGTTTAGGCACAATTTCTTTTCTCAATATTTTGTTTTGTCTTTAGTTTTCTTCTTTCCTTCCTTATTCTTCACCCTTGAAATTTCTTGTCCAGTTTCTGTCTTTCCCTACAGTAGAAACTTCTTGTGGTTGGTTGGTGCAAAAATCCTTCTTTCCTGCTGCATAGGGTGATTACCTGAAACTGTATCTCTGTTTCCAAATTTAATTACTATTAATTTGTTTTTCATTAATACCTGAGGTTAAAGTAGTACAACTATTATAGAAGAAAGTATGGAGATTCCTCAGAAATCTGAAGATAGATCAACCAATATGATCCAGCCATCTCACACCTGGGAATTTACCCAAACGAAGTGAAATCAGCATATGAAAAAGTTATCTATATCTCCATGTTTGTTACAGCTCAATTAATAAGAGCTAAGATATGAAATCAACCCAAATGTCCATCACTTGCTGACAAGATAAAGAAAACATTGTATATAAACACTGTGGAATATTATTCAGCCATAAAAAGAATGCAATCATGTCTTTTGCAACAAAATGGATTGAATTGAATTGAATTATTATGCTTAGTGAAATAAGCTGGTACCCAAATACAAGTATTTTCTGTTTTCTCTGATTTGTGGCAGTTAATATAGAATGCAAATAATATATAGGAATGAAATGATTGTCTTGTAATATGATTCTTTTTAGTTTTTGTTGATTTTCCCATGGAACTGTGGCCTTCCTAGCTTTTATTTGATGATTAATACAGTTAATGATGAATTAAAGGTATGATTATGTTTATTAAAAGCATGGCTTTGCAAAAATTAAAGAAAAAAGGAAAGAAGCGAAGAAGGGGGATTGAGAGACAGATCTGCTTTTCCAATAAATAAAAAAAATCTTTATTAAAAAAACTGGCCTCTGATTAGGGTCTCTTGGTGGAATGCAGGAATGTGTGCAGGCAAGAAAGATGACATCCTCAGACAGGAGGCCAGACAGAGACTGTAGATTCAGGCTCACTCGCACATCTTGCTCTTATGAGAATGATCTAATTTGCTGCCAAAGACTGTGTCTCAGATGACCTAAGGATCTCTGAAGGCCACACATCTTAAAAACCATACCACCCTCCAACATCTGAGCCCTTAGGGGGCATAAGCAAACTACTTATGAACCTTGACAGTCACCCTCACCTCCATTTCTCGCAATGATTCAGAGATGCTCAGATGACTTAATGTCATCCTACCAAAATTTTGAAATTTTGTACAAAGAGCCTTAAAAGGCCATGGAGCCGAATCATGTTAACAGTAACTGTTTAAAGTAAAGTCCACCAGCTCCTGTCTCTGAGTCTCTGGTATGATGTTGTTCTTATCCATCCCACATTAGGTTGTTCACCTCTTCTATGGGTTTTCAATTTTATTCAATACTCTTCTAAGGCAGTCTTTTTGACCCTTCAACTAAGTAGATCTGGTTTCTGTTACTGCTGGACTGTGAGCTCTGCAAATGTAATTTGAGAATTCTTTCTCACCACCCACCTGTTATAAATCTGCTGGACACCCTAATGTTTTGGACATGTGATAAGAAATACATTTACTAATCTCTAGGCTTATCTTTTAACAATTTTGGTGTTATGTAGACTTTTAAAAGGAAGTTTCCATATTGATGATGATTATTCCACTGAAGCAAGTCTCTCTGAGCCCAGAGCTGCTTCCAGAGAGCCTCCACATCTAGGGCCATTGCTTGCTCTGTACTCAGCTCAGCCTAGACTAACTCATCTCTCTGGAATGTCATGAGGGGACATTCTATCCTTTGTTAACAGACCTGACTGACCACAATTATATTATTATGCCTATGTCTGTTGAAAAATTCCAGGGAAAGTAAGAAAGAATCACATGGGATTTTGGCTTGAATCAAATGAAACCAGTTTGGAATGAAAATAGAGATAATTGGGGCAATGAACCAAATGTCACAACTATGGAAAGTATCAATTTTACCTCAAACATTTTCCTTCCTTGAATATCCTGTATACACAGTGGGGATCTTGTTAGTGTGAACAAGGCTCATGGTGCTATAAAACAGAACTTCTCTTACATGGTATCGAGCTCATTTGAGTTTCTCTTACGCCAAGTAAGTTTAGCTCAGATCAATTCAGCAAAGATTTACTTAGTAACTGTCATATAGTTACATGGTGCTAGAAGCAGAACCATACAAAAGCTAACCTGACCTGATTCTGGTAACTCTGTAGTTCTTTGTCAAAAAGTGGAGACAGGCGTGGGTTCAGCTAATTGACCATCTGATCCTCATCTATGGTGCCAGAAAAACCTTGCTTGGATATTGACAAATGACTTTATGCTAGCTAGATTCACATTCTGTAATGTCAGATCTAGAATCAAGAGGTGTTCTGAAGTTTTCAGGAACGGGTTGATTTTCTCAGTAAGTATGAGCAATAAATAAAACAAATCATGAAGCTAGATTGACCTTTGAGAATCTAAAGATTGATCACTTTGAGGAGTGAAATTTAGTCACCAACACTTAAAATCCGAAGTACCAAGAGTCTGGTAAACGGTGGACTGGGTAGTAAATGACCACAGGCAGAAGGAAAATGAGAACACCTAAAATCCTTGGAGTGAGTAGGCTGTCAAGCCTGTTACTCATTTTGGGTAGCTTCTGGAGTTGGGAGGACATGAGCCAAATCCTAGATCAAATTTTATTTTTTTATTTTTATTTTTGAATTTTATGGTACAAATCCATAGACACTAGATCAAATGGTATAGCACAAAAGAAAAAGGGATTGCAACAAATCATGTAAATTAATTGTGATTTATCAACAAGTTCATTTTTTAAAAAATGGATACGTAGAGCGCCTCTAAGAAGATTACATTACAGACCTGGTAACTTGAATGCAAAGATTAGAAAATCTCTCTGACATATAGGTAGTTAATTAATAATCATTAAAAGAATAGTAGGTTTGGTGTTGGGGAAAGGAGAAATACATGTAAAGGAAATAAATGTAATAGGAATGCTCTTCGGATAGAGGAGCGAACAGATTGCTTCTAAAACTCAAGTAACAACCTGGCAGGTGGAGATGAAGATGCTGACATAGCGGAGATCCCAGACCTTATAGACAATGTTCCCCACACCTGTATCCATTGCCACACAGTCAGGGACATCCCCTTGTCCTTGAAGTAAGTGACAATGCTGTCTAAATTCTCCTTGATAAGCTTTTCTCCTTTCTTTTTTTTTTTTTTTTAATTTTTCTTCTTATTAAATGGTCCTTTTGGCTTTTTGTCCTTACTTTCTCTTTGTCAGTATCCTCTTCTGGCTGGTTCTTAAATGTTGGTGCTCTCCAGACTTCCGGGGCTGATCCTTGTTTGTTATCATTCTGTGCAAGCTTCACAGAAGAGCTATCCTATTCCCATTGCTTCCATTTGTACTTAACTCTCGATAAGTGCAAAATGCATGGCATTGTGACGGACTGTTCTTCAGAACTTAGAGTTCCTGTGTAAGTAATCGGCTCAAGACTAGCTATGGATAGATACTCTTCAAGCCTTCGATCTTAGTTCATGCAAGAGAACTCTCGTTCATACCCTAACCACTTCTTGCTCCACCCTGGACGGTCTGGGTCACCCTTAAGGAGGATGTGCTGCCACCTACCTGGAATCTGTCAGAAAGCAGCCTCAGACGTCACTTTTTGAGAAGGGTCTGCCTGAGCTTGAGAGAATCATCTCCCCTTAATCATGGCCTTCCTGGTCTGTTCCACAGGCAATGACTGAGCACATTTCGACCTCCCTTGGGCTCACTCAGCTGGGCCATGTACTCTCCAGAGCTCCTGTAAGCTGGCATCAGGTCTAACTTGCCATTCATTTTTCTCTTCTACAACCTTGCTTTTGTGGGATTAAATCTCTGTTAAGAACCTGTCATGCCAGTTTCTGCTTCAGCATCTGCCCCTGGAGGGAACATAAGCTGCAGCACCACAGTACCTACCCGTTTTCCAAATGAGGAATCTAGGTGGCTTTTTCTTCCTTGTCCCTTCCCCCGACCCACCAATCATCAAAACCTGCCAATTCTCCCCCTTAAACATTATTCCCATTCTCTAGTTACGTTCTCCTCCATGTCCTCCTCACTCTCAATATTCTAGCTTAGTTTTCACATCATTGACAGACCTGTCTTATTAAACTGGAAGGTTAAGATTTCATTCATTGAATGGACTCACAAGAAGCCATTGTCCTCCCCTCACTGAATTGCAAGTTTGTAAGTCTCGCCTTTGTTTAACTCTGCGATCCTCCAGGCTGGAAGCCAAGTGTTACTCATTTTGGTATACAATCTCCCACAAGATGTCACTCACCAATTCCACAGCAGAAACTTCACTAAGTCCCTGATATTTACAGAGCCTCTAATAATGCTTGGATAATTAATAAATGAGTATTACCCAGATAATTGAGATTTAAACAACACCTAAAGGTGGGGTATTATTTAATTACACAGTTAAATAGTTGTGCCTTACATAATGATTGTTTATAAAGTGACTTAAGCATATCATTCACACATAATAAAGCTGCCCCCTTTCACCTTTTAGTTATATATCATTGTGAAACAGTTACCTATGATATCCCCACTGAGAGTATTCAATGTAGGTAACTCTATTCACTGAGAGAACAGATTTTAACTGTTTCAAGTTTCTTTTGCTTGTAGCACCGATTTGTTACATATGAAAAAGCTTCTATCCACTCACTTAGGTATCTGGACAGAACATGGAAAATGATGTTCAAAAGGGATAACTAAATAAATGAGTTTTGCGTCCATCTTTGTAATGATATGTGGCACAGTATTAAAAAGCAAATCCTTCAGTTCTAGACTGGGACAGTACTTGAAGAGAACAGCATGTTGTTAAATTCAGGACTCTGAAAATATACTCCCCCCACCCGTGGTCTCTGCTGTCGCTGTCTCAATTGGTTCTGATTATGATACATTTTCATTTACTTTAAACTTTTCCCTTGGAATTACCTATTCCAAGATTTTAACATCAGTGGCAAGATCACTATTGGCCAATGTACTGCCTCTCTTATTTTATGATTCCCATGTAAAAGCAACTATGTGACCAAGATGTTTTCAGTTTATGATTGTGCAAGAACTGTTTTGTGATTTTTGCCACTGAACCTGGTCTTTTTCCTTTCTCCCTTGCAACTCTTGCCTTTTTGCTGAGGTCATTTGAGAAAGATGGAGTGGCTTATAGTTAATTGCACATTGGTCTTTTTGTTTGTAGTTTAAAGTTGGAACCTTTCAAAGAAAAAAGAAATTGGCATGGATCACTGCTTATTGCTTAGCATTTCAGTTTTCATTCAACAAACATTTATGGAGTCCTGGTTGTAAACCAGGCTGAGAGTATGTGGATTCCCAAGGAGCCATGTCTTACAGAAAGACATTGAAGCCTATTAGTGATTCCCAATCAGTGTGGTAAGTGCTGTTAGGGGAAGCAGTGGGGATTTCAGGAACAACAATGGGAGAGATGTCTGATTCCACGTAGAAAGTGTTGGCATCCTCTCTGGGTAAGTAACACCTGCTTCTTAGAGGAAGCCTGAGATTGACTAACGATAAGGAGAAGGCGATATGACTGACAACATTAAAGGGTCTGCTGAGGTACTTGCTGTGCAAGTACAAGGGATGCTCTGCTCTTTATAAAGAGAATTCAGAGAAGATAGGAACTGATGAAGCCAGAGGAAAAACATTTGTAATTTTCCATCTCCAGTTTTCTAGGAAATGTGGATTGCAGAGATAATAACACTCAATTTTTGGGTTATGTGAAAGACAGTGGTAAAAAAATTAAGTGTGCAAGGAGACTTTCCACATTTAGAAAGATGAATAGAACCACAGGCAGAACAGAGGATCTGGGAGCCAGCCTTAGTGTAGATGGAGAAGAGAAGAATGTGAACAAATTAAGGTGGTGAGGTTGGAGATAGAGGAGAAGGGGAGTGACTAAGAAACAGAGAAAGACTTACACTCCTGTGTATGTGCAGAGACAGGGAGAGACACATGACAGAACAATTCAGGGATGCCCAAAGGGAACAATACTGAGACAGACACAGCCACTTTGAAGGAGGGGAGCTGGGGAGACTTATACAAAAGACATGAAGTAGAATAATAAATGAGGCATCGTTATTGAGGTCTTAAAGGAAAATATCCTCTGTGATATGTTGTGTAAATCCCTGTGTTTATTGACAGAATTTTAGCAAACCATCCTGCTAATCAACATCCGTAGACTTTGAGCTTTTGCTTTGAAGTGTTTGGTGTGCTAATGCTGAGCCCACACATGCCCAGTTACATGTCAGTGTAGTGGGCAGCAGACGCAAGGGAAGGCCTGTGTGGCCTCTATCCACATACTTATGCCATCTCTGTATCATAAGGAGGCCAATTAAAGATTGATAGTGATTGGATTCAGCATAAACAGCATTTTAAAATGATCAGTTATATAGGTTATCTTTCTTGTCTGTAGTTAATTTCCTTGAACTCCACATTTTCTTCCATATATTAAATGCCACTGCCCATGCATAATGAATTACTGTGGAACAAGACAGGACGATAGTTTCCAAGACTTGGAACTGGCCTCTTGTACAACAGGCATACTATGTAGTAGAAAAAAATCACTCATAGGCAAGATGAATAACTCCCATTTAGGAAGTGAAATATGGACGTTTCTGAGTGAATGAAAATTTAATAGGTATTAGTGAGACCAGAAGACTAGATGAGAGGGTTGGCTAACTGTGCAAACTGAACTAGAAGGAAAGCATTGCAATGAGAAATAATAATCTGAGATCCAGGATAAAGAAAGAGATATCAAATAAAAAGATAATGCAGTCAAATTTTCCCACAGTTTATGCACGCAGGACTAGATAAAAAAGTGGAATTTTAGCATACTACATAAAACCATGCTAATGTTCCCCACCCTGTCTGGTCTCACACTATGACAATTCCTATTTTTTATCCTGTCTGTATTGAAATCAAAGATTGGACAACAGAAAGAGATTAATACAGATATTACACGACATGTTGTGGTCACAGCCTACCACTTGGCCCACATTTAAGAGCATCAGAGTTTTAAAGACTCCATGGTTTAAAACCAACCAATTAAACATATTCCTACCCAAACAATGAATTCCATTTACCACATGAGAGGATGCAGAATTATAAATAATTCAGCCAAAGTGGCACTTCTCGGTGCAAATGAACTCAGGCTATTCTATCAACATTTATTTTTTATACAACCTTGGTTCATCTGTAATGGACTTGTTAGGCCATCCATTTAAAATAGCCAGATTCATCCTATACTCCCTCAGAAACAAGGCCTATTCCTCAAATTGAGGGTTACAAGAAAAGGTTTGACTTATGTGTTGAAAAGGATCTGTGTTTCTTCAAAGTGCCCAGTGTCACAACAGCTGGGATTTAGCTGATCTAGATTAAAAACAGACTTTGCTGAGTGCCAGTCCCAACTGGGTGACAGTGAGTTGGTTATTCTACTGTTTGAACAGACAAAACTGACCAATCTCTCAGGGGCACAAAAAGAACAGTTAGCATACCATTGTTCAGCATTTGGGGTCAAGACAGACCGTTAAAAATGACATATTTTCCTTCTATGGTATATGACAATGAATGCGGATAAATCCAGTTTTCTCAGCTAAAAACTGTAAATGTTCATTCTGTAGGATTTTCTCTTTCTTCTTTTCTCCTTGAAAGTAAAGAGCACAGTCACAAACACAGATTTTCTTAGGAAAACCGTCTTGGTTTCGGGCAGTCATATGTGTCCCCTGTGACAATGTACAATGCGAGTTCTCTCTAGAGTTGATCAGACTGCATAGGTGATTGAACCACCTATGATGCTGAGTAATATGAGGATTGGGAAGCACCTGAAAATGTGACATTGTCTAAAACTGCTATTCCAAAAAGGCTGAGTTATTAGATGAACGCAGTAGCTTTTTCTCTAAGGAATACGCATATTCAAAGATAAATGAGTGAGTTAGAGGGTATTAGAGTGAGAAACAGAAACACTATGGGGAGGATACAGGAATTTGTGAAACGGTGTAAATCTGGACTGAAAATTCATGAGCTATTGCTCCTAGAGCTGCCTTAAATTCTGACCCTTTTCATTTCTAGCCTCTGAGCTCTGCTCTGTTTATAGCCTTCATGACATTTGATTCTTCAGCTCTCCTTGGCTTTTGAGATCTAGTCTCTTGTTCCAGCAAAATTTCTGACCAACTTTGACACTATGAGTACGTACTGTGAAAAAATGAATCTTTAATAACAAACACACAATGGATTTAAAAAAATGAAAGCAAGTGGAAAGAATACTTGGTAACCATACATTTCCATTTGGATGGGACATACCAATCCATATGCATCTTGTGCCCCACTATTTCCTTCTTTTACATGGCAGCTTCTATTATGCCTTGTAAGAAAAAAGCTCCCTGCTTTGTATCTTCTTGTGATAGTCATCTGTTACTTTACCACCAATTTCCATTTCCCCATGTTCTAGCAAAAGCAGCAACATGTTTGCATTGTGGGAGTTCCCTGTGATCCAGTCTCACTCCTATTATTGAGTAAAACATACCTAACCCAGTGGTTTACATAACCTATCAGGCTAGTTCCAGTAACCTCTTCAGGGATGGCCATTATCCTAGTCAAGATGAATGGGACTTACAGAGATCTAGATTCTGTCTACAGTGACAGCAGTCATCAGAGACCCTGTCTAGGCCTTGGATGGTTCCTGTGTGGAGCCTGACTCTCCTTCAGTGTTATAACTCCCCAACTACCCATCCCCTAGCTGTGTACCTCTTTCCTTACCAAAAACTGATTGTGACAAGTTCAATGAGTTATGTGTGTAGAATAGTTGGAACAATTTCAAACTTGTCATAAGTGTTTTAAAAAATATTCTTTTTGTCACTCAGGTTTTAAACCATATGGATTTTTTTTCTCTTCTATACATACCCACTAACTAAAAATCACTGATTAGTAGTCAGAAATGGGCAGCAAAGTCCTTTATCCAGGATGTGTAAACTTGCAGATTGGTGGAAAATCAGTGGCTTCTCTTCAGAAGCTAACTCTATAAAATGTAAAATTACTGGGTAGTCAAATTTTCTGCCATGTAAAAAAGAAAAATGATTAATTCTGTTTCTTCTTTCCTCAATCTTCTTAGAACTTTGATCAGTGTGACAGAGAATAGCTAGACCATATCCCACTGCTGAGGACTAACTCCCATACTTCCTGTCTACTGACTGACTTATTTTTATCACACCCACTGTTATGATGCTAGAGGTATTTATTATGCACATACCTGTCCATGTGTCTTACAGAAGAACTGCAGCATATTAATGAATTGTACCCCACCCCTGGATCTCACATCTGTCAGTGATAATTCTGTTTTTTCTCTGGAGGTTATCCTCTTACGTATCATATGTTAGAAACACCTTCCCTTGCATTTTTTAACAGACCTGATTAACTAATGAATTAACATTCAGAAACAGAGAAGGTAGGAGGGAAAGGGGGTGGGGGAGAGAGAGAGAGAGAGAAACTCTTCATTCTATAGTTACTTCTTCAGATATCCCAATAACAGGGCTTGACCAGGTCAAAATCAAGAGCTGGCAGAGACACAAGTAGCTAAGGTGTCACCTGCTGTTACTCCTTGGAGTCAGGAGTAGAGCTAGAGCTCAACTCAGGTGTTCTTATGTGGGGTATGTGTGCCTTCATTGGCCTCTTAACCACTGGGTCAATGCCTACCTTGCTAAACCACAGTTCTTGGATTTGCCCACATGCTTCTTCGACCTTACTTTCGAAAAAAATCAAGAAGTAGGATTTTCATAGATAATTTTGACTTCATGCTTTCTATTTTAAAGAAAATAATTTTTCTAGAGACATTTTATCAAGATAAAATCAGGAAAATACAAAAAGAAAGATCATTCTTCATCCAACTGTGTCCTAGTTTTGGCCTCTACCTTCTTAGGTCAGGTCATGCACAGTTCAGTCATTGTACTGGTTTAAAATGCTAAAGCTGAGATCTGAGATTTGAGAGGAGTGCAAATACTTAATGTGTAAACACTATCTTGTCATAGATAATCTTTCTTTCAGAAATATGGTCTTGCCAAAGTAGCCTTCCATTTGACTTAACAATAAAGAAGGAACAAATATTGCTTTTAGATTTTAAGTTAAGTGACCAGAAATTATTGGGTAACTCTGCCTTGTAAGTAAATAAATATTACAGAGACAGAGGGAGAGGTAGAGAGGAAGAAATTTACTATTTACTACCTGGTTTACTTTTCAAATTGGGTTAGTCCAAAGCTAAGAGCCAGGAGTTTTTCCAAAGATACTATAAATTTTTCTTTGCTTTATTTAAACATAGATTATTCCTATAATAGGTAATTTATCAAACAGTGCTTAAACCAGAAAAGAAGCACTTAGGCCTGTTAGTCATTTCCATAATGATCTAGTTATAAAGGTAGTAACAACTTAAAAAAGTTATAAACTGGTAAGAGTCATATCACTTAGTCATTTTTACTGGTTTCATTTATTTCTCATCTGTATACATAATTTATAAAAGCAGCATTCTCAGTTATCATCCATCTTTGGGAAGTACAGTGTAAATTCCACACCTCTTGCCATCTTCTCCATTATGGCACCATATTCCTGCCTTTCAGTTGAAACAAAGTGCACACCCAGGACCTTCTGCGTGCTCCCAAGGACAACAACTTCACTGTCATCTGAAGAGGAACAGCAGTTGATTACATATTTTCCATATTTTGTCCACAGTTCTTGGTTTTGCAGATCTTGTTTCCATGACTCAAAATAATTTTTGTTTGGTAAAACACTATGCTCTATTTCAGATCAGTTTGCCATCAAATTTGATTATTGGAATATCATTTAAAAGTCAAAGTACTTACACCTGAATATTACTCACATGATGAAAAATAAGCAATGTCATTATTTTTAGGAATTTCCTAATTGACTTTTCCAATGGCTCTTTACAATGGTACTCCCTTAAAAAATATAACCTCTATGCCAATACATTTATTAAAATATACACACATGTAGACAAGCATATTTATATTATTTGCAACATTTACATTTTCCAGCTTCAGAACAGGAGGCCTACCCATTGCTGTATTGATAATGATACTTAGTTGATCTCATAGAAGCTATACCCAATGCAGAGCATGTTAAAACAAAACAACAGCATTAGTAACACCACCCCCACATACTAGTGCTAATACTTTTTGATAATTTTGTGTCTATTGATTCTATGAGGTGTGCCTGCAAGCTACACTTATTTCCATCTAGGGCTAAAGAAATTTCAGTGACTTATTTGAGGTCCAGAGACAAGCTAAGAGCAAAAACAAGGGAAGACCCTGCCAAGAGTTGATGCTTAAACATTGGGTCTACTGTTCTCTTAACAGAATTGAACAAAAAAGTCCACCACAGCAACATTAGTAAAATAAAATAAATGTTGCTTAAAATATTTTCATATCAAACTTGATTATCCAAATTTGTAGATTCATTTGAATGGATCACTCATCCTCTAAAACTGTATGTGGCAACTTAGTGCTAAAGCATTGGAGATGTTTGGGTCTCAATTCAGGGTCTTCTGTTACTGAGGGGCAGCTGTGAGGCCAGTCCATTGTACACCATCATCACAGGTTGGAGCTGTGCTGTTTGGGCCAGAATGGAGATGGCTTTTATGACCAGGCGACCTTCGTATCCAATCTTGCCTCCTCATAGATGTTAGTTACCAAAGGATTCTCTTCTGAAGTGGGGATTCCATAGGTTGTGATATGGAGGTACTTACTGATATTTCTGCTCTTTGAACTACATTTTAGCTTTTTGAAGCATCGGATCTCCTTTCATTTTGGACTTCCTGAACCTAAATGCGTCATTTCCTCATTGTTTTTTGCTGGAGTCTCAGAGGCTGGGACTGCAAAAGTCACGACTCTCTGGGGAAGAAGTGGACAGAGGGAGAACATACTCTATTTATCCTACAAACACACATGATCATGAGGAAGTAATCATCATGGACCCTTTTCAGTTATTTGACGTGTTTCCCAGATCATGAATCTTTTACCTTCTATCTGAATAGAACTTCAAGAAGAAATTGATTAGAATTCTGTTTGCCATGGGGAGGACGGAGAAGCAGGCGTCTATCTTCCAACCCTTGCAAGTAAAGTGGAGATGACTTTTGGCTCTTGATAAGATTCTGATTTAGAACAATAATGTCTTAGTTTAATTTTTTTTAACTTTAGGAACATTCAAAATAAGAGTTTTGATAGTGAAGAAATTATACTTGTTTGAACGCTCTTTGCTGTTGTTGATTCATCATTGATATTCACATAGTAGATAAACATGTCAGTTATCCCCATTCCCCAGAAATAATGAACAGATATAACTTCCTTCCCATTAGTCATTTTTATGTATTTCAGAAAATATTGATAGTGGAAATGTGAAAAATGCTTTTATTCCAAGTTTGTATATGTAATTTGGTCTGTGACCAAAAGACCTTTATTATTATTATTATTCTGCAATTAAAAATAATTTTACCTTCATTTTATTCCAATTTTAGCTTTTTGTGAGCAATAACTAAAGTCGATGAGTGCTATGCTTACCATTTACTTCAAAATGTTTGAGTAATCATAAGATCTGAAGCACCATCTACATAGAAAATGATTTACTGTGCAAAGTCATCGGATAGCAGTAACTACTTTAATTTAATGCAGTGTAGCGTATTGGGTAGCACAACATATAAAAGCTTTAGAACATCAATAAAATTTAGATTCTCAGCATCCCAACCCCGCTGCAGTCACTGCAGTGTTGTGTGGTTGTGGCACAGTCTTAATGCACTCTGTGATAGCTCATCCCCCATTTTAAAAGCAAATGAAGATAATAGAGATTCATCTTGATGCTTTAAATTTGATTGCATTACCCTACTTGCTTTTTCAACTCCTTTCAAGATCTTAGGCAAAATTGGTTTAGTATTTCAGAAACAGTTTAAGGAACCTAGAAAATAGTTACAGCCAATGAAGAGTAAAGTACCACTGTTTCACAAATTTGTGGAAGTTCTTCATAAAGAAACATATGAAAAAGGAGTGAATTCGGTGGCTTTAAGATGTAATAAAGGGTATCTCTTTTGTATGTGTGTTTATTTACTACTAAGACATAGCAATTTAGGGGAACACAATCTGGGAAATAAATGTACTTGGTGGTAAAGAAAAAATGAGAAAAACAAAACAGTCAGACTGTAACTGACTTATTAGCCTTTCAGCTCCATTTTTTCATTGTATTATGTTTAGCAGTTTATAGTGTTTAAGTGAGGTTTTACAGAGCTTTGTGCATTTTGGGATAATCAAAACAGACTTATAACTCTAACAAACCATATAGTCAAACCATATAGTCTTAGGAGGGGTGCACAGAGAAATCTCCAAAAACTTAGCAAGTGAGGAATAACTAAACTCTGCATCCTAGCTAGTCAGGTTTGGGAAAAGCAAAGCTGATTTTTTCCTGTCTGTTCTAAGCTTTCTATATTATTGCGGTTCTAGAGCGACCCTGATGGTCAGTGCAAGAGCAGATGGGGAGCCAAACTTGGAACTAAGTAAGGACCAAATCAGCTCTGTTTTAAACTTCAAAATTTCTGCAAGACCTGAATTGGTGTCCCAAACAACTGACGGGACTCATTAGGAATTTTATAAAGTGGATGGAGGATGAAGTTAAGAGAATATTATACTGTGACAGCACTAGCATATTTTTTAAATAGGAGTGCAACAATGTGGGAGACCTGGTTGAAGCTCCTGGCTCCTGGCTTCAGCCTGGCTCAGCCCCACGCCATTGACAGCCATTTGGGAATTGAACCGGTAATTCAAGACCAATCTCTCTCTCTCTCCCTCTCTCTCTCTTTCTCTCTCCCCCCTCTAAAACTCTATAAATAAATTTTTACAACATTTTTAAGTGAAAATACATTTGGAAAAAGTCGTTACCAGTTCTGTCAAAGCAATGGGGTTTTACTGTTTTTGTTTTTATTTTGTTGAACCAGTAATAAACACCATGTTCTTACGAGAAGTGTCCATGGCATATCTGGCTGAATGTGATTGCAAAATACCTGATCTGAACTATTACCAGAAAGAAGCAGTGATTAGTACTCACTCTTGGAAGTGTTTTATATTTGACTAAGAATTATGCAATCATTTGTGAGAGGGATCTGCATCTGGGCTCAGAACAAAGCCAAAAGTCTAAATAATGTCTCAAAGTCACACAGGATCTTGGTCTTCTAGATGGCAAAAAAATAGGGTTTTCACCCTGTTGCATTTGCCCATGGAGATGTACTCCCTTATTTCCAGGGTTACAAAGTCATCTTCTTTCTTTTTTGAGTTGAGCTGAAGATGTTCACATGGCGAGTGACCCTTGTGACCCAAATGAAGCCTGATGAAGCTAAGGCTAATGCAATATTGAATTCAGTGTTAAGGAGTTTTATGCTACTTGGGCAAACTCTCTTAGCTGATCTGGTTCTCTTGAAATGTTGAGTCCTGTTTTCCGTGGCATGGCACAGCTGATGTTGTCACCCTGTGGTTAGGAGCAGGAAAACTGGTGGGGCAGAGAGAGATTAGTGGTCTGAAAATATGTAATTGGTACTGCATGGCAGCAAAGAGTTGACAGCCCTCGGGGACCACAAACAGGAGAGGACCAAAAACTCAACTGAATTGAAACCAACAGTGATTTTAAACAATGTAAAAGAGAAATAAGTAATCAAGGAATTGAGAAATTATAGATGAATTTTGTATTACCCATCTTAAAGTGCTAAATGAGCGGTTATTTGTAAGGAAGTTAGCATGGTACCAGGATAACAGTCATCAATAAATTAAAAATCTGGCAAGTTTTGTTACCACTATGATGATGATGGTGGTGATGATGATGTATGATGGTGGTGATGATGATGTATGATGGAGTAGGTCAGTATAACTAACCTTAATAACAATATTACTTCATTGGAATTTTCCTCATGTTTGCACTAGAAGATTTTGATTCTCATTTCAGATCCTGTACCTGACATTGTGGGTGGAAAAACTCCACTCATGAGTCTGGAAAGGGCAGGCACATTGCTACTGCAGTTGCTATCCCACCGAATGTGGTCAGTTTGGGTAACTTAAGCCAAGCAAAGCTGAGGCCCTGCTGGTGTATGGATCCTTTTATTGTGCTAAATAAAGAACAGTGAGACCATTTTAATGGGTGGGGTGGTGGGGGGAGCAAACAGTGTCCTTAGCAGCAGGGAATGGCTTTTGGTCTAGGAATCTCAGATTATGTCTAAATGTTACCAAATATTGGGATGAAGCTGCCCAGAAGTTTACCCAGTCATCCAGATGTTTCCAGAAATCCAAGCCTGATTTCATCTACATGAAATCAGGGGAAGATCAGATTCATTTTTTGGCATCCTGAAACACAGTCTCAATATCTTTCTGGCTGACTGGTAGACTTGTCTGTTTAGAACTGTGGCATGGGTACATTCTTGATTAGCACAGCTGCTTCCTGGAATGTTGGTGCACTGTTAGGGCCACTACTCAACCTCTCAAGGGCTGTTTGTTCTATATGGGGCTTTCAAAGAGATGGATCCCATTTTGACATAGGGCTCATTGCTTAGTTTAGCATTTTGGTAGTTTCACATCAGAGTTTTAAAATATACAAAGCAAAGATAATTAATGTAACCATTAATTATCCTCTGATACTCCAGATTTATCTGAAAGAGATCAACCAAAAAGATTCTTCTGATGTTCAAAGATGTTGAGTCATCTCAAATTTGTAATAATGCTATGCTCTTTGGCATCTAGGAAGATTATAGGACAAGTTCTTTGTTCAGAACAAGATACTAGAGAACAAGCAGGAAGGGGATGAGTTTAGTACAGTTTGTTCCACAAGGCAGGTGCTGCAGATGTTGGCTCTTGACTGAATGTATTGGAACATTTCAAATAGGAATGATTTTGACATGAAATTCAAGATAATCAAATACAACATTTCAGCTTCATTTATCTGGCAGGAACAAAAATAGAAAGCATGATCTCAGTAGTTAGAAGGATATAGATTTCAATCCTAAAAATTCAGTGCTTCAATTCCCTTAATCATGAAAGAAAGCTTAAACCAGACTAAGATGGTGTGAAGTCATGTATTTCTAAAGACATGTGGCTTACACACAGTATGCTCAATAAGGTCACTTCTCTTTCCCAATAGTTCATTTAACCTTCTCTATAAACAGGACTTTAATTCCAAACATAAATTTCTAGCATCAAGAGGAATAAAAGGAAAATATTGAGAAAAACGATTTGGAGATGTTCAGTTCAAGTGATATACTCCCTTTTTATCTTTTATGATAATATTCTTCATTGGCTATAAGAGCATACTCATTGCCTTCAGAGGAATGTTGGCAATAATTGAACAAAATGATGAGTATATTTTATAGTGATTTTAAAAGTTCATTAAGAACTCATGGGATGCTTGCACAGAATCTATCCATGGGGACTTCTTTGGTTAAAAGAATCCATATTGATATTCACATTATCCAAGAAAAGAATATCAGAGGAAATGATGCTATGACTAACCCAGGAAATGGCAAAATGTTGAAAATTAACTAGTATCTACCTAAAAATTCTAAGATACTGCTTTTATTACCCTCACACACGATCAAACGAGTTTATTCCACAGTAAAACATTTCTGTGGTGTTCAGTGGCTTCCTGGTATGATTGGTACACATGGGGAGTATTTAGTATTCATAGGAAATGCTGGATTCTGCCTTTATTGTCACATGATATGTGAAACAGTTTACACTGCAAGTATTTTGGATCTGTGTAATGAGGGATTTATTTCGAGCATAGGCTCCACTAGAAAGCAGCTTTTCAGTACACCAAGAGCTGAATGTAACCATCTCTCTATGTCAGGCAGTGTGACCAAAAGAGAAAAAATAACCAGAGAACAGTCATCTTCACAAGCAAGCTAAGGAACAGAAACAGTTATTTCAGAGAGATCATTAGAGGAGAGCAACTCTAGAATCAAAAGCCATCAATGATACATGGACTTCAAGTAAAATGGACTTATAGTAAGCTCTCAGGTGACATAGTGCCACAATATTGCACAGAACAACAGCTACAAAAGACCCTACAGGAGATACAGAAAATCTAAAAAACAAGATCAAGAAGAATCCAGTTGAGATTAAGATAGACATTATTCTCTTGATCATTTGTATGGCAAGGAATAATTTCACACTGGCATCAAAAAATATACTGAATGCTATTTGATTTGTTATTTGTATCCTCTGCTGCTTTCTCAGGCCACAGGCAGGGAGCAGCTGGGATATGAACCCACACCTTAATGGGATGTCAGTGCTGACAGATGGAAGATTAGCCCATCAAACCATGGCGACAGTTCCAGTTTGTTAAGATTTATTTTTATTTATTTGAAAAGTCAGGAGGCATAGAGATTTAGAGATAGAGATCTTCAGTCTGCTAAATTGTTGTACCAGTCCTGGGAGTGTGAGGCTGAAGCCAAGCGCCTGCTGCTCTACCTAGGTCTCCCACAAACTTGGGACATTGGTGGCTGCTTTCCCAGGTACATTAACAGGGAGATAAGTCAGAAGGTAAACAGCTGGGACTTGAGCTAGGATGCCAATGTTGTATCCATTGGGTTATCCCACTGCACCACAAATCTGCTAAGCAAAGTTGCATGTATACACATTATCCCTTCATGCTAACACAAAAAGAGCCTGCGACCAAAAACACAAAGTGGACTATATTGGGAACAAATGTCTATGACTTTTATCTTGCCTATGCAACTCCCCAGTCTTAACTGGTTGTAGGAACATATTCATTGTTATGGATGCATGTATCTAGCTGATGAGATTAACTAGTATTAAAAATAAGAGCAGTGAAATACCAAAGAAGAATAAATGTTAAGACTCGGCCTCATATAAATCAACTGGGCTCATGACCCCATGAAATTATTTGCGAATTTCTGTAATTGAGACATGTGACTGCAGAAAGGCTTTGACTCTACTCTGATATCTAGCTATTTATTTGACACTATTTATGAGAGAAAGTGACAAATGACCATGGAATACTTATTAATAAAACTAATCATGGTGGGGACTGGACACCAGTTAGGTAGGATGAAGCTGTCCAACTTGAGAGAGGAGCCACTCACACTGCCATTGTGTTCTATGTCATTGTGCATAGAGAACCCACAGGTTATGTGTATAACGTTGGAGAGGACATGGATGCTGATTGGAAGCACATACCATCACTGCTCAGCCCATATCACTTCAACATCTCAATTCGCTCTGCTTGACTTTGCATCTGCCAGATGATTCTAAGGCCTGAGCACCTCCATATTCGTTCCTCCATCTGTGAAAACTGGCATGTCTAACGCAGGGAGTTAACACCTCACATTAGCCCTGAAACAATGGATTCTCTCTCTCTCTCTCTCTCTCTCTCTCTCTCTCTCTCTCTCTCTCTCTCTCTAGTTCCCTTGCCTCTTGGATCCAGTAATTTGGAAGCAGGTGTTTTGCATCATTTTCCAGAGTTCCCTCTGTGGGAATAAACTGCAATTACCCACTATGGTAGCTGGATCAATAACATAGGCTTTATTCATTGCTGTGTTGTTCACTAGGTCACCTCCATGCTTTATTTTCACTATTCCTTATACTTTCTAAGAAAATTATTTGTACTTGAATCCTCATCTCAGAATCTTATCGTGGCAGATGTGAAACTAAAAGAAGCTTTAACCCACGTTCACTTTAAAATTTCCAATGTCATTATAATTCTAGTGTCTTTGAAGTAGAAGGGCTCTCTCGTCTACTCAAGTTGTAGCAGCAGTCCCGAACAGCTGCCATGCTACAGTGGACATCCCTAAAGATATAACAGGACACCCCATGAATAAACCCTAAAATAAACTTTTAAAAATTCAATCAGAGCACCTACTAAGTTGTAGGATGTCTAAATACTGTTGTTTCTATTTCTACCAAGATTTCAGCCTCTTTAAAGTAATTGTAGGTGTATCCTTGTTTTCAGGGCACATGGGGAAAAAATCAACTTTTCTGTTAGCCACTAGAGAGCTAACCAATCAGAGAGCCAAATGGCAGAAAATAAATTTAAATTTAGAATTAGTCTTATGACTGGTTTTGAAGGACTATACTATTACAGTAATATAGGGGAACTCTGTAGTGGGAGTGGAAAAGGGGAAATCCCAGAGCCTATGTAACTGTATCATAAATAAATATGTTTTTAAAAATGTATAAGTTAAAAAAAAAGAATAGGCAACACTGCACCTCATAGACTCTGACATAGCAGTTAAAAATATAATAGGAAATTGCGAACACACCTACGCTAGGGCAAATGGATGTGTAGATCTAGGTCAATGCTATCCACAGTTGTTAAAAGGTATTCATTCCAGAGAATGTCACTTGTTTAGAAATCAGGGGAACATGTAATACTGAATTTAGCTTAGGATGGGGAATTCTGTTAAAAAAATCAATATTACTCGGACTAATTAAAAGAATAAGAAAAGCCAAAAGAAAGGCAGAGAACACAAACTTGGTTTTAAGAAGATGTAAATTGCAATATATGCATTGGAAAGGTGAAGGAATATTGAATGTAAAAATGTGAAGGGGGATGTCATTAAAGGGGGATTTGTTGGCAGGAATGGGAAGTCCCAGTCAGTGCAGAACATGTGCTGGGCACCAACACCCTTTCTGGTGGCACTTCTCGTGTCTTCCCAACTCATGGTACTCCTTATTCATAAGCCTTTAGTGGCATCCCAGGAGTTCCTCTGAATAAAACCAAAATCCCTTCATCCTGATCTTCTATGCCTTTTTTCTATACTGCTCTATTGTCAGCTCCTATGATTCTCCCACTCACCTCTAGATACGCTGGAATCTGGACCTCAAATTAGCAGGTCTTATCTCACAGCCTTCTGCCCATGAAATATGAACGTAGTCACTCCGTTCCCACATTTAAGTCTTTAATTACAGGTCACCTTCACAGTGAAGATAGTTGTCACCATCCTATCTAAAATTTCAGTATGTCTCCTTGCCAGCCTGCCGTGCATTAAATGCACAATTTATATAATATTTATCTTCTATTTATCTCTATCATCTCTTACCTAAATAGAATTGTCAGAACCTTGAAAGCTTTTCCATTGATACGTCACCATCACCTGTACTGATAGTTAATACATAACAGGTATCCAGTGAGTATTTATGGAATGAATGAATGAATAAATGATGACTTGTTGTTTGTTGTTTTCCCTTCTGCCATCATTACCTGGCAGAAAACTGTTGTTGAATAACTTAAATTAAAAAGTCAACGAACCTTTCTAGTTGGCTAGAGAAGTTGTACAGTTGGGCTAAAATTTCCAGTTAACCTTGACTTTTGGTGACAGACATAAACATATACATTAAAACATCATTCCAAGCTGATTAATAGTTCTTCACAGCTACTGGCACTTAAGTACAGTTTTCAGCTGTGGAAAATGTCATCCTAAAACTCTTGAATAGAACATACTCCCTAGGCCAGACAAGAAAAATTTTATTTAAGCAAAATCTGTGACAGTTTCTGGGAGATAATTTTTGACATGGCCTAGAGTGAGTGATCTAGCCTAGAGGGAGAGAAGTATAATCTAGTTTCTCTTCTTTCCATCCCAGTAGCTCCACCAGATAATTATCTATCTATAGATAGATAGATATACATACATATGGAAATTAAATAATTAAAAAGTTTGTAACACTAATGATCAACATACACTGTTTTCAAATGAGAAAATGACAGATAAAATATGTTGTGCACATCAGCAAGCTAGTAATATATAAGGATTAAATATTCTAAAAAGATTTGAAAATATAGCTTTAATTTAATGTGAAAAAATTGATTTTTAGCTAAAGGGAATTTCAAAATAGAGTTGGCATTCTGAGCTTTTCCGAAACAAATGAATCATATGCAAGCTGAACAGATGAATTTTTTTTTTCCAGAAATGGCTCAGACTCTAGCCATTTTTCCACCATTACCTTGTGGCAAGAGGGGTATTGACAAGTAATGACAGTTACTCTGACTTCCTGTTTTTGCCACAAAATCCATCTTCCTGCACCGATCAGCATTTTATTTCCACTTGGCCAAGAGACTGAAAGTGGCTAATTTGCTTTGGAGCCGTGAGGTTGGATGAGCTCAGATATCCTCACGTCCTTTGCAGTAAGACTTGGACTTAAGACCACATCCATGTAGATAAAGGGTGATGAGCTGCCATGGTACAAGTTGTGATTCTCTCCTCTGGTATTTTGTATCATCAGCTTCCAGAGACACCTTAAATTCACTATTGCCTCTTACAAGATCCAAGAGTAGTGCCATTTGACTCTGACCATGTGGGACTTTCCAGTAGGAAGTCAGTTTTCATGCTGCCATTCTCCTGAGGAGGATGTTACTGAACAGTCATGTCTTTTCCTTCTGAAAATAAGGCACTGTTATATACATAATGTGTATGAATACTTAAAATTTTTTTACTAGACTGTGTTCATAACATTTAGACAAATAGAGTTATAGAAAAATGAACTGAAAAGGCTAAGAAAGACAATAAATTGCAGTTGTATTAAATCAAACTTGAAGAATTTTATGTTAATATCGGAAAACTTCATTTTTAAATATGAAAAATGATATCCTGTGCTGTTATTATCATGCCGTATTTTGTTAAAATATCTGAAGCAAAAGAAGATCAAAACTATTCTTAGGCCATGCAACGTATTGTTTTTTTTGTTTGTTTGTTTGTTTTGTTTTTTACAATTTTAATCTTTATATACTGGGGGAAGACGTTAATTTCATAGCTATATAACCAATGTCTTAAAATTGTTATTACTTTGCTTGTTTTAATTTTGAATTAAAAGCCTAAGCATATAAACGAAAATAACATATTTTAACTTCACCTTTCAAAGAGAATCCAATGCTTAAATTGTTTAGAACAGAAGAGATAATTGGCTGACTGACAGAGGAACCGATGGTTACACCCAAAAGAGTGTATTCTTCAGGCCAGTGATGAGTGGTGAGGAGACAGAGACAAGGCAAGGATTGAAGGTCATGAAATAGTCAGGCATTTTTCTCTATCTGTAAGGACAAACAATGGAGGCCGTGAATTCAAAAGGTATTTCAATATAGTAGATGCTTGTTCAGAGAAGTAAAATGTGATAAGTTTGCCTAATATTAAATTTGGGAGTTATTTCCTAGACTATTGAAGAAGGTTGTTTGGAAAAGTCGACATAAATACAGCAGAGCAAGTGATTGCAGTTTTTAAAAAGGGGATGAATTATACAATTTCTCTCTTCTGTTTTAAACTACGTCAAAGCAATTTAATTTTTGTCTTTATATCTGTATGGTATACAGCACTTTGAGCTTTATAATCAATATTTTGCTGACCTGATTTATTCCTAAAACACAATCCCTAAATTTGGAGAGACACTACCAGAAGATACAAAAATATTTTCAAATGTTAGCACTTCTTACCTATGAATAGAGAGAGCATAACTATTTTCTATTTTTCCTAATGTTATTTTCCATATTTCCTAAATTTTTGTACAATGTGCTCTTTGTTTAGCAGTCAGAAAAAGAATACTGCTTAAAAATAGCTGAAATTTTTTAAAAGCCAAAGATAAAGGGCTAATTGATTAGTTAAGAGGATTTTGATACGATGGCTGGATTAGTACATAAACCCTGGCCATATGTTGAAAGTCAGGCTGTTACTCTTGTTTGTTTTAGGAATTTCTTGGTTGACCAGAGGGCAAATCCCTGGGTTGGAAAGGTTGAAGAATAATTTCATTCATCAGATGGAAAAAGACAAATGGATGAAACCATGAAAATGATTCAGTTTGTATCACTCCTGCTGATTTCTGAGAAAATGGTGACAGGACGAAGGGTGGAAAGCATAGGAATCTTCCAAGACCAAGTAACTGCTCTTTAACTCTTCGTAGACATCAGCCTTCCAAATCTCCTCTTTTCATTGCTACTTTGATGTGTAGTATCCATTTTCTTAATTTCTCTAGTTATCCCCAGTTTCTCAAGGCCATCACCAAACATCAGATAATGAATAGGTAAACAAAATGTGGTAAGCCTACATCCCCAAACTTCAGTCAGCCATAAGACACAGGAAATACTAATGGACCAAACTTGAAAATATGCTTAAAAGACCACATAGTGCATGAGTCAATGTTTATAAAATATTCATTATAATCAAATCAATGAATATGGAAGGCAAATTTCTATAGACTTGAGGGAAAAAAAGAAATGAAGAAATGTACTAATTTGCCAGGCTGCTTTAATAAATACTATCAATTGGTCACGACAAACAACAGAAAGTTGTTTTCTCCAAGTGCTGAATGCTGGATTCTGATATGCTGGTGTTTGTAGGGCTCATTTCTTCTGAGGCCTCTCACCAGCCATAGGTATCTGTCTGCTTGCTGCGTACTGACATGAAGTTCTCTCAGTAGCTGTGTAGGTCGTGGTAGATTATGGGTCATCTAGACAACCTCATTTTGTCTCAATTGCCTCTTTTCAAGCCTTATCTTCAGATGAAATCACATTATGAAGCTTTAGAGAGTTAGAGCTTCACCATATGAATTTGGAGGGACACAATTGAGCCCATTACAGGGAGTGATTGTTTATGGGTCTTCCTTAAAGGGTGATGAGAACATTCAAGATGTAGATCATGGCAATGGCTACACAATGTTATGAATGTACCAAAAACCACTGGCCTGTGCACTTAAAATAATTTTGGTGGATTTTATGTTGTGAATGTTTTAACAATATGGAAAAAGTCATCACCTAGTCATGTTGGTTTTATTTAATAAAATGCTTTACATCTGGCCAGTTCTTCTTTGCCTCTCCCTTTTCACCATCATTTCTTGCACGGTGCATGGAGATAATTTTCAGCTACTTTCCGTGTTCCCACCTGGTTTAGCTATAGATTTCATTCTGCGCTGGAGGAATGTATAACCTTATGGGATTAGAATGTATCACTCTTCTATTTAAAATCTTTTAGGGATTTCCAATGTTAAACACAATAAAGTCTAAAATTTTAAGTTGTGACTGCAGACTCTTCTTGCTTAAATCTTGGTCTACTTATATCTTAGCCCTAATTCTCCTCCACTCCCTAATTTTCTTTATTTAACCCCGCTGTGCTTAAAATTTTGAGCAGTCTAGGACCATTCTCCCCCCTAAGCTTTGCATGGACTGTTGACATCAGGCCCACTCTTGTACCTGCCCTTTCTGTGTTCCTAATATCCAGTATCTTTATTAATATCCCTTCTTCAAAGACATAAACTCTGATTTTTTCATCTAAATTACTTTTTCATATTACCCTATTTCTTCTATCAGAATATCTAGAAAATATAAATGTAAATTATATGAAATATAATTTGTGTAAGTATAAAAATATAAATATAAAATATATTTTATCTGTTAAATATTTACCTCTTGCATCAGACTAGAAGCCATAGAAAAGAAGGAATCATGTTTATCTGGTTCATTGCTCTATCCTCAGCACAGGGCACATAGCATATAGTACATAACAAGCACAAAAAATTTTTTTGTAGCTATGAAATATTTCAATAGCTCTACTAAACTAGAGATTGCGTATTTTGTAGCTAGGTTTACTTTGTTTTCCTTAATTTTGATGATTATTTAAAAGCTCAAAAAATTCCAGAATCTCACATGAAGAGTCTCATAGTGCTGTAACACAGTTCCTAGAAACATCTAGTAAAGTACATACTAAAATCTGACCATCGTGAAACAGGAATGGAACTCAACAGGCAGGGAGTGGACATGACTAAAATAGAGTATATAAAAGATTGAATATATAAACGATTTTACTCCGTTTTACTATTGTTTTGAAGGAAAGTAAGAGAAGATCGAAACTTTCTAACAAGGAAAAATGCATGAATGCAATTATAAGACTTCAAAGAATGCTATTAATAGTGTTATTGCAAAGAAGCATAATAAAAATAAAGATAATTTACAGAAAATTGTAAGATGTAAATTATATTAAATGACTTAGGAAGAAGTAAAAATTGAGTATGTCAATAATTATATTAAAATCAAAAGACTTCAGCTCAAAAATTTATAAGCCAAGCCTATTCAGTATTTAAGGAACAGATTATTATTGTGTTAAATAAACTTTCCAAAGCATTAAGTGTTAAAAACTTTAGAATTCATGCAATTAATCTACATAATCCTGTCAAAAAATCAGAAAATAATAGAAAAATGGAAACCATATATAAATATCACTTACAAACACAAATATAATTGTCTTTGGTTTAATATTTATGAATTTTAACAAGTAATTTTTTAAGCAATAATATGAATGATTCAACAGAATTTGTTCTGCCAGTATAATAATGGTTTGCCATTAAGAAGTCTATTTTGTAATTCATCAAATGTACAAATGTAGACAGCATTATGTAATTATTTCATTACAAAAAGACATTTGTTATAAATCAATATCATCCTCAATAAGCTCAAACCAGGAATGAACACGTTCTTCCTTAACTTAATAAAAACTGTTAGGAAAAATAGTAAGCATAATATTTAATGGGAAACCATGAGAAGGATTTTCGTTAGAGTGTTGAGTAGGGTCAGGATGCCAAGCAGTACAAGAGTCATAACCAACACAGCCATTGTAGCAGGAAAGGAAAATGACTTAGAATATTTGACAAGGATCCAAACATTTACAATGTGTATAAAATTGGATTTTCTGAGAAGAAATGAAGCAACATTTGGTAGAATAATGGTACAGTGTCAGCCTACAAGAACCATTTCTATATACACAAACAAAAATTAATTATAAAGATAAAATACTCCAACTCAATAGCATTAAGATTATTTAAAATACTCATGAATAAACTTAGCAGGATATATAAAGCTTTCATGTGGGAAAATTATTTTATTGGCTCACATATAAAAAGCTTGAATAGGCAAACTTAAGGATAAAAAAACTCAGTAGTAGAAAAGTTTTAAACCACAAAAGATCTATATAGTAAACGTAATTCTAATGAAAATGTCATACAATTATTTGTTCACTTTTAATTGGTACCTGCAAGTTTCACATATTTTTGTAACACTACGTAAGCTTTTTTTTAAATTCATTTGAATTGGAAGCAGAGATTTACAGAGAAGGAGACACAGAGAGGAAGATCTTTCATCTGTTGGTTCACACCCCAAGAGATCACAATGGCCAGAGCCAGAGCTGAGCTGAAGCCGGGAGCCAGAAACTTCTAAGTCTCCCACATGGATGCAAGGTCCCAGGGGACCATCTGCCACTGCTTTTCCAGCCACAAATGAGGAGCTGGATGGGAAGCAGAGCATCTGGGACATGAACTGGTACTGATATGGGATCTTGGTGCATGCAAGGTGAGGATTTACTCACTAGGCTACTGCACCAGGCCCACAGGGAGAGATTTTTGAGTGAAGATATTCAAAATAATTTCTTGTAATTTTTTAGCTACACGGTGGGTTATTGTTACCCAGTTATACTACTGAATTTATTTTTTCCCATTCAACTAGAAATTAGTGCTTACTGATATACTTTCCCCTGTTCCTACCTGCAGCTTTTCTCTTCTCAGTCTCTGGTAACCACTATTCTACTCTCAATTTCTATTTGACCAGTTTTGTCTAGATTCCATAAATGAATAAGAGAATGTGATATTTGTTTTTCTGCTTCTGGCTTCTTGCACTTAACATAATTTTTAAAATTCTATGTTGTTGAAATTGATATGATTTCATAGTTTTCATGACTAAGTAGCATTCCATCATTTTTGTAGATAACATTTTCTTTATTCAATCTTCAGTGGATAGACACATACTTATTTCCATTTCTTGGCTATTGCAAATAGCAATTCAATAGACATGCAACTTTAGATGTTTGTTTGGCAACCCGATTTCACTTCCATAGAACATACTCAACAGTGAATTAGTGAAGCATATGGCAGTTTAGTTTTGATTTTTTGAAGAGCTTTTTTTACTTTTTTCCTTATTGCACACTGCCAACACTGTGAAAAGTTTTCTTTTATCTACATTATTGCCAGAATTTGTTACTTTTCTTCTGTTTAATGATGGTTATCTAATTGAAATGAGGTCATATACTGTTGTGGTTTTGATTTGCATTTCTCTGATGTTTATTGATATTGAGCGGTTTTTCAAATATGTTGCCCATTTATAAGGCTTCTTTTTAATCATATAAAATAATAGATTTTATGCATTCTACAGGGAAAGTTCGAAGAAAACAACAACAACACTTGCCTCCCACCCTTTCTCCCCATAATACCAATTCTTCTGTTCCCTCCCATCTTTGTCAGTTCTTAAAAATATGCAATTTTAATATGTTCTATATTCACAACTCAATTCTGCACTAATCAAAATATTCAACAAGTAAGAAGGAAGACCATAATTTAGCAGAAATATAAACAAGGGCCAAAAATGACCTTCATATCTCAAAATGACTATTTCATTCCTATACACATTTTTGTATCCTATATTACTGTCATGTATCAGAAAAAAATATGATGAATGGGATGTGGGACAGACTGGACTAGTCTGCTGCACATACTGGCAAGCACGGGAACCAGGGTAGGGGTCGCTCCGACTAGGCTGCAGCTCCCACGGGTTTATGTGAGGGCCGAGTATGTGCTGGGCAGAATCAGGCTGGACTGCAATACCCATTGGTTTCAGTGGAAGACAGGGATGGAAACAGAATCGACCCAGCAATTGCAACCACCAACTGATCATGGCGATTGACTGTGCCGGGCCCTGTGCTTGCTAGAACATACAAGAATCTGGTCTGGGAACACCTCAGACAAAGTTTCTTTAGGGATGTCCCCAGTCGAACTGCCAGACTCAGATCCTTAACTATGAGAAGACAGAGGACAGAACAAATCAATCAACTATCCCAGCCATATGTTGGCAGTAATAAACAGGACAAACGGAAACACTAAGATGGACTATGTCAATCAGTGGATTCTTCAATGACCTCATCGTGCTTGGAGTGGCGAGATTGGCAGCAATTCATAACTGTTGAACTATCAAAACCCACTTGAGCAAGATCTTTGGAACATGCCCCACATCCAGGACCTGGGGTGGGTGGGAGACTGGGTGGGGCTTCTCCATTAAAATCCCCCTTTACCTCAGATACATGAAGCAAACAGTGTGAAAATAATAGTCTTACCCACTTTCCTGTAGCCCTTGAATCTTTTTACCCTAATTAACTATGTAAAATTGTCAAAAATATAATAAAAAAATGAAAAATATGACATTTGTCTTTTTGATACTGACTTGTGTGGTATACATATATATTTTGGAGTACAACTTAACCATAAAAAAGGATCATACCCTGTCTTTTGAAAGAATGATGGATAGAATTAGAAACTATTATGCTTAGTGAAATATATCATTTTAAAATATATTTAGTTTGGCCCATTGCTAATTTTAATAGCATGATTTACATTCTTGCTATTGTGATTGTGTTCTTTATATATTCTGTATATATAGCCCTTTTGGAGAGTTACAATTTACTAATATTTTCTGATTTTATGTGTGCTATATTTCCACTCCTGATTGTTGTATTATGCAGAAATATTTTTGTTTGATGGGATCACATTTGTCTGTTTTTGCTTCTTTTTTTATGCTTTTGAGACCTTATTGGAAACCATCTTCCACATGCCAATGGTATTAAGTACTTTCTATATGTTTTCTTCTAGTAGTTCACAGTTTCATATCTCACAGTATATTTTAACACATTTTGAGTTGATTTTTGTATTTGGTGACAAACAGGGTTGTGTTTGCTTTTTCTTCTGATCCAGTTTACTCAACATTATTTGTTAATAAATCTGTCCTTTTCTAGTGAGTTTTCTTAGGACCTTTGTTAAGAATCAGTTGGTTATTGTATGGGATTACTTTTAAGGTATTCTGTTCTTTGGTCTGTATGTCTTTTTACATCAGCATCATGCTGTTTTTATTACTATAGCTTCATTTTGTATTTTTCAAGGCAGTACAATTTCTCTTGCATGATGGTTCTTATTCAAGATTGTTTTGATTATTTGAGGCTAGTTGTGATTTCATATGAATTTTAGGATTGTTTTGTGTCCATGTGAGGAATGCCATTATAATCTTGGTAGATATTGCTTTGAACTCTAGATAACTTTCAGTAGCCAGGACCAAGAAAGTATTTTATATGGAAGTTATGAGAGGTTTTTTTTAAGTTCATCTAAAACAGCAAGCATGTAAAAGTATCCTTCAAAGAAATTGAGGAAGATAAATAAATAATGGGAGTCTAAGTGGGGATGGGAAATTATTCCTTTGTTTCATGAATTTCCTTAAAGAAAAAAAGAATTATGTTATTCATATAAAGACAGATATTCTTGGAATAAACACGATAGGGAAATAGGCTTAGGAAATATTTCTTTCTGGAGCCAATTTAATAAAGTTTTGCAGATTCCACTTTCTCTGTATTAAGACTCTCAGTTCTGGATTTTGGAGAACAAATACAAAACCTTGTCTTTATCCTGTGCCAAACTATACTGTCACCCACAAAATATTGGAGGTCTTATATTTTTGGAGACTATGACTATGTTATTTACCCGGTGTAATGGATACTGCATGTTTTCATTTTTATCATCGTTTTTTAAGGAATCCAGATAAAATAATGCTGAGTAATCAGCATGTCTGAATCTCTGACTGAAAATAATGAAGTCTCGGTACGAAGCAAAAGGAAAAAAGTAAATTTAAAGTAAAACTTTGTAATTTATTTTAATTTAATTTCAAATAATTTAAATACTTTTATTTCAAGCATAAGTATACAAGTATACAAATATAAGTTGAATTAGTAAATTTTTAGTGTATTAATTTTTTTTGCATGAATTATATTCATTTGAGAGTCAGGAAAAGAAAAAGTGCTCCTATTTAAATGGTTTATTTCTCAAATGTCTGCAATAGCCGGGGCTGGGCAAGACTGAAGCCAGAATTCAGGACCTCAATCCAAGTTTCCCACAGGAATATAAGGTATATTACCAGTTGGGTCATCACCTGCTGTTTCACATTGCACACATAGTAGGAAGTGGGACTGGAAAGAAGGCCAAGACCTGAATGGAGACATGCAAGAAGAGGGTAGAGGAAACCCTGAAAATGCCTTAATTGCTAACTAAATGTCTGCCATAGGTGTGTCACCTTTAAATTCAAAATCAAATTCAATTTCAGAATAGTGAGAAAATGATGTCGAAGTAATTGTCCTTTCTTCCTTTTTTTTTTTTTTTTTTTTTTTTGAAGTATATCTTGGGCCTGAGTTGGTGGCCTACTGGCTAAATCCTTGCATGACAACTCTTGGGATCCCAATGGGTGCTGGTTTGTGTCTCAGCTATTCCACATCCCATCCAGCAACCTGATTGCAGCCTGGGAAAGCAGTCGAGGATGACTCAAAGCCTTGGGACACTACACTCAGATGGGAGCCCATATGGGATCCTGTCGCATTGAAGGCAAGGACTTTAGCAGCTAGGCTACCACACTGGACGCAGGAAATTAATTTCAACATACATGGGATGAAGAGGGCCAGTGAGAGTTATAAAACCCAAAACCACTATAAAATGGATTTATCCAAATAAAAACTAGGAATTTATTCACACTGAAAGATCCATCAGAAAATTAAGACAAGTAGAGACTATGAGAAGATCCTAACAATAGCCACAACACAGAAAAGAAAGCCATAGGCTTCTGTTGTTTAATGAGGAAAGGCAAGTAACCCAGTTTAAAAGAAAAAATAAGCACTAGCTGTGAGCTGGAAACACCTTGAAAAATTCCAGGTTTTCTTCCACATCTGAAAATGCCTTGAACCCACTAGTAATCATGAGGAGTAACTCAGAGTGGCAGTGAGTCCCTGTTTTTTCATCAGATTAGAAACAGTTACCACGAGCAATGATGGTTGGGACTGGCTAGCTTGCAAATTATTTGCGCTCATAAACTGCTGATGATATTTAACTTGGTTGTACTTTTCCAATGTTAATTTGACAATATCTTTGAAATTGAAGATTTATACATTCTTTGACCAGAATTACCACTTTGACATCATTGTGTTCTGCCACAATGTGTTGCTTTCTCGATCCAATCGTTTAGTGTATAAGGCTGCAATTCACATTCATGCTCAGTCCAGCCAAGAATGCACCCATGACTATAAATCTTAGCTTTTCCCCACAAGTTCAGCGTCATCATGCTCCTAGGTTGTTGAGTCAGCAAGGCCTTCCAGTCTCAATGATAGTCCATGACACTGTTGGCACCCTTCAAAATCAGTCAAGTAAAAAGTCAAGAACCCAATTGCCCACTGGGTTCCAAAAGGTTTTGCCAATGAATGAAGTGAGAGAGTAAGGGTGTGTATGTGAATAATACTCTCTGAGATAAACTACAAAACATGTGCCCTAGCAAAAATAATATTTATTTATATGTGAAATTTCTTGACTCCTTAAGGTTAGTGTCATTGTTTGAAAGCAAAGGGAACGAATTTGGGGGAGTAAAGCAAACACAATTTGGTTGATTAGCAATTTCCCTGTCACTTGAAACCAAGCCTTGGCCAGCAGTGCATTATTTGTTTTTTTGGTGCTCACAGTATTCTTGTTAGTTTCCCTGTTGACCCCTGGTATGTTGATCTGCGTACTCACATTGTGTAGGACAATCACATTGCACTGCAGACTACAGAGATAGACTCTCTTAAAACAAAGATTGTTTCATGGATTCCATAACCAGAATAATCCTTGATTCCTCTGAAGATGTATGCGCCGCCTCCCCAGCAATGAATTCTACACCAAAAGAAATATGATTGATCATGAACAGCATTAAATTACTAATGGTCTTAGCATTTTCTTTTTTTTATTTTACGATTTATTTTTATTAGAAAGTCAGGTATACAGAGAGGAGGAAAGACAGAGAGGAAGATCTTCAGTCTGCTGATTTCACTCCCCAGGTAGCTGCAACAGCCGGAGCTGAGCAGAGCCAAGGAAAGAAGCCCAGATCCAGGAGCTCTTCCAGATCTCCCACATGGGTGCTGTGTCCTGAGGCTTTGGGCCGTCCTCGACTGGTTTCCCAGGCCACAAGCAGGGAGCTGGATGAGATGTGGGGCTGCTGGGATTAGAACTGGTGCCTATAGGGGATCTTGGTGTGTGTAAGGCGAGTACGTGAGCTGCTAGTCTACCTTGCCGGGCCCTGCACTTTCATAATAAACAGTTATACCTGCTCATCCTTTTACTATAAAGTCATTCAGAATACTCTTCCTAGAAAAATGTAGACATATTAGAACTTGACACTCTCTTCCAGAAAGAGATGTATTTCATAACTCATATATTGCAAAAAGTTAAAGTTCTGTCTGTTAATTTCCCATCACATGATGATAAATAAAAAAGGAATACCTCTGAAGAAATATGGACAAGCATCGAATACAAAATATAGCTCCTATTCTTTTAGAGAATCACAACCTCCAATTTAGAAAAACATTTGAGGTTACTTTATCCAGTAGAGGAGCAGTCACAGTCTTCATAGAATAATGAACCACAATTTTTTTTCTGCCCCAAGAATGCTAATGCTGTCAAGTATGGTAAGACAGATGATCCTATTTAAAATGATATTTTACTAAGCAAAACAGATATAACTCAGTAACTGTGCATCTAATTGACTTAATTGCCTCATTTATCACATGGCTTAAGTGAGCTGATGTTTTCTACTCTGCTTCACCCATGTAATTCTTGTAATATAAGAGACATGGTGAGACATGGTGCCAGGCATGAGCGAGAAATCCTCTCTCCTGAGAAAAGATATCATTGGCGTGATGTTGGCTTTGGGTTCCAGTTTATTGAAAAATCAATGTCCATTTGTGCGACCAACACATATGGCTTTTTTCCAGGCTGATGATGGCTTTGGGAGGCTGCTATCACCGAATGAAGTCGGATCAGCTTACCCAGCATCCAAGTTACAGTTGGAAAAGTGACTTTGTCAAAACCAAGTTTATCATTAGACTTGGTGTTTTTCTTCCTATTTCACCCCCCTTTCTTGTGAACCCATCATATTGTTTTACTCTCTTGTAAATAACAGACCTGTAACTCCGAGTTTTAACATTGTAGAGGCACTCAGAATAATGGTTGCTACTCAAAGGTTAAACGCTTTTCTTATATGTCTGCATTGCTCATCAACAGAAGAAAAATACACATATATAGTTCTACTCAGTCTTGACTCATAATTGGGATTTTTACAAGTCAGAGCCGGGTTTGTTACAGGCTCAATTGAAATTCTTCGGTTTAGCCGTCTTAAGTAAACCAGCAAGGCTAAGTTTGTCTAATGTGTTGATACATTCTAATAAACAGAGTCCCGTTGACATTTTACAGAGGGCTTTCTAAAATGAAATTAATTGCTACTAAAATAGTACTATTCCCCCACTATTAGAAGTAGTGACGATCTCAATTGCAGTGTTATTTGCTTTCCCCTCAATGTTTTCTTCCCCTAGAGAACACCCTCAGAGTGATAGTCATTGGCAGCAGAAGCTCTAGCAAGGCACTTTTTTTTCTCCCTAAAATCTGCCAAGAGTACAAACAAGTTAGCAAGTGCCAGCTCAGCCACAAAGTAGGTTACTGGATTCTTAACTTGGCTCCGTCCTGTAAAAACCTTCCTCTGTGAGGCTATTGAAAACTCAAAGAATCAGTAGGTGAATAAAGAACCAAACACAGAAACTGGGTGTAAACCAAAGCCCTGCTATGTCAAAAGGGAAGAAGCTAGATTATTTTGGCTTGCACTAGCTGATTTAGAACTATTGCTGTGTGCAGGACAGGTTGGCTACTGCACCCACTATGAAGGAACCTGAAAGGTCGGTCTCTCGCTTCTGTATTCCTTGCAGAAGAATGACAAGCCCAGGCTAACCGGGTCTGGGACATTTGCTTCTGCTCTTCTGTATGTTCAAGAGAAAAGATACCAGCTGCCTGACTTGTTCCTTCAAGGAGAGGGTAGTTGGGTAACTGTTCCCTGTGATGAATGTCATGTTTAATCACAGGAGAAGCAGCTGCACTGGGAGGTTGTGAATGGAAGCTCCCAGAGAAAGAGTTTCTGATGTTTTCAACATGCTCCCGGAGTGCTCAGAATTTGTGGTCAAAAGAAGATGTTAGAAGCAGCAAGGAGTAGATGGTCATTTTTATTTAGCATTATTATTTTCCCCCTGAAACAGACAGATTTACAGAGAGAAGAAGAGACAGAAAGATCTTCCATCTGCAGGTTCACTCTCCAAGTGGCCACAACAGGTGGAGCTGAGCTGAAATGAAGCTAGTAGCAGGAGCTTCTTCCAGTTCTCCCACATGGGAACAAGGGGCTAAGGCTTTGGGCTGTTCTCTGCTGCTTTCCCAGGCCACGAGCAGAGAGCAGAGTGGGAAGTGGAACAGCCAGGACACAAACTGGGACCCTATGGGATTCCAGCATTTGCAGTGGGAAGTTAAGCCAATTTAGCCATCATGCTGAGGCCTGTATTTAGCATTATCATAGTTAAGTCTAAACAAGCATTCAAAATGTTGAGAGTGTACTACAGGTCTGTTATTTATTATCCACTGAGGTGGTCAAGGGTATCTTGAATATTTAAGTTCACTCCCATTTTGAACAAGAAAGAAATGCAATACACTCAAACATGCAATAATAAAACATGTGAAGTGCTTCCTGTAGAAATACAGAATAAGAAATGAACCAATCAGGAATTAGATTGTTCAATAAAATCTCATGGAAAGGATGAAGTACAAAGATGCCATGAACTCTTACTATTTTCAGCTGTAATAAGGTTTTTGCCTTCAAATGATGTTAGGAGCTATTTACATAATTATGTATATTGTATTTATGTATACTTATATATAATGGAAATAATTCTTTGTACTATTAAAATTCTTTTTAATAGTCTTGTTGAATAATGGGCTTGTTCTTTTTGTGCAGTTCTTTCACTTTAGGCAGTAAATTTATTTGAAAAACTTGCAAGTGGAAAGAGTGGGAAGAATCTGCATTTACTGAATCTTGATGGTGTTCAGTGATGTTTCTCACATCATGTAATTTAAGTCTCACAACAAATCTTTAAGATAGGTATGAATTGGTCCTGGCATGGTAGTGTTGTTAAGTCCTTGCCTTGTACGTGCTGGATCCCATATGGGTGCCAGTTTATGTCCCGGCCACTCCACTTCCCATTCAGCTCCCTGCTTGTGGCCTAGGAAAGTGGAGGATGGCCCAAAGCCTTGGGATTCTGCACCCGCATGGGAGTCCTGGAAGAGGCTCTTGGCTCCTGGCTTTGGCTTGGCTCAGTTCTGGCTGTTGTGGCTGGTTGGGGAATGAATCAATGGATGAAAAACCTTCCTCTATGTCTTTCCTCCTCTCTGCATACCTGACTTTCCTAAATAAATAAATAAAATCTTCTTTAAAAAGGTAGGTGTGGGCCCGGCGGCGTGGCTTAGGGGCTAAAGTCCTCGCCTTGAACGCCCCGGGATCCCATATGGGCGCCAGTTCTAATCCCGGCAGCTCCACTTCCCATCCAGCTCCCTGCTTGTGGCCTGGGAAAGCAGTCAAGGGTGGCCCAGAGCCTTGGGACCCTGCACCCGTGTGGGAGACCCGGAAGAGGTTCCAGGTTCCCAGCATTGGATCGGCGCACACAGGCTCGTTGTGGCTCACTTGGGGAGTGAATCATAGGACGGAAGATCTTCCTCTCTGTCTCTCCTCCTCTCTCTATATATCTGACTTTGTAATAAAAATAAATACATCTTTAAAAAAAAAAGGTGTAAGTTGTTCAAGTAACATATAATAAAAGTGAAACTCAGAGAAATATACAAAGTGTGTCAAAGATCACTTACGCAAATTAATTTTGTGAAGAGGTGGGTGTGAGTCACCATCCCCACGGCCTCATCTCTCCAGGGAAGCAGCTTGGAGAAAGGGGCTCAGCAACTTCAGCTGGCTGAATTCAGTGAGCGCTGTTCTGTTCTTGTCTCGGCGGGATCTCACACTCTAGATCTCTGCATCTTGAAACACTATCCTGCAAAGAATGCCAAATGTGTGGTGCCACCCTTCCGCCTCACTGATCAGCCTTCACTGTTGTTTTCTGGTGGGATCCACTGTCACCTACATTCCTCTTTGATTGTTATTTTGGCTATTTCTAGATGATCTTATCTGGGCCCAAACGTAATAATTACTGAGATGCCAAAGTGTTATGAATATGTTACTGTATAAGAACTCTAATCTTTGAAGCGTATCTAATCTATAAATTGACATGTTTAAAGAACAGTATTTCCAGTAGAGGAACATCATTGTAGGGTTCTTAGATGAAGAAGGGTTGAATATAGGTTAAATGTGAGCCAATGGCTAGAACACAGTGCAAGCAGATAGGTAAGCAGGTGAGTGGACAAAGATCTGTGACAACAATATTCTCTTGAGACCTTTGAAGGAAGAAAGAAGTAAAACAAAAAATGTGAGTAGTAGCCACGGAAGTTACACATGTGATAATAGTTAAATAGATCATGGAAGAGGATTGGCCTGGAGAAAATTCGAACTTGATGTCTATTTTTTTCCTTTTAAATATTTGTTTATTTTTATTGGAAAGTCAGATATATAGAGAGACCAGGAGAGACAGTGAGGAAGATCTTCACTCCCCAAGTGATGATTCACTCCCCAAGTGACCGCAACGGCTGGAGCTGAGCCAATCTGAAGCTAGGAGTCTGGAGCTTCATCTGGGTCTCCCATGCGGGTGCAGCGTCCCAAGGTTTTGGCCTTCCTCAACTGCTTTCCCAGGCCACAAGTAGGGAGCTGGATGGGAAGTGGGGCTGCCAGGATTATAATTAGCGTCTGTCTATAATGGCCTTTATCCAATATCTAAAGTTACCCCATCATCAAAAAACTCATGAATTTAAAAAAAACTGGAAATTTTTGGCTAATATGTAACTTGAACATCAAAGATGGAGCACTGAAATTCTATTGACATCAGATTGTTGGCATGTATAAGCTGATAAGTGTTACCAAATGCGTTTGTTAATAAGTATGCATTCGTGTAGAAAGAAATGTTTGTTGATTAGATGGTCAAAAATATTTCTTCCTGGGTTACATTGTGAAAGCAGTAACCTGTTAGGAGAATTGTTTTCTGCGGTTGGATTCTAATTGGTTTTATGTACATGTCAAGAAGTCAGCCAATGCACGCATGTAGCAAAATAGCAAAGCAAAGAATAATACATGAAGCTCCTAGAAAAATGTGGAGATGACCTGGTCGTATCACTGGTGATGTCTAGTTTAATGACCATAGACCTGTTTTCTTCACCTCTCTCATACCTAAAAACTCTAAGATAGTCTTTTCACCATCACTCTGTATGTACAGTTGCATTGTTTTCATAAAAATGAAACAATAAATTCAGCCTTAACATTCTTTATTGAAATTGATGTGGAACAAGATGAACAGTTTTAAAGTGGCATTTATTATATTTATAATATTTTGCAACTGTTACCTGTATGTAGTTCCAAAAAAAGTGGAAACAACCTAAATGATCATCAGCAGATGAGAACATAAACACAGTTTTATATCGATACAGTATGTATTATTCAGCAATAAAGAGATGGAGTGTACTGATATACTCTGTAACGTGGATGGATTTCAAAGGGCATGGTAAATGAAAAAATCAGAGAAAGCATTAGATGCTATTTAAATAAAATGTCTAGAATATGTTAAAGTGATGGACATGCCATTAGTTCTTATATAATGATATTAAATTCTTTAATAACTGTGAAATTTGGCAACTGCATATATTATACCCTAAACTTTTACCTCCTCAGTCCATCAGATACTTTCTGGGACATTGAAGATCTATTGAATCAGTCAAGAAAGATTCTTAGCAGAGGAGAAGCAATGGCATGCACACATAGGTGTATTTTTCTAACCACACACAATATGATAGACATATATGTATATATATAAACAAACATGAAAATACTCAGTTTCATGGAAATTGTATTAAAAGATAAGTCAATTTTGATAGAAGCTTTTTTGAATTCCTAGTTATTCTTGATATGTGTTTTTATAAACTTTTGAATGTTCATAATATATTTAGGTATGTATGTGTAGAAATTTACTATAAGAATTGGTTCTTACAATATTATGGAAGCAGGAGAAACGTATGTGTGAGGTTCAGTTTTTGAGTTTAATGCTGTAGGTTGATGCACACAGGTGGGTGACTGGGAAGAGAATATGGTTTCAAAAACTGAATCTGAGCTCTCACCCTCAGAAATGAATTGGACTGCCTGGCTTCTATCCTTTATAATGAGGATCCTCTGCAGCAGGAGCTGGTCAAACCTTCTGTGATGGCGCTAACCACGTGCCTGGGCTAGGAGTTGGTCTGGAAGAGGGGATGGCACAGTAGGGGGTAATGCAGTAGGGAATGTTGCTGGGGTGGGGCCTCATTTGCTGATGCACTCCAGCCGTGAGACCAGGAGGTCAGTGTAATCTGACAGTAGCTCCCACAGAGGCATAGCTTTGTGCTATACCAACCTTCCAAGTCCCAGGAGAAAATATCTGGGGCTTGAACTGGTTGGCTGAATATGGATGGCTAGATCTGGGAAATGCAATCTCAGCTCAGCTGGATTGATACAATAGAAATCTCAATCATCATCCATACTGAGAGAAGAACAGTATGAGCAAATCCAAGAAACCATATTTGGGCCAGCATTTTGGTACTTTGTTTGCTTACAGACTGTACAAGAAACATTTTGCAAGTAACTTAGACTAGAAAAAATGGTAAAAATAACAAATGACTATAAAAATTGTTGGGTGCTTTACCAGCATTGTTTCTTAAATGCTATCTTTGCAGAAATTCTGTGATAAGTTGATAAGTTTGAGCCTTCATTATAATGACAAACATGAGACATAAAGGCATATATTGTTAAGTAGACATAAAAACTTAGTCTTGGTAATAAATAGCTCACTTAGAAAACTGAATATAGATCTACCTCATTACGAAGCTAATGTTCGACCCGTTGTATCACCTCTGAGTCCCACCTTGTCTCCAAGTTGGGTAGAGTTAATTTTTCTACTTTTGTTTTTTTCCACTTTTCTGCTTTTTTAAGACAAAGGGAAAAGATTACCCTTCTTTCCGTGTGACCGTCATCCTGTGTGATCCTGTTGTGAATTCCAGGCTACTTCAGTGGTGCCCATCACAAGTGAGATGAAACTCAGCACCAAAAGTCAGAGTTTTCCCTCCACATCTCTCTGCGACCTGCCTGACGCTGTTAAACTCATCTCCATCACTTACCACTAATGGTCTGCGTCAAGCCATGGCAAATCAAGCTTGACACTTTTTTTCCAGTTATTTGAATTTATGGTAAACCCCACAAGTACCCATTAAAAAGTGTGTCATTTTGGAGGGACAAATAGTTGGTGCTATTGCAAATGGCTCACTATATGAAAGACTCTTTGAAAATTTCATGGAGAATGTATGTTATGAAAAAATTGCACATAGGACTTAACATTCATACCAGATAAACATCTTTTAATTCTATCTTCTCATGAACTTTATGAAGTTTCTTCACATAACTCATTGTAATCAAAGATTAAAGAATTGTATACATTATTTATCTAAAATGAAGCATAAATGATAATAGCTGACATTTTTAGCACTTCCTATGTGCATGGTTCTGAACTAAGAACTTTAAGTGAATTATCTCATTAATCTAAATGAGTACCTAATGAAGGAGGTAATTATACATTGGTATTGTACAAATGAAAAATCCAAGGCCTAGGGAAGTTGAAAACTTGCCCAAAGAAGCAGGTTGTGAACTAATCAGATACCTTTCATATCAAAGAATTTGGCCATGATTTTCATGAGATATCATTTAAAACTCATTAACAGATTCTATTATTTGATAAATATCCATCAAATGCCTAAAGGTGTTCAACTAATTCAAGCAAATTAAAATACCACAGCATAAAATGAGAAACATAGCCACAATGACATTTTTCTGTCATATAATAGCTAGCTGTCTTCAAAGCTAATTTCTGAAAGATACAATACCTGGTGGAAGAAAGCAGGCATTGAAAGGTTTCTCCAAAAAGGCTGTGAATGCAGTAATTCTATTCCTGCTACAAAAATGCCAATTGCTTCTTTTACTTAACTATGTAGCAGTTAAGTAAATCACATAACTGCAAATTTAATGGATTGAGTTTATTGGATTTTAGCTTTTGCCAGCACAATTTAGGGTATGCATACATACAAACACTCATCAACAAGGAATAGGCTTTATTTTCATTCATTTTCTTTTCTGAAAACTATACACTGTGAAGACAGCAATCTACACAGAAGAGATTAATCACATTTGTGGTAACAAAATACTCAGGGAGATTTTAGCTGTGAGCCCACCAGATCCCCTGTCAGACTAACTTAGCTGTTGCTTTTGTGACTTTGTGCTATCACTTCCACGCCCTTTTGTGTTTTTCCCCCCACTTTTCTTGTGTCACAATTGGAAATGCTATAAAGTGCAACTGTACAAGGAAGTTACATTCTGTGCAGAGACGTGAGACAGCATGGGACCAGGCCAAGGTGTCTTGAGAAAGGTTGGTCATCTCATCCTTGACTGAAGGAGCCAGTGGCTCTCAACTGGGTCTATGGATTTTCTAGGAGGAATCTTTGACCTGGAGCTTAAGAGGAATCACTAAGATGTCTCCCCTAAATCAAGTTATAAGAACTATGGCTAAGCATAGATTTTAGACTTAAATTGCTTTTGTGGATATCAAATGACATATAACAGGCCGATGGCTTCAGTTCCCTTAACCGTGTGAGTTCATTTGCCTGAGTATGGCTCAGAGAATTGTCTTCCACAGCGATTTGAACTTTTCTTTTCTTTCTTTGTATAGGATCTGTTGATCTCTCTTTTCTTTTTTAAATGTTTTGACGCTATTGCCTACAATCGCTTCATATTTTGAGAGTTTATTCAAGCTTTACATTATCAACTGAGTTGTGAAACGTTAACTTGCTTCGTTAAATTTTCTTGAGAATGATCTATTAGCTGTTAATGACCCTGGCACTGGATAATTTGTTCTGAACGCTCAGGTTCTGTGTCTTTGATTTGAATCATTGTTGTTGCTCTTTAATGATGGTATATTATGGCCTATATGTTCCATGGTAACTTTTTTTGTGTATATGTTAAATGCCTATCTTAAATTATCTTTTACTTTTATAGTAATCTTGAAGACTACTGTGATTATTTTCATTTCATGAATAAATCTGGGAAATTTGGTGGCTTTTACAAGGTCACAGTGAGGATTTAAATCTTACCTATTTTCCTTTAAAGCCCGTAGCACATGAAAGATGCTTTTCTCATGTCCCATTTTAGTGAGAAAATCAGCTCTCCCCTCAAAGGGAATATGAAATGGTTGTAGTCTTTATTCTCTAATTAACCTTGAAAAAGTTACTTGAACTATCTGAAACACAGCTTCCTCATCTGTAGAACAGACATAACTGTATTAACTTGCTAGAATTTTATGGGAACTAAATACAGTGTCTCATATGATTCTCATGTATTTGGGACAGTTGCTGACACATAGGAAGAATGCAGTAAATGCTATTGTTATTTCATTTTTAAAAGATGTATTCATTTTAAACGAGTTACAGATACACCACAGAGAAAGAACAGACAGAGAGAGAGAGAATCCTCCATCTGGTTTACTACAAGCTGTCTTCTTTTGGGGTTTCCTATATTGACAGCAGGTGACTAGGACACTGAGCACTATCCAGTGCTTTTCCAGGCAGAGAACTCGATCGGAAGTGGAGCAGCCTGGACAAGGCATCCATGTAGAACGCCAGTATTGCAGATAGCAGCTTTGTCTACTACACTACAATGTTGGCCCCTGTATCAATTATTTCTGAATTGTGGGTAGTCTTCCGTAACACAGAAATAAGCGTGTAATGATGTGTTCTCTAAAACATCAATACAAGCAGTTCAAGTCTGTTGGACTTCACAGCTTTGAGTGCTTAATTGCTGCATACTCACAGTTGTATGGAAGCCATACCTATGCAGCAAAAACAGGAACCTAACAAAAATTAGTACCACCCCAATCTATGATAACATTTCCACTTTTTCGTTTCTATAGCAAGTTCTATCTTGGGTATGAACTAGGTTGCCCTTAATGACTACACATTGTATGAAGTAGTTTCAGCCTATAAAATTGTATTCCTGGAATACAATCTTGGCTTAGCTTTAGTGCTTTAAATGTGAGGATTGTAGTCCAAAACTGGCTCCTTGAAAGAGCTGACCAGACAGCAATTAACAAATTACTCACCAGCAGGAAACATTCCCGGACAAGCTGGGCAGGGTCATGCTTTTACCTCCAACAAGTCACAGCCCAGCCTTTGCTCGTCATTCTGGGAACCACTGCCATTCTATGCATTTCCTTTGCATCCTTCTATTTTCTTCTCCTTTCTCTTTTCTTGTCGCTCGCATCCTTCCGTCTTTTTGCACACCCTTCTTCCTTTCCTTCTTTCGCTCTCTGTTATTAAGAAATTAAAGCACACACAAAAGTCAAGTTAAAAAGTAACTTTCATATGTCCAATTTCCCTCATGCCATGTGTGTTGTGGGTTTCTATGTATGTTTTGGAAGTTTGAACCTCAAGGGCAGGGATTGTATGTGGTCCTGCTGTGGATAATATTTAAAGCACCAGGAGATTGAGATGCTAATCCAAGGTTACACTGAGATGTAATCAAACATTATGTTTTCCAATTTGGTTGTAAAGATGACCTCTGGAGAACAAAGCTAAGAAGGCCGTGGCACATTGGCCAACACTCTTGCCATTGTTGTACAAGGCCTCTGGGATACAGAGTGGTGTCAACCACTACAAGTGTCGAGGCTGATTTTAAACTCTTGTTAGAACTGAGTATTCAATGTGACTCACCTTAGGGAGGTGAGTCAGCCTTTCCCAGCACTCTCAATAGCTTGTTAACTGACTTGTCCCTGCACCAGTGGGGGGTGTGTGTGTGTGTATAACGTAAGAACTTTTTCTTAGAGCTAAATTTATTTAATTGGAAGGAAGGCCATTTCCTCTGTGATTATGAAATTTCTATACTTTTTTTGGACAAGGAATTCTTATGAAAAGATCCCAAAAAAGAAAAGAAACCACGACCTTGGCCTTTGGGAAACATATAACAAGTGGGCAACAAATGGTGTGTGTGTGTGTGTGTGTGTGTGTGTGCGCGCGCGTGCACACGTGCGGGCTCTGCATGCTTAAGGCCCAATACTTACCTCAACGGGGCATACGACTTGACAGTTCCCTTAAGCTCCTGATGAGGCCCTTGATGTGGAGTGTTAGCTAAAACACAGGAGTTCCTGGCACACAAGGAACACTGTGGAGAAAGCTTGTCTCTGCACATTGCCATTTTACAATGTGTTTTCTTTTTCTAGGTTGCATTTGGTGTCCCTTTAAAACTGATTTCAACCTGAATAATTTTTTTCCCTAGGGATAAACTTGATCAATACCCGACACTAAAAAAGGAGTACGAATGAGAAGAAATAACACCGTGCAGATTCCTCAATAATAACGCTGTTGCATAAAATGTCATGGCTTAAGATTTCTAGAAATCATGCAGGCCTTGACTGACAATACTCTATTGAGAAGTACCATTTTAGGTTGATAGAGAAAAAGGGAAATGGATATTTTCACTTACATAGTATATTTCGTTATCTAAATTCAAGATAAAGTGAATTACTGAGATACGTGGAATTTTTGAGGAGCGTCTTTTACATTTAATTCTTGATGTTTTTGATGTTTACATAATCAGAGACTGTGATGAGGAAGATGAAGGTCTAGATTTATGTAGCCAGGATCTGGCAGAGTTAGACTCAAACTCCCTAGACTTCACTTTCTTTCATTTTTAAAATTTTTTAAAGGTTTATTTATTTTTTTATTACAAAGTCGGATATACAAAGAGGAGGGGAGACAGAGAGGAAGATCTTCTGTCTGATGATTCACTCCCCAAGTGAGCCACAACAGCCAGAACTGCAATGATCCAAAGCCAGGAGCCAAGAGCTCTTCTGGATCTCCCACGCGGGTGCAGGGTCCCAAGGCTTTGGGCTGTCCTCGACTGCTTTCTCAGACCACAAGCAGTGAGCTGGATGGGAAGCTGGGCAGCCGGGATAAGAACTGGTGTCCATACATAATCCCGGCACATTCAAGGCGAGGTCTTTAGCTGCTAGGCCACCGTGCCAGGCCCTTATTATATGTAAAATCAAGCAGGTGGAATATGTAATCTGCATCGCTGCTCTGCCTCATAAACTGTTTTGTAACAACCCAATCAAGGGTGTTTTGGGAGATGCTCACATAGCGGTGGGATTCCAGAAGGGCTGAGTAGGTCTCGCTTCCCATGTTCACCTTCACCACGTGATATGCCCAGATAGAGAGACTCACTTTTTACATATTTATTAAAAAATTAAAAGTTCTTCTGACATGTATAAAGTGCACACTACACACTGCTAACTCTATTCTCTACTAGTTACCCTTAGTAACTGTTACATTTTAAGTCATAAGGTTAATTAGTGTGTATTTTTAAAAGATATGTTTAACCATTAAAGAAAGAGCCAGCGAGCAAGAGAGGAACACACACACACACACACACACACACACACACACACACACCACATCAACACCATCAGTGGTACACTCCCAGAAAGGCCCAAAAAGGTAGCTCTGGACAAATCCAGGCACCAGAACTCCATCCTGGTCTCCCACAAGGATAGCAAGGGCCTATGTAGTTGGACTGTCTTCAACTGTCTTCTCAGGTGGGTTAACAGGAAGCCTATTTGGAAGCAGAACAGCTGAGAGTATGGGATACCAACATTGCAAGGGGCACCTTAATCTTTTGTGCCACAATGATGTCCCCAAACTACTGTGTATTTGGTCCTGGCACAGGAGTTTGAGAAAAAATTTTTTGGTATCAGTTGCCCACCATGCTTATTAAATGAATTTATGTATTTCTTGTGAATCAACAATTCTAAAGAAGGTTTGGTAATGTGCTGGGTTACGTTAGGGTAATAGAAGGAAAGATGAGCCCTAGGATGAGGTGTCAATAGAGAAGTGACAGAAGTAGACTTGCCTGTACCTGGAGCTAGCCATGCAAATCTACTGCGTCGTCCTTTTCTTCATTAATAACCAGTTGCTATCTACTGAATTCCGAAAACTAAGCTCAGCAGGAAAGATTGGTGAATAAGCAGTAGAAATTAGATTGTCCCTCACTAGATATCCACGCAATAAAAAGCGGTTTTCACCCCATTTCCTGTTCCTACTCTTAACGGTCTGTCTGCTTCGCTCATCCAACTACCACATTCTCATTGCTTTGACAAGGAGGTCTTTGTTTCCCTACTGTGAATAAATGCTGCCCCCTTCTGGACACTCTATAGAAGTTTGAGACAGCAGTTAATACAGTTCATGGAAAGTTAGGGTTAGAAAGTGCTGATAAAATCATGTTTTGTTAAGTTTCCTTCCTGTATCTTAGTAGAGAAGAGAGGTAACAACGCCAGAGAACGAAAGAACCACAGAGCATGAAAGCATAGCTAAGCTTATGCTTTCTGACTTTTGTTCTAATACATGGCACTTCTTTAACGCTTTGTAGACTGGGGCGCAGGAACAGATGCGGTGTTTAACTTCTTGCTTGCAGTTACATACATATTGACCCTCATTTTATGCTTATCAGATCTGTGACTCATCATCCCAAACTTCCTGTTCTGTGGTCTGGTGATGGATTGCTGCATTTGAGGAGTTAGGACTGGTGAGAGCCAGCTTGGCAATGTCTCTGGCAGTCTATTAACTTTTTGTCTGATTCTGATATCTCGGGTGGATTTCTGGGCAAGACAGTATCAAACAAAACTTTTTATACACAACTTTGTAAGAATATACCTAACATTACCTTCCTGTCCACTCAATTATTGGACAAATGTTTATTGACACCTACTACATGTTAGATTTTCCAGGAGTTATTCCTGCTCCTTGGAAGATACTGAAGAGCAAACAAATGACCAATGGTAGCAGTGCACTAGGGACCCTCCAGGGGTAGTTCTCAGGGCATGGAAGGAGCATCGAACTCATCCTGAATCAGGAAGGGATATTGTCCAGACAAGGTGACATCTTACTTTTTGATGATTCCTTTTGAATAGAGTAAAAACATCACACTGTGTGTGAGTTTTCTAACATTCCTAGTCAACGCTTCATCCTTGAGAGGCCTCAGAAATTTGCAAATGTCAAAGTGAAAAATATCTACTCGGTGATCTCTGAGAGTCAAGGGTAGGACTATCTGATGGGATACAGGAGACCAAATTTAACATGTCAAATAAGTCATTTAAAAAATCACCTGCAGTAGAGTTGCTACAGCATCTTTGTTCATTGATATTCACATATATTGCTTAAATGATGGCTTTACTGAGTATCTGTGTTAACTTATGGTTCATGAATTATTTAGGATGTCTAATAGTGAAAAAGCCAAACAAAAGTGGAGGAAACCTACAAGTAATGTGGAAATAAGTGAATTTGATATTTGCGATGTATTTTGAGAATGAAGGATAGATTTAAAAATATTTATTTATTTGATTGCAAAGTCAGATTTACAGAGAGGAGGAGTGACAGAGAGGAAGATCTTCTATCCGATGATTCACTCCAAGTGGCAGCAATTGGCTGGAGCTGAGCCAATCTGAAGCCAGGAGCCTGGAGTGTCTTCTGGATCTCCCACACCTGTGCAGTGTCCCAAGGCTTTGAGCCATCCTTGACTGCTTTCCAGGCCACAAGCAGGAAGCTAAATGGGAAGCGGGGCTGCCGAATTAGAAGCAGTGCCCATATGGGATCCTGCAATGCTAAATGCGAGGATTTTAGTCACTAGGCCACGGCACAGGGCCCAGAATATTTTTATGAACAATGTCTGGAAGTCAGCTTGAGTATATTGCAGTGGAGAACAAATCTAACAGGGGAAAAATGGTTAGGAAAGCAGGAGAAGTAATTGATTCCTGTATGAATCTCAGGCAAGTCACTTCATCTTGGGACCCAGACAGAGAGAGGTCTATCTTTAGCCCACATGTTTCTATACAAACATTGGAAAAAGCAGATCCCTTGGGTAAATGTGGCCCCACAGGCTGAATGAACAGAGTTTGCAGACAGCGTGAGCACTGCCGTGGTTGTATCAAGCCCTGATGCAGTTGAACATCTGTGTGTAACTCTTTGCACAATGGCAACAAGAGGCAGCTATGAAAGGATTACAGAATGTACTGCAGTTAATCTCATGCAGTTATGATTTAACACCGCATTTTTCTGTTTGTTTAGAGTATCTTGAATCTTAATGGCACCATGTAGTCTTTGTTTATGTGCATACATTTGATAATTATTAACTTTTTAGTAATAGATTTATATCTGTATTTTAGGACAATAAGTAAAAATAGTTTATCTGCATGTGTTTTATGCATTTATGACACATCCAACTGCTTATACATTTGCTCATTCTTGATTCTCTTTTAAAAAATATTTATATATTATTTGAAATCTGGAGTCAAAGACAGAGGAAGAGAGAGATAGAGGTCTTCCAAATGGTCACAGTGGCCGGGACTAAACCAGGGCAAATGAGGAATCTGGAACTCTCCCTGGTTCTCTCACATGGCTGGCAGGTTTCAAGTGTTTGGACCATCTTCCGTCACTTTTCCAGGACATTAGCAGGGACCTAGATCAGAACTGGAGCAGCTGAGACTCAGTCAGCTTCTATTTAGAATGTTGACATTGCAGGTAGTGGAATAACCTGTTGCACAATTCTTGATATCTTCATCTCTTCTGAGCTGTACAGTTTGCATTTTTAATTGCTACAGATATTTTAAAAAAATCCACATGGTAAGTGAACTCTCATAGTTTAAGTCTACATTGTCCAGGGGTCAATGGCAGTATAGATCCCAGCTGGCTTTGGCCCTTTTGGGTAGTCACTTTGCATAAGGAAAGCACTGACCATATGCCTTACAGGTAAACCGCAGCTCATACCTGATTTATACGCCTCAGTGGATTGCTGCAGGGTGTCTGCCTGCATGTTATGAATATACATGTATGTACATGAACAAGGTGACACAAGTTTAACTGCTGCATGTTTAAAAGAGAGACTTCAGAGATGATATCCATTAATAATCTCAGATATTTTCATTGCAGATGGTTCGTGGTTATAGAGGAGCATTTGCACTTGCTAATTAGACACCTGCTATTAATATTACTCAGAATAGCCAGAGGAGGTTCATGCTCTGTGACACATAGCAGCATTGATTTCTCAGAAGCTTTATATTATTTGTTATAAAAAAAAAACCAGCAAAACTGCAGGCTGTTTGGCGCATTCTAAATCCTACGGCATAAGTGCACCAGTGGCTGTGCAGAAAATCAGGCTGGCAGCTGATGACAGCCGGTGCTGAGGACAGCCGGTGCTGAGAGCCGCCATGGTTCTATCAAGTACATCCACGATACCAGCAGAGCTGGAACTCTGCTCTCCCTTTTGTTTTAATTCTCAAGTATTTCTTAGATCTGCTAGAATAACTCAACATGTCTGTTTAAAAATATTTCTCCTATAATCAGGTTTTACATTTTAAGATCCAGTTTAATTTATCAAAAATTGAAACCTGAAGATAACTCAATCAGGTTTCAACCCTTAGACCTACACTGAGGATATATTCTGGTTTTATATCTGTCCCTACACAAATAGCCCAGGTATCCTCGTACATGAGGTCTTTGAACTTGGAGTGTTTATCAAGAGTATGCTTTGTTGTAAAACCACATGAATAAAACTTCACCTCCTTTAAGTCCCTTGCGGTTAACTTTAATAAGGTTGATGTACAATAAATATTTAAAATATAAAAATACTTTTATTTTGAAAAAACAATTATAAAGATCTCTCAATAATTATACTTTCTATTTAAAGATGATGTTTATTATCTATTATTTACAAGAAGCTTTATATTGGATTACAAATATTCTAAGTATATGGACTCACCAATAGTCTGGAAGACAACCCAAGTCTGGTATGGCAGTAACTTCTGAAGTTTCCCCACGTGTCTGCAAGTGTGTACTCATTCACACGCATGTGTAAGAAAACTTGAAACTCTTAGTGGCACTCTAGACTCTTGATGGAAAGTATAGAAAGGAAAGGGCACCAGGGCATCATTGGAGAGCTAGTGCCTGTGGTGTAGAGGGCATGGAAGCCCTTGGCCTCCAGCCTGCCAGTGCTGCTTTCTCGAGTACCTCACATACTTTAATTAGTTCTCAATTTGAACCAGTTCCCAAAAGGCTTCCAAATTACTTGGACTTGCAGAATCATAGTGAAAATCACATTTAAAAGTATAAACACACTGAAACTTTAGCACTGGTTTAAAATGTGTACAAATAACCTGTCATGCCTAGTAGTATCATAAAATGCTTTCAAAGCCTGTGGCTTTGAAACATTCACAATTTCACATACACTCACACAACACAGTCAGCTGATCATCGACAAGGATGCCAAAAATGGATAATGGAAAAGAATCCTCTCTTCAACAGATTATGTTGGAACAACTGGAAATCCACTTGCGAGAGAATTACATGTCCTCCCCTCTCCATCAGTTTACACCATAAATGAAAATAAGCTCAAAGTGGAGACACCTAAATTTCAGGAACATGCCCATATCCATATCTTAGTGTTAACAATGCTGTTGAGGAAAAGGAACTCTTGTGCATTGATCATGGGAAAGTAAAATGATACAACCCTTGGGGAAAGCAATATGGATGTTCTTCCAAAACTTTAACAGTGCCAAGTTACAGTTGGCAGACACAAAAGTTCAGGTGTTTATTCCACAGTAAGGTGACTTTAGTTGATGATAATTTACTCTAGATGATGATTCTAAATGCCTAGGACTAATGTTTTCCAATGTTTTAACTATAAAGAAATGTCAAGTCAGAGGAGACCGATGTGCTTACTCTAACCGGACATTTTAGGATATATTCACGTATCAGAACTTCACATTTATGGTACCCACCCCTTAACCATGTATGATTTTCATGTGTCAGTTAAAAATAGCTCTACCATATGATCTAGCAATTCCATTTTGGGTATGATTCAGAAGAATTTAAATCAGAACCTCAAGGATGTCTGAATTAAAGGATACATTTAGAGAGTGCGGATTTAGCCTAGTGGTTAAGATCCCAGGTTCCATATTGCAGTACCTGGATTAAATTTCTAACTCTGGCTCCCAATCCCAAATTTCTGCAGACCCTGAAAGTCAGTGGTGATGGCTTAAACAATTGTGTTCTTGGAACCCACGCTGGCAGCCAGGTTAGCCATCTCATCTCCTGGCTCTGACTCCAACTGTTGCAAATATTTGGAGAATGAATCAGTAAATGAACAGAAGTTTCTTATCGGTCAGATTTTGTTCCTGTCTTTCAAATAAATAAATAGGAACTTACAAAACAATAATAAATAATAAAAGTTTGGTATAGTGCAACAATTTTGAAAATCAAGCATATCTTTTCATAATATGTTTTCATGAACTTTCGAAGACTTCTCACATACACAGATATAGACATATATAATACATTCAATATTGCAAATATATTAGCATGTACTAATGCATTTAATGAAATATATCAAACACATAATGGTAAAGTATTTGAATACTCTATATTACTCAGTATTTAAGAAGAAAATCCTGCCGTTTTGACAACACTGGAAACCCTGGAGGACCTTATGCTAAATGATAAATTAATCACAGTGAAACAAATACAAATATTTTGGATATTATGTTACTCAAAACAGTCGGACTTGTAGGGACAGAAAACACAATGGTAGTTCATGGGCCCAAGGAGTAGGGGAAGGAGAGAATTATTCAATGAATACACAATTATAATTGTGTGGGGAAAAATAAGTTCTGGCCAGCCCCTGTGTTTTTCCTTTAGTCAGCCCTGTGGGGAAGCCCGAGCATCTCCTCTTACTGGTTTCCTAGCTTGTGGTGCCTGTGCATTTTTTGCTGCGCCAACAAGCGCTAAGGCGTTGTATGTGCCTTTCTCTGCAGTGGGTATCCCCTGGCTAGGTTTCTCCATTGTTGGCTGCCTTTGTTTCTCCTTTTCTGGTGCCTTCTCAAGTCTGTTCTAATCACAGCCTTGTGCACTAAACTCCAGTGTTAATTCTCAGGCAGTTCTGAGGTGCAGTTGTTTAGTTGTTACTTCCATTCTTTTCTGTGATGGCTTCTCTTTTCCGCCGTCTCAGAAAGGTCCAATCAGGTTATTTCTGCCTGTTGCTTCCTTACTTCCTTTTCTCTGACTTTAAATATAACCTGTTCATGTGGTGTCATGGGGCATTCTGAGTCATCTTGGGACTGGAGAGATGCCAGTTCTAGAGATTTTTTTTTTTCTTGCTCAAGTGAGTAAGCTTTGCAAAATTGAACTTGGCTCAACTTTTCTTTGAACCGAGTCCAGAGGCACATCTGCTTTTGCTGGTTGGTTGGTTTAGTTTTTCTGAATTTTACTCTCAATTTGAAGATCTATTTGGGAAGCACCATTCTTTGTGGCAGCTTATCAAACTCTGGTAATTGAACTAGAAATTAGGCAATAGTGTTTGGAATAAGAAGATAAAACCAAAATGAAATTGGCTGAAAGGATAAACTAAGATGACAGGAAAATGAAACAACAAACTAATAAAATGATGACGTGAGAAAGTAGGTTGGTTAATAAATATTTTAGGAACACTAATCTTTCAGTGACACAACTAAAATATACTTGACATAGAAAAGAGAGGAATCGAGTAGGCAAACACTGAAGTTGTTTCACATAAGACAAACATAACTGGCTCTAATCAAACTGAGTTAAAGGGGAAAGCTGCATTCATGTCCTATAAATGTCTAGCACCTCCTTTAGGACTTTGCAGCTGCAAGTTTTTTTTTCTTTTTAAAGAATTTTGTTTTTGATGTTCACATAATTGACAAGGATGTATGCTCATGAGAACCCCTGATTAGGGTGGGGAGGGTCGAGTCATGGGGTGGAAGGTGGGTGAGGTAAATGCTTGCTATTTTCCCTTTTTCCTATATTGGAATGGTGTGGGGGAGGGGAAAACCACTGTCCTCTGCAGACCTCAATGGTCTGGCTGTCATGCCCCCCGTGTGCATCCGGGCCTGCTGTCCACTACACAGGCGTCAGCAATTAAGGAGGCCCACTCCTGATACATGTACTCCAAAGCCAGACCACAAATCCTCTGATTTTTCTCTGTGACTGAAGTTTTGAGTCTAGTAGTCAAGTTGAGGATCCCCCAAGAAACCCCAGATCTGACGCCCGTGTTTACCAGCCAGTGTGGGGGTCTGGCTCTGTCCATCAGCTGTACCAGCCTGTGCACGTGCTGGATTATAGTTGCCTGGTTAGTTTGGTCCCTAGCCCCAATGTCCTATGCAAACTGATGGGTGCTGCAGCCCAACCCAAACCAGCCTGCCACAAATCCAGCCCTTATGCACACCACTGGGAACTGCGGCCTAGATAGGGTGATCCCCATCAAACCCCATCAGGCCCGCCTCCAGTCCCAGTCCCTGTGTGTGCCAGTATGTGTAGCAGACTAGTCTGGTCCATTTCACATTCCGTCTGGCTCTCTTACATACTTATGGCTACTGTGGCTTAGCTCAGCCCATTCCACCCCACCCCAAGTCACGACACAGTCCACATATATGCCAATGGGTTCTGCCACCTTGTCCAGCCTGCCTTTCCCCAGACCTGACTCTCATGTGGATCAGCAGATGTCATGACCTTGTCCAATCTATCCCAACCCCATTGACTCTCACGAATGTCAGCAGGTACCAAATCCTAGCCCAGTCTGGCACACTCCCAGATATAGCCAACACACATGCTGAGGGACGCTGCAGCCATTTTCAGTCTTGTCCTGGCCCTCATGCTTACCAGTGAGAACCTCATCCTGGCAGGGGAGACCCCTTAGCTCCCTACCAGACCTGTTCTCAACCAGCAGATATTACATGTGCTAATGGTTGCTCCAACTCAGCCTGGCATAGCCTGCTCCCTATCTTGGCTCTTGCCATTGAATGCTGTAGCCAGGCCTGTCTCGGCCAACCCATAGTCCTAAATCTGACTGGTGGGTGATGTAGCCTAGTCCTGCCCAGACTGCCTGCATCCCTAGACCCTTACTGGTCATTGGCTACCCCCTCCATCCTGCATATGTATGAGTGGTGCATGTTGTGGCCCAGTCTGCCCCACACCCAATTCATGGGTATGCCTGCAAGTGCTGCAACCTGGACCAGTGCATCCTGTTTTCAACTCCAGTTCCCATGAGTTTCATTGAGTTCCATGATCATGCCTAGCCTGGCCTGTCACAACCCCCAATTCTTGAGCAAACCAGTGGGTATTGCAGTCCTACAGGGGTGGGTCCACATGTCCCCCACAGAATCTACCCCCAGACCCAGCTCTCTTGTGTATCAGTCAGTGTCATGGCCCAGTCCAACATGACCCTTGTCCTGACACTCACCGGCAGGTACTGTGGTCTAGCCCTGCCAGGCAGACCCCTCAGCTCTAGGTTTAATGTGCACTCATGGACAGTGGGTGATGGTTGATACCAGCTAGCCCAGTCCAGGTCTCCCACATGGGCAGGTGCCTCTGACCCAGACTGGTCCTCCAGTTTCCCTCCCCAAATCCACCCAGTATCAACTTGCTTGTTTACCTGCAAGTGAACTGGCCCAGTTCATGGAAGCCCCAGAAATCATTCTTTGCCTGTAATGTACTCCCTCAGCAGTCCCTATCCCACATATCCTCAAACTCCCTTCCCTAAGCAACACACAGCCCTCACACCTGTAACCTTGCGCATGACCTTGAGCCTGGTCTGCCAATGGGGCAGTGAGCTGGCCTGTGTCCCTGCCTGCCTGCCTGGCACCTACAAGTCTTAACGCAGAGTATTCCAGCAAAGATAAGGACTGCATTCCATCCTTCTTTCTCCCTTTCTCCTTTCTTCTCCTGTTGGTTCTGTAGAAATCCTGCCTGTCGTGTTAGGATTTTGTTCCTTGAGAGTGAGCTTCTGGTTGGCTTACTGTGGTGAACAATGGCTTTCAGGCACTTTAAATTGCGTGCTACTATAGAATACCAATATTTCAACATGCTCCAATATACGTATATTTGTTTCTTTGAAGAATGCCCATAGAATACCCATACACTGTATCAGTGTGCTATATTGATGTTGACATGGTCTAACTGTGCTTCTCCTTCATCTACATGCGGTACAGCAGCAAGAGTGACCCGTTTGAAACAAGTCACATTGGACCACTAGAGACATTGCTTTACACTTAAATTACATTTACATGATATTACGTTTACATCTACGTTATACGCGAAGCACAAAATCTTTGAAGTGATCCCAGTAGCCTTATCAATCCAGTCCTTGCCCCTTTGCTCCCTTGGCAAGGTGCACACTGGCCCCAAGCTAGGACATGAGCCTGTTTCCACCGCATGTTTCTGACTCAGGGCTTTGTTTCTTTGACCTGGAGTTCTTTAAATGGCCACACTGATCTTCTCTTCCTCCTTTAGTTTGTATTCCAGTGGCAGCTTCTAAGCAAAGCCTCCTGGGTCGCTCTATTAAAGCTGCAATTCACCCTTCCCATTGGCAGCTGTCTTCCTGCTCTCCTCCTCTGTTGCTCCCCAGAGGGCTTATTGACTGGAACCTGATGTAAAAGCAACTCACTTCTTTACCTCACTCCCCACCAGGATACTGACACCATGCGGGCAGACATGTTTGTTTGGTCCCTTCTTTATCTCTAGCACACATAAAACAGCTACTCGGCAGCTTTTCTGTATAAATAAATATGCTAAGATTTTAGAATATGTCATGGTTGGTTTCAAAGTCATATTTAAAAAATACATACACTGAAGTGACTAAATGTATTTTACTTGACCTATTGAGAGTTTATAATATTTTTGTGTTGATTTTGATTTTTTGCACTAACGTGTTTATTAATTTAGCTGAGGTCTAGTTTCGTTTGGTGTATTTGCATTTATTTGGGCTGTTTTAAGTAAGCTTCATACATCATTTTCCTTATTGAATGCTTGCCAGATTTTTTTCAAAATGGTGTTCATTTTATATGAATAATTGGGAAACACTTAACATTTTCTGTGTTTTGGTTTTACAAATCCCTCATTATGTTTTTTGCTTTACATTTCATTATGAGAAAAAAATTTTCTTAAAGATTTATTTAATTTTATTAGAAAGGCAGATATACAAAGAGGAGTAGAGCCAGAGATCATCTTCCAACCATTGATTCACTCCCCAACTATCCACAATAGCCAGAGCTGTGCCGATCTGGAGCTAGGAGCCCGGAGCCTCTTCCAGGTCTCCCATGAGGGTACAGGGCCCCAAGGCTTTGGGCCGTCCTTTACTGCTTTCCCAGGCCACAGGCAGAAAGCTGGAAGGGAAGCAGCGCTGCCGGGATTAGAACCGGTGCCTGTGTGGGATCCTGGCGTGTACAAGTTAAGAACTTTAGCTGCAAGGCTACTGTGCCAGGTCAGAGAATTTTTTAAAAAATTTTATCTGTTTGAAACAACTGTTTATTGATCCTCACCGTGCCAGGACATCTATCTGTAGCATGTTCTCCAACAACTATAACCTCAAATATTTACTATTTTTGTGATGAGAATATTTAAACGTCCATTTTTAGCTACTTTGAAATATACATTTTTTTGTATTTTTATTTACCTATTTTTAAAATTTATTTATTTTATGATACAGTTCCACAGGCTCAGGGATTCTTCCCCAACTCCCCACCCCCACTTGTTTTCCATATATTATTACAAAAAAAAAGCCCAAAAAAACAAAAAAACCAAAGCATAGTCCTTCAGAAACAATCATAAGTCCATCATTCTGCTATTTAAGCATATCCTGACATTGTAGTTGTAGGCAATGTTAGAAAGTCCAGAATCCTATTATGAAGATACATTTCGCAGTTTCATTGAGAGTCCATCTTTGACTCAGGAATAGAAGTACATACTGCTCTGTATGTACAGTTATATATACTTGTTATACAGTTTCTCTAGGTGACCGTAAGTCCATGCGTGTTCACCTGGACATCTAATGATTTGCATGAAGGTTGCCTTATATCAGAGACAATATATGATATTTGTCCTTTTGGGATACTACTAGGCCATTAAAAGGAGTGAAGTTCTACCATTTGCAACAAAATGGTCCCAACTAGAGATCATTATGCTCAGTGAAATAGACATTATTATTGACTGCATTCAGGTGATCAGGACCAATCCCCTTTAACTGAAGATTTATATGTGTGACTCGTGCCTTTTCCTCTCCACTGTTTTCACTGCTCTCCCTCTCCCTGCAGCCCCACCTGTGACTCCGCCCTGTGTTAACTATCTTATTGCTTCCGTGAGTTCAACATTTTGAGGTTCCATATATCAGCAAAAACTTCTATGTTTCTTTCTCTGTCTGACTTTTCCCCCCCAGATAGTGTGTTTTAAAATAGTGATGCAATATCATGTTTTAAAATGGTTAACATTTATTTTTTTAACACTTCATTTCAGAGCAACTTTACAAAATATTTGAAGTAATAATATAGTTTTTCCATACCCCTCACCCCATTTCTCTGTGAACAATTTTGTGTTAATATCTCTGTCACAATTAGTGAACCACATTCAACTTTCCTTATTGTTTTAATCCAAATACCTTTTATACCCCCTATTCCTCCAAGTCTCCAATTACCAACATTCTGTGTTTAGATTGAGTATTTGTTTTTTTGTGAAATTTTGGGTCCCACATACATGAGGGCGAATCTGCATCGCTTATCCTTTTATGTCTGACTTGTTTCACTCAATCCATCCATTTTGCTGTAAATGACAGGAAATCATTTCTAATAGCTGGATAATATTTGATTGTGTGCATATAGCACACATCTTATCCATTCATCTGATGGTGAACATCTTGGCTGATCCTATATTTGGGCGATTGAGAACAATGCTGTTGAAAACAATGAGAAACATCTTTTGGATTTACACCTGTTAGTGGAACTGCTGTATCATATGCCGTTTCTAGTTTTAAAGAGGTCCTTATAACATTTTCCACAAGGCTGCACTAGTTTACACTATTCACAGTATATGAGTTCCCCTTTATCTGTATGCTCATCAGTATTTTGATACGCCATTGTGGTTTTTATTGCCTGCTGGCTAGTGATCCTGAACATCTAGTCATGTATATGTTAAACACTTGAATTTCATCTTTTAAAAAAACTATCTATTCAAGTTCTTTGCCCATTTATTAACTGGATTGATTGGTTTTTTGTTGTTGAGCTGTTTGAGTTCCTGATAATCTCTGTACATTAATCATTTGTTGGATAAATAGCTTGCAAATATTTCCTCCTGTTCTGTCAGATATCTGTTGATTGCTTGCTTTGTTGTGCAGAGGCTTCTGGTTTATCATCCCACTTCTCTAGTTTTGTTATTGTTGCCTGTTGTCTACTTTTCCAAGAAGTATACCAATGCCTTGATGTTTCCCGAAAAATTTCTTCTAGCAATTTCAAAATTTCTGTTACTACATTAACGTTTTAATCCAGCTCAAGTTGAGTTTTGTATATAATTAGAGGTGGTGACATCTGTTCATTATTTTGTGCATATATACCTAATTCTGCCAGCACCATTTATAGTAAAGGCTATCCTTTCTCCAGAGCACGTTCTTTCAATCACTGTGAAAAATCACTTGGCGTGTATGTGTGTGGATTGATTTCTGTCATGACCCACGTGCTGATTTTATACTAGTACCGTGCTATTTTAATTACTTTGAAGTAATACTTTGAAGTATATTTGGAAATCTGGTGTTGTAATGCCATTAGCTTAATTTTTATGCTCAATATTGCTTTGGTTAGATTTTTAAAAACTTTATATGAACTTTAGGGTTCTTTGTTTTAATTAATGCAGAATATAATCTCCATGAATACAAACATTCTTTATGACAGTAAATCTGTCCTCTGTTCCATTATATCCCAGCATATAACCAGGAACATACAGATCTCTCTGTGACTTCCTCCCTGATGGATCTGTTTCCTGTCAGCTTATGGTAACTTGTATTTCTTAGGGTTTTTAAAAACAAGAGAAGTAGCATATGTCTCTTTTAAAAATATTAATGTATTGGATTTGAAATTCAGATTTTGTGCAGGGAAAGAGCGAGAGAGAGAGAGAGAGAAAGAAAGAAATATCTTTTATCTTCTGGTTCACTTTCCAAATAGCTACAATGACCAGAGCTAAGCCAATCTGAAGCTAGGAGTCTGAAGCTTCTTTTTGGGTTTTGTACGAGAGTGTAGGGCCCCAAGGGCTTGAGGCCTCCTCCACTGCTTTGCAAGGTTATTACAGGGAGTGGGATCAGAAGTGGAGCAACCAGGACTCAAACCATATTGCAAGTGGAGCAGTAACTGGCACCATATGGAGATGTTGGCACCACAGGTGAACGATTAGCCTGGTATATCACTATGCCAATCCCAATATATTTCTCTTTTAAAAAAAACCAAGTATGTATTTTCATTTTATTAGAAAGGCAAAAAGAGAGAGACTGAGAGAGAGAGAGAAAAAGACAAAGGAAGCTCTTTCATCTTCTAGATCACTCCCCAGATGCCCACAACACCTGTGGCTTGGTCAGGTCAAAACCAGGAGCTAGAACTTCACCCAAGTTTCTTATATGAGTAATAGGGCTCAATTACTTGAGCCATTACCTCTGCCACCCTGTGGCTGCCTTTGGAGGAAGCTGGCATCAGAAGTGGAGCCAAGATGTAAATCTAGCATTGCAATGTGGGAGACAGACATTAAGGGACACTTGGTTACTGTGCCAAATACCCACGTCGGAATTTTATGCAAACAGAAGAATGTAACAAGCATCATTTTCTGCCTGTCATCTTTCACTCATCATAGCTATTTTGAGTTTCCTTGGTGTACAGTTTGTAACAACTTATGAGTCATGATTTTGATGTTGAACTTTATACATATATACCTAACTTAAAGTGAAAAATGGTTTCTCCTATCTGGGGGTACTTTAAAAGCTTGTAAAATATATAGATTACATTTTAATCCAATTTCCATGAACTTTTGAATTACCCTCATATCATTCTTCATATTTACAATTTTAGATTTTACAATTATGTTTGTGGGCAGCTTTGTGATACTGTGTACCTGTGTGGCTATATGGGGCTCATCAAGGTAATACAGAATTATCTCCCTCTCTAGTAATCATTAACTTAAAAACTTTTGCCTCCTCAGGTGTCATATATAGGTCCCAGGGATTTGGACACGGATATCTTTGGGGGAAGGTACATAATTTTGCTTACCATAAATGCTTTATTTTAAAAAGCAGTCTTTGGTTTTTTCCTCATGTGAACTTCCCGCTGCTCTGAAATTCCTTCATTTGATGAATGTTTGGGCACAGGAGGGAAAGATTGAAGCATGAACCAAGTTTTACCTATAGAAATACGTTCAGTTTGTTGTGGAAAGGGCATGGACTTCAGAGTCAGTGGGATCTGAAATTAAATCCCAAGGTTTTCCATTGTCCATTTCATGACCTTGGACAAGGTCATTTATTCTTGCTTTCAGGTTTGTATTTTAATGTAGGACAGTTGTGCTTGCCGTGTGTGCTATCTTAAGGACTCGAGAGCTAAAGTTAAATCGGCTGAGCAGCATTTGGCACATAGAGTATATGATACTAAGTGTTGTGTCTCCCAGAAACCCTTGCTTCCATGAGGCTGCATTTTTTCTGTACAAAGAACATGATTTATTTTTTCCTTTTCTTATAGCATTAGTTTGGTCTGCCCCCAAATCATTCACTTTCATATAAATATGTGATCGATGTTAAAAGAGTAGAGAGCCCCAGTTAATGTTCTGGTGTCTGTAAGCGCGAGCAGTCAAAGTCCTCATTCCTGAGTGCTTTTCTCCTAAACCAGGAGACAAGCACAGATAAGTGTGGAAAGGCTGGTTGGGGCTCAGCACAGGTGCGTTCCTTTCCTGTTATGTTCTGAGGCGCAGTGAGTTTGTTTCACCTGTAGAGGGAGCTCTGCGTGAAGGAGAACAGGAGAAGCAGATGGAAGTCTGGCGCTGCTTTTTTTTAGAGTCTGTTTTTAGCAAAACTGATTAAACCGTGATTTAAATTGCACAGATTCACTACCATGTGATTTTATGGGTGCATTTGTTAAAGTTTGAGGCAGGGCATTAATTTAGGTTCATTCTAGGCTAGCAATAATGTGAATGATTTCACAAAATGTTCTTAAATGTTCTTGGCAGAAAGAGAAAATTCAAATGATCTCGCATACCTTCAGTGATGGCCCAAGTTTATAAACCTCATAGCTAAGGCAATATATTTTTGGCATATATATACATATATATATGAATATGATTGCTCTAAAATAAGGAATGCAGTAATCATTTTAAATCTTCAAAACTGTAACCTTTCAAAGAAATTAATTCTTCTGGTGACAAAGATTGCTGAAGCAATAAAGTATAAATGGCACTCAGGAAAGCAAGTCTAAATTGAAGAGAGTTACAATTAGCATCAACAATCCAGATAACCTGGAACAACCATCAAGTTATTTTTAGCTTATTCAAAAAGTGAAAATGTCAAACGAGGAAGATGTCAATGCTAACACCAATATCTAGTATTAATAAGTAAACATTATAAATGTTTACAGTATTTCTCATAAGGTATCATTAAACTCAATTTTCAAAGCAATTATATATGAAATATTTTATAAAATAAGGAAATGATTTCTCAGACAAAGGGAACTGTCATTTTCCTGTGAACTTGTATTTGCAGCAATTCAATTAGTTTTGGGTAACATGGATCTGAGTCTGGGCCCCACAGTACAGATTTCAGTTTCTTAACTCACCAGATTTTGGCAAAGTCTTCGTCTCTTTGGGGATTGCTGGTAGTGAACCCTCTACTCGCTCCAAATTTATTTTTAGCTAACCTCAACTTGAGCTTTGGGCTGAGTTTAAATATTTTATGTTCTCAATAGTCTTCTCTAAATTATGTTTTCTTCCTTCTATACTTCTTTTAGTTTTATTTAAAGATTTATTTATTTTTATTTTAGAAGGAAGAATTAAAGAGAGAGAAGAGACAGAGACCTTCCATCCTTTGGTTCCCTCGCCAAATGGCTCCAAGGACCTGAGCTGGGCCAGTCTGAAGCTAGGAGTCAGGGGCTTCCTCTGTGTCTCCCATGTGGGTGCAGAGGTCCAAGGGCTAGCCTAGTCTTCCGCTACTGTTCCAGTTCATTAGCAAGGAGTTGAATTGAAAGTGTTGCACCTAGGACTTGAACCAGTGATCATATGGGATGCAGATACTGCAGACAGAGTGTTAATCTACTCATAGTAAGGCCCCCATTCGGTTGTTTATTTCCATATCTGCAGAAAACAGATGTTCTATTCCAGTTATTGGTTTAGAATCTTGTCTTCACTGCACTTTGGGCTTTGGTGGACAATGGTTCCTTATTTTGCATCACTGTCTTTTGAACTTCCCAGGGAGAACAGCATAGGCTTTTATAAATACAATGAAACCAGGCAGGATTTTTATAGGGCTAATGATGCCAGTGCCTGGTATCCACAGGTATCTTCAAGTCTGCAGGATGAACCTGATAATGACCCATGGTGATGCCTTAACTTTGAGGGGAGCCTCACATACAAACTAGAGCAGCTGTTCTGTCTGTTTTCTTTTCAGAAATAAACATTTGCTCTTTATTATATTCAGTGTAAGAATATGCATTTTCTTCCATTTAATGTTTTAGGAAAAGAGCAGACCAAATTCATATGTCTTCCTGGTACCTATATTTAAGTTTCTCATTAGGCATATTGAGGAAAGGCTGAGAATACCACCGGGAAAATACACTTTGCTGGTATACCATGAGATACCCTGGACAGACTCCCATGGCTCTGGCTTCCCGGTGGCCCCTTTATTTACCCTGTCCTCCCTGCTCAGAAGCCAGTATAATATCCTTTTCTTGAAGAAATCAGCCCATATCATTGGAGAACTTCTGTATGCTTCCCACTGGACTCAGCATCAAGCGGAGCTCACTCTTCACCCCCCGGCCTCCAGGAGTCTGGCTCCTGCCCGCGCACTGCTCCTCTCTCAGCCTGTGGGCCTTTACTGCAAGCCACACTCACATGAGCCTTTCTTCTCCTGGTCACACTTCTGCCCTTTGAAGAGCTTTGTCTTGGGCAGGGCTCTCCACTCACCTCTTTGAGAGACCTGTGCTTTCTTGTCCTCTGAATCCTACATTAAAGAGACATTTTTAGCTTCCTCTGATTGTCTCGTCTAAATAGATCCTGAAATGTTCCAAGCGCATCGTCTTGGTTCGTCCTTATGGCAGCACTTAGCACTCCCTGCCCTCTTCTTGCTATTTGCTGATCTTCTTCTACCTCTCCACTCAGTGGTAGAATTCATTAGAGCAGATGATGTGGCGTGTTTCTCTCTGTGCCCCAGGCTGCACCCCAACCCCGCAGAGCAGAGAGAAGCACAAAAGTATATCTTAAACGAGTGAATTTTAAAAATATAGCATAGAGTTCAAGCATTGCTCGTTGCTCTGAATCTATGACCTGCTACCGAAAGGGAAACTGTTTGCTGAGGGAGTCAGGTTTGAGAATTCAGGTTTATCTAAATGTTTATAAAATGGGGAGAGTTCTGGAAAGGTCTGCGTCTCAAGAAGCAAATGTTGAAAACAGATGGGAACAGTCTGCCGCAGTCAAGCTGGTATAGAGAATATACAACTTTTCTCAACAAGTTCTGCTGAAAATAGCATCAAAGCAAAGGTGAGAGTTTGCTAGGATTAGGAAAAGTATTTTGTTTCTCTTTTGTAAATGGAAGAAATGGTAACATGTCTTTAAACATGATGTGATGACATGGATTCCATGAATTCATCATTAAATATATTACAGGAATTTGTCTTTTTTTGCCAATATGGGGTATTTTAAGTTACTTAAAGAAAAATGTAGTCTTCAGGAAGAGATAGTGATATATAAACAGGGTGTTGTTTTTGGGTACTTGCTGAGGGAAGATCAGAAAATAATTTTGAAGGTGATGTTGTGGCAAAATAGGCTAATCCTCTATCTGTGGCGCCTATGTCTATTGTGGGCTCTGGTTTGTGTTTTGGCTGCTCCAATTTTGATCCAGTTTCTCGTTGGTGACCTAGGAAAGCAGCAGAGAATGGCCCAGGAGCCTGGGACTCCTACACCCTCCAGGGAGGGCCGGAAGACGCTCCTGGCTCCCGGCTTCAGATCAGCTTAACTCTGGCAGTTTGACCATTTGGGGCATAAACAAGTCGCCAGAAGACCTCTCTCTGTCTTTCCCTCTGTCTTTCTCTAATTTTGACTTCCAAGTAAAAGAAATAAATCTTTAGGGAAAAAGAGAAAAGCATTTTAGCAAAGCATGCACAGATTTAACAAGTAACAATTGTACCTGGTTAATTATCATATGTAGTGCACAGTACACCAATGTACTATGAACAGCACACTATGCTGACAGCCTTATTCATTAAACTCCAGTAGTGAGATCTTGGAAATTATCTCTTTGCTGCCAAAATATATGTGTTTTTCAAATGGTAAGAATTTGTGTCATTTTTGTAAGGCTTCTCCTAGGTCTGGTAACTGTAATTAACAGGAAGGTGGCAGATTTTGAAAGGAGAATGCACTAAAAGCAGGAGGGAGGAATGGGATGAGCACAGGTTCATCTAGTTTAAACCACTGCCTTTGTGGCCTTACGTGTCCCTTGGAAAGCACATCAGGCCTTTTACAGAAGATTAAATAATTAACAAACAGTACAGCGAGGACATGCCTAATGGGGAAGATGACAAAAACATTTCCTGGCAGAATTATACATTATTTTTTTAGAGTGAAGAATACTAAAAATTATTTGATATAGCGTTTTCTAAATTGAAGAATGCAATTTTTATGAGGTGCTAGTAGGCATGATATAAAAAAGTGAGTTCTATGGTTAAATGAGAACGGAAAGCATTATATACAAGATTTGATCAAAAAATCACCAAAGTTTATTATTAAGTTCATACTCATCAAAAATTCATTTGTGACAAAATTTATTAAGTTTTTACCATGTGCCTAGCACTGTCCAACATGTTTGGGCTAAACCAGGGGCAAAATAGACACAGAATCTTATTGTTGAGGAATTTGCATGATGAACAATTGAACCAGGAATGAACAATAGATAGAAAAATAATTTATAGAATATGATAGAAAATTATAAATGACATGAAGATAGTTGGAGGATGATAAAGGGAGTTAGGGACACAAACAGACTTTGTTCCATATTAAACCTGATGGCCAAAAGAAGACTCATTGGGAAGATAACATTTACACAGAAATATGAGGGACAGAAGGGAGATGATGTAGAATAAATACCTGCTTGAGCAGAATAACATTTCAGAAAGAAAGGGCAACCACTGTTACAGCAAGAACAGATCTGCTATTGAAGGAAAAAGCAAGGCGACTATTGTGGCTTGTGCAAGAGACACATGAACGCTGAAGGGAGGAGAGAAGACAGTTCACAAAGGCTTTCTCTGGGCTCTCTAAGGCTTTCTTGAGCTGAGCAGAGAGATGATGACTTTGAGACCTAAATGGAGAGTTTCAGTTGCTGTGTTGATAAAAGACTTCATAATTCCCAGGACAAAAGCAAAGAAGGCTTCTAGGGTTCCACGTGCAAGAAAACAGGAATCTTGATGGGAAACTAGCAGTGAATATGGAAAAGAGGGTGTATTTCAGATACCAAGCCAAGAGAAAATTTGCAGATAACACACAGGATGTGACAAAAAATGGAGATGTGGAGTTGCCATCAACTGAGATGTGGAAAGCTATGTATAGAGCTGGGTCTATACATCAGATCAGGAATTCAGTTTAGGTTCATTTGTGATCTTTTAGACCCTTAGAAGTAGAGATGCTAGGAACATAGTTCGATCTGTGAGTCAAATCAGAAGGAATCAGCACAGTGTTTATATTTAATAGCATGTACTTGGAAAAAAGCACCAAGAATTGTGTCAATAGAAATAGAAACACAGGATAAGCCTGGAAGTCCCCAGCATCACTGATCCTGGAGAGAAAGGTAGAAGCCACGAGGAAGATGGAGGAGTGGCCATCACCTTGGTCAGTGAGCCACGGTACAAGGTAGCCTGGCCAAATGGATGGCCCCTCAGTGTCAGATGCTCCTGCCAGGCCCAGGAAGGTGAAGACTGAGAGTTTGACCTTGGAGTTGGCAATGACCTTGAACATGCAGTTCTAGAAGAGCAATGGGGTTAAAACACATAGAAGTAGCTCTAGAGGAGAAGGAAAGGACAGGGTTCACTGGAGATGATTCAAGACTCTCCTGCAAGAAGTTTTGCTGCAAGTGGGATTTAAGAGAGGGTGGGAGGAAGGCAGGGCTAAGGGAAGCTTTGTTGTTCTCTAAGACAGAATAAGCAGTTGTATGCTTGTATGCTTCTACTAGTGAGCTGGGAGACAGTGGAACCCGAAAGACACAGAAGAGAGCAGGGAGAAATTTTTAGAACATTTTCCTTAAGACACAAATAATGCTACAAATGTCAGTTTTAATGTCATTGTGAAAGTTTACTCAATAGTAACTGGTCAGGAGATGGTCTGTGGGGGCAGGGAGAGGTGAAAAGGATAATGTGTGAAAGTCCTCTCGTCACAGAGCCCTCTCCACTCTCTTGCCACTCCAAATCTGATGACTAATAATGTATCCTGCTTGCCATGAAACACTGGGATACAGTGGTTTATTGTCACTCCTTGCCTTTACCAAGGAATAAATATTACATAGAGAGGCTAGTCCTAGATCACCTGTATTATTAATATTAATAATGCTTCCCTTTTTAATGATTAATGTGTGAAGCAGGGAGAAAAAGGAAGGGAGGGAAGTAGGGAAGATTGAGATAGAGAGAAGAAAGACTGGTTCCTATTTGCTTCTTCACTCAGCAAATGCCCACACTAGTTAGGGCTGAGCTGTGGATCTGACAATGGAATCCAGAGATGGCCCATGGGTGGCATGAACCCAGTGATTTGTATCATCGCCACTGCACCCCAGGGTCTGCTGTGGCAGCAAGCTGGGGTCAGGTGCCAGAGCTGGGACTAAAGCTAAGGATGAATTCTGGACTTAGGATGCAGGAATCTCAACTGCCAGGCTTTACACTCGCAGCAACACTTATTTTTTAAAATAATCTAGTTGAGCATCAAAGGACAGAATCATCTCAAACCATTCACCCAAAGTAATGAGAAGAAATTGCAGGCAATTTGAGTTGTTGTTTCTGTTCTGTACCTGGCAATACAGACCTAATAAATATTTGATAATTGAATGAATGAATTATTAAACTATATGTTTGTCTAAACAGGAAGCAAAAATATGGAAACCCATGCAATTCTCTAATTATTTTAATAAAGGGCAATTAAACTTTTAAGTTCTAAGTGATTTAGAAGTGTGAGAATTATCCTGTCATGGCATCATTGTTTTCATTTTTTTTTCTGACTGCTGCAACAACTTACTTCAAATTTAGCAGCTTTAACTGAGACTGTATATTATCTCATAGTTTTTTTCTTTGTTTTGGATAAGAAGTCTCACATGTTTCATGGGGTAAACCAAGTTGTTCACTGTTAGTGGGCCAAGTGTGATGGTTCAATGGCTAAATCTTCACTTTTTCAAGTACTGGGAGCCCATATGGGTGCTAGTTCATGCCCTGGCTACTCCACTTCCTATCCAGCTCCCTGCTTGTGGCCCGGGAAAGCAGTAGAGGACGACCCCAAGCTTTGGGACCCTGTACGTGCCTCGGCTCAGCACGTGCAGCCCTTTGGTGGGTGAGCCAACAGATGGAAGATCTTTCTGTCTTTCCTTCTATCTGTAAATCTTACTGTCTAATAAAAATAAAGTTAATCTTTAACAACAATTAAAAAAAAACTAATAAAACGTTTCTTACTGAAGACTCTGGGTGGATAAACTGCTCTCAAGCTTGTGGGCGTTGCTGGTTTAATTTGGTTTCTTGTAGTTCTGAGGTTTCTGGTTCCCCAGCTGCTGTCGTCCAGGGGCTGCTCTGCTTCTGGAGGCCGCCCACACCCTCCATCAATCTGCTCTCCTTGCCTCCTCCAGCTGTGGTCCAGACACATTTACACATGGAATCTTTCTGACATCTAGCAAAGATAGCTCTTTGCTCTAGAGTTCATCTGATTTGGCTCAGACAGATAAGCCAGTACAATTTCCTCGTAATGGTAATCATTTTCATAAAGTCCCTTTGTCACACAATTTATTCCTAAGGATTGGGACATGCACATTTCTGGGGGAAATCATCATGCTCACCAAAATATTTCCACAAAAAGTTCGAGGCAGAGGCAGGTGCTTAGGGCCATGGTTGAGACCCTGCTTGGAATGCTCTCATTCGTTATTGGAATTCATTCCTTTGGGTGCCGGCTTCCCTCCCAATTCCAGTTTCTTGCCATTGTACAAACTGTGAGGCTGTAGGTAGTGGTTCAGGTAGTTGAGGATCCTGCCTCGTGACTTTGGCCTGTTGTTTTGGAGTCTTCAGGGAGTGAGTTAGCACGTGGGAGATCCTTTTCTGTCTGCCTCTCTGCTTCCCGCTCTTCCATTCAGATGAATACAATAAATAAAAATTTCAAGATAACATAAAAAGTGAAAGTCCAAGGCATTTACATAAGATATTCCTATAAAATTGTTTTGCCCATATAAAACATTACGGATGTTATCACCTCAGAGTCAAGAAAAGTAGCAAAAAATAAATGTAATCTAAAACCTAATTGATTTTCCAAATAGCGTTCTTTTCTTTCCCTTCCCTTTCCGTCACATCTTATTTTATTGCACTGAATTCTTAGGTGGGCGATTTCTAAGTGCCAGACACCATCACAAGGAACTACAGATATAAACATGGAAGATTATTTCTTAGGTTGTAAAGAGCTCATTGCTTATTTGGGAAATACCTTACAAACACAAATTGCAACAATAAGTTGTGAATGGACATTAGTGGACAAAGAAATGGGATCAAAAGAGTATACACCTAAAACCCCCAAAATTATATTGAATCATGGGAGTATAAGGTAATTAAATTTTATAAAAGCTTCAATAGTGTCTAGAAACCAATTTATTGCTTGTCTGCATTTTCAACTGATTAGTAAAAATATTTCTGTGTGTTGCTTTGTGACTGAAAAAGACATTTCAAAGTTGGCAGGAGCTAACTAGTTTTTCTATAACTTAACCTTAAAAGGTTAAATAAAATCCTAAAAAAATCCCGGCTCCTCATGAGCAGTTGAGTAGAAGAGAAAAGTTAAGTTGGAAAGACACCTGCTTATTTCTCTAAGTACTCCTGGATACCCTCCATGTGACGCCTTGGCAGCTGCTTGCCTTGTGCATTGTATAAGACTGCTCAAATATTCATTGACATGATTCAACAGGCCTTGGCAATGTCCTTCACAGATAAGAAAGACCTAGTATTTTATTATCACAAGACAAATGGCTATAGCCATGTATTGCCATTTATTATACTTTTGGATGCCAATATTGTAAGTGAAGCATGGCTTACCATAAGTCAGGCTACTGCCTTCACTGGACTGACATAGCTGTGCTTTGTGTAGTAATTCTAATTAATAGTAGAATTTCACCACATACAGATGCTGTTTTTTTTCTGAAAACATGTTAAATCTGCCTATTATAACCTATTTTGGATAACCTAGCATTTAACTATTAACCCAGTCTGTTTCCCCAATTTTCTACCCAGATTTAGGGAATTGTGTAAACTGCCATCTCACATTATTATCCAAGGAAAACGCATTCAGTGAAAGGTCATTAAAACTTCAGAGAGTAGAGTTCTCAAAAATGATGACTGGAGTTTCCTGGGAAATATGTATTGTTATGATCCAAGTATATGCTCTTATAATCAATTAGTAGGACACGTAGTTAGAAACTCAATAGTTGGAAACTCAATAGCTGAAACTCAGCATATTGATTTACCATAGCAATTTTTATTTAGCAAAAATTACTCATCAAATTCAGTAGCATAAAATCTGTATGCTCGTCTCTGTGCCAAAACACTTAATGCACTCCTCATTGTTTATAGTGAAGATGGTGCTGTGTTTTCAAATGATAACTTCTTCCATTGGACATTCTAAATCATTGGAAAGATTCAATGATAACACAAACATATCTCAAAATAGGACATGCATCAGTCAGACACTTCTCGCTAATAGCGGGTTGTTCCTCTGCTAAGCCTCTAATCATTACCGGTATTCTTACCACAGGCAGTCAGCTTCACCTCCTGGTAGATGGACAGCTGATCAAATTGGGCATACATAAATATATCCTTAGTCATACCATATCTCCTTGTATTCTCAAGTTTTGAATATTATTTTCTAGAAGAATTTGAGTTGACTTATTATTTCTTATAAGAGAAATTCCTTCCTTCTTCCCTTCCTTTCCCTTCCCTTCCATTCCCTTCCCTTCCCTTCCTTCTTCTCTCTTTCTCTCCCTCTTTTTTTTTTTTTTGTTTATAGAAACAGGTGTAGTATAGTTTTTCCTGGAAATCCACAGGTACTGTTGAAGCCTGTCATTTTTCCCTCCTGAGCAAGCTTCTTTGCTTCAGAATTAGACAGCAGGTTTTTCTGATCTCCCAGATGTACAGCCTTGGGCTGCTTCTCTGAGCTTCTCTCAGTTGCCTTCAGCCAAGTCCCCACCTCCCATGCAGAGCATTTCTCAGCCCACTTATATACTTTTTACAAAATGTTTTAGGCAATGAGTAATTGGAAATTAAAAATTTAATAATGCCATTTACTATGGTAGTGAAACCATAAAATATTTAGGAATTAATTTAGCAGAGGACATACAATATTGCCCCCGAAAACTACAAAATGGTGTGCAAAGTTGAAAAGACCCATGTGTGTATAAAGAAAGCAATATCATATTTAATGAGCAGAAGAATCAATTTTTAAAAAATGAGCATTCTCCTATTTCTTTTTGTGGCATAGGTTCATCATAATTACATATTCTGTAAATTCTGTGTAGTCTTTTTAAAGAATATAAACTAGCCATTTGTGAAAGGTATTTGGAAATGTAAAAATACTTAGAATATACAACAGGTATTTTAACAAAGATATGTGATTTCAAGATGTGTTATAGACTGCAATACTCAAGACAGGGTGGGATCAGCAAAGTAATACGTGACTGAATTATAACACCAAGAAATTGAGTCACATGTACATGATCAAGTAAAGAAAAAGCAATTTAATGAGAAGGAAATTGTTTTACAAATGCTACCAGAAAAACTGGATATCCAATTTTTAATATATATACATATATATTAGTTTATTTTTTATTTTTGTTTTATGACAGCTTAATAGGCATGGGGGTCTCACTCCCTTCTCCCTACCTAAGTTTCCTCCCCTTCCCACTGATCTCTCCTCGAGTTTTAAAATGGGTATTTTTCATGAACTTTCACAAATCCATCATGCTGCCACTGAGGTGTTTCCCAAAAATGTAGGCATGGACAATGTTGGAGAGTCCAACATCCAACTGTCAGGACATTATCAGCCACATCGCTGTGAGTCCATTCTTGTACAGCATGCATGGAGACATACTTCTCTCTGTTTCCACCTATGAACAAATTAATTTCCATTATGCATCCACTTAAATACAGAGCCAGTACACACAGTCCACCATGGGGAGAAAAAATAGTGAACCTTCATCCACATGAAGCTAACGAACATGTAACAAAGGTATCAACGTGATGCTCAGGTGGTGGGAGAGTGTCAAGAATCTTCATGTAGGAATAGGTGTCAGTGTGTGTCCAATGTGGCACTAATGAGAGTACAATAAGGACTGGATCATCATTACTTATGGACAATAACAGTAACAGTGATAAAAGGTACATTAACAATATCAGGTAATTATAAACACATATAACTCCACAATCGAAGGATGTAACAGAACAGAAATGCAGGAACCAAGGAAGATCAATGGAATGCATTTCTGTAAAAGAATGTAGGTAGACATACATCTGTTGTAAGAGAGTGTGCCTTAGTGAGGCTCAATGCTAACATGGCTAGGGGAAATTTTGCACATCGTCTCAGGGAATGACTCTTTCCTATTTCAACTTACAGTAATATGATGTGAAATCTAAGGATTTTACCTGTGAATTTTGCCTTTTTGCACTTGTTAGTTATTCGTACGTTTCATAATAACATCTTGTGATGTTATTCATTAATCAATCATCCATAAGAGACTGATTGCTTGTAATCACCTGAGATTGTTAATGTTCCTTTAAAAATATTTAAAACTTTATTTGAAAGGCAGAATTGCAGAGAGAGGTAGAGACAGAGGCAGAGCCAAAAAGGTAAAGAGGAAGAGGGAGGGAGAAGGTAAGGGAGGGATAAAAGAAAGAATAGAGAGAAGAATGTTGAGAGAAAATGAATGAACCTCCCACACACTGGTTCACTCCCCAAATGGCTGCAATGGCCAGGGCTGGGCCAGGCCACAGCCAGGAGCATGGAACTCCATCTGAATCTCCTCTGTGGGTGCAGAAGCCCAAGTAGTTGGACCATCTTCCTGTACTTTCCAGGCACATTGGAAGTGGATCAGCTAGGATTCTGACAGGTGCTCATAAGGGATGCTGGCATGAGTAAAGATGGCTTAATTGTACCAAAATGCCAGCTCTTGGATATCCAAATTTCAAAAGTTATTAAAAATGTTTGTCTTATTCCATAATCAAAAATCATTTTTAATATACCATGTTCCCCCAAATTAATAAACTTCTAGAATATCATGAGAATATTTTATGACTATGTAGTAAAGGCTAAGATTTTTTAGTAAGAACAAGGAAAACATAAATTGGACTATATCAAAATCAAAAATATATCAAAATACATTCTTAAGAAAGTATGTAGATAAGTGATAGACTGGGAGAAAATATCCATAACAAATATACATGACGAAGGGCTTATATCCAGACTATATAAAGAATTCCCACAATTCAACAACCAACAAGCATATAATGATATAAAATAGACAACAAATGTATCTAAACACTTCACAAGATAAGTTAGATTAATGGGTAACAGCTGCATTTAAAATGTTCAATGTAATATAAAAATACAGATTGGAACATTTAAAAAAGATTGACAATACAAGATTGTAAAAATGTAGAACATCTGAAAGTATCAAATATAGCTTGTGGACTGTAAAATTATGCAGCCAATGTTAAGAAAAGCTTCACAATTTCTTTCAAAGTTGAATATATATGCACCCTATGTCCAGCCGATTCCTTCATAGCTATATATGTAGGAGAATTAAAAACAGCTATCCCACAGAAACATTGCTCCAGGAAGTCAATAGGGTAATTTGTTCACAGGGGTCCCTCCGTGAGAACAACCAAGAGCAATGGATAGATACATCAACAGCAATAACAACAAAAAGAAAGCAATGGCTGATACATCTGAAAATATGAATGACTAAAAAATCTTACATGGAGTAAAAGCAGTTAGAAACAAAGTTGTGTGTAATTTATAATTTCATTTCAAGAAGCTCAGAATTAACATAATAAATAAGATAAGGGAAATTAGGTGAGTGATAGCTTTTGAGGCCGAGGCTGGGAGAGAACTTAATACGCCAAACCGGGAGGGGCTGTTTCATGTCTTGGTGATGATGTGGTTTGACTATGCATATCATCAAACTGAACTACACACATAACATCAGTGAATTTCACTGACTGTAAAGTATGCTTAATAAAAAATAGTTGAAAATATCCATTACACTTAGGCTTTGGCTATTCTACATTTTTTTTTTTTTTTTTTTTTTTTTGCTTAAAACACGGTGCTATCTCTTTAAATATGGGACAATTTTATCCTAGAACAATGATATTCCTATCCCAGGGAATGATCCAATGTGTGGCTTATTTTGTGCCCTTACTAAAAGCCTAGGACAGTAAGGTGCTGAAGCATGGTTCTGGGGTGGTCATTCCCTAAACATCAAGTTATCCGGAGTTTTCTTTCCAAAAATCTCAATATATTAAAAAAATATGTTGAATCACTTTATTCTCCCATTCATATCATCTTTTGGCAACAATTAAAATGCAAAGTTATTTCCATTTTGTCTTTTGTAAATCATCTCTATTTTGTGCAGTGTTTGTCCGCTCTGATTCATATTTGTATTGTTTTCCTCTCTGTTAAGTTTTTTTTTAATTATTTATTATTTAACTTCATTAATTACATTGTATTATGTGACACAGTTACATAGATACTTGGGTTCTCCCCCCCCCTCCCCAAACCCTCCCACCATGGTGGATTCCTCCACCTTATTGCATAACCACAGCTCAAGTTCAGTTGAGATTCCCCCATTGCAAGCGTATACCAAACATAGAGTCCAGCATCTTATTGTCCAGTCAAGTTCAATGGCTTCTTAGGTATACCCTCTCTGGTCTGAAGACAGAGCCAGCAGAGTATCATCCCAGTCAATTGAAAGCTCCAACATACCATCAGCAAAAATTTACATCATTATGGAATTAATTGACATAGTAATGAGTAACCATTATGTTAAAAGTAAATGCGAGTTCCCAGCCACCTTCTGTGACCACCTCACCTATACTTCAATTTTAGTTTATACACAACATATAACATTCAAAACATAACATGTTATACATAACATCATATCATCTTAAATTAAGGCAAACATGTGGTATTTAACCTTTTGGGATTGGCTCATTTCCCTTAGCATTATGGTTTCCAGTTTGGCCCATTTGGCCACAAAGAACTGCATTTTGTTTTTTTTAATAGCTGAGTAGTATTCCATGGAGTAGATGAACCATAGCTTTCTTATCCAATCCTCTGTTGATGGGCATTTTGGTTGTTTCCATGTTTTTGCAATTACTGATTGTGCTGCTATGAGCATAGGAGTGCATGTTGGTTTCTCATAAAACAAGTGTTTGGGATATATTCCTAGGAGTGCTATTGCTGGATCATACGGTATGTTGAATTTGAGTTGTTTGAATATTCTCCATACTGATTTCCATAGAGGCTGTACCAGCCTGCAGCCCCACCAGCAGTGGAGTAGGGATCCCTTTTCCCCGCAACCTCGCCAACAAGTGTTGTTGGTGCTTTTATTCATGTGGGCCACTCTTACTGGCGTTAGGTGGTACCTCATTGATGTTTTAATTTGGATTTCCCTTATTGCCAGGGAACTTGAGCATTTTTTCATATGTTTATTTGCCATTTGGGTTTGTTCCTTTGTGAAGTGTTTGCCCATTTCCCGTGCCCATTTCTTGAGTGGCTTGTTTGTTTTGACATTTTGGTTGTTTTGTAGCTCTTTGTATATTCTGGAGATCAGCCCTCTATCACCTATGTCGTGTGCGAAGATCTTCTCCCATTCTGTGGGTTGCCTTTTTACTTTGTTGATTGTTTCTGTAGCTGTACAGAAGCTTCTTAGTTTGATGAGGTCCCAATTGTTTATTTTGGTCTCGATTTCTACTGCATTTGGAGTCTTTTTTAGGAAGTGAGGGCCTACCCCTAAGTGTTCCAGTGTGTTTCCAACATTTTCTTCCAAAAGTTTGAAGGTTTCTGGATGTAGGTTTAGATCTGTTACCAATTAGATCTGATCTTAGTGTATGGTGAGAGATGTGGATCTATTTTTTTGTTTCTGCAGGCTATTAACCAGTTGTCCCAACAGCATTTATTGAACAGACCTTCCCATTTGCCTGGATTGTCGTTTGTCTTTTTGTCAAAGATTATTTGGCTGTATCTGTGTGGGTTTCCTTCTGGTGTTTCTATTCTGCTCCATTGATCTTCCTCTCTATCTTTGTGCCAGTACCAGGCTGTTTTGATAACCACTGCCCTATAGTATGTCCAGAGGTCCGGAACTGTGATTCCCCCTGCTAACTTCCTGTTCTTCAGGATGGTTCTAGCTATCCGTGGTTTTTTGTGCTTCCAGATGAACCTTTGGATCATTGTTGCCAGTTCCATGAAGAATGTTTTGGGCAATTTGATTGGGATTGCGTTGAATGTATATATTGCTTTTGGCAGTATAGACATTTTAATGATATTGATTTTACCTATCCAGGAGCATGGGATGTTACTCCATCTTTTGAGGTCTTGTTCAATTCCTTTTTTAAGTAGTTTGTAGTTTTCTCAAACTCTCACTATATGCAGATGATATGATTCTTTATGTAGAAGAGCCAAGAGTCTCAATACAGAGACTGCTAGAACTTGTACGAGAGTTTGGTAGAGTGGCAGGGTACAAAATTAATGAACAAAAATCAACAGCCATAGTGTATGCGAACAGCCCCAAGATGGAAAAAGACTTAACCAGCAAGATACCATTCAAAATAACAGAGAAAAGTATGAAATATCTGGGAATAAATCTGTTAAGTTTTTGATACCTTTTGAAATAGTTTTAGTTGTTCATAAAGAAAGAAGGAAAGAAAAGAATTAAGGAAAAGAGAAGATTCTCCCCAGGGAGCCTGGATTTCTTCACAAAGTGCCTTAGATAAATCCTTGCTTCTATTAAGCAAGGTTCACTTGGCATTGATTTGTGCTGCATGTTATCACACCTTCAGACTGTAGATGGTCTTACGCATGCTTATTACTTCCAATTTTTCTTATTAAATTATATTTCTAGGATTTTTTTTTTTTGTAAGGACAGAACAAGCACCACTTGTTTATATTAAATGTCAAAGTTAACCAGGCCCTCTTGCTTATCATGGTTGCCCATAGATATCCTAACGGCTCTCTTACGGAGGACTTTGGCATCTGACTTGATGCACGGCCCTCCATTCCCATCATCGGCCTATGGCATTGCCTGATTAAATACCCCATCCTGTATCAGTTATTGAGTTCTTTAGCCTTCACATCAATTCTGCTTCAACAGTCCACTTCTGTGTGCTCATGATGGGCTCAGCCATCGCCATTTCCTTTTTGAAAAGTTGTTTTATTGAGGGATGTTTCATATAACATAGAATTCATCTGTTTAAAATGTAAAATTCAGTGGAAAGCAGTGGATAGCTTTACACAAGGTTGCAATATTTTGTTTACCTTTAGCAGCAGCCCCACATCATTTTAATTCTACTTCTGTCTTCTCATTTCTCTACCCCTTAACCCTCAGCAGCCACTAATCTACCATTTGTGTCTATATTGTGGGCCTTCATATCAGTGGAATCCTATGGTATCCATAATATTTGTGACTGTAGTATTTCATTTAGCCTAGTGTACAAGTTCCACACATGTTGTACAGTATGTCAATACTTTGTTTTTACATTCAACTAATATTCTATTATATAGGCTTACCTATCATTTTGTTCGTACACATGTGGACTACTTTCATTTTTGAATGTTATTCATAATGTTACCACAAGCAATGTGCAGTTTATATGTGAATGTATGTCTTCATCTACCTTGGATATATATTTAGGAATAGAATTCTGGGAGTGTTTTATATTGCTCACTGTTTAATAATCCACATCTCACTCTGTGGGTATTAAGCTTACTAATCTCCTCTTTCACTAGCCACCAAATTTTTTTTATTACACAAAAATTGAATATAATATTTCTCCACACTGTGTGGTGCCTTTTACATGTATTCTCTTGTGTGTATTCCCCATGGCCTATGTTTTGAACTACTCATTTGAAAAAGCTCTAAAATCTTTTTGTTTTCTTTCTTTTATTGTATAATATGAAGCCTTGGCTTAGGACTGATGCAAGCATTTTCTGCTATTAACAACTTTCTAGTTTAGCGCAATTAAAAATTCCTAGTCATTGGCCTTAGCTTTTGTGTTTATCTCTGAAGTACTGCACGTACAGCATCATCTGGCTCTGGTTTCCACCACCACACTGATGCCGTTCTAGGATGTTAGCATACTCAAATGAATTCTTTAGTATTTGAGTCATATTTTGTTTGATGTCTACTTGTTACAGCAATTCCTCTACCTTAATTAATTGGGGTACTTTTATTTGTTCTTCTCTTGTTAATTGAAATTCAATTTAAAAATTATTTTTTAAAAAAGGTAATTGCATGTTTTTTTTTAAAATAGTGTCATAAATAGACTCTTCCCCCAGCCAGCAGTCCTACCTCTGTGAAGGGATATGACAACTGTAATAATTATATAATAGTTTACATAATAATATCAGAATATTATTTCCCCTTCCTGTTATAATAATTGATTCTGTATTTTTCTACTCCAGAGAAACTTAAAATATTTCACATACTGTTTTAAAACTTTTAAGAAAAATTGCAACTGAATGAGCAATGTTATCTGAGCACCTACCATAAATGATCTTAGCAGATTAATGCGAGAAAATATTTTCATTGTCTTAAGGATTTGCTAATGAAACAACTTTGACATTTTATTTTCATTAATTTTAAATGACTTATTTTATTTATTGGAAAGTCAGATATACACTAGAGTAAGAGAGACAGAGAGGAAGATCTTCCGTCTGCTGAATCACTCCCCAAGTAGCCGCAACTGAGCCAATCCAAAGCCAGGAGCCCGGGCCCTCTTCCGGGGCTTCCACATGGGTGTAGGGTCCCAAGGTTTGGGCTGTCCTCTGCTCCTTCCCAAGGCTGCAAGCAAGGAGCTGGATGGGAAGCAGGGCTGCCAAGTTTAGAATTGGTGCCTATGTGAGATCCTGATGTGTACAAGGCAACGACTTTAGCTGCCAGGCTACTGTGCAAGGCCCAAGTTTGAAGTTTTAAACCTTGTTAAACTTTCACAAGACCTCTTTTTTACCAAATATGTAGCTTGTTGGGCAAATAAGTCACACTATTGTGATGAGTAGAATCTTGTGGCACACTTATGAATTTTGTAAATGAATGATAAATCTAATTTGATGCCATTCATTAGAACCAAAGGCGTAATTCTTGGATGGCTTTACTGCCCCCAAAGAACAATTTTGTTCCATAGAATTGAATATATTTCACTTCTGATGACTTTCAGTCATACTGTTTCAGATATTTCCTTTAAAAAATGCAATCCCCAACTTAACAGTCTCTTTGACCCTTTGCTCATTTTCTCTGAAATGTTCAGTGTGAAGGCAGAGTTGAGTAGAATAAAATAAATCAGAAAAATGTAGATTCATACCTTGGCTTTGCTCTTTATTCAGTATGGCTCCTGGGTAATCTTGTGACCACACTAAGTATCATTATTATTATTGTAGATTTTATTTATTTATTTGAGAGAGAGGGGGGGGGAAGAAGAAAAGAGAGCAAGTATTACCAAATGTTGGTTCACTTCCCAGATACTTGACAAAGTCCAGGCTGAAGCTGGGAGAATAATCCATGTTTCCCACATGACTGGTAGGAGACCAATCATTTGAGGCATCTCTTCTGTTTCCAAGATTTGCCTTTGCAGAATTCAGCATTGGGAGCAAGGGCTAAATGAAATGCCGGAGATAGCATGTTAACTGCTATGCTAAATATTCAGTTTCTTAACTGTTATTATTCTTTTAAATATCAAAATAAAACTTCTGGATCCTGATGAGGAAATACTGTACATAAACTACATGACATGTAATTCTTTCTTTAAAAAAATTTATGTATTTGAAAGTCAGATTGACACATTTTGAGGAGGAAAAGAATGGGAGAGAGAAAGAGAGATTTTTCTATCCACCAGTTTACTGTGCAAATGGCTGCAAAGATCAGGGCTCAGTCAGGCTAAAACCAGGAGCCAGATGCTCTGTTGACGTCTCTCACATGGGTTACAGGGGTCCAATACTTGGGCCAATTTTCCACTGCTTTCTTAGGTGTATTAGTAGGGAGCTGGTTTGGAAGTTGAGCAATCAGAATTCAGACTGGCACTCTGATACGGATCCTACAAATAAGCGCAAGAAGCACGGAAGGAAACAGCCCAGAAAAAGTGTACCACTGGCATACATTTGACATGGGTTGGGGACGGACCAGACTGAGTTAGTTCGCGTCATCCATTGGCAAATCCGAACGCCAGAGCAAAGTGTGGATTGAGCCAGGTTCAGTCGCGACAAAAGCAGGATACAACACAGAATACCAAGGTGAGCCTGCCTGTGCCAGATGAGACCGCAGCACCCAACCAGCACACGTGAAAATCAGGAAGGGAGGGGCAGAGCCGACAGGGGAATAAGGGGTGGTTCCCTTGCTGGATAGCTACTCCCACTGGAGAGTGTGAGCTCGAACCAGACTAGGCAGGGCTGCAGCACCTGTGCGCCTCATTTGGACCAGATCAGGGAAGAGCCAGGGCAGGCGGACTATTCCTACTAGTGTTAACAAAACTGGAGGAGGTGAGAACTGTCGGGGCTTAGCCATAGCAGAAGCTGGCACTAGGGGCCAAGACTGTCAAGTCTAACCACAGGGCCACCCGGAAAGAATATAATCCGGGAGTGAGAATGACCTGGGAGGGAAATAGTGAATTCCCCCCTCTTGGGTTAACACTCCCATGGGAGGGCACAATAATAACTAGGGCAGGGGCTGGCATGGCTAGACAGAGAGGCACTCAACAACATCCGTGAGGGTTGGACAGTTGAGCTGGTTGGATGGAACTAAGCTCCAATGCCCTTCGACATTTACGAGAGCCCAATGGGATATGGGGCAGACTGAACTAAGCTGCTACACATGCTGGCAAATCAGGGCAGGGGCGGGCCTGGTGGGTGTTATTGGGGGTCGCTCTGACTAGGCTGCAGCTCCCACTGGTTGGTGTGATGGCCTAGTATGTGATGAGTAGAACCAGGAAGGACTGCAACACCCCTGGGTTCCAGTGGAAGTCGAGGCTCTAGATGGAACCAACCCAGCAATTGCAACCACCAGCTCAACGGGGAGATGGACTGTGCCAGGTCTTGTACTTGCTAGTACATATAGCATTCTGGTCTGGGAACACCTTAAAGTTTCTTTGGGGATCCCCTCAACCGAAATGGCTGACTTAGAACCTCAACCAAGAAAAGACAGAAGATATAACAGCTCAGTCAACCACCTCAGTTATATGTTGGCAGTGAAACACTGGACAAAGGAAGACTCTATGATGGACTATGTCAATCAGTAGGTTATTCAACAACCTCATCATGTCTGGAGTGGTGAGATTGACAGCAATGCATAACTGGTGAACTACCAGGACCACTTGAGCAAGGATCTCAGAGCATGCCCTACATCTGGGACCTGGGGTGGGGCTTCCCCTCAATATTCCCTTTAGCCCTTGTAATTTTTACCCTAATCAACAATGTAAATATTGCCAAAATATAATTTAAAAAATGTTTGTTCTTTATATTTTTATTAAGATATGCATTTAGAAGAAAAGCTTGGGTGGATTTGGCTGTAGTCTACTACTATTCACTTTTCCTTCCTTTCTTTTCTCTTCATTCCTCAATTCCCTGGCAACAGATTTTGGTAGTCTCTATTTAATCATTCTTGATAAGTAACACATGGTCTACAAATTCATAAATCATAGGAAAATCATTCAGACCCAATTGTATTGTACCCAGCTGATATATTTTCATGCTATACGCAATATGTGGATTTTCCCAATTCCTCTTTAAGTTTTATGCTCTGTTTACCTGTGGGAGTGTTTAGTTTCTGTCTCTATACTCAGCTTATTTCCATTAGTTTTCTTCAGGATTTCATACTTAATCCACCATACTTTTAAATGGATGTGCTATTACTTAAGATGATTTCAGCTATAAGTATTGCCCACGACAACATCATTAATGCATATATTCCCATTCCTATACCTAGTGCAGTAAGTGTTTGTCAGTGGCATTTAATTATAAGCCTTCCCTAAGGACCCTCTATTGTACAATGTTGGGGGGTTCTGTACAGTCTAGATTACATTCTTCTGAGATGTTTTTTTTTCATACCCTGCTAGTGGATCTTACTGTCAGTTTCTTCTTACATTTTACTAAATAATTTTCATTATATCCAACTAATAAAACATATGAAAATGCAGCCAATAAGATAGAAGTGAAGTCTCCTATGGATTCTACAAGGTTTTATTTTTTTTTGATACAAATATTACTTCTTCCTCTTGTTTCTTCCTTCATTTCTTTTTGTTGTACTTGAAGCGGAAGCCAAAGGAGCAGCAGTCATCTTGCCCCAGTGGTGTCTATGAAAGTGACAGCTGCATGCTGCGTACGGTACAGCAGGAAGACAGAACCAGCCTGGACTATTGCCAGGATTCTCCTGCTAGGTCTACCTTCCCCAATTAGGTTTAATCAACTTCCGCTGTGGGAAAAGATAAACATCTCAAAAATAACACAATATCACAAGATAGAAATTCATTTCTCTTTCATGTAACAGAAGTCCAGGGAAGGATGGATAGTCCAGTACTGGTATAACGGCTCTTCAGTCATTAGGCACTCAGATTCCTTGCATGTTATCATTTAGGACTTAGTGGAATAAGAAGACTATATAATCTCGCCATTGTATGAACATTTAATTCATGAGCAATAGGGACATAATGATTTATGCTAAAAATACTTCTAGAAGTCACATAGGACATTTTTATTTACATCTCTCAACCAGAAATTAGTCATAAATCATACTTAGCTGTGGAAAGCAATGTGTTCAGTTAAAAAATAACGAATGCTATAGCAAAGAAAGAAGGAAATGCAAATGGGGGCAGTAACTAGCTGTTTCTTCCCAACTGCTCATTTTTTACTTGTTGATATATCTCAAAAATAATTCACCATTTGACAAAACCTTTTGAATTAAGATTCCATTACATGCATCCAAATGCAATCTCTTAATTAACTCAGAATGTTGGTTCGAAAAGAGGAAGCTAAAAGTAACAAGGCAATATACGTAATTGATGAAACAAAATGGGGAGGTTGGATGATAAGGACTCAAGTTGTATGCTGGAAGTTCTAAATAATTGTTCTATAAGAATTAGGTCAAATGTCAGCTGTATTAAGCAGACTACCTCGACCATACTATTAGGAATTATAACAGTGTAATTCAGATCATGTGGATTATTGGCATCACTTGTCATTCCTCTCATTAGGGACTTTATGAGAGTTGTTTTAAAAAGTCATAAAAATGAATAGTATGCATATTATGAAAAATTGCATGGATTCTATTTTTCACAAAAATAAGAATAGCTTTTAATTAAGTTTTCAACTAATATTTTGAAATACTCGCATACAAAAGTTATTTAATTATCTACTGCTGTATAATTTTTAAAAAGCCCTCTGGGCCCAGCATGATAGCATAGTGGTTAAGGTCCTTGCCTTGCATGTGCTGACATTCCATGTGGTCGCCGGTTCTAATCCCAGCAGCTGCACTTCCCATCCAGCTCCCTGCTTGTGGCTTAGAAAAGCAGTTGAGGATGGCCAAAGGCTTTGGGACCCTGCACCCGCATGGGAGACCCGGAAGAGCTCCTGGCTCCTGGCTTAGGATTGGCTCAGCTCCAGCCGTTGCGGTCACTTGGGGAGTGAACCATTGGATGGAAGATCTTCCTCTCTGTGTCTCCTCCTCTGTATATCCGCCTTTCCAATAAAAATAAATAAATCTTTTTTTTTAAAAAGCTCTCTAACATTAACTAATTCAAAACAGCAATTATTAACTTGCAATTGTGATGAACTGAATGGGTTTGTGTAGTTTTTCTCATGTAAATGAATGAGGTTTGACAAGTTTGGACATCCAAGAAGGCTTATTCCTTTATTTGTCTGGTATTGTTGTTAGAATGACTGTGAGAGCTGGGAGATTGAAGCTCTGTCTTCGTGCAGCTTTTCATGGCTACAGTGAGGTTCCACAGTATTGTCATTTTATGTAGTCATTCTTTCTACAGGATCCTTGACTTCCCATAGGTACAGTTTATAGGAAGCCCAGATGCAAACTGGCGAGGCTTCTGGTGAGCTGCTCTTGGAAAGCAAGCAGCATTACTCTCATCACTTGTGATTGAAACCAACTTACAGAACTCAAAGAGCAAGAACTACGCAAGTTTGTGAATCCTGGAAAGCATGACTTATGGGATTGGAGCGTTAACTTCGAAAAGCGAATGCAAAAATTCTATCAACATTGTTTTAAACCAGCGTCTTGACGTCTACATTGGCTGAGGAGTTCAAATTAAGGAAGAATAGTTCTTTCTCAAAGGTTTGAATGAGATTAAGGCTGTTGCCATCCACATAAAGACTGTTGTTTCTAATCATTTTAAGGCAGCAACAATTGACAAAGAACTGGCAGGATCACTGGTCAAAGAAGGGATTCTTCAGGCTCAAACACTGCATAGAGAAGATATTGTGTTCCTGATTCATGCTCAGGGTTTACAGACCTGAAGCATACAGCTTTTGAAGAAATACTTTAGCAAACAAACAAGAAAACACCTCTAGGCCTTATCAGTGTGAAATTATGTTCCTTTCCTAAAGCTACCTTGTGTTCCCAGCATAAGTATTTTCCCCAGCTTTATACATTATGACTCTTGTAATTTTCCATTCTTCTCTTTTCTATTGAAAAGACTTTTTTTAAAATCCATTTTTTTTTTAATTTTTGCCCATGCTACCCATTCTCTACTTTGATTAGGAAGTTAGCCTGTAGGGATGGTCAACCGGACCACGGTCAACTGGAAGCTGATGGACGAAAAACTTCACAGTAACTAGAGAAACAGCAATTTGCACTGGATGAAAGGACTGATTTAAGCCACAGGACTGTTGCCCTCAGGAAATGATTCGCTGTAATCTATAGGAAAAAGGACACTTGGGGTGTGGGCTATCACCATGGTAGGCACTACTAATTGCCCACATGATGTTAAATCCTTTATTTTTTACCAGCAGTAGTCCATATTGTCATGTGGAGTTGGGAATATTCTCACTGGTGGCAGGGGTGTAAAATGATATTGAAATCTATGATAAATTCTTTTACACTGTTTTATGGAGCTGCACCTACAAAGCAACAACTTCTTTGTTGTGCTTTGGAGAGATTCTTGCACATGTGCATACGGAAATATGTGCGAGAAAGTTCACAGCATCATTTTAACAGAAAGGTTGGGAGGGGACTGAAGCATACAGATGACTTTAAGGGAAAGGTGCTGTAGCATTCTTGAGTGGTTTAAGGTCAGGTGTTAAGCTCACATGTCACAGCTTCTTGGTATGTATCAAACTTCACGTAATAAATTTACTTTTAGTAAAGACATATGTTATTTACTGGTTTGGAATGATGTCTAAGACAGAATACTGAAGTATCCATCCTGGTTCGCATGATGCAGTCTTGGTTTATGCTTGTAGTCCTGCCACAATTGCTGGTCGTACTATTCATCACCCTTGAATCAGACCAACTGAAGTGATTAATTATATTTATCCCACTAAGCAATAAAACCCAGAATGTACAATACAGTTTATGTTTCAGCTCATTAATATGACTAACCTAAGCACATATAAGGTTAAATTTAAAGAACAAATGGAAGTTGTCGTTGATATTTTGAAGAAGTGGATATATGGGAACAAAACACTTGGAAGTAGAAATACTTTGTAAAGAAACATTGAGCGTCTATGGAGCAGTTGACTTTTTTTCTTTTCTTTTTTAAAATTAATTACATTGCCTTATGTGACACAGTTTTATAAGTACTGGGAGTCCCCCCACCCCTCCCCAAACCCTCTCCCCATGGCGGATTGCTCCACCTTGTTGCATTACCACAGTTCAAGTTCAGTTGAGATTCTTTCATTGCAAGCATATACCAAGCATAGAGTCCAGCATCTTATTGTCCAGATATGTTCAATGGCTTGTTGGGGAGACCATCTCTGGTCTGAAGGTAGAGCCGGCAGAGTATCATCCCGATCAATTAAAAGCCCCAACATAACATCAGCAACAATTTATAATGTTATGGAGTTAACTGACATAGTATTGGGTAACCAATATGTTGAAAAAAAATGCAAGTTCTTAACCACATCCTGTGACTTCTTCATTGACATTTCAATTTTAGTTTATATACGACCGGGTTCTATATACCTTAAAATGGCTATAGATTACTATCCAGCTGTCTCGTGTCTATTTTCATTATAGTATTTAGCATTTTATAGTGTTGAAGCATAATTTTGCTGAACCTGGCTTTTTTTTGGGGGGTAGTCTAGACTGGCTTATAACTCTAACAAGACATATGTCAACAGTTTAGGTGCAGAATGGTTTTAGGAGGGGTGTGCAGAGAAATCTTCAGTACCCTAGTGAGGAATAACTAATCTTTGTGTCCCACCTAGTAAGGTATAAATGAATCCACGCTGACTGTTTCCTGTCTGATTCTAAGCTTTCCTTGTTGTTCTCTGTCTATCTATTCTAGATTTGTTTGTTTGTTTGTTTGTTTTGAGGGGTTTCTGGAGCGATCCCGATGGTCATTGCCAGAGAGGTTGGGGACCCAAAGTTGGAACCAAGCGAGGACCAGAGAAAGCTCCCTGCTCTAGTCCTGAAGGAAGTATACTGTTCTGTTTCTGCACACTGCTCAGGGCTCCTGGCTGTTGTTCTGATGCCCTTGGATCCTGTGAGGAAGGATTTGGACTTCTTCCATCCCATGTGGTAAATCCAAGTGGGAGTGGGTGACCTCAGAGTTCTTGGCCTCTGAGGCACTTCAATTCCCCATAGTTTCCTTGGCAGTTGGGATGTAGTCCTTGGTGCTCGTACTGGTAGTCCTTGGTGAGGATCCGGGAGTCTTCAGGGTTGGGATATTAGCCTCCTCCTGTTCCCCTGCTCCGCTCTGGAGTTCCCCCTGAGCAGATGACTCTAAGACAAGGAAAGAAGACCTGTTTTCCCTGCATTTTTTTCTTTAGAATATTATAATTTTGTTTGTCATGTATGTATTGTCTGTGTAAAAATGTATTTAAATACAATGAGATTCACTTCCAATGTAGTGTGATCCATGCTATGATAGCTGGTGTTCTACAAGTTTCCATTTGTTAGAGTCTTACTTTGTGTGACCCATAGACCTAAGTAATATAGATAAGCTTAAATTCTCACAGTAAATCCAAGAGGCAAGGCACATTATTACTAACTGTGTGACTCTGAATTCTCTCATTTCTTTCATGAGCCTCTTATTTTCTGCTGTTTATGCTGTTCTTCCTCTTATGATACATTCACCAACTGTTAGCTATTTGCTAAATCAGTAGCTATAGTAGAAAGTGTTCTAGATTACAAATCCTGAGCTCTGTTTCTTGCTCAGCTGCTTACCACCGTGTGGAACAGTAAGCTGCACTGCCTCTCTGAGATAGACTGGGCATCCAGCTGTGAAATGGAAACAACTTGCCTTCTGATTTGATAGACTTATATGCAGATCAAGTACAGGCATAAGGTTGTGAAGCAGAATGTACCACACAAATATATTATCATTATTGACAACCTTGCGTAATATTTAGAGCGGGAAATTCATACATCGGTAAGGATATAACTGAGAACAATTTGCAGGTCCTTTTTGCTTTCAGCACATGTGGTACTTCCACATTGCTTGTTGCCTGATATCATTGATAGTTTTATACATAGCAACGGCGTTGATGCAGACCAGCAAGAACATAATGAACTTACTCTAAGCAGGAAATGCTAAATGATTTATATCTGTTGTGGGCTAAGCCTCAATTAATCCAGGAGGTGGTTTTTCTCGGTTGAAAAGAAAGCAAACACCTTCATTTTTTTCTACTGTTCATGAATGAATTTAATACATGCTGATAAAATCTAACTTGTGAATTCTCTTAAGAGTGTATTCTGGCAACATCATCATAGAATTTATTTACATTCATTCATTTATATGTTAGAAGCATCGTCTCCTCTCTTCCCCCCTTCTCCTCCTATCCTTCTTTATCTCCTTCTATAACAATGTAAAAATAAAAGCTAAAAGGCCTTACCAGAAATTAGATAGATTAAAAAGTAGAACTTGATTTCATCAGGAAAAAAAGCACCTATGAGAAATATGAAGCCTTATCAAATTAAAGATCCCTCAAAATACCACATAACTGTAGATGGAACACTTCAGGAAATGAAGTGCAACACAAAATATATTGTTTTCTTGTTTTTATAGCTTTGCAAAGTTACCCGGCCGACTTGCCCATGGCTTGGCTTATTTCAGTGTCTTGGCTCTGATAATAGCTGAAATTCAGGAAAATCTTCTAGAGAGATTTATTTGATCAGTAATAAAAAAAATCAATTCGTAATGTCAATAAGCACAGACAGCTCAGCTTGTTTTTGCTCAGGGTTTTATTTTTCACTCAGTAGAGGCCCCTTCTCCCCCCCCCCCCCCCCGCCCGCCGCTCCACAGTCTTCACTTCCTTCCACTGGCACTCTGCTGAGCAGCTTTCCAGCGGGAGAAAGCATGTTTGAAAATGTGGGGGAAGATGTGAACTACAACCCACATGAAAATCTTTATTTAGTTCTTATCCAGACATTTAAAAGAGGCCAACCAAGCTACTATTTTCTTAGCAGAAGCAAGAGAATAAAGGAAGCAGGTGGGCAAATGCTTAGTATACCTGAACCCTGGGAGGCTTTCAACATTTCTGCTGATTGTGTGGTTGGTTGTACTTTTACCTTCCGGTCAGGCTCATTGCATCAATAGCAAGGGCTTACTGGGCAGCAAATTCTGAACGTGGACTTGGGAGTTAACCTGACCTTGCTTCAGATTCTTTATGGATGTTTTGTCCTGATGATTTGACTGCCTCCACAGGAAAGTCCAGACAGTTATTCTATCCAAAATAAACAAAACAAGACCAAGTTAAGCTATAATAGTATGAGTTAGAACAAACTGATCCAAATATGTGTTGACTTTAATGGAAAGAGACTCCATTTGAAGTCAGGAAATCTGCATTTAATTTTCTAGCTAAGCAATGCAATTTTCTCCATTTCTTTAAAAATGTTCTTTATTGAGAAGTACAGAGAGCTTATGGGGAGAGAGTAAGAGAAATAGAGAATGAACTCCCCATCTTTTGGTTCTTTCTCCAAAGGACCACAGTGGCTGGGGCTGGGCCAGGCCCAAGTCAGTAGTGCACATTTGCATCCAGATGCCTTTTCTGGGTGAAAAGAAGCAGACCGTATGCACTATGATTGCCTGCACTGGCATGTAGCCAGAGTCAAGTGTTGGACTTGTTAGTCAAATCCAGGTAGTCTGATGTTGTACGATGTGAATATCTTCACTGCTAACCTTTTCCAAGTAATGTGATTTTAAACCCTCTAAGCTTTTTTCTTTATCTCTTCAATTGGCAAGACTACTTGCCCCACTTCCCTATTGGCTACTGTGCAGATGAACAGTAATAGATTTCAGCAGGACCCTTGGAACATACTTCACATTGGGGAACTTGGATGGGTGGGAGGCTGGATGGGGGCTTCTCCCTTTATCTCACCCTTTACCCCAGGTACAGAAAAAAATACTAATGTAAAGAAAAAAAAAAGAAGCCAGTCTCAGGGTACATGGAACTCCTTTCATCCCAACTATGCACCCGTAAATGACCAACCTACTTGCGTAGCCTTATCCAAATATTATCATTTCAAGCTTGTTTTTTCCCTTCAAGCTTGTTAACAATTTCTGTCTGTACATATCAGTCTCTTCCCATGACCTTGTGCCCTTTGAGTGCGAGCACTCTTTTGTCCTCCCTCTGTTTTTGTACCTTTCTAAACATCTGAATGTCTTCACCCCACCTCTTGAGGGGTCTGATTGCTTTCTTATCGGGTCGGAACACAATGTCTTTCCGGTGACTATATCCAGCTTACTTGCCCCTCTTTATTTCAGTAAAACTTGTCATGAAAATTTTAGAATTGTGAAGATGAAGGGAGGAAATCTTGATACCATCACAAATTCATTATTCTGGACCATTTCACCTAGAGTAAAACATAGCCATAATTGTAACCTACCCTTTAGCTTATATTCATTGATGCAAGCTTTTTTACATTTGAAAATTTCTTCAACATTTTGGTTCATATCTTTCACTTTCTGGATCTAAAATCAAGAATTTTCTCAAGAATTCATACGCATTATATTTTCTGAACACTTTGAAGTTTAAGAATGCTTCTCTTTGAAAATTGCCTTGGTTCTATATGATGTTAGATTATAACCCAAGTTCTTATATTCAGAATATACTGAATATAGCTTCGTTACCTTCTGACATTTAATGTTTGTATACAGAAATTTCAGTAACTGATTTTTCCTTCTACCCTTGTAGGTATATTTTTTGTATTCTAAAACTAACACATCTCAGATATGTCTTGATGGCAAGCATTTGCTTTCAAATTTCCTTGCCATGCTTGGTGTTGAATGTTTGAAATCAATTTTTTTCAGAGCCTCTACTTTTTGAATGCCCAACTTCTTAATTTGAGATTTTCAGTTTTTTTTTTTTTAAAATCTATATTACTTTTATTGGAAAGTCAGATATACAGAGAGGAGGAAAAACAGAGAGGAAGATCTTCCTTCCAGTGATTCACTCACCAAGTGAACGCAACAGCCGGAGCCGAGCCGATATGAAGCCAGGAGCCAGGAGTCTCCTCTAGGTCTGCCACGTTGCTGCAGGGTCCCAAGTCTTTGGGCTGTCCTCAATTGCTTTCCCAGGCTTCAAGCAGGGAACTGGAAGGGAAGTGAAGCTGCTGGGATTAGAACTGGCACTCAGGGCCTGGCACAAAAGCTTAGCAGTTAAAGTCCTTGCCTTGAACGCATTGGGATCCAGCGCCGGGATCCAGTGCTGCAGGCCCTGAAAATTTCCTTTTTTATCCCGCATATTTTATAATTCAATTGTTTCTTACTACAGATACAATAGTCATATTTGCTAGATATCTCTAATTTCTGAATCTTTTTCATCTCCACTTTCTGAAGTTATGGCAAACCTTTATCTCAGCACTTTAATTTTCATACAGGTGACAGTCTTTTGTGCTATTTTAACTTACATTTGACTTGAGCATCTTGGAATTCTGTTTTAGTCTTCTCTATATTCCTCTATTCCTCTATTTATTTGTGTGAATCATCAACTATGTTTTAGAATCATACCACATGTTCTACTAAATGTTTTTAGCTGTACCTCCATTATGTTACTTTTCAGTAATGCCCAAACTTAAAAATACATAATAATCAGCTTGAAAGTTTGTTAAAACACATATCGCTAAAATAAACTCAACAGTTTATGACTCAGCAAGGAGGTAGAAGCTGAGAATTTGTGTACCTAACAAGTTGCAAGGTTCCTATTTTGAGAAATTATGGACCCAAAACTGTATATGTTAATATTGTATTGTATTGTTTCATTCCTCTTGTGCCATCAAAATAGGAGTTAAACTTTTTGCGTGTATGTGTCTCTGAGCACTTGAAAATGAATTTTTAGAACTAAACATCTTGTTGAGAATTGTTCAGCATCTAGGCTAATTCAATCAACTGAGACTTTGTATAATAACCTACAAATTGTTCTAAAATTCTTTTCAAACAGAAGAAGAACCACAAAGTAAAACAAATTAGGATAAATATTATGCTAAAATATATAACAAATAATAGGATGCTGAAAATCGGCAGTGGACATAGAAATGCAGACCCCTGCACATATTGAGGATATTCATGGAGAGTGATTTTAGGGAAGACTTACGCTATGGAAGACAATGAGGAACTCGGATCTCTTAACCTGACTCACATAAATGTAATTTAGAAAAGAGGAATGCGTATGACCAAAATGCACAGAAAGATAAGCAGTCACCTTAATCACAGAAGAAAATCAACTCAAAATAAGAAATACTTAATTTGATTCCTGTAAAACAGCACAGCTGTGGATGGAAATATGAAGTACTATGGCAGATACTGAGTTATGGCAATGCTGTGAACCTGCTGGTGGGACAACTGAACCTGAAGATGCTCCCACCCTCCAGCCCATCTCCCATACCCTTAACAGAGATTCTTGGAAAACAAAGAAAAAGGTATTTGCAGCTGCAGCATGTATTGCCATTATATAGAAAAATAGAAAACAAATCAAAGTTTTATGGGTAAACAAAGATAAATCCCAAGAATAAAAGATGATTTTAAAAGCTAACTGCTGCATGACTGTGGCACCATAACATACCGTTTATGTAAAGTTTAGAAACATGTGCACAGGTGTATAGTATTTATTCACAGCAAACATACAAAATGTAATGCATTTTATTTTCTCTTTAGACATTTGTTTTTACTTGAAAGGCAGACACACAGAAAAAGGGAGACAGGTTGATCTTCTGTCTGCTAGTTCACTTCCCAAGTGACCGAAACAGCTGAGGCTAGGCCAGGCTGAAAACAGGAAGAGGAGTTTCAGGGCTCCCAGGTGAGTGCCAGGGCCCAAGCACTGGTGCCATGTTCTGCTGCCTTCTCAGGTCGATAGCAGAGAGCTGGACTGCAGGTGGAGCAGCTGGGAAATGAACCAGCACTTATATGGCACGTCAGTGTTGCTGGCAGCAGCTTAATGTGCTAAGCATGTACAACAGCCAAGTTAAGAGCATTTCAGATAATTGTCATCTCAGTAGAAGTAAAAAGAGGTATAAATACAATTGGGGCGAGGCAAAAGAAACTACAGATTTAATCTACACTGCCTTGTTTATTTAAAATAATTAATTTCCAGGGATTGCATTGTGTAGCATGTTAACCTGTTGTCTACAATGTCAGCACCTCAAAAGGACAATAGTTGGTGACTGAGATGCTCCACTGCAGAGCCAGTTCCCTCTGATACGCCTGGGAAAGCAGCAGAGGATGGCCCAAAGTATTTGGACTCCTGATAATCACTTGAGAAACCCAAAAGAGGTTTACTCTTGGCTTTGACCTTGTCCAGCGCAGGCTAGTTGACAAGTGAAGAAGCAGGTGGAAGATCTCTTTGTGTGTATTTTCTCTATTTTCTTTCAAATAAATAAATAAATCTTTAAAGTAGTAACAAAAAATAATCATTTCATATAAAAATTAAGGGAAAGGGATAGATTGAGTATCAAGAAAATTGAACAATGCCAAGCCCTGTTAGTGGCAGGAAAAGTTACAATATCTTCAGAGGGAAATTTGATAACATCCACCAAAATTTGAAATGCACATAAATATAATGCAACAATTATACTTTTAGGGATTTCTTCTCTCGATCAATTTGATATATGTGAATAGACACAAGCATTAAAGTTCTTATTGCAGCAGGTTTTTTAAATAACAAAAGCTTCAAACAACCTTAATAAAAATGTTTAAAGAAATTATGGTATATGTTTAATCAGTGGAAAATATAAAGTCATCAAATGAATGAGGTAGCACTCAAAGGACTAAGATGAAAAGATTTTCCAATATAAGCTGAATGGCAAAAGGAAAGCCTAGAAACCATATCCAAATATAGTCTCATTGATATGAGAATGAGACTTTATATATATCACAGCTCTGTGTGAGCACATGCACATGAATATTTGAAAGTTTAAATAAATTGCTCAAGACAGATGATTTAGTGAGACAGATCTCAATGATTAAGCTGAAATGATATTTAATTTCATTGTATATGCTTTATGCAATCAAACCTTGGTAATGCATACATACATATATGTGTATGTGTATTTTTGTCAACATCAAGAACAATTTCATATGGCTCCTTAATAGAATATGTATGGTACAGAGCACTGCTTAGAAGGCTTCCAATATGATTTCATAACACATTGACATACAGACCTCCAAATGGGTCTGATAACCCTTTGATTGCAAGTAAGCCAACCAAGCAGCTTGACTGAAGCAGACGAGGGTCAGCCAACCTCTTGGGACTTTGAGTTGTGCTGAAGAAGTAAGTACCCAAGGGGAGCAGTCTTGGGCCGCACAGGCTGTACCAGGTCACTGATGCTATCTTAGCTGATGAGTTGCCAGCAGCAGAGCTGGAGAGTTATTCACAAGGCGTTCTGAGTGTGGTTTTGACAGAATGCATCTGTTGGCAGGAGTGTGAGAGGCAGCAAATGCTTGTGGCTTGTTCATACTCTGACTGCAACATTAACTTACGGTAACCTTTACTTGGCCGAGTGCCTGCAGCACTCTTTGGAAGGGATGCAATTATCCTCTTGCCCCTTTTCACCATTCTCCCTATGTCGCTCCAGAGTCTGGCTGCAGCAATGTTATACCTGATGACTGGTGTCTGAAATGAGCCCTAGCCAAGGATGCCATTACTTGGAGAGGAGACAGTGATGTAACCCTACACTGTGATCTAGACTGACCATCCTGAATGCTGTGACACCCAATGCTTTTACTGTTTCAATACTTGAGAGAAGGTGCAGGGAAGCAGCAAATGGAGATGATTCGTGTGCTCTGGGATTGGGTCACAGCTGGCTGGCTGTGCCAGTTACAGAGGCCTCCTCTGCAGTGGTGTGCTTTTTCTTCGAAGCCCTGATAGAACAGCTGCTGGATTCCTGAATTAAACACTCAGATTCATTCTCATTTTCTTTCTTTCACTCTCTCTCCTGCCCTTGTGGTTTTTTTTTTTTAGAAAAAAAACTTTTATGCCTAGCAGATTTCCTGGAAGTTTTTGGCCACTCTTCATTTCCATAGTGTCCTCTGTGAGTGGTTTTGGGGTGTGGCGTGTGTGTGTGTGTGTGTGTGTGTGTGTGTGTTACATTGGGCCATTTTATTTCACTGAAGTCGTTCCTATTTTATTTCCTCCTTTGCAAGAGAAATTCATTTACCTCATTTTGATTTTTATTGACCCATCAATGCCTTCACCCACCTGTACAATAAATACGTAAAGAATAGCTGCACAATAATTAGACTCAGGATGCACTGCAGTATGCTGTAGGGATTAAGAACATGATTTCTGGAGTCAGAAACTTGGATTATAGGGTGATGAGTCAACTTTCTTGATCTTAAACTATATGCTCTTACCCCCCAATACCTCAGTTTTCCCGTCATCACATTAATACGAGTGATATGGGAGATCTAGCATAAAGAATTCTGCGTAAGAGCTATAACCCAGTATATATTTACTTAATACTTCCTCTGAATAATGTTTATCTTACCATTTTAAATGGTGCCCATGGGTATATTTTTAGGACATGATTGAAGCAGAGATGCTCTTTCACATTTTATCAGTTGAGACATTTTTTCCTTTATGAATGAAATATGCTTTTTCATTTAGAAAAGCAGAGACTAAAAGGGAGAGACTGATAAAAATTTTCCATTTGCTGGTTCACTTCCCAAATGCCTGCAACAAGCAGGAATGGGCCAGGCTGAAGCAGGAGGGCAGAACTCAACCCACATCTTCCACGTTGCTAGCACAGACATAAGCACTTGAATGAGCACACTGCTTCCTCTCCCAGGCTGTATACTGGCACTAGTTGATGTTGTCAGACACAATAGAACACTAACCCCAAGAAGCTAAAGGCAAGCACTGCATTGTAAGGAATTAGAGTGTGAACTACATCCCCCAAACACTAAAACTCCTTTGCTAGAATTTAGCAATATAAACACAAATCTAGGCATGATATGATTTTCTTGATAATATAATGACTTCACTAAAATATGATTGAACTCCAGTAGTCACTAATTTGGGGAATTGCATAAACAATACAAAATGACTGACCACTGACATTTGACTTTTTAAAATTAATTCATTTATTTTTTAAATGATCTTACATAGTTGATTAGGGTACAAAGGGTCAAGGGCTACTGGAAAGTGGGTAATACCATTGTTTCCATACTAATATCATTTTTTCCCTGTAGACATTTGACTTTAAAGTTGGCAGTTTAGATTCTTAGGGTTTGGTCATGAAAGTCACAAGTATTTATAATTCTGTAGTAATGTGATCTCTATGATATTTCAGAAATAAATCAACATGTATCAACTCTAAGCACCCAAAGCATGTGTGAAAGGCACTTTTCTATAAAATGATCTAATTCTTTTTCATTTTTAAAATTTTCTTTATTTTTGATTTATGCTATCATTAATGGTATGCTACTACAAAAATAAAGACTCCAAAGAATAGAAAGAGATCTAATGTTTCAATCTTATTTCAGTTCATGAAATCTGCATTGTGGATTTGGAATATTAGCGATCTCCAGTTATTTTCCAGGTCCCCTGACAAGTTGTATAGTTTCAAAATTAAATAATAATTATTCCATCTCTT